>NC_134912.1:13455357-14085714 GCF_051014615.1 Bombus vancouverensis nearcticus | reverse complement strand
TGTAAAAAATGCAAAATGAGGTTGAAAATTAAAAGCGCCTCTTTCCTTTCAATATTGAAACCTATCGAAAATAGTTGTAGAAATTAGGTACGCAATGTAAAATTCAAGACACTATAGTAATTTATTCAATAGCCAATGGTGGATAGAAACTTTTTATTTGGCGAACGATTAATTTATCGAATTATTTCTGCTGGCTGCAGATTGCTACTGTAAACGATATACGAGAAAAAGATATTCATTAAAAAGGTAAAACTAGACTTCTATTAAGCCAAAATGAAATACGTCAAATCGTACTTTAACTCCCTGTTTTTGGTATATCGCAGATTCAGTCAACCACCGCCTATGAATATCACGAGCAATTCCAAGGATCTCGTAAATATCACATTCTACTTCGCTAAATGTGGTTACCTCGTGGCACGTCGGTGTCGACCCTAATTTTACGCCCAGACCTGTAACCCACTCAGCTGGTCGACTCTGTTGCTGTGGTTAAATCGAATCAAATGGATCAATGTAAAATTTTTATGCTCATATTCATATGATTTATATTAATTATCATATGAACAACATTTTACTAATTACTTAGACCAAAAGAGAAATCTATTCAAATTGCCTTTTGTCTCGAGATGACATTTATCATCCAATACCCTAATATTCATATTATTTCTTTTTTATTCCCTTTTTTTTTGGTTAAATACTTCAAGATTCTTAATCCCGAACGCCAGGGTCACTAGGATTGTGTAACAAATGCAATCGCCCTTAATTTCCTCTTTCCGAAAGTTACACCAGTTCCCGTCTCATTTAAATAATAAGAACTTTACGAGAGAACGGTCATCTTCATTCATCTCAATTAAGCCGATCTACGGGTCGTTAGAAAGAATCGAAAGGACTCTCTCGTATTAATTCGAGGAATTCTTTCGACGAACCATACTCCCTTTAAACATTGACTCAGCCCATCGAGAGGATTCAGAGAGATCGCGAGTAGGTACGTATTCGTAGGATCGATGATTAATTCAGTGAGTGGAGAATGTCCTTCGCGTAATTTTTCTTCGTTCTTCTTGCGTTTTTCGACTCGCGGCCATTTTCAATTCCCATTACTCGTTCTCTAATTAATACGCTTTTTCCGATCGAAAGGTGGCCAGAACGGCTGGAAGAGCGACCATCGGCAAACACTCCGCTCCTTATGCATTATTAAACCCACGACCAAAGATAAAATCGCGTCATCGATTCGTCGTGCTATCGCAGAGGAGCGGTCGACGATTCAACGAACTGTTGTGTTAATATATGTACATAGAATTAAACGAGCTGCTTTTTTATCATGAAAGAGCTGTGCTAACACATTACAACATTGTGTTAGTTGGAAGGTACACAGAATATCTCACGCAACTCAGTATATTTATATCTTCAATTCATAATTGGTACGGTGAACATTTTGTTAGATAGTAATTTAGTTAGTTCAGAAATTTGCGAGCAATTAAAAACATAAAATAAGTGATACTGTAGTTACGTTTATTATTTTATTTAAAAATTTGTTGTTCCGCCAGGTAACTTCGACGTGATTATTCGTCAAACGGACCCTTTCGTTTCTCGTTTGCTTCTCCTTTGCTCCTCGGCGACGTTACTCAACAGCGGCCATAATGAACTTTTTTCGTTTCACCATTTATTCGCCCCTTTGTCTTTGACTGCGCTTGAATATTTATCGAAGTTAAACCAAGACGAATTTAATAAATACGTTATGATTTAATCGAGAGCACCGGCGCAGCGGGAAGTCGAGGTCGAGGGGCTCCAGATTACGTGCCTAAGGGATCGGCTGAGGAAGGGGAGAGGGTGAACAGTCGCGGGATATAAAAAGGAAGAAACGCGAATCTCGCTTAAAAAGTTGATGAAGGATCTCATGGACCCATGGGGATGGAAAGATGCGCCACGTGAAAGAGAAGGATGGGCCGGCTAAATATTAATCGCGTGGTGAATGAAATTAAAAGAGTAACTCGTCTGGCTTTCTACATTTTATTGTTGATCTGATTATATACGTTAAAACAAATTAACGCGTCTGTGATGGTGCTTCTGTTCAATATTCTTTCGTTTTCTCATTTTCTTCAACCATTAACGCGTACAATTTACAGTACATATGATTTACGTATATAATATAAAACTGTCAGATAAATCTATCGGTATGTTGTCTGTCTCTTCGCCAATTTGGATGATTTTTTGGTTATGTTGCAGAAATCAACATTTTGGATAACTTTATCCTATTACTGGCGATCTCGCTTCGTTTCTGAGCTATTTAGGCAAAATTGACGGCATCATTACAGTGAATTCTGTCTATAATCGTGCGTCCGTGACAGCGTATGAGTTAGTATTGGTAGCCAACCGTTTCGTGGCACGGCGGCAGCCGGATAAAACGGCACGTAACCGCAAACCTATATAAACTATAAACAAAAGACAAGAATTAGGCTTGGGTTAGGCGTTGTTTTATCCGGTCGTATTACGACGCTGATACGGACGCACAATTATAGGTAAAATTCACTGTCTAGTTTTTTGTGAATACCTTGGAAACTAAGGTCGAACGGGGGTTATATCTATAGGAAAAAGTTGTTCAAAATGTTGATTTCTACGATATATTCAAAAACCAATAAAATTGGCGAGGAAGTAACATATCGATAGATTCACCAATTGTTAATTTTTTTACTTTTATTTCTTATTCTAATTTTTCATATAATTGAGCAAACTGAATAAATAATAGACGTGCAAATATTTACGAGCGATAGGATAGGATGAGGGCGGAAAGTATTAAATTAACGGGTTTCCGGTAAGTTCGGGCTTCATTAGTAGATTGCACTAACCTAGGACAAGCATACCCCTTGGCTCTTTAGTATTCTATGTTTTTTTAACTTCTAAAGGTATTTGCATTGTAAATTAAGCTCTATCGCTACGATTCATTCTGTCCGTAATCCATTTTTCTCTTTGATTCTTTTATACTCTTTATAACTCTTCTCATTACTACTGAGGAACTGCATTTGTTTAACACTGTTTGGAAACAGTGCCATATAATTAACGAAATTCTCGTTTCTCTGCCACGAATCATTCTAATCTCTAATTACTTTACTGTTTTACATTTTACAATTGGCTGACTGACAATCAAAGATATGTTACAAACAAATATTAGAAATTCCTTCGAGTTTCTATGCTCATTCCATTTCAACTCGTGGAATACATCTTCAGCAGAGTTGCAAGTATAGCAACAGCGAACTATATCGAAAAGACTGAAGGAAAAGCAAGAAATTCTACCTTAGAAACTTTCGCCTTATAGACACAGAAACATACGTGCCTGAACTCCTATATTTCGTGACTCATTTAAAACTTGCCTTCACATCTCAACAAACAGCTATGCCAAACATGTTCATGCTAACCATCACTTGATTCCACAACAAAACTTCAGCAGTCTCACTCTGCAATTGCTTTGCCAGTTGAATATATATTACGAATTCATCTCTCTCTCTCTCTCTCGTTTCCTTCACATTATTTTAACTTTTCCAAGAAACTTCGCTTCTACTTCTAATCAATAACTTACACCAACCAAAGTGCAGGTACCTAGCCAAATTTCCTAAAGAAAAATCAAATACAGTGAATGTAGTGAACTACAATACACGACTTTAGACAACCAAAGTCTACCTCAGAAACTTTCACATTCACTGAAACACGCGAAGCTCCGCCAGCAAGAACTTCCCAGTATTCTGATTTATTTAAAACTCGCCTCCAAATCTCAAGAAGCAACTACCCGAAACGTGCTCATGCTAACACCACCGCCACCTGGTTTCACTATAGAAAATCCTCGTAATTACATCGTTTTAAACTGCCACCATTCGCCAACATCTCCTTGATATCCGTCCCGAGAGGCTGTGGCGAGCCTTAACGTGAAAGCATCGCGAGCCCGCCAAGAATCGCGGTATCCTCGTTCGCTCGTTCGCTCGTTCGGCCACGGGGATCTCTCTGGTCGAAACGATAATTGCAAGAAGTGAAACGGCGGTGGTTCGGCTTTCTCTCCGGTCGTGGGACAGTATCCCTTATCTCGAGGTCGTTCCACAGTTATCAGAAGAGAACGTGCGAGGTAACTGGCACGGTTCCCAGGGATTCTCATGGCGGCAAAAGAAAAGCGCGGCGATCGCCGAACAACGCGCTCCCAGAGAGATAATGTTAATATCCGTGGTTCGTTTTCTAATTGCCAATTATTTCGGCTTATTCCGATCTTTGCTTGGCCGCATTATCCTGGACACTACGCCTGGGATCCCAAGAAGAATTTACGAACGTTGGCTTTATGCAATAGTTAAAGATCTAAGTTGTGCCTATTATGGTTGGAAAGGCTTCTACGTCTGGCGGAGTTTGCTCTTAGATTCGGGATCTGATCGTCGTTCGATGAGTTTTTCTTCAGCAAAGAAGACGATATCTTTTCTGAGTTTTAGAACGTCAGGAATTTCTCGTTCTCGCTGCTTAGACGTTATTGTATTATATATTTGGACGAAGACATAAAAGATTCTAAGGATACGAATAGCGTCGGAAAATAGTCTACAGGCAATTTTGTCTAAAAACTTTTAACTACGTTTAGCTACGTTTCGAACACAATTCACTTAGCCATAGAGCTATCAAGCTCCTACAAGACTCGCATTCGTTCGAAGGCGGTCGTTAATCATTAACTAGCTCCGTGTAGCCAGCCAATCGATCAGACAACGGTACCACACAGTACCCCACCGAGCATCCTCGCGGAAGCAACTTCCGCCGCGTTTTCCCCAGGCCTTTTCTAAAATTCTCCTCTGACTTGCTTCTAACTAGTTTCCAACCCAGGTCCGCTACATTTTTGTCCGGTCACGCGATATCACGACCACCACTTTTTACCATGTTAAAGAATAATCGCTCATTCGAGGTCTGGCCTCGTGTATCAGCGCTGGAAAGGGAAGAAGTAGAAGAGTTAGCAGGTGGAATAGGGAGAGTAAAATCCCTATCCCGCTTGGGGTGGAGGCGAAGGGGTTAGATTAAACGCGATAATACGCCGTCCCGATATCTTTTTGGCCTCGAACGCAGCCAGCTGAGTTTCCCTCGTTATCCGGTTTCCCCGGTTACGTTCGCCGCGCCGTTCGCCACGCCACTCGCAAGCGGTGGCTCCACAAATTTTGCAAAACACCGATATAAATCGTTTGATAACGCGTCTGGCCCTGGGCGTCGATATATGCTGGCGCGAGGAAAAAGCCCGGCGCACCAGGCACAGTTAGGAGAAAAAAAGAGGGATGGTTAGGAAAGGGGTGGAAATTTGGCGAAACGCCAGACGCGGCCTTCCGAAGCCGTTTGGAAAGGCAAGTATAAACAACGATCACCGACGCGTCGGGTTATACCACGCTGATATCAAGCTAATTGCAAAAACTACATCCTCCAACCAACTGTCGTCCTGCCTCCCCTGTCGACCACTTTTTAACGCATTTGTGTATTGGTGTAGGTGTAAAAAGGTGACTCATGGATTTAGGGCTAGGTGGAAGTTTTTAAATAGTTGTGATATCCCGAGCGAAGCGCACATTGAGTAAGTTGATCTTAACTGTTGAAGGCTAGCGTGGGTTAAATTTCACTTTATACGAATTTCTTTTTAACGTTATTAACGGCATATTAATAACGTCATCGCGATGCTCTTATTTGTAACCGAGACAAGCAATAATTTTTCTACTATTCATTTAGTATTGAATAACAATAGAACATTTAATTCCATTTGTTCAACTTTATCAGATACTTTTTTAATTTAGGAAAGATGTACTGCGGTCAATTTTCACTCGTGATGTTCTTTAAGTATTATGTTTTCGTTTATAGATATCTGGTTGACTCAAAGTCATTTCGCTTCAAGTGATGGATAGGGCAGCACTTTTCATTAGATTTACAAATCTACCAGACGGTAGAAACTTTAATATTTTGGGAAATTTCACTAGTTTCATCTTCATTTACAATAACGAAACAATTCGAAATGCGAAGTATTTAATCTCAGGAGAAATTTCTTACATGTTATCTACTTAATACAATTGTTAATATCAAACTAAAACACAGAGAAGTTGAAGGAGCAGTAGAATGTTGACAAATATTTGAATACGAAAACAAACGTATACCAGGCTAATTGGTGAGTTATCTATTTAAATGAATATTCAGTAGTCTGGAAGCTTCGACATGTTGCGTGGGTCAGATATTCTCTTTGTCCAAACATAGTCCAGAGCTAAATTTCGTCGTTATATTATTCAGTACCCTCAATTGTATTTGACCTTAATTACTTACGCATACCATTTTACTGTTTTATGACTTGTCTTGTGCATACTGTGTACCTTTCTTGCACACTTCACTTTCAATTATACTATTTTTGATGATATCGCCAATATTTGATGTTCAGTTTCTGCTGTCAGACGTATAATTTTGTTTCGTTCTAAAGATGAATACATTATACAATTCAATTATCAATTTACTAGTATACAATTTAAGTATCAATTTATGGTATTTATTTCTATATAAATAGGTGATAATTGTTGCGTATGAATTTTCCACAGAAGTTTATTACCCTTAAAATAAAAAAGCAAGAAATTCTCATAAAGAGGAAAGGAGAAGGGCAGAGATTCTTTAAGTAACTTTTCAACTGCCTCATCATGAGATTCACTCTCAACCAAGGATTCTCCCCGAAAGTCTTTCGTCAACCCTTCACTAACTAGTTTCGGTTAAGACCGGAAAGACGATACTTTAGGCCGAAGAACAACACGCTTAAGGTTCCCTTTCCTGAAGCTCATGAATTAAACACTCACGAAATTTCACGATACTGCATAATGAACAAGCAACCTAACTACCCCTTTGGGATTTACCAGGGGTGACATGAGTCATGTGGCGCGACCTTGCGGTGTTTTAATATCAGGTTCGTACACATGAAATGATGTTTCCCAGTAGTTTCTCCGAAATGTAATATTGGATGCTTCGTATTAAATAGAATTTACTCTGTTCCGAGGATTTCTTCTTCTCAGAATGTTGTTCTTCGAAATAATACCGACAAAAATTATAATGATGCAAGTAATCGATTCCCTATAAGAATCACAGCTTATCGATGCTCGCCCAAAATGGATTCCGTTAATTTTTTTTCCACCTACCCCCAGATAACTATCATCATTTTTCTAAACTTCTACAATTCATACATTTTTCTTTCACTTCGAACTCAACACCATTCGATCCTTCCATGCATCCCTAATTCTATTCACTCCAAACATAATTATTCTTAATAAACATTCCCCCTAAGTAACCATACACGTACACAAGTACATATACTTAATATCCAGGAAGATTAAATAGTATGCGTCCCATGAATAAAGTACCTGGTTTTCATAATACCAGACGACTAACAAACCTTAATATTCAAAATTTCATTCTCAATGTTCACACAAAATTTTCGCCCCGGGTATACAATAAATAGACATGGACAAAATACCCCCAAATCCACGAAGGAAGTAGCTCGTTCCCATAATATCAAAGCCCTGTGGAACCCGGGGCAAAAATCCTGACGCAGTCTCTCCTTGAGGAAATATTTTGAAAAGGCGAGCAACGATGCGCGGACTCACGGTAATTAAGCATCTTGCCGGTGCAGAGGCTCCGCAAACCGGCAGTAAAAACTAAATAAATAGAGAATGTCCGGCGTAGAGCCTGGCCGCGGCGAAACACGCCCGGTTGGATCAGGCCGAGGAAGAGGGAGAGAGAGTCTGCACGCGGCAGAGCTTGCGCAAACACAAAAGCTCACGTCTGAAGACAAACAGCAGTGACTGTAAGCTGCAACGTGGCCTGGGGCGCTGCGGCCCGTGTGCTATGAGAGAAAGGAAGGAAGGAAGGAAAAGACGAGCCGTGGGACGGCAAGGGGGCAAACACATCGGACAAAGACGATGAAACTCCGCTGGTACGAGGTGAAAAGGTAAGACAGAGCCAAGTGAGACGTTGGCGCCTATACCCGACGGCCGAACGTTCTTCTTTCGGAGACGACCTCGTGCTTCAGTGAACGCGATAGCGTCTTGGAGATCTTGATACTCCTAGAAATGAACGAGCAAAGGAACATGGACAGAGAATTTCGAAGATGCTCGCTGTTTTTTCAGAAATAGGATTCGTTACTTAAAAATGCTCGTTGTTTCGCAACGTATATATTAGGTTGTCCGGATGCGTCTTTCTTTTACAGACACGTCCTTTATAACGATGCATCTTTAAACAAATATGAAACCTAATCTGTCGAACGTTGTGATCTTTATTTTGAGAGAACAAAATGGATCGTACGTAATTGGATACAATAATATAAAACGGAAAATGTTGTGCATCCATTATTTCCTTATAAAACGAAAGAAACTTTTCGGACGACCTAATATTAGAGGAAATCGGTGAAAATTTAAATAAGTGCGTTTTAAGGCTCTAAGATTACGTATCATTTTCTGTATATATGTATCATTTTTGGAAAAAGATCCCCTGGACTGTACCTCTGGCGAGCCCCTCAATTTAACCGAATAAATTCTCCTTTGTAAATTATGGTCCTATAATTATTCGCTAGATGCACAATTGACTTTATACACCACGCGAAATCGTAGATAATGTGGCCATAACGCTACAGAAGAATCAGTCGAAAGCATAATTACGCGAGAGCAATGGGAAGGCGATATTCATACGCTACATTCCAAGTGTGCAACTCTCACGTTTGTATATACGAGGTGGAAAACAAACACTCGACGCGGAAACATATGCTTATTCGGGTGGCAACAGACGCAGATTGCACGAGCGATGAGCGTGGTAAGGTTCTCGAGTTGGTTCGCGAGCATTGTCCTATTAGAATCGACCCTCTTCGGGGAGGTTTCGAGTGCGTTCCGCAACAAAATGTCGCAGCCGTGTAAACGCGCTCTAACAGCCGAAAGCCTGTGTCGCTTTCGAAGATACTCCAGCCGTGTACACGCGGTGTATTAAAGCCGTGTACCATGCGTATATACGTACTGTATTTTCGGCTAGGATCCTCCATTTCAAGGCGTCTGTACGCGGAAACGCATTCCACGATGCAAGAAACCAAGCGGATCTTGGAATCCTTTCAGGCGTAGAGGATGCTAGTTCATGAATACCGTTGTGCACAGGCTTCACAGCAGGTATTCGAAACGTCTAACGTGATGCAATTGGAGATTTGATAAACCGACGATAAACGAAAATTAGAATTATTTTGTATTTCCGTAATATCTCATCCGAATTTGACTCTAGAGAATTAGTTTGTGAAACTGCGATAATATTACAATAATTTATTATTAATCTAAGCAACGTGCAACAGATAGAAATTAGTGATTAATGGAATTAGAAAGTCGATATTTAGTTAGAAATTGTCGAAGAAATAATTTACAGATATTTTTGAATGATTTTTACGAATTTTGTGGATTCAACAATATGCGTATGTAGATGTAACAAGCTGAGGATCATAATGATGTAATTTATCTACGACATCTCCTAAAATAGCGTTTCACGTTTACCATTGTAAAAAATTCGGTATAATTTCCGAAGTTATAAAAACATATCTGGGACAGTGAACAAAATAACAACTTGGTTAACTATGAAAGTAAACGGATGGTACTTTTAAAAGTTGAAAAGCATTGTTAAGACGCAGGCCATTATGAAAGCCGGAAGATCAGCATATTCGGGCGCCAGACGCGTTTTATGGCACCCAAGTGTCGAGCAGCCGTGTGTAACAAATTTTCTTCCTCGAACTCGGAAAAAGTCAGAATTACTCGAAAAATAAAACAATCTTAACTTCTTCGAATAGTTCTCAGTGATAGCGACATATGTATTATTATTATATTAAGGCATCATTAACGCATCATTAATCCATTGCTATTAAAGCTAAAACAAAATTCCAGGAATATCTATTAACTGCGTGTTGATGTATAAGTCGACTTGCATCGAATCACGAGATTTTTCACGGTTAGCGTAACCTAAGCGCTTTGATCGTTCAACGTTGATAGCTGCGATGGCGACGATATCAGCGATATTCGATTTTCCGACGGAGCGGCCGCCAGGTTTCCGGCCGGCTCTAAAAAAACACATGCCACATGCCGGAGCGCGATTTTTGTTCAACGTGAAAAGCGAACAGGTGGCCCATGTCTAGAAAGCTAATCGAAACGCTCGTTTTCGAAATACGAGCAAAAAAACATCATTTGCTATTTTCTTGTACATATGTGTATAGAGTGTCCCTTTATAATTGTCTCACGACACTACTTTTTGAATTAAGTATACATGCGTTGGATAAAAAAATGTTTCGAGTAAAAGTTTGTGTTGGTTACGTCACTGGCAGTATACTGTTACGTACTTGGACATGCACTACGTAGAAATATACGGACTTTTAACTATTTGCCAAATGGGAATAAACAAAATACCGATTTTTGTTGAATATATGTTAGTTCAGTATTTGATTAAGACATGACACATGTACCGAAAGTTCAAAACGAGAAGATTTCCTTACCGCGTGTGACTAACCCTCAAATCAATCGAGATTATCCTAATTATAATTATAATTTCAATTTGTTTCGACCGTTCGCGGAGAGACGCGATCGCGAGATAGCACGTCAACGAGAGTCGTAAATTCCCGTTACGATTAAATAATCGACACCACGAACTGATCGATCCCCTGATTTCTGTTACGATAATAGGGGTGGTTCAACTGAGGTTATACTGAATTAACAGGTATAAATTAACGTTTATTCCAGCAACTTTGTAAAGAAGGTAATTACACTGATGCGTATGTACAAGCTAAGTAAGTGATTGATTTAAGTATAAAAACCCGATGATGACACGTTGATTATTCTAACGATGAAGAATAAGTGAAGTAAAGCGAGAATGCTGTGTCGAAGGAAAGCTAGTCATGGGTGGGTCTAATCTACAAGAAAGAGCTGATTTGTCAAGGGCAAGGTTTCATTGGGAGAGTGAGGGGAAGACTTCGCTGTTAATTGGTTAATTTTCTAGGTTGGTTGGTGAAGAAGGGTGCTAACCGCCCCCGAGAGAGAGAGAGTTGCTAGTGGGAAGCATCATACGTGAGAAAACTACCTTTCCCGTAGTAACAATAAGCTTTAGAAACGATTCAGTAAAGAGATGTTTGTTCGGTCTGAAGGACCTTAGCTAGCAAATTCCTGAGATTTATGATGGATCCTTAAGACTATTGAGGGTACGCAGTAAGGATGAGCGGACATCTGGTTCCCATCTTGCCCGCGGTGTGTGGCCTGGTCTAGGTAGAGTGTCGCCCGACGTAACACAATTCTTTGAAATTATTGATCTTTTTTCTTCTTCGACGCTTATATATTCCATATATATATTTTCTGCTTAACAACTATGATAATTTGATTCGTAATTTGATCCACGGTAGTACAGATAATTTAATACATCACGGATGTCACTCACCTACTATTCTTGACGTTGGAGAGGTCAGCGATCGTCCTGTAACAAAAATAGTTATATCCTGTTATAACATTTCAGAGTAAGATCTAGATATTATAAGAGATATAACATATTTTTACATCTCGTTCTTCTTTTATAAATAATAAGAAGTACCAACAGGACCAAATAACAAGGCTTTGCTTTTCAAACTTGAGAAAGATTGGTAAATATCGAAGTAGAACTTTTAAGATAATCGAAAACGAGTTTCACGTACTATTACTATTAATTACGCGTGATCTTCTGAATTCTATATTCTATAATTATCATTGATCTATCATATTGATCTGACATATTGATCTATCATAAGAAATTTCCGCGCATTGATGCGATAGATTAGAGTAGCTGACCAAGTATAACTTATTGCATCTAATCTAGCTTCATCACTTAACTTGCAACTAGGTTAGTGGACGCGAGCTCATCATCCGCAGGAAGGCTTGTACTTTCCAACTACGTGGTGTAACTTAATTTACGATACTTCCAGCCCGAAAACCAGTGTGTCAGTAATGAACGGAATTAACAGATGAATGTTGCATGTTCTATGTCCGTTTTGCCAGCTTTCGAGCATTGAAACATGTAAATCAAGCGGTACTTTCGTCGTTAACCGAAATTGAATATATCCGTCGAATATATCGAAACAAAACATTGATATAAATGTAACAGATAAAAATTGTTTCCTTGGTTAATTTTGAATTACATTTTAGGATAATATTTTAGTCGATATCTTTAAAGTAATTATTATATACGTTGAAATTACTAATTAATCGATGAAACGCTGTAAAAGATAATAACGTATTTAATTGTCCTCAATTTGGTAAATTGAATCCGAAGTTGGGATTAAAATTAAATTTCATGGTAGATGCAGCTCATGTTTGTTATAGCTGAACTATAATTTGCACCACGAGTGTAACTCGATATTGTAAGGCAGCAGAGTAATTGTTTCAAATTTTCGTGCAGCATGACGCAAAGAATTATCCAATTAAGCGCGATTAAATTGATGTGTATGTGTTATTTTAGTTTTATAGTATATATTCAGAAAGACTATTTGAAACGAAGCAAAAGATATTTTTTAGTTTCTAATCATTAACTTCTTATTTTTTTTTTTTTTTAATGAATCAAAGAATTATCTAAATTATTATAAATTTTATTTTCCTTGAATAGAATATCTAGGAACGATATTAATGTGGCTAACCATTCAACTTTCGTTTAAAAGGTTGATTTTAAGCATAATAATCTGTTAATAATGTCCTCTTTACTTCTCTCCGTACTGGCTCCTAAAATAATTTTATAGATTACAATCTGGGATTTTATGTTGACCTGTCCCGAGGTTCGTTAACCGTAACGCGTAGTCTCGTTTTAAGGCGTTACTACTACGATGATCGAAGACCGCGTTATTACCGACTCGTACTACTTCACGTCGTCTTCCATCAAAGCAAAGTCGCTTCTACGTAACCTGCACGTAAGTAGGGGAAGATGGACGAGTGTTTCACTTGCATTTTATTAACGTCACAGTTTAGATCGTTTATGACTTCATTCTCCCGCTTCTTTGCAACTTTATATTTTAATATGGTAAAAAGGTCCACCTATTTCTATTAGTTACAAGGTATAATCTTTGATTGGCCATCATTAAAATATAATATATGACATTAAACATCGTTCGCATCGTAAATTATTAATTAAAGATCTTCATTAGCACGATTTATGACAAGATAGCAAAAAGATATATTTTTAAAATTAAACTATTTTAATTGCGAAACGACGAGATATCCTTAACTATTTTTTCAAACTCTTTTCTATTATTTTCCGTTAATTTTCAACTGGGCATGTGTCAATTTCCTCGGAGATCGATGAAACCATGATCAAACGAAAGTACTGGATAATTCCTTCGAATATCCCCCAGGACGGCGCCATTCCGAACGATTATCCATCGAATTTATCGCGTGCATATCTCGCGCGGGTGACTGCACACGTCGCTGAGGCGGCTGTAATTTATCGTCACTTCGCGTTCGCGAAAAATGCCTTTACTGATTCATCCGCAGACGCATAAAAAGTATGCGGCCATACGTTACGTTGTTGTGTGTTCTGTTCTACGCACACGCAAACGTGCATTATAAAACCTAAAGCTGTCTCACCTACGATATTTTTTATTCGTTTCTCCTTTTAGTTTTTTTTTCTTTTTCCCCGTCTCCTCGACTATGCCAGTTTTTCTTCAAACTGGTCAAAGTCAACGTGACTGCGTGCATGGAACATAACACAAGTTTCGAGAACTCGTAGTATGACGTGATGACGTGACGCGTGAAAGGTCGATGAAAAACCGTTTTAATAGGGCCATTCCTGATGACCAGTCGCTGCAGCGAGTTGTAAGCTCTTTTTTACCAGGGCTAATGATTACGTAATATTTTCCGCGTGGAGGGTGTGTAATTGTGTTTCGCGCGCTCCTGGAGCTGGCCAGTTGCGAAGAATAATGTTGTTTGCGGAAATAGCGAGTTGTGTAGCGTGGTTTGAAGAAAGAATGGAGGAGGCTAGCGGCAGATTATAAAGGCGATGAAAAGCTTTCTGCAAAATTGTGCCAGTGTAGTCTGTACGTGGAAATTAGACATAAACATCGAACAAACATAGGCTCATAAATTTAACGTAATGGTGAAAATCAACCAGAAATCAATACGTTGATACTTCGTATTATTGTTACAACTTTTGATTTACGAAACGTTCATTATGAATTATTTATGAAGCTCTGTTTAGACCATATATTTTTCTTATTTTTTCACGTAGAATATTTTAGCATCGTTTTACCGAAGAAACGAGTGATCGACGTATTATAATATTCCAGCAGTCAGTTTTTTGTGAACTCGAACCATCGTGCCGTAGCATTATCCATTTTTCATTTATAAAACATATACGAAGCACAAAAATAAATACACGGCATAACGATAACAGAATCTCCTAGCGGACACATTGAGAAAATTTTGCGCAGGATTCGCGTGAACGAATATATCCTTTGACATGAAGGAATACAATAATAAAAAGAATCAATCGATAAATCAATATCTAGAACAGCAAAGAGCTGGCGTTTTATAAAATCAAATACTTGTTCGTTATAAAACGTAGTACAGGTCGATATTATTGCGCGATTGTCCGGCTCTTGTGGAGTAATCGTTTCTTCGAATCTTGTCAGCGTGATAACGTATTGCTCTTCGCGCAAGTATCCTTAGGCTCAAGAAAAGGTCGAGAGTGGAATGAGAGTTGGAAGGCCGGAAGTCATGGCAAGATAACGGTCTACCGTAAGTCTGGACAATGTGTTCCGTAGACGGACGCCTTTGTCGTAGATTAGCACGATTCCTTGACTTCGTCGACGGAGTCCTTGAAACTCGACGAGAGATACGGGACGGGATATTGTTTTCTCGCTATCTAAACGTAACTCTGGCTAACTCGTCGGAAGAATGAGAGGAACGGGATTCTGGAGATCGGTCGATCGTTTCCAGACGTCAACTCGACCAGATGGTTCACCTTCTGTACTCATGGGAAATTCGATTTGGAGGATAAAAAGAAAATTCGATTCTTGTAGACATTTTGTTCCCCGCTATCCATTTAATTCAATTTAAATCAAAATCAAGTAAAACATAAACCAAGCCGAGAAAATACACTTATTCCTCTGTAATCTAAAAGATTCGTTCACGAATAAATCGATCTCGTGATTCCTCTCTTCGAGTCTTTTGAAAAATCACTGACCGAAAATTGCGCTATATCAAGAGAAATTATATCAGTCCTACACGTAAAAATAACATTTCGAGGACATGGAATTGAAGTGAACCCCGGTTGAAAGGAGGACAGAAAAAATGAAAAGGCAAAAATAGCGGAGCAGAAAAAGCTCGACAAGCAACGATCGATTATTACGGTCGTCTGGCGGTAATCGTTTTTTTAAATCCCGACTCCGTCTGCGTATTTGCGAAATACGTAATCATCGTTGAAACGTGCTTTAAAATAAATAGCAATTCCCTCCTTTTCCCCGCATTACCTTACAGAGAGGGGGGAGGGGGCAGAGATACTTGACGGTATCGTTGAACGTAGTACGCAAAGTAAGACTTTTCCACGGCACTTCAGACTTCTCCGGTGCACCAAGTATAAAGCTATTTACGTATCCCATTTCCCGCAAAGGGTGATCTTTCTTTTTCGTTCATTTTTTCTTCTCCTCCCTCCGCAGCCTGATCTTTCTCCCTTTTTGTCGTAAATATATAACGGGGTGGTCGCTTTCAGGATAATACGAAAGACTCTTAAAAAATTCGCAATGCTCAGTCACAATAAAGTGGTTGGCTACAGGCACCGCCGAGTCTCGCGGTAATGAAATTAACGAGAACGTTGCGCATACTAGATTATGTTCCATCATATGTCTTTGCAACTTGCGAAGTAGTATAAGATCGTTTATAGTCAGAGACACGTAAATTAACTACTTAACTGTACGCGATAGGCAAATATATTCTACGTACCATTGTAATACAGTTAATGTGTATCATTAGTTGTAAAACAGCGGTATGTTAGTATAATAAAGAAACACAATCGCTTGAAAGTATAATAACTTAATCTGACTGTGAAAAACCGATACCGAAGGAAGGCTAAATATAGTATCAGCTGAACAGACGTAAGAGAAAAAGAAAAATGCACGCAAACACTTTTTCTATATGAACTTTATGGAACAGAGAGTTTCGAGCTATTTAATCGGTTATATAAACCCTACAAAAATAGGTTTTACCAATGTTCCAGTTAAATGAAAAGTTCTTCTCGAGAATTTGCTGCAAAAATAAACGGAACTATATTCGAGTATTTCCACGAATACGTTATGTTTGCGAACGTACACATTTAACGTGGAAGGTTTAAGCAATTGAAATGCGATTGGATTACATGGAATTACGATACCAGAGGGTGAAATATTTTATTATTATTAAATTATTTCTGATCAAAAATAGGTCGTTCTCAGAATTTAAAATCGAGAAATGTTCATAATCTATTAATAATTTAATCATGTAATTTTATAATTTAGTCATAAATATGACATCAGCCTCGATTCCAAATCTATTCTTATCCATCTATTTATTATTATAACTTTGATTTCAATATAGATATCTATAATAATTGGAAACATTAAAAAACAACATCGGAATTAAATATGAAATGCCATATTACAATGTTGAATATTCAAAATTATTTTCTGTTCAAGCGTATCACACAGTAATGTAGTAGTTGGATATGTGATTCGTCAGACAACTGTGTACTCTGGCAGTGAAGGAGTATAAGACCGTGAATAGTCAGACAAATGTTCCGCAGTTTGTTACCCAATGTTTAAATATGCATTCGAACTTTCTTTGTATCAGGAAGATTTCATTCTATTTAAGATTATTTTAGATAAAATATATTTAAAATATAAATATATGATTATTATAACATATTAATCCTTTGCCGTTCAAGTTACATTCTACACTTAATTCAAACTGATTCATACTCAGCAAATAATCTTCGAAAATTATTAATAATTTATATTTTCGTATTTATATACAAGTATACTATATACATTATATTTTTATATTATATAGGACATATTTTTGTATTTTTGTGCCCAATGAAAACAATAAATTACAAGAATAATTATCCTCGATATTCGTAACATTGATTTAATTTCATAAGTGTCCTGCAAAAGAGAAGAATCTCATGAATTTTCTTCAAAGATCAATAAATATATTGAGAAGATTATGAACTAAAATATTTCATATTTCTCTTAAAAAAATCTTCAAGAGGATGATCTACCTTCAGATTCATGTATATACAAGAATATTCCCTTAATAATATATTCTCTTTCAGTCTCTAAAATCACAACAAACTTCGTTTCTCACGCAACGTGAACGATGCTGCACGCTCCGAAGGAACATTATTAAACATTATTAGCGGAGCACTTCGCGTAATCAAAACATTTTCACGAGAAACAGCATTTAAAAAGATTTCACAAACCGCTACCATACTTTGTTAGACATAAACAAAATTTCAGCAAATTCTGGAAGCAAATAAAAGACGAAAATCGAGGCAAAAGACGCAGGGATGGCACGTTTTTAAATTTTTTCCAAACCCGAATCCGGCTCGATGCAAATTGGATGCTCTAAGATGCGAATAATCGATAGCATTTCATCATTGCAACACGGCAGCAGGAGTTATGCACTAAAAAGGAATCGATGTCGATGCTTCAATGTGTATATACGTACAGGTACATGCATGCATATAGGTAGGTGTATAGCCCAGTTGCGCCAGAATTCGAAACAATTTCCAGTCTTTTCTCGTAATTCATCGATAGGATTATAAGAACGTGATATATATCGCGCGCTAATAAATGTCGGTTTTAATTACTTAAAGTATCGCGTTAAGTTCGACGAGTTTTCATGAACGTGGCAACAGTGAAATTTTCCTTAAACACGTCGATCAGATATTAAAACAGGTTTGTTTGCATAATGCTTCAAAGGATGGATACGTACATAGTAGATTACGCGAGTCAGGAAATGGAACGCGAACTTAGTTACACGAGATTAAAATAGATGCTTAGGTATATGACACATGTTTGAATTTATTATGAAAGCTTACGCTTGTGTGGATGGTTGAATTTTAACATTGTTTTCAGTTGGAACAACTTTTTATTCCTGTCATGATTTTCCTTTTTGTATGCCATGAACGTCATTAGGGAACACTTTACCGATTTTCCATTGATATCGACTTTATATGAAAATTTGTATATCTTCATTGAAGGTGTACAAATATATTGCGGCACTTTTGAAAACAATTATTTCGTTTAATGTATTACATAATCTCTGTATTCTTTAAGTGAATTAATATATGTAGCGCAGTTTGAACAATTCAATCACATAATTAATCACCTTCTTCTCGCAAACATAAATTTCGTTTATCTCTGCTTGTATTTATATTTTTGTAAACTGCACGGAGTTATTTAAGGTTACGCACGCAGCTAAGGAATCTCCTGACTAAACTTATTTCTGAGGAACGGCGCGTTTTAAAACCTTTTCTCCAGAGCCTATGCCCTAGACCGGCCAGCAATAAAGTCCACGATAGTACACGAGCGTTTTATAATTACTGGTTTTAATCTCGCGACATTATTTCTGAAGAAAAACACATAGAGAGAAATTTTGCCACCGAAACCAGGGGAGGAGGACTAACAAGAGTTATTCATTGCGAAGCATTCTTTTCGTTTATTCTATTTTACGGCTGGACTCGCGTTGGTATATCTACACAATAAAAAGGCAGCAAAATGCATTAAACGTACTTTAAGAAATTCAAACACTCCAAGAATATTTGTCGAATCTTCAACAGGTTTCAGGGACGAATCGTCGTTAAAGAATAAATTCAATTTATTCAGTCTTTTATTTACCAATCGGATACTTGATCCTTAACATAATAGGCAGCAATTAACAAGTAGCAATCAAGTCAGCAAGTACAATAGGTTCCTGTTAATTGAAGCAGCTCAAGACTAGGGGCGTCTAATTAATGCGACATTGGCGAGTTTCTCTTGCAGGAATACCCAGTCTTGAAACCGGTATTAACGTCCAAACATGAAATCAACAAGACTCAATTTAGTTACAAAAAGTATTAACGACGATTCTCATTAAATTAATACTATGCTGCTCTGAATAATTAATTCGGAAAGTACTGCGGTTGAAAAGTAGTAATTGTATTAGGGATATTAATAGCATGTCAATTGTCACAGTGTCTTCGTTATTCTGTTACATTTCTTCCATTATTGAATTACAAATTTTAAATTTAATATTTCTTAAAATCGTGCTTGGTTTCTCAAGGATCAGAATAAATGGCGTTATTTTCGTACGGTGACTAAACTTGAAACGCAAATATCTCCCCACTATCAAGAAAACAAATTTAATTTTAGTAATTAATCGTGTGTGTGTGTGTCACATCTATTAGTATTTAAAAAACTGCTAGAGAATACTACGATCGTAGAAAGTAGCTTTCTCTTAGAATTAACCAACAACGAAAGAGAGTGTTCGTTGCTTTCGTGTAACGCTCGAAGTCGTTTCGAGTCATTGATACAACCTCGTTATTTTAACAATCGTTTCATCTTTTTTCAGCACAGTCGAACGTTCGACCACTAACAAGATGGATCGTGCAGGCGCAAACCGTGGCATAAGTCCTTTTTCCGTTGAGGTGGCAGTGCCGTGGTAAATGACGCCAACTCGAATTAATTGGGTCAAAATCATTATCAGCCCTTCTCGGTGGTTTAACGATCTCGACCCTGGCCGTTCAACTTGAATTACCGCCGCTACGCTGCATTCGTTGTGTCGCATCTCTCAGATATCGGTGCGCATGCACGAACACGCGAACGTGTATAGATGTGATTGTGAGTTTGTGTGAGCGTGTAGGGGATCGTGTTCGGAGCGAGGACGCGTCGTTGCAGATAATACGTCAACAAGATCGAGTCGAATTGATATAGGACGCGCTAAGACCGTTAATTCCGCGTGAAACGGCAGGAAGATACGGACGGAAGGAAGCGTGGCCGAATATCCGATTAAGGTGACTTGGGTGAATGCGACCGAATCACTCGTACATCTTCCAATAGCCACAACTCGCAAAACTGTCCTACCAGAATTGGGATAACGTTGTTATCGTCTTACCATTGGTGTTGTTTTCGTCATTTGTTATCGTTCCTAGGACGTAGTGCAAATTTATTCGTCCTATCCTTTCTCCATTCCTCTCTAAATGGATCATTTCGATCCAATTAGAATTCTGAGAACGCGTTTCTAGTCTCTGAAAACATTTTTAGTGTTTTCGTCTGGAAATATATTTTAAATCGAACGTACTATTTGTTTCTGGTAAAATAATTAAATGCTTCAAGAATATAGGAACATTCATTTAAATCTTATATATGATTTTCTTTGATATCTAATCTTCAACAAAGTCCATCGATCTAAATTTCATATTCAATGTCAACCATATTCAACATGCAATTCTCAACGCTGATCATTCCACGATTAGATTAACACTTCTATCTATATCAAATGATAACTCTCTATTTGCCATAGGAAGACCTACAACGCTTCTATTGAGGCACCGATTATCGTTGACATTTAATGCCATAAAAAGAGCCTCACGCCGATCAAATGTGGCAATCTTCAAACCTTTCAATCATATCTTGTTGTTACGATTCGAACCTCGTCGCTACATACGGCGCAATGAATATTAAAATCGGTCCTGGCTCCGATGCACATCGACTTCAAAGCGCACTCATTAACGATTCAATTTTATGGACAATACATCGATGAATAATTTTTCCGGCCGTTGGCGACCACGCGCCACTAAATCGTCATTTGGTTCGTTTTTCATCTGGTTGTTTCCGGCCGGGTATACGCGCGTACCCTCTCACCAACCTGTATAGATGTATCCATTGCGTGGCGTTAATCTGGCGGAATTTTTTAGCGAGCCACCACGCGTAGATATCGTTCGTCACGACACGTTCGTTCGGCGACCCGTTCAATTTCTGTTGAGCGTAATAATGGCCGTTCGCGCAGTATTGGTCGGTTCACAGGCATTCGCGTGGGTGCCGTACGTTTTCGCGACAAACGATCGCCGGACCCGGCATCGACAGAACAAAAGACACGCGTAAATAGCCGGATCCGCGCGTGCACCCGACAGATTTACCAACGCTAATCGTCCGTGCGTATTAATGAAAGTGTTGGGTTATTGTTTCGAGCGGCGAGGCGCGACCGTATTCGGTGCAAGGACGAGCACGGGTGCAGCGGCAGTGCTGCTGTCGTTCGAATTAATTCGGTTTATCGGGAAACCGTAACACGCACCAGCGACACGGGACTTGGCAAAAACGGTTCGGTCGCGACAACGTGGAAGTGATCACGCGTAGATTCGATAAGGGAGAATAATCTGCCAATGGTCTCGATGTCGATCTGGGACGTTCGTTTCGCAATGCGACAACAGTGAGCTGTGTGACGAAATTGTATCGAATAGAGCTGATGGATATACAAATTGTCCATTTTTCGTTTCAGTTCTAAAATTCAACTTTACGTTTTGATAAATGAAAATGGGTGCTTATGTTGGTGGGATTCTATCACTTCGCTGAAAATCGAATAGAAACTCCATCTAATCAGAATCTTTTCTCCAAATCTGCCAAAAGCTCCCTTGACATTACACGATCCGAGGTACCAGAAATGTGCAGGAGATTAGAATGTAAAATTCGACTAGGTACGAGCGAGAAAAACAAATGATCCCGAACGAAAGTAACTGGTACTTGGAGGGCATACGAACAGGACACGAATTTGCTCCAGAATCGTGTCCCATAGCACGTATCCGTACAGGTCGGCTTTAAACCAGGCCACGGTTGCATTTCGCCGGGGCGACAGGGTGCGCGAATGTGCGGTTTGGGTGAGCAGGACGGCGCGGGAACAGGGGTTTGGGACACAGGGACAAGTCGGTGCCGGGTTCCAACAACTTGAACAACTTCACAATGCCCGTTGCCTTTTGCGTGGAATAAACTTCCGCCGCGTAACTTTAAAATTGATGATCTTGCCCAGTAACACACACACGTAAGTGTATCCTGGCAGCCGGCCTCAGCTGTCGAGGTTTATCGTGGCCCGGGGAGATGCTGTCTATCTTGACGAAAAATTTATTTCGGTGAGCCGTTTAACGGTACTGATAATTATGTCTCGCGGGGAGGAGAAGAGAGAAACGTTCGCGAATCACGCACCAACGCTATTGAAATATTGCTGAGAAACGTGCAGCTGGGATATTTCTTTCTAGGGTTAAACTTCTTTTTTTTTGTTTAAGATGCTCATCCAATTTGAATTTTAACGCTCTGTTTGGTTGTTCTATATATTGATATATGCCATGCATATTCACATATCTTCTTCAAGATAAAAATAAAGATTAAGATTAGAATTCCTCTTTAACTCTTGAACAAATTGGGTCAATCCTGACGTAAAAATATTTCACATTTATTATCTTCTCATTTTTGTTTTTGTCTTATTATTCTATCAAACCGTATTAACAACTCTACTTTTTGAATAAATTTTATTATGACATAGATCTGCAAGTATTTTCGCTGGGCTGTTTGCTTTATTACTATGAAGTACAACATTCGGTTCATTTAAAATTCAAATTCAAAATATCTGGTGTACCTCTCCATGTAACGTCATTCTCTAAAAATAAATCTGAACATAAATACGTAAAATATCCGACACACGAACTTTCGACCGAAACTACATCAAAATATCATCTGGCAACGCTGACGAGATAAGAGCTCGACAAAATATCGTATTCGCAAGTCAGTAGCTATCAACAAGAGATAAGCCAGTGTACATGGCAGGTTGTCGGAGCGTCAAATCGGCGAGTAATCTCCATTATCGTGGTCTCTCGCATATGAGAATCTCCAGCTGGTCGACATCTACAGTTTCTGCTTAAGGATAACGTTTAGAACTTGGCAGCGCGTGCAGGCTGCTTTTTACATTAGAAACGATGATCATCGAACGCTTAAACTCTTCATCGTGAAACGAACATTGCGCGATTTTACTATCGCGCGAATAGCGACAATAAAAAAATTTCACATCCTATAGTAATCGTTGGGTATTGTAGCGGAACGTTCCAAAAGTCGATACGAGTTGCAGTTCGATTATTTTGATAATCCGTATTAAATTCTATCGAGTTAATAAATTTTGTAAAATAATTTAGTATGCTACGGGTGTGAAATTTCATAGTTCACAACTTCAAGATGCATCCTGTTCCAATAGAAAGCTATCTATATAATTTCAATAAGAAGCAAATCCGTATTTCACTAAGTGAACGTTGTGATAAATATAAAGTTGGAAAATCAAAGTAAAAAACTGATAGATGGGATTACTTCTCATCGAAATATTTGATTTATTGCATTCTCAGACTCTCTGCTTAGCGTGCTCCACCTGGTTGTTACGAATGTCGGACGTAAAAGGAGTTAGCAGCAGTGTGGTCGAGGGTGTCGCAATCACGTCGCGATTTCAGCCAGCGAAGGGAGATCGTAGTGGAAGATAGTGCCGTTCAATTGAAATTACGCAGAGGGGTGTTTAAGCTTCGAGCATTTTAAAATGTAAGTGCCGATTGAAATTTATTGCGGACAATGTCCCGTTTCTTAGCCGTTTCCTACCTTCTCCCATTAACACACTGTACAGTAGCAGAATGTGTTTCACTATGGACATTTACGGAGCGTCGTCGGCTTAAACGATCGAGTCTTAACCTGGATGCGGTGGAAGAAGAAAGCAAACGCGCTGAGCTCACTGGAATTTCAACGTCGTTACGTGTAAATTGGTAATAGTAGCCGTGATATTTACTTTGTGGCATTGATATCACGAGAAGAATGGAAAATTGTGGTTTACGGTTTGTTTGTCTCTCATTTAACGAATTAAGAGATTGATAGTGAAAAAGGAATTTTCAGCTAAATTAAATTTCCGTTACGATGATGGTGGTATTAGCACGCAAAGGAAAACACAATCTGAAAGTAGTATTTTGCAAAGTTCAAATAACATAGGCGAACGCGTAGCATGATTTAATGCAATAAGTATAGTACAATCTCTGTACATGCTCGCTAGGGTCACGTTTATTCGTCACGATTAAACGTTTAATTTTACCCCTAACAATTACTGAAACAACCAACGAACGCTTGCTTGTTACTTAAGTTTATTATTCAGCCGGTTGCTAATGATACGGATCGATTGAAATTACATTGTTATTTGTAATATCATTGATTGTAAAGAAAAACAGATACGTTCAGGTGTTATCGCTACGTTTCTGACTGGCTGATATGATTAAATAATTAAGAAGGGATAAAAATATCGTATCAATTCGAAAATGAAGGGAAAGGGAATTAACGAAAATACGAAGCATCACTCTAATTTGATATTCTCAATGGAGTTCCCAAATTAACGAAATATGTACCATGGACTTCCGATCAAAGCGATGTACATTTTTTTGTTAATCTGAAATTATTTTGTATCTTTCGCGTTTAAATTTCGCTGAATCGGTTGCAATTCCAATTTCAAACAGAATTCTAACTGACGGTGCAAGTGTTTACGTTTTGCTTATCGCGTATACGCAATATAAAAAAGGTGAACTAATTTCAATAATTTATATTAAAAAATACCGTCAAGATATTCTTACTTCGTGATAGCCATCCTTCGTGAAAATTAGAACGATCATCACACGTGTCTACATTTTCCATTCGCTGCACGATTCATGCGTATTTCGTCAAAATTCTACCATTCTGCGAACATCCATCCTCTCAAGGAGCAAATCATAAATTTTCCTTCGCCCCGTTGCCCCTCATCAAGCGCAAAGAAAACTCTCGTTGCGATTCAAATGAAATCCCAAGATTAAAACCGGTATCCCGTGGTCTCTCGCGTGGGCCAGCGCAACATGGCGTAAACAAAACGGTGCTCGCAGTTGCGCGCGGACTGCAAGAAAATCCGCTGGAACGCTACAGTCTCGTCGCAAGTTGGCCTCGTCTCGAGTTTGCCTCGAGCCCGAGATAATTGTCGGTGAGTAACGTCAGGCTCGCCTAAGTAAGATTTAACTCGGTGCAACGCGGTATGATTCGGTTATAACTCGATATTAACTGTAACGAAGCACGTCTTGCCTACTCCAACGAGCTTAAGCACCATCGGGTTAACGAAGAACCTATGTGCGCTTATACCGAGCCATGCTCGACCTGCTCGCTGACCTACACGTGTATCGCTCCATATATATGTATATGCATATACAAAGCATACAGAGACCGATACAAACACTTACGCGCCGTTACACGAATACGTGTCAGAGGAAAGACGATATAGACAGCAAACTGGGGGTGTAAGAGAGAGAGAGAGAGGGAGGGAGAGAGAGCAGAGAGAGTGAGAGAGAGTAACAGTTACGGCATACGGTAACGTGCCAGTATTGACAAACATCTTCATTAGCTGCCGCTGCTGCTTGTGCGCTATCTGCCTACGAACGCCCTATATACGCTTGCCAGAGTCGCTTTCCACCTGCGTCGTTGCCTGCATTCCGCCGATACTCTCAGACACGCCACCGATCCAGAATTACCATTTGATACGTGAATTAAAACGACACGTTTAGGTGATCCTATGTACGTATATGTTTCCCTCCGACGAAGTCAGTCGGACGACCGGCTCTCGCCGTTGTTGTTCTTGTTGTTGCTTTGTCGCGAAATTCCGACCGGGAAAAGTTGGGCCAGTGTTTGCGAACGAGAGATGAGTTACGATCGAAATTTCTATGCTCGCGGTTCCGGGGTACAATGGTACGCTGATTACTTGGCCATGCAGTTTCCTAAACACTTGTCATTCACACTTAACGTTTACTGGAGCGCTCGCATCGGACGTATATGTAGGAAAGTTCGTTTCTGAGGTACGCGTGCATTGTCGGCATTTGGTAAACTCAGTTATCAGATTAATGTCTTTAATTGTTCTTTTTGGTCGTTTAGAAGTTCCGTGTACCTGTAGTTAGTTTTGTAAATTGAAATAATCTGCTGCGTGATTCAGGTTATGACGTATAGAAACTTAGAACAACAATGGTAATAATAATGAGACGTGCTGTATGTATTCAAAATACGTAAAACATTTGAAATTTTCCAAACAGTTATTAATCAAAAAAGAAAATACTTCTAGCAACTACGGAAGTATCCATAGTGACACTAACGAATCAAAATCCGTTCATATCATTAAGTCCTTCATTACTGTTAGCTGATAACTTTATACGAGCAACATTTTCCACGTATGTCGATAATTTCGTTCGAATGGAACATCTCGATAATGATGCGTCCGGGGAACTCTATTTCCGTAAAATTTGTCTGGGTACTCGGCGTTAAAGCGAAACAGCGATACGCTCAGAGGTAAAAGCGGAGTCTGTAAATTTCCCCTGGGCGAAAAGAAGATTCAGGAGTGTTCGAAATCGACTTGTAATGCAACGTAGTTTACGAACGCAAGTTAAGTCGGCGAATCGTCCACATCCGGAAAAGGAGATTAGCGTACGCGGCTAAGTAATGAGCGAGAAGCCGTGCTATTTAACGAGCCCTTAATTCGCGGACTTTGTGACTTTGCTGGCGAATTTCTCTCGAACCAAAGTGAAACAATCCCGCCGAATCAGGTAAGCTAATGAAGTTTCGATGTCGATACTTTCGTGTACAGCGAGAGTACCATTCCTTTCACTCCTTGAAAATAGAAGAGGTTTTTTAAAGAGCCGTTTTCAATGAAATAAAATCAAAAGCTATAAAGACTATGTTTTCGATGTTTTCTTGCTTCATTTTTTCTACTTTCTTTTTTCGTACTTTTATATTGATGAAAATTTTAAGTTTCCTCTCACGAAAACTTGAAATCTACTTGATAGAATATCGAAAATCTGTTGCTCGTTGAGTTTAGTTAAGCAGCACGTCTAAAAGTTGAATGATATATAGAGTGGAAAATATAATACGAAGCGCAGGGAAATTGAAAGAAAGGATGAGCTTGACATCAATTTCTCTTACGCGTACTCTTTGAAAATATGTTTTTTAGAATACGTCAAAAGATGTTCGATCTATTTTTTCAAGGTGGAAGAGAAGTTGGAATTTACATGGATTTGAAAGGAAAATTAAGGATGCTTGGACTAAACGCAATTCACTCGGAGCGATTACACGAACCGGTAAATCAATTTGTTCCGCGAGTATCGTGTCGAAACATGGTAAATGGATTCCTCTACCTATATTCTATATAGGCTACTTTCTCTCGTATCCTCGCGGTGATTTATGAGTGAAACTTTACTTCGTAAGCTAAACGACGTGTGAGCGATTATACCCGAGCTATAATAAGGAATTAAAATGAGCTACCGCGCATCGTAATATTCATCGCGGTATAAAATATAATCGTTTATTATATTTTCTGCTTAACCACTTTAAAGAGCTGTGGATGCTACATGGTAATATTTGTTGTTCTTTATAATTACACACGAGATATATTCATACTCTTGAAAATATTAAGAAATATGAATCTACTGTTTAAATAGTGAACATAATTTTTAATTAATCTATAGAATTTACTT
The DNA here is from genome assembly GCF_051014615.1 of Bombus vancouverensis nearcticus. Taxonomy (NCBI): domain Eukaryota; kingdom Metazoa; phylum Arthropoda; class Insecta; order Hymenoptera; family Apidae; genus Bombus; species Bombus vancouverensis. Next base: position 14,058,138 of record NC_134912.1, on the reverse strand, counting down.
ATCCGCGCGAAGGGAAAGGGCAATTTTTTTAATCGCCAAGAATTATAATAAATTCTTGACTAAGTGAATTATCACCGATCATCAAAGATCACTTTGATGCATACGTTGCGTCGATCGTACAAAGGACAGTGGCGACAGATGCAATAACGGCTGTATTAGCAGAAGCAAGTGAAAGCAGACGCATGAGGCAACAGTAGTTGCGATGCAAAGAGGTAATGGTCATAATCCTGTTACCAATTCCATTTGTCGAAACAAACGAACTCCGACCAGTACGTGCCGGCGTCGCGCATATCTACCCCATTGTCAGTAATACAGTTTCTATCCCCTTTCGAATTGGTCCCTACTCTATTGTCGGTAATTAGAATGCCGGTGTGCTCGGCTGCGCCACTGTCAGACTTCACCAAGCTTTTGCGTCAAAGCAGACGCGTATCAGACGTGACCGTGCGACGATTGATTCGTATCGTTCGACCAGCTAACGCTTTTGTATATACTGAAATTTTACATCCAGTGTATGCACGTATGGAGATGCGAGTGATTTGTTTTAATCGCCTGGTATTAGCTTTGTTTGTGTTGGATTTTGGTGCGATTAGGGCTTACAGGTTAGGGGTTTGATTTGTGGCTGCGGAACTGCTTGATCGCGAATATATAGGGTAGAGATGATATTGAGTATTCGGTGATATTACGTTAATTATGACAGACGCGGGCAAATAATATGGGGAGCCGAGTATGCTTGTGTAAAGCGAATGAAGTACGAGAATTATCAGTGTACTTTATACTGCAACGTCGGCTAGTACTTGTCAAATCATCGAGTCCTTATATTACACATTCTAATCCTGTTTCTGTGTTGTGAACATGCCAAGACGCAACCACCAGAATGATCGTATCAAGAAACAATGCCCCCTAATGCTGTCCATTCTTAGGAGGGAAGATGTACAGGAATCGCATTGACGAATAATCAACGTTAAAAGTGAACACATCGTAACAAAAGCGGCGTATGACCCTGTGAAGTTGACGCTCTCTGATTGGATGTTATGAGACGCGCGACCATGCCATTATTTCCGAGAATAGAATCATTTTCGATGCTATTATCCTGTGTATAGCCGCACTGCAGTTCAACAGATAGGTACAATGGCGATGTTTGCACCGTACAGACACGCATATAGCCAGGCAAGTAGATTAGGTTGATAGGTGGTACAGGCTAGGACTGCCCAACCACGATATGCTTACTAGATTGATAATACTGGCACGCCGGGGATCGAATGGCCGATAGATAAGTAGAAGCTTCCCCGTATAGACGATGCTCCATTTGGCCATATACTACTCGGAGCATCTAATTGCTCGTAAATGACGGATCGCGGTGTCAGCTAGGGAGCTGAGGAATCGACTTGACGATCCTCCTACTGATTCCTCTCTGTCCGGGGGTCGTTGTGTTGAATTATGCGTATGACAATGTTTGTAGAAACTGAAATGTTTACCGACGCTTGCAGAAGTGAAATTATTTTATTAATGGACATCATCAATGAAAAGTTTCTGATCTTAAGGGAAGTTGAAGAATCTTTCCACGTTTATTTTATTAAGGTTTTTTAATCCTTGGATTACTAACAAACTTCCCTTTTACTTCCCTTTTAAGACAATTTAAACTTTACCTAGTAGTAGCTTAAATTATAAAAAAGAAATAATTTAAACCAATGTACCTTCAACATTTCAAAGTCTTTTTCTTTTAATAGAACCGTATCGCTTCGAAACGACTTCATTGACACAGGACATATGGGTCTTTGGAAGTCATTCAAGGTAATTTACGAGCATTCGATGTCTAGCTTCACTGAACTGCTGTAAGATTTTTCTCGCCATAGAAATTTGTCGGTATGGTCATAAATGTGACGTAAACTCACACGAACGATACGATTTATCGATACTCATGTTTACCAGGGTAACTTTCGAAGAGGTAGAACTACCATTCAGGGACAGAATAAATCAATGTATTGACACTCGGATTCTTCTTGCGAACGCAAAAGATAAGGTACATTTTTTGAACCTACAGAAAAGTTGGACATCAAACGATCATAAATGGTACTTTCACCTAGATAAAAGTGTTCATCGTAAGATATCTCCTTCAAAATAAAGTAAATTTCATTTAAAACATCTTTTCGGGTAACAAATAGTTTAGGAGATAATAATGAAACAAAAATAAAAATTAGGTACTTTGTAGAGTTACTGATACTTACGTGATTCTGACTTTATACTAAACATCCGAATATCCGAACGACGTAAACCACGTCACAGGAAATGTGCTAAATTAGGAACTATTTTTGGGCACAAAGTCAAAATTTCATAAAGGTTAATTAATTCGCTTTAATTCGTGCAAAATGTGGCATGTATGTTCGTGACAATCTAATTTTAATACTAACATAACGATATATTAAAGATACAGGAAGTTTCTGAATAGATGAACAATTACGTTCGAAATATCGGCAATCTGCACGACTAGTAGGAATAATTTTATTTCTGACTATTGTAATGCAATTATTACTGTTATTACTATAGTAATCTACATGTTGGAAGATATTTTAGAAATTTAATTGATAGCGTAATTTGACAATTTCTACGAATGATAATTATTCTTAATGGACAGACAAGAATAACTATAATAGTTTCTGGATTAACAGTTTGAAATTTCTCGAAGCAAGATCTGTCGGTATGCTGTCAAATTGTCCGCTACATTGTTCGCGTACAGAACTCATGGAGTGTAGACAGTGTAATATGAATGACGTCAAAGGTCTAGGAACCTCTAACTATTGGACGTTGTGCACTATAGAGAAACGTTCCTAGGAAGTGAAATATCGCGTTGTCAGAAATATTGGAAAACTTGCACAAAACCCGGAATATTATCTTGTCTACGTATACCTGTCTATCCTCCAAAAATGTACATTTTTCAGTACCACTTTAATATTCCAACATACCGATGTTGGAGGACTGTTCATTGCCAAACCTATCTTTCCTCAACATCCTAGCTCTCTTTCGAAACTGACCTTCTGTCAATGATCGTAGCCATACATCGTGTTCAGTTACGATCTATATGAAAAATCTGTCACAAACCTTCTTCAAAATTTTGGTGGGCTAATTACGCCTTTCAGGTGGCAAACTGATGAACTCCATGAATTGAATCAATTATGTCTTTAACCATCATTGAGAATTTATTTACCACAATGACAATTTTATCGTAAAGCGTACGAATGATTTTCTCTCACATTTGATTTTCTCTTCGAAAATTACACCCATTTTTATTATATCATTATGTAATATTATAATATCGAATAAAATTTTACTATCTTTTTCCAAGTACCTGTTTCATTTCGTATGTTGGTATACAACAGAAGCCACCAACGTAAGTTTCCTCTATCTGAAACAACTCTATCTATCCGGATAAAATGCAGAGTACTGTCTACTCCCTGATGTCTATTCCCTCTGCCCCATCGATTCCCTCTTTCTTCTCCTTCACCTTATTTCTTTCCCTACTTCTGCCCACGTCTCTATCAGTGGTCAACACTATCTCTTTGTACGCCATCACATTCGATCCGGCTATCTGCATGCTCATCCATCTGGATTTCGAATCTTCGGATACTCTCGATGCTCTTTGACGATCCCAGATCTCTCTGTCGCCGCTGTAACTGGGATTTAGAAATAGGTCAACCGGAGCACATCACCCGCGCATCGGAAGAAACCGATCCGCGGATCCTTTTAAAAAAAAGCAAAAAAAAAAAAAAAAGAAAAGGAGACGGAGAGAAATAAATAAAGAAAACTCGGGACCGAACACGATCCAGTGACGTTCGACTGGAAGACAGTCTTATTTTACGGATGCGCGTGCTAGTTTCGCGTTGCCGCTAATGGATTAGATCGAGCGCGTTTATCGCGCGTTCCAGATCGAAGTGTTTCACAGACAATCCGACGTTGTTAGCACTTCGTGTTGATTCAAGATTTTCGCATTCACCGTTTTACTTTTGGATTACAAATGTCTCAGCCTCGCTCAGCAGACTTAGAGCAGTTACTATATTTGTATCAAAACGGGGAAAGCGATCGTTAAAAGAAACATTATATAACTTGGTACTTAGCAAAAATTTTACTATACTAATTTTATTATAAAATGTGATACAAAGTTCAGAATTTATATCAGACATTAAAACGTCATTAAAGATCCAAGTTGTGCTGAGAATTCTTATATTTTTCTAAGTACTTATGTTGTCTAAGTAAGATAAAATGAAAAGATATAAAATCAATTACAGAAAATATTTCAAAAAATCCGAAGCCATTAAACGTTAAAAAGAAGAGAACAATTTTTCAACAAAATATTGACAACCAAGTCGATGATAAACACGGAACAAAATCACTCTTCTAATAACCGTTCAGCACAGTGAATATGAACGGTTGGGTGATTCACGTAAACGCATAGATAATCGAGAGCGCAACGAAACAAAACCATAGCGGTATAGACGCCATCGCGCGTTCACTGGCCAGTGTATAACGGCCGTGGAATTTTACGGATACTTTGAAAGGGAAGTTTTTCACTTTTATGGGGAACGGCTGCATAGAAATGCACTCCACGACAGGAATATTGCGCGTGCATTTCGGGCACGCCTGACCATGGATAACGCGATAAACTTTACGAGCCAAAGCACGCCGCTCGTAATGGATTTGCAATATGTTGCAAACGGAGCGCGCTGGCCGCGTGAAGAGTACGACAGCTTGCCATCCGCGGGATTAATACGGGATAAAATCGCGTCCCCGTGAAATTTAGGGGCCATGAACGTAGGATTGACCATCCTGTGTTCTGCTAACTTTTGTTCCCGCGTATTTTTCCACCATGCTAGCGATTAATACCGAGCGTCGTGTTTTAGTGTAATATTTTAAAGATGGAGTTGTGATTGGATTTTAGTATATTTAAAAAAAAATAGTTATAGAATTATAAAAGGGGGGGGGGAGAGGAGAATATATAAATTCGGCATAGAATATATTCTGAATATATAGTATTCAAAGAAAGTTTCTTTCTATTCTGTAAATATTAATTCAAGAACAATTTAAGTTAATCGTTATAAGATACGAACATCGTTAAAATTCATCAATCTAATGAAAATAATGTGCAATCAGCGTATATTCTAGATATACTAGTTAGGAACGTAACAAGATATGAATTATTAGGACAGGCGATACTCGAGGTTAACGTAGCGTAAGAGAGTATTCAGACCCTTATGTGTGTTTATTACTCCGCCACTGTTAAATTAATGGCGTAGAAGAGCTCTACCATCCTTTGTTTGTCATGCAAAGCGTCTATTTGGCAGATACTAACACTTTCCCTTACAGGTTGTGAATAATCTAACCGTTCATATTTTACGGAACCTGAAGACGATCCAGTTGGAAGATGATCAAATGCAGTTTGAAGCTTTGCTTCCTACAACATCTAATTTAATATTGTCGTAAAGTAAAATTTCAAATACAAACAGCAGTTAATTTATTATTAACGCAAAATCATTGAATGTACGATGACACTTAATGTAAGATAGATAAATGATCTCGATGCTGACAAATGATTTTCCTGCGTAATGGATTAAAATATCGTACAGATACCAGACAGAAAAGTTTGTGAACAAGAAACAAACAATGAATGAAACAATACATTGCATTGCATAAAAAATATTAAAGTATTTGTAGAATTTGCACCCCAAATTGTGTATTACGCAAAATTGTTCTATGATTATATCGCTAGATGTGTATGGGGTGCCAAGCCGATCGACGTGTTTGATTGATGTATCGGAAGATTATGAATGCTTTATGCGTTTGTCGTCGGCCAAATTTCTAGATCCTTCTGCCAGTATTCTCGCGCGTCCATGAATTGAAACCATCTATCAAGTTCAACCACCGCGATTGGTGCTTAAGGTGGGTTTGTATCCCAGCTTAGAACAAGATACGTTGATTGAATAGAAGTTGATATACGAGCGACGATATCGAAAAAGGAGACCGTATCAATCTGCTTGCGCGCGAGCTTGCGCCATCCAGTGCAAAAAAAAAAAAACTCTCAGATAAATAACCTTTAACGAGCCACCCGCTCGAACTCGATATAACATCTTTAATTCTGCGTGCTACGTTTCGTGAATTTCATCAGGAATTTGTTCGTCACTTTTATTCGTCTCAGTTTACAAGTAGATGCTGGAGAAACAATTCAGAGAAGATGAAACTTTGTATTAATAGATAAAGCTAAATCTTGCTAGTGTAACAATGAATACTTTTGTTACAAAGATGATTACTATTTGAATTGATACAAGCAAGAGATCTATGTGCTTGTTTCGTAAATAAAATTTCATTTACATTTGTGTAATTTCGAATATCGAGACTATAAGGCAACACATGAGAGATCGGTAGCTTCGCGTTCGTAAATTACTTATCGAGCTGGCTATGATTCGATATTCATATCGATTCAGGATGAAATAGTCGAATTACGTCGCCGCGCCTAAGACTGATTAATTTCGTTACTTAATACCTGCCACTCTCCTCCGTGAATTAAACTCGATCCCAACGAAACTCTGCTTTTCCTCCGCCCCCTCCATCTCTTTCCTAGCTGTCGCGTCGTTCGAGCTCACCAGGCTGAATTATTGAAAACAAATTTTAAATGAATCGAAGAACCACTCGAGCTCTCTGTTCCGTGGAAGATCTCCCTTCGGCTGAGTGATAGAAATCGTTCGTTCCTCAGAAAATTATATGCTCTACCGTAAATAAATGACTTTCTTCCATCGAAATTTCGTAGGAAAATAATCTTGACATTTATCGTTTCTTGTATCTATACTTATATATATTTTGTTTTCCAGGAAAAAATACAATTCTGTTATTGCTTCAAGTTCTTTTTTATTAAAGAGACAACAATAAACTTTGTAAAAGTTATGGATAAACAGATCTCCAACTTTGGATACGGAAATTACCGTTCAACGACTCTTTCGTACCTACAGCTATGTAACTTCAGAACTGATCTCTATTTCCGAAAGCGGTGATCATTTTCCAAGAAACTGGAAAAGATCTCTCGCCGAACTCTTTGAGAATATGGACCTTTCTACCAACCGTTTGAAAAGAACCACCATCGTGCCAAAGGATATTCAATTGGTAACCTGGAATTCGTTGGAAGGGAACTTAATTTGATTCCTCTGCAATAAAAAATTATGGAACTGATTGTCCTAGAAAGAATCTATGTTTTAACTGTTTTACCGCTCTAATACTTCTTTTCGTAGAAAAGGCAGATCAACTGCTCCAAATTGACTACAAATTTAAAATATTTGTTCTAAATAATATTTAAGTATTATGTGAAATAATTCTAGATTTTTGTTCGAACAAAATGTCAATAATACAACTTTTCATCGATGCTTTTTTAGGTGAAATATACTTTTTTCATATTCTTATACAATATATTAACAACTTTGTCGTATCACGTCGATTTAATATCGAAATATTTACAGCGATATTATTCGTGTTGGCAGTTGGTACAAAGATAGTTTAACATTTTTCTAAATCGAATTGCACAAAACGTATTTTGTGATAGAAAACAACCCGGACGTTCGATTTTTCGCCACTTTACAATTTTTACCCAGCGTTAGCTCGACTTTCAAAAAGTAACAAACACAAATATGCGGAAGAAATCATGCGAGAATTTTTTACTGAATCGACAATTATAAAAGCACTTCGGATTCGCAACAGCTCCAAATACCGAACTATGTTCGATTTCGGCTATTTCAAAAACGGCACGCGGTAATTATTGAAAACCGCAGTCAAAGCTGCCACCCCAAAAGATGATTCGCTAAAAATTAACTTCGTGTTTCCGACGATTCGACAGCTACGAAGTTTCCAGTGGAACTCGAGCATAATCGAAATGTTTCGAAAATTCATCGTGAATGGTATTTTATTTAGACTATGAAGAAGTTTTATATATAAAATGTATAAAATGCAATACAGAAAAAAGAGAAAAATTTGATAGCTAGTAAAATTGCGACGTTTCAACCTAAAAATTACGTTTCAACTACGGTTCAATTCGCTCGATTATATCAATAATTCCACCAATTTACATTCTACGAAAATATGAACGAAGATACATTTCATTGAAAAAAATCGATGGTCTTAAAATCGTTTGAATAATCTATTTGCTGAATAGCCATTTCTTTTTCAAAATTAATCTCCTCATTAACTCTTGAATAAAAGCGTGACACTAGTTTTAAATCTAATCAAAGAGCTCATTGATATTCGTCAAATTTTTAATGTTATCAACCGCAAGGTGAAAGTATGTTTCGTATTTTTCATGGTTAGCACTCGGTAATTTTCATTTGCGTTCCGTGAAAAACGTGTTTCCATGAAGCACCGCGTTACCGACGAAGAGTTACGTTGAAAAATTACAGATAGCAAGATACAGATACACACGACATAAATTTCGAGAGCTTTATAAATACTCTTCATTATTCAACGTCACTCAATTTCCTTAACTTCATCCACGCTCTGCCATTTCTGAAATCTCGGCAAGCCATCTATTACGAAAATCCTGTTTAAAACACTTTATCACATATGTTCCGGACTATTGTCGAAATTTTCATAGATCGCTAATCAAATGTCGCTGAGAAAAAATTCTTCATTAATCTACTCCGTATACAATGGTTACGAGGTTAATTGATTCAAGATTTTAACTCTGAGGTATTCTTGGTCAAAGCTTCAGGGTAAAGAATTGAAATGCCTTTTTATTCGCCGGTCTTGCTGCCGACCAATTATCACGTTTTTAAGACCATCTTTCTATAGGATCAAGTTTTATTTGCGAAGTAAGAATGAAAAATCATCGAGAATTATCTACAATCGCAGAAGTTCTAAATAATGAATAGACACGCTATATTTATTTATACGATGAGCTATAATCTCGTATCGACTTTTATAAATTATATTCATCGGAATTAAAAAATAACATATATTTAGAAAGCGTGTTGCATTGTTACTATGGGATAATTAACTGAATATTTTAACTGCCGATCAGATGAATTTTTGAAAAAGAACGTCTGCCTGAAATTAGAAAGCATTAGACTGTCAACCAATTATTAATTTATACCTCCCTATATAACATCCACATATACTTTTCAAGAGTCCAAAATCCCGGGAAATTTTTCCACTTCGCTCACAAATTACCTCTAGATCTAATATTAAAACTGATTTTTCAAACGAACAGCTTCGAAGACATGCATAGAAGGATCGATTTAGACGAAGCAGCATATATAAGTATAATCGGTTCCAAGAGGATCGGTGAGGAGAGACGCAAGGTGAAAGTCCGTGGAAATGAAGCTACGTCGTTTTCCAGGCACAGGCCGTTTCCGGCGTAGCCGACGGCATCGTTTCGTCCTGTTAGCAGCGCGAAGAGCATGCATTATCCTTTGTTCTAGGTTAGAATACGGGGCTGACGCCGCTGGCGGGCCAAACATCGCACGGGAACGGCGCATACGTCATTGTCCAACCGGGCGTTCTGCGGTGGTAATTGTCATTTGATCCCGGTAACTCCCGGTATATATGTAACATCCGCGGTTCCTAGACCGCCTCGCAGACATTCATCATTTACAGACAATTGCCTCAACTTGCCTCGCGCGACGCGCAGCCCAGCGTAACCCTACGTCGAGACATCCTCCGCTGTTCATCGATGCAATATATATTCTGCACACGACCGCTAAGTACACGCGTCACGCGAGTAAGACGGCCGGATGGTTGCTCGATAGATGTGCGATTATACGTCCCGGTCTTTAACCCTATCCTGTGTTTCCTGATCCTGACGTGTACTGTCTAAGTCGCTTGATTTTAATTTTTCAATAATCTTTCTGAATCATGTACGTAATCCGGAGTAATATTATCGGACATTTATTATTTTTAGAGATTAAATCTGCTATTGTTTAATTTTGTTTTTTTTTTCTTTTTTCCTAGGTCTAAGCTTTGGTAAGTTGCTCTGAGTTTGTTAAGACTCAAAGAGCGTTCTATATTTTTTAATAATAACTGCAATTTATATTACAGTACGTACTGCGTTTTGCATTGTCTTTCAATTTTATTCATAATCGACTTAATAATGTATAAGTTGACGAGTTCATAAAATTGAAATTATTCTATCTTTATAAATTACTTCGGAAATATTTTAGAGTATTCCGGTGATCCACTTTTTAGACATTTACATCTATAACACATGAATAATGACACGACATAGAAGGCTTGTTGGATTCGCGGACGAAACGCTATCGCGTTACATCGATTATTCATGGCAGGAATCTCGTAAGTCGTTTCGTTGCGTTCGCAATATTCGTTGATGTTGCGATATTCATGAGGTAGCCGGAGGAGTGGCTTCGTCTAAAGATTTCTGAGTGCAGGTTGTGATAGTTTTAGAACATTAGGCTTACGGAGAAGCATTCGTCGATGGCCTGGATAGATCTAGCTTTGTAACCCGGTCAACCAATTTAATAGACGGATTCTTTTTCTTCGTATGAGACGCGAAATTCGTTTTACAGTTACCAGCTACTCAATTTTGGTCGATAAATCCGGGAGTTTCGTTCAAGTTATTTGTGATGTCGGATATTTCGAACGAAACCTCCAACTTTTGAAGAAAGTTCCAACAGACGACTATTCGCTGTTTGTTATATATTAACTATATATTTTTGTCATAAATGTTATTATTTTGCTAATTATAAATGGAATGTTTAAAATTTTAAGAAAGCAGATTATTATGATGCATACAGGTATACTAATCAATGATTTAATATGTCAATAATAACGTCATTTTTTAAGGATCAAAAAAAATTATCTATATGCATTTAAAATCATCTTTTTTTACACGATCTTTTTTATTGTTCACGACCTTTATTTATTTATTTATTTATAGGTATTTTTAAATGAAGAGTTGCTTTGTACTGCAGCTATCTCGATAAAAGCGAATTGCGTGGAACATAAATTCAACGATTATTGTAATTCCGTAATCGCCGTTGTTATGCTGAAATCGAGCGAAATTCAGCGCGTAGAATACTAGAAAAATGAAAGGAACGTTTCGGAGGCGATTGGTATCGAATGCTGAACTCGAAATATTTGACTTCCGATCGAAACGATACAAAGGGATATGAACGTTTCAATTCATATCTGGGTCAGCGTTCTGTTTAATTACAAACCTGAATTCTTTATCGGAGCTGCACGTGGAAATTACGAAATTACAAGTACTTGTTGTCAAATCGATATCGAATACATGGCTCATTCCTGTCGATTAAAAATGAAACTGTCAGCTCTAACCGATTACGATTTCCATCGCGAAAAAATGATCGATTTATTTATTTACAATGCGAACAAAGCTAACTTTCGAGAAAATGCATACTGCCGATAAAACACCAGGGAGCGAAATTAATTCCCTCATCATCTGTTATATGCGTTTTTCATTTTGCACGCGAAATTTGTCATTTTTGTAGCCAATAAAGACCCGAATTTTCTCCATAATTCAATTTCATACAACGCAAATATTTTTTAACTCTTTCGTTTATATGGGCGATCTCAGTCGCTCGTTATTGAATTGTTACGAATATTTGGTACGTGTTTTGCAGAATATTTATTGCTAAAACGAACGTTTTCTTTCAATTTTCTTTAACTATCACGAATTCTATGATATATCGTACCGAAATTGAGGTAAAAGAATTCCTCAATAAGAAAAAAATGTCGATTTAAGAAAAATGACAGCAATCGTTGATCTTCTTTCGTAGTATTGATAACTAATCTTTCAATGCTTGTTTTCAAATGTTATTGACTAATAACTCAAGATCCATACACAGACATTAATTCCTAATCAATTATACTTAAGTTATAATTTTCTACAAATAAAAATCTCAAGATCATATCTATCACGTAGAAAATTAATTAATACCATTCCCAATCAATAGATGTCTGAACTTCAAATGTAACGATGCGAAGTATCATCAATCATTTATTCGGCATGAATCGATTCTGAAAGACAGCAAACATAGTTTCGTGATCGCAAATAGTGTGCAACGACGTTATCGGAAGCGTTTGTCCACTAATGACGATTATAACACTCGACGCCACTCGTCGCTACAGTCGCGATCTACGTTAATCATAACAAGGTTGGCATACTGCGTTAATTAGTTCACCGTTACATAAATAAATAGGCGTCCATTGTTCATTGGATTCGAGCGAGCGCCGGGTGGCTTTATTATTCAAAATCGAAGGAACAAACTTTGTTTCCAGCGTTATCTTTGCCCCATTTTCTGCCCTAGGAATAATACAGCGTCGAGAACTTCCGGGATGTATGTCGATCAATCGTGGGTAAAAGTGCAAGGAGAGAAGAAGCCGGCGAAATTTTGCAGAACTCGTTAAAATTCAACGTCTTCTTGGTAATTTCGAACTTTTGTTGGTTGTTAACATTCATACAGATTGTGGCGAGAAAATGTCGGATGCTGTGAGATATAGTTGGAACTTACTGTTACGAAATAATATTGCGTCGTTTGGTAAACTAACAGAGAAGCTCAAAATAAATTTTCACACTATTAACATTCTGTTGTATGGTATATTCGGTCATTTGTTTCAATGACAGCTTGTATCTTCATTTTCAATCGTTGATATAGTTAAAGACAATATCGAAACGGTGCTCGAAGCTAAAAAGAGGGGCGAAATATGCGAATCATCGGAGTTCTAAAACTATACATAGAGACTTTCGAATTACGTTGATTGAAACGCCTGAACTTTGGAACTGGACGTTCGCGAAGCAAAGTTTTGGACTTTAAAAGTAGCAACGTGAGAAACATTTAATCCCCATGCACTCGCCAACTTTTGAATTCAACTATCCGAATTCTTGTCGTCGTGCCAATTTTTAGTCTCCCTGCCCATTCGGTTAAATTTATGGCAATTCTGTAAAATCTCAAGAATTCGAAACTCTTAAATCCCACGAACATACACTATTAACCAAAAATTTAGAATCGATTCTGGCTATATTGACGTTCTTTGTTTAAAGTAAAAATTTAAATATTTCTAAATATATGCTCGAAAGTTTTCCAACATAGGAGAATTAAACTGGCTATTTTTAAAAATTTCAGGATTCGTGGAACACGTAGTGCTTCCAAACTTTTGCTCGCTAATGTAAGTAGAGTCGTAGGAAATTTAAGAGAAAATTAGGACGAATTCCTCGTTAGGTGCCTCCAATAAAAACACTATGTCTTCTTGTACTACTGTCCCAGAAGTTTTCTGCCAAAAAATTTGCACAAATTCTATATCTACATTATTGTCCTACTTTTACTAAAAGACTTTTAAAATGTGGATTTATATAACGCAAGCTTGTGCTACATCAATGGCTGATGATCGATCAAACTACAGCTTTATACTATGTAAATTGTGAGCTTTTACTATGTAAATTACCATCGAAGGTGTTGAGAAAACTTTTGTTATACGCGAAAAATCGACAGGTTCGTAGGCGGCATAGATCAATCGCTCTAAAAGCATAGAATCTTTCCCTATGTCAAACATTAATGATGTTTTACTTTATCTTTTTTATTTTTGTCTTCGATGATCTATCTCACATTTTATTCTATCGATATATAATAATATTCTATGATTCGTATTATCACTTACTTCGTTTTGATTTCTGAAGTCTGATCTAACCTGAGCTTATTTTACTTGACCCGTACATTTAACGTTGTTACTTAATACTATTACTTTCTATTTTCTAAAACTCGAAATACGTCTTGAACAATATGAATTTCGCATTCGCTCGTACTATTCCTGATTGTCATTGTTATTGATATTTCAACGAACGTTACCTTCTTTGACGCTGTTGAAGTCACCAAGAATCAAACAACTTGAATTCCAGTGAACTGATGTCAATTACTGCCCAAGTAATCTAACTTGACTTATATAAACAGAAATTTGGACTGAAGCAAATTGATCCGAACAAGGCTTCAATTTCAATCTAATTTTTTTCCAATCTGCTAGGTTGCTGATGCAGCGTGGTTTTTCGATTAATCGACATATCGTTAGAAGCGTGGGGTGCATATGAATCTTCGCCCCAAGGCACGAAACGCGAACAATTAGCATGGCAGCGATTCGGCGCGCCATCAAAGATAATTACGGCGTCGAGGGTCGTGGTTCCGAATGCCACGATAGCATACATTTCACTAGAGGATCCGGCTTATGAGATGTCGGACATCCGTGCCAATTTCGACTCAGAGATGCAAGCATTTCGCCGAGGAGTTCGATTCGATCGTTTGGCATTTCTAGTATTAACTCGGTATCGAGGTCTCCAGTCGATAGCTATGCGCTCGAAAACGATCCTTACCCAACCCTCTCATCTCTATCCTCTAGACGAAAGCTAACTAATTTTCCCGACTGAAGTCGCGGCCCATATTTCACGGCTCACTCGTGTCAATTCCGAACCGTTCCTCGATATGGTACAATATCGTTCAATTGTACCCTTGTCGTCGAAACAGGTCGATGTATTGTGCGCCAGAAAGTTATTAACAAGTCAATGTCTCAAAGATATAACACCGCGTAGTTGCATAAAACACTTTATATTTTATCGACTCTAAATGCTCTATATTTATAGCAATAAAAACTGGTGGATCTGCAAGTCATTCTGTTTCGAAAATTAGAAACTGTTTTAAACATTTCAAAGTTCACTACATTCCAAGTTGTTTCTACATTCAATGACCTTGTAATTTTACTGTTACTCTGTGTTCTATTAGAAAGTTTTGAAGATTTGCCGAATAATGACTGCCATTTCCGTAAAAAAAAGAAAAAAATAAGAAATTGTTGACTAAAAAATGTATATATTTAGCTATAGAATTTTAATACCAAAGATCTTCAAGCAAAACAGGAATCTTCCTTATTGCTCCGAACCTAACCCAAAATCTTTTTAAATTGTCTTTCACGAAGCCGACCATGAACCAAGGTATCCGTTTATTCACCAGTCGGAAGTAAGTACAATCCAGTGCTTTAAATCGGTTGCTTTATAACTAGAAAAAGACAGTGGAAACTACGAATCGGGGCGAGCATCCGCGTTGCATAAGCAGTTGGACTCGGAATCTATTGCGGCTCTGCCGTGAATCTTCGAGGTAACACACCGAGAAAGTCTGTTTACGGCCGAAGTGTCGAGAATCGTGGAATTCAGAATTCTCATTTCCTCTAGATCGAGCTCCTCGTGCGTAAAGGGCGATTTAATGAATTCCCTAGGTCTGGAGGAAACGGAGCTTGGTTTGATGGCTACGTCAATGTTCGATATGTAAAATACGTACAAATTCAAGGATATCTATCAAAAATATATTTACAGAGAATTGTTTGGAAATAGTTTGACAAAAATAGATTGTCCGCGATAAATTGGACAATTTATTTTCTTACATTCGAAATTAGATAGAAAGGCGAATTCTTCCTGGTCAGACATCCCTTAAATAAAAGCAGGTACTTTAAGACGACATTCTGAGACCTGGAACTAATATTACACGACATATCATTTCTTTCGCTCAATTAATTCCTTTTTAATGGATTCATATATTTTTATTATTGCCAATTTATTATATGTTTCCTAACGTGTTCAACAGCGCGTATAATACGTATGCTGCAATAGTAATCCATTGAATAATTTCCTATTTAATCTTTTTCTTCTCTAATTTGAATTTATCATGTTTAATTATAATTCATTTAATTTCTAACCTTCCGTCTTCAAAATAGGTAAGTATAAAGTAATAACTATTGAAATTCTCGTACTTATTCCCACGAATCTTTGAATTAATTTCGCGAGATTTGTAAATTAAAAGTAAAGTAGCCGCTACAGCGATCGATGAAGCGGATGATATATGTAAAATTAAATTAATTTCGTACTCAAATAATTATTCATTAATGGCATAAACAATCAGGCCGCGGATGATACACCTTCATGCGATCGATAAACAAATTGACCTGCTGATATATTCCATTAGCAAAATCTCTTATTGGATGAACGATCAAATTTATGGTCATGCTCGAAAAATAGGTTATGTCCTAAAAAACAATGGGCATCATTTAAGTTAATTAATTCGGAAATTCGTGGACATTCTATCGATCCGTTAATTAGCAAGCTATTGCAATTTTGTTTCGATGCTAACACATTATGCAGGCTGTTATCAAAATATGTATGTAAATGCACAAGCTTTGGCGTTACTGTCCATTATGAGAGTTTTTCGAAGAAAGTTTGCACAATCCTAAAAATAATGCTTCTTTACATTTGCTCGCAGAATTTTGTTTGGTAGAATCTTTTTATCAGAGTGGTGGAGAACAGAAATTGTAAAAAATTAACGATGATTATAGAAATTGGAAACAAAAAACAAGTATCATAATCGTGTTAATTGTTTGAGCGTTATGTGATAATGTATAATAATTATTTATTCATTTCTTGTTTGCAATTAGTAGCTCAAGCATGAGCTATACAGATTAATGTTTCAGCCTTCAATTTTTGCATTGTTAGAGGAGGAAGAGGAAACAAGAGAAACCTCGTTGAACTTTCTGAAAAATAATGGAGGAATTATCTACATTATAAAACAATTGTTTTATACAGAGATAACAGTATTTCGAATTTTTCAAGAATTCCAGAGCTTCAGACCGTAGTAATAACGAAGCGAAAAAACCGTTGAAATCTCACGGACTGCTGATATTAAAATTGCACTCGAGTTTTTTCATTTTTAGATTTAAAAGGGCTACAGTAGCGCTGTAAATAACCCAGATTGCTGATCTAGTATTCGAACACTGATATTCGGCTTACTGGAAGATTGCTACCCCGATTGAGCTATTCAGACCATCGACAAATTCTTTCTCTCTGATCCTAATATTCGAGAAATGGCTGCCTATAATTTAATAGACGTGGCTTCACGAATCTCGGTATTCTACTTTCATAGCTCAAAGAACCGTATTATTCGAATGAAACATTACTCGAATAAGATACTTTTGTTGACGTGATCGAGTTCACGAAACAAAGGATATTTTTGAGAAAACATTAATCTGAAAGCCTTAATATTGATATAATAAAGAATGATATTTATGATAACCGTGATGGTTCTTAAAAGACATTGTTATTTTTTAATTTACGAACAATAAATAAGAATTTCAAAATAATAGGACTATTTGACTAGAGTGTATAATATATATTCTACCTACGTACTATACATAAGTGTGTACATATATCTTTTCAGAAAGCTTTTCATTTCAAATAACATTAGTATAATACCTGCAAGATTTCAAATGCACACAGCGTTCGATATCCGTGGCCAAAGTCTGAGGCGGATAAGTTTAATGGAGCGCGATAAAGCGGGCCCGTTTGTCACGGGATCGTGCGTACCAGCGCGTAACCTGACAACATTACAATTAACGCGACCAGCGGCTGTTATTCGACTACTTAACGCGCGTTTACCGCGTAGCCCTATCGCGGCCCGGTCGCGCCAAATGAAGTTTCAACGCAATTACAGCGACGCGCCGGGTAACAAGGACGCTGGAGATCTCTTCTCATACATTTACGCTCGGTTTCATTTCGCGTTACCGCGACGTTATCGTTTCCACGACGATTCTCCCTCTATCCTTCTCTTTCTCTCGCTTTTTCACTCCGATTTTCTCTCGTTCTCGCGACCAGAATATACTCTCTGTCGACGTCGTTCTCTTTTTTTCGCTCGTCGCGCCATGAAATAAACATAAAATTAAATTGGACCCGGCCGACAGGGATTTCTTGGACCGAGAGCTGAAGAGAGAGAAAAAGAGAGAGAGAAGAGACAGAGAGCAACGATAACAATTTCACCACGACCCCGGACGGTCGCGAAAAATTATCGCGACGATCAAATTTCTGGGACGATTTAGTCGTTAATTGGCGGACGAGCGAGAGATCGCAGCTGCACGAGTGCAGCTACTTTCTTCGAATGTAGCTGCATGATAGGGAGAGATATCATGGGATTTTCTATAGGTGCGGATTTGTGGTAGATTTTAGAGCGGTTGCGAGGTTTTGCCGAGTGCTCTTGACATATTTTATTATTTGGTTTTCATTGCGGTAGAATTTTATGTGTTAGAAATAATAAACACATACCATTGAAAATTCAATATCGATGCTATAAATATGATAAAGAGCTGCAAGATATTATTTAACGCGTTGACTGTCAACCACGTTCTTTCCCATATCTCGTAGAGGACATATACTCTTGGAGTTTTAAAAACGCCAAAATGGCAGGGCTATTAATATAACGTTATAACGTTGATATGAATAGATCGATGATATCTTTATGTAATCGTCCTAACAAGGTGATTGGCTATGGTTTCGAATCAGAATGATGAAAGGCTTCATTGATTTTGATGATATATTGGGCGCGCCATTGTGGATGAGACCCAATTCGTTGGTAAGTGAATTGAGAAGTAATCAGGAAAGTTGATATGAACGTAGAACGTAGTTTGCTTACCGTGCTTTTATCAAACTGAAATTGTATTTTGTCAATGTAAAACAAGAACTTGTTAAAATTGACAGTGCATAATCTGAATTTCTATGACGTTCTATTATCGGGCTAATGATATTCATATATGAATTATAAAATTAGATTAACGATCGCTCCAATTTAGTTCCCAAAATTATCAAAAGTATTTTCAACTTAACCGTTCTGGTTTTATTAATTATTGGAAGCAGATGCCAACAGAAACGAATAATACTCCAAATTCGAAAATGGTCTTCTGTTATCAATATAACATTCTGCTATTTGAATTTAATCCTCCACTTCATCTGATATCAAACGTAAGGGTCTTACTTACAAATGAATATGAAAATATTTCGTACGTTAATCACGTCGTCACACGTCAGTTGCACACTTTCTCGTTAAAATTAATCATATCGTCGCACAACTACGATTATAAATTTGCAAACACAATAAGAATACGATAACGAGGAAATTACAAATTTAAAAAGCAAAACTCAATTTCCATCACATTCAATATTCAAAGAGACGAAAGCCATCAAAGGCGCAAACAATGCAGGTACGCGTACGAATCGAACAACTTGTTCTAGCAATCGTATTGTACCACAAAGCGATAGAAAATTCCAAGTTTTCAATACTCTTGTTCTTCTTATTTCCAGGAGAAACAGGTGGAAAACTGGAAGATTGAAATTCTGCATGGCGCGTTGTTGTTTGGACGATATCGAAGCCACTGAAAGGGCTGACTTATGACTTCACGCTGCAACACTGACCGGTCCAAACATACGTCCAGATATTCCACGTCATGGTTCATCGTTGTTTACGCTTTGGCTCAAAATTTGAAACATTTCTCCGAGCTATGGAAAGCGAGAACGCGTCTCGTTGAGGCAGCGAAAGAGAACCGGTCGTGCAATACGTTTCCTTTTTTTGGTCAAAGCCCCTTTCGATCTTTTGAGGCCGTATTTTCACGTGGGCAGCGCCATTTTTTAGCGCGATAGTGAAACTTCGTTTGAACAAAGGATTCCGATGGTAGTTTGTTGATTTGTCGGTTTATTAGATTAACGGTGGATAGGAAAGAGATAGACACCGGTATTTCATGATAGCCGAGAGTAGAAGTCGATATATTTTATCGGTGAATTGTTTTTCCTATCATTCTTTTCAATAAATTACGCGTTCCATCGTACACTTCCGAAGTCACAAAAGAAGTTTTCACAGTTTACTATAAGATGAGAAAGAGAAAAAGAGTAAAGAGTTTTCTTATCCGTATCGCTCGTGTTTATTGTAGTGTCTAAACGTATACTTCTTACGTGCACTATCCAAGAATACAAAAATAGCGCAAATAATATTTCATACATATTTAATAAATCTACGATGCATTGTTATAATACTTGAATGATTTTTTTGTATAAACTTGTGTTTTGTTTTTCATACAAGCTTTTATTTTGATTCCTTTGGTACAATTTTTATATTTTGATCATGGTAATTCTACTAGTACCTTATCTTACAAATCTAACCCGAACATATTCACGAATAATTTTATGGAACGAAATTAAAAGCACCAAGGAAACTAACGACTATGTCCAGTGAGAAGACACGAAACGAAAACAGGACTGCCATCAAAAGGAAGCAGAAATGGATGCCACGCGGAAGAAAAGAAAATAGATCGCTTTGTACCATTCCTGGACTTCGGACAAGCAATAACAGCGTTTTTAATTCGACTAACGAATTTTGCTTCAGTTATTTATTCAGGATTCCATGAAGATTAAAGAGCTTGTTAGATAGCGGAGATACCCTCTCCTAGTGGTGCTCTCTTCTCCCATTGTTTCTTTCCTTCGTCTATCTTGGACAACGGCAGTGAAATTGAAGAAACAATGCAGTCCCCTTTGAACTACCGCGACTCAAAGTGGTAATCAAAATGAACGCGAAAAAGTTTCTCGTTCTGGAAAGAAATTAATTTCGTCCCTTTGATACAATTTATTAGTTTCGTACGCGGAAGTAGGGGCTGGGGCGCAATAACGTTCCGCTTTCTTTCGTGCAGCCACCGAGTTTAATAAGAAACGAGGATAGGTAGGCTGCTGGCTTTTATTCGCCACTTTCCTTCTGCTATTTCCTTCCGATCGAAATAGCAAAATCCGACAAACATAAAGAAATTTTGTGGTATATTCAATGATTTAAAGAACAAAAAGTTTCTGCAAATGAACTTGAAATTTACTGGTCACGTCAATTGTTGTATATAAACGTAGCGATACTTCAAAAGATATACAGGGTGGTTAGTAACTGGTGGTACGAGCGGAAAGGGGGTGATTCTATGCGAAAAAAGAAGTCGAAAATATAGAATAAAAATTTTTCGTTTGAGGCTTTGTTTTCGAGAAAATCGACTTTGAATTTTCGCGTGCGGTACGTTATAACGGATCTCACTGTAGATCGTTGTCTCGATGGAAATATTAAAAAAAAATTAAAAAAAAGAAAATTTTTATTCTATACTTTCGACTTCTTTTTTCGCGTAGAATTACCCCCTTTCCGCTTGTACCACCAGTTACCAACCACCCTGTATAGAGAACTTCAGTGTTTTAATTTTAAATATCTCACGTACTGTGAACCTATCCAAAAAAAACTGAGCATCATTAGCTACAGTTTTTCAAGCCCTATACGCTAAAAGCTCATTAAGGAATCAGCGTTACACTTCAAAATTTCCCCTTGGTAGTCAAATACCGGTTACACGACAAACTATCCCATGACGTGATGATAAATTACTCACTGTTAATATTCAATAACAAGGACTAAGTCCACATAAGTTTTCATGGCAAGTGTTAAAATATCTCCATGAGCCACTATATGCAAAATCAACTGTACGTTACAATAAACCAGGAATAATACGTGCTTCCAACTGGCGACAATCGTTTACATTTAACCCTTCCAATTGCGTTCTACTAATATTTATTGCTGAAAAGTATTTCAATACCGAATCACCCTACAGGGCATACATCCAGACACTGTTGTCGCGTGCTTAAAATATTTGAAGCGCACGCGGAACCAAAACGCATTGTCGAGGGAGAGGAAGTGTAACGTTGAAGAATTTACGTGGCCGCGAAAGCGGCATTCATTTTGCCGCATTGTAAAGGAGATAGCGGCTTCCAGCGCGAAAATATGAATTCCAGCGTTAACAACTTGCCACCTCGCGTACTCCGTAAATCCTTGAAAAGCGTCAAAAAAAAGATGAACCGTCTGTGTTACGTGTGTGTTTTCAAAGAACGCTAAAAATCCTGTTCATTTCGAATCGGTCTTTGCTAAATCGCTAGGTGCAGCATTAGCCAACTTTGATAAAAAAAAAAAAAAGAAAAAAGGAGAAAGAAGAAAGAGAAGGTTATTCAAGAGAATGCTAATTGATGCATTAGAGATTTAACGGCATTCGATTCACCGGTACGATCTTTTGTTTCGAGTGAAATACGACTGTACTACTCGGTGCAAAGGCATTTACCATTGAGTACCGTTGCAATTTAGTAATTATTTTCACGTGAATTCGAGATACAATCAAGAGATAAGCCAGAGTCTGTTTTAAATGTGCGATGTTCAGGTGCAGTAGGAAAAGTTCAGAGAAAATGCTCGATTGGCCGTAAAGGCCGAAACGATCGAAATATTTGATAGATAATAAAGAGAATTTAAAAAATAATTCGTCTCATAAACTACGTTTTCAGAATTTATACAGGTATCAGAAATGCGAAAACTAAAGTGACCAAAAATCTGAATACTCCGTGCTCCATACTGCACCACGATTTTCAAAGCATCCTATGGATGTAGGAAACAAAGGAAAGGAAAGAGAAGGGGGAAAGCAAAAGAGCAGAAAACAACCCTAAAAAGAAAGGTAGAGGGAGAAAAAGCGTCAATGGAGAAGGAGGGAGAAGGCCGGTTGAAAAAGCATCGAATTTCAGCGAACGACGCAAAGGATCTTAGCAGCGGGTCCCGGCGGAGTGCAGGTATTCTCCGATGGGTCGCCAGCAAAATCGATTATGCTCGAAGCTTGGAGAGAACGGTCGGACACTCGTTTCCGGGAACAAACAAAAAAGTCGCTGAACCGTCGACGGGTCTTCTGTCTCTCTGATATGCAAACGTAAGCTTCGCTCAGGTGTACGTATGTATAATAAGAGGGTCCAGCCAGATGCAGTATTATTGCTGCACCATCGTGACCCGAGTATACCGGTGCTATAGCGCGTCGATGGAGGCGAAGGCGTTGGTGTGTGCTACTGGTAGTAGGGAACGGTGTTGGGGTGTAGTTCCGAAAACGGTTGGTTCGGCGCGGAACAGAGCCGCGGGTGGATAGTTCCGAGCCCCGAAAGAGCGAGAACGGAACGACGAACGAGGACGACGATGAAGAGAAAGAGGAAGTAGAAGAGAGAGAGAAAGTGTGCTAGTACGGTTTCGCCCGAATGCATCGATAGCACTGTGCCCCAGTTCCACGTTTCTCTCCCTCTTTTTCTGCCCTCTCTCGCACGTTTCTCACCCGCCAGCCCTTCAACCGTCACCCAACCACCATCTCTTCTTCTCTCTTTTCCATCGTTTCTCGCGTCCCGTTCTCGCGATGCTCCCACGCCCTTCAACCCAACCCCCAAAACCGCCCCCTCCCTCGTCCATCGCACACTTGTCCTCCTCCTCGTCTCATGCCCGCTTGCTACGGATTTATAGGCAGCCTTATCGCTACATCCGCACCCTCGATAGACTTACGACGATGCGGATGCAATTTCCAAAATCCTTGGAAATACGTGTCACGTGGTACTTGCAAGGAGTATTGCAAGTAAGAATAGCGAGCTCTGGCTGACGGTTTTCAGATTAAGATTTATGGGCGTGTGCAGGTACGGTATTATGCTAGCGACGATGCATTTTAAGGGTTGTCACAGGCAGTTAGTCCAACAGTATTTTAGTTTCGAACAATTTATGGCGAGCACTAGATTAGGAGCATGGATAGTGAAAGTGCGAGCGAGATTGTGCAGATTCCTAACGATTACTAGTGATCCGAAGTTTGGTGTCGTAACTTTGATATCGAAAAATCGATTGATTGGGAAGGATATGAAAAAGTTTAAAAATAGTGCGATCGCTTTTTTCCTTTTCGCTTCCTTCGGAACTTTATGACTTGATATATGTGCGATTCGGTCACGTAATATTCTAATTGCAAACTAAAAAACTTTTAAGATTGTTATAATATCAGAATGGTACATGTAACTGAACCGGAAGAAAGAGCAAGACCATACGCTATAGTATTAACATATTCAGTGCTGTTCGGGTCTCATATTGTCCACGTTGAACTTTCTATTCAAAGCGCTGTTCTGGTGGTTCCACCGCATATAAAGCATGTCACGGTGTGCACCACGTGTTTGAATGTCTTCTAGAAATCTCTGTATCGCGTGAAAAATACGGATACGAACGATCCAATTGAAATCAGAGTTTAAACAGAATTGAGAATTTTCTAAAGAATTTACTCGAACTTAACGTTGCATTACTGTTCAGCATTATATGTAATATAGTATAAAATAACAATATTATTTACTTAATACTCGCGAAGAAGTTTGTACATATGTTGGTGTGAAGTAAGTTTGGTCTGAAGTAAGTTAGATGTGAAGTGAACTAAGTTAGTGAGGTAGGTTTAAAATGTTTGAAGTTAAAGTCTAAAACAGGAGAGGTCTCGAAACTTTTTGCTCCACCTCTGTGTCTAGTAGCCTCGTACAAGCTTGCAAATTTTGTCAGGTCTCGAAGGTGTTGAAAGTTTCGAAATTTTTTGACCCAGAACTTCGAAGATTTTGAAACCCTTTTCAGCTTGTAGACAAGGTTAAATTGCCTTTGAACTTCGTTTATTTGCTACTTAACGAATTAAACTAAGCATAAACAAATATAAAATCATCCAGTATTATACATACTTCAATTTCTTTTTCAGGGAGTAAAAAAATAAATAAAAATAAGTCGAATTGTCCTACCTCAAGAATCGATACAACCTCAACTTTTACGAGGAAACTGCAGGGACCAAGTACGGACTATGTTCAAGTCGAAGATTCTAACCGCTCTGAAATTCAAATAACTTTCGTTAACCCCGGAATCATTTTATCCATATTGCGTTTCGTCGTCGACTTATAGCGCCATTTGCATTGTATCACTTGGCCCACGCTTATCAACGATCTGGCGAATACACTAAACCTGTCGCAGTGCCGGAAACAAGTTCTCGAATCCAAGCAGAAAAGTTCGCACCTTAACCTCAAGGAATAACCCGCGCTCCACGTGATTTCTCGGTTTGCCGCAATAGAGCTGGACTTTCTACTTACAAGCGTCAAACGTGTGCGTTTAATCGTATAGTTGGCGGATCCAATATAGTTAGGTTGTCAGGTGTTTTAAGTGTTTTCCAAGTTTACAAAAACATAAATTACATTAATCAGGCTTATAGGAAATTTCAGTTCTCCCATTTTTCTCCAATTATAGGAGTTCCATCATTCTCCAATTGTAGAAACTAAATCGATTCCTCAGATATTCTGTGAGCCACCTGACCAAATACAAGCTCACATATCCAACCGAACGTCGCGAGCCCGATTACAATGAACTAATAGCATTTGTGATTAAAGCGCGGATCACTCGGTGTTACGTAAACACAGGCCAGGTGATTACAGGATTGGTCAACAATTAATTTCTTGCTACACTTGCCCTGTGATCTCCCATCGCGTTATTGTGTGTTCTTATCGGCGAGAATGTTTGCTGGAGTTTGTAATCAATGGGATCCTGTGATATATATTTGTTAATTGGCTGTAATTGTTAGTTGGATCGGAGAGTTCTGTTATTAAACTTTGTCTAAACATTTAGAATCTAATTCGATGGTTTCTAGAAGTCGTACAATATAGTTCAAAGTTTGGAATCGCTTATTTGACAGGAAGGTAATTTGAATTAATTAATAAAGAAAGAAAATAGATGTTTAAGTTGAGGCTAAATTTTCCAGCAGAAATATTAATATCCTAATGAATTACATTATAAAATTGTCTTATTCTAATTCTTTCTATTCTCTCTATTCTTAAAAATATGCACATTGAATTATGTAATTTGTTCCAAAAGTATCTACGATATTCGAAAATGATTTTGCGAGAATCGAATTAACAGGATATCTCGTGATAATTGATATAAAAATACTGTTCGAGTTCCAGTTCTACGCTTATGAACTGTTGTAACCAAGTTATCAAACTCTTCGTCCACAAGAGAGCTATTTACATTGGTTTTCTTTCGATGTCACATAAATGAGGAAATGGAAAGAGAATATTATTCGAGAATAATTATCCCGTTCCAGGCCCTCGTTCTATTTTAATAGTAATGTCAGCTGGAATTCGAATAATTCATGAAAGAAAAACAAGGTAAGATCTCGTTAATTCTACGTTATAATTCCTATGTTACATTGAGTTAACGAAGCATTCCTAATATTATTTCCAATATACATACGAAGGAAGCAATTACGTCATAATAATTAAAAAATTTATTTAAAGTACCTGTAAAAATATCTTCCAATTTTAACCTCGAATGTTATCTTTCGTAATAGCGTAATTTATTCTTTAAAATGTCATCCAAATCCCATTATCGCAGGCATTAATCTTTCCTTGTAATGCATTCAGTAGCTCTCTAGACAATTCTACGCGACAAAACGTTTGTAGTCAAAGAGAGCCTAAGGGTTGTAATTAACTATCACACGGACTAGGATATCCGCCATATTTTCCATCGAAAGGAACCGTCTCGAGAAACGACATTAAACCACTGAACGGGATAAAAAGGGTCTCTGTATGCAATGTAAAAACGAGTAATTCCTTTGATCTTACTTATAATCCTGTTTCTGCTAATACTTATTTCAACAAAGCAAGTACTCGTTGCATAAAAGTCTCGAGCGCCATCTGATGAGCGCGTTCTGTCATGAAAACCACCACTACACTTGCTATTTACCTATTGTGTGCATCTAAAGCTACCTATTTACCTATTTATAAATTTAAAGATGCAGAAATTCACAAAATGCATATGATATCTAAAAATATATAATATAAAATATCGCAAGTAAAATACTTGTTCAATTCAATCAAATATCTTTATTGTGAAACCAAGAATATTCTTTTCTGAGCTTTCGCACAGTACCGAAGGCAAGCGCTATAAATGATTGCTCCGCACGAAGGTTTTCAAGGTAATCAAATGAAAATTATACCAATTTGTCTCGGTTCTCAAATAAGAAATATGCCGATCAATCGCAATTTTTTAATGAAAATTATACCGATCAATCTCAGTCTTGAAGTGAAAATTATACCAATCGATATCACTTTCTAAGTACGAGTACAAATCATGCCAAACAAGCTCCTGTTAGACAGACCATACCGAAAGACATATAAAATTTTGTCAAGAAAAACACGCGACCTTAGAATCGACTTGAGGTTGGTAACTCTGCGGCATCGATCGACAGAAGCATTCGAGATTCGCAGCATGCAAATCACTCCCAATTACCGAGAGTGGTGCTCTCTTTAGCCACGGACCAGGACAGACTCTCATTTCGGTATCGTTTCCGAATCACCGTCCGCGACGATCGTCGACGTTCATTACGTAACTGATCGCGATATTGACGATGCGCTAATTAAAAATCGGCCAAGGATCTCTCAGATGGTAGTTGTTCCTGTTCTCTATTTTAGTGTCGACTTTTATTTTTATTATTTACGACAAGCTTGCTAACGTTGAAACGAGAATTTGTCTTGTCGATTTTATTACGGGTTCTCGATACACAGTGCGAAGTTTTTATTCGGTGAATTCTCGAGTGATCTGACGACTATGAGTAAGAAGTTCGATTGTTCCGAAAGTTGTGAAGTCCGGAAATTCCAAGCAAAATGTCACATAAATTTGGTTAAAAATCAACGTAAAGTGCCTGAATGAAGACATATTGGTAGTTCAGACAGCAAGTACTGTTCGTCGCTTAGAAGATGACGTTTGAGATGGCACAGCAGTGTGTACTCTTATACGACTTTATTTGTTAATATGAAACTTTCACCGATACACGTGTCTATATTTATGATGATATTCAATCTATCAGAAATAATTGATCGACGAGACGAACAGTTAATCATTTGGTTCTATCAAGTTATTTTTTACATGCAAACAAGTGACAGAATTTATACAAACACAAATACAATAGAATCTATACTTCTTTTGCTAATACCAGGTTGTGTACTCAGAGAGCAACAGAGTGTTACCCGGTGATACAGCTTCAGTAATTTGCGTCCTGTAACAGCGCCAAACTCTGAATTCGTCAGAAACCCTAACAAGCGCAATTATCGCCTAATGTATTCGCGCGACACCGTTTCCATCGATCAACGACCGTGTCCCGTTCGAAAATTGGAACGACTCAAAAATCGTATGCAATCGGTAGCCAAATGGATCTCTTCCCCTAGCGAGACGAGAACGAATCTCCATAATTCTCGCGGCGTCGTCTCTTTTATCCTGGGTTAACCAGACTTAAAGATCTTCGCTGATCAGCGATTCTCTGTTTGACTAGCGTAACCTATTTCCCAGGCGAGTTCCACGACGCTGAGTGTGATCGAGAGAGACGAATATAGAGATAGCAACGGAGAAAAGATCGGAGCGAGGGAAACGAAGCGTCGTATTTCCTAACGCGCGACATCGAGCGCCACGGAACGACGAGGTTGAGCTCGTGGCGCATTCCAAGGAAAGCAAGCTCTACCTGGTGCTAGGTTTAATGGTTGTACCGAGTGAAGTTGCTGGTCGACTCGAAGAAACGACCCGCTTTACTATAAATTCCGGATAAGCCGAGGTTTACGGGTGCAGTTAAGACATCCTGCGCCTGCATCTATCGCGGAAAACAAACAGTCCGCGAAATTACCGTCTTCGTTCCGTTTGTCGATGCGAGATTAGAATCGAGCATCTGTCGATTTGTGTGTTTATGCAGTTGACTGAAACAAGGATGGGTTTGCGTAGTCGCGCGTGTATAAGGGTACGACGTTGAACTTGACGTACGAGTAAATCGAAGAGATGTAGGAGTCGGGTGATTTTTATACACGATACGATTGTGTAATTCATTCTATAGATTCTAAACTTGTTCTGAAACATAACGTTACACCCAAATCTATACGTCACGAAGTATACTTAGCCGTAACTTAGTGTTACCTTGTTAATAAGTACAATCTAGTGACTTCACAATATTGCCATCTACTAAAAAGTCTCCACATCGTACAACAGTAATCTATTCGTACACCCTATACATTTGTCAAATAAACCTCTCTAAATGTGCACAGTTTCGAAAATGTTAATGCAACCAGAGTAGCAGTACTAGTAGCCGGTGTAAAGGCAATTCGACGCGGCGGCAGGATCACAACTGAATAGCGGCATCGTAATCGCAGTGTGCAATATCTTAGCAAACTCGAATAAACCTATACCTCGAGCAATCCACGAATTTATTGGGCGTTCCGTTCGCCACGGCAAATAACCAGTGATGGACGTCAGGTTATTGATTTCGAGCGATAAGTGAAAATGAAAATCAATAAATGTGAGGATGAAGGTTTTGTTGGACGAAGAAATTATTGTGTTTGTTCCCAATGTAATGTTCCCAAAAATAAAAGTAATATCTTTATGACATAAAAAATTAAAGAAATCGTAGAAATGGATTGATTAGTCCTAGTTTACCTAAGTAGATTACCTAAAGAAGATCTGAGGATCTGTATGGTAGCAGATACATAGTTATCAAATGTACAATTACCAAATACATAGTTTCATATTTTGATTGAGTCAATGTTCAAGTACAGGATTTTGAACATTCAATGGATCGACATAAGCGTAGGATCTAAGCTACAGCATATAAAAAGCTAAAATCTGTACACCTTATCTACTGAGAATATAAATATATCTACTATTCTTACAAATTCTTATCGAATGGATATATCGATATCATTAACCTTACCGACCCGGCACAACAATGACGACGATACAAAGATGTGAAAGTATGGAGAGAAGATAACAGAAAAAGGAATCCTTCACATACACACACATACACACACACACACACACAGACTGTCGTTATAGAATGGAAAAAGATTCAATGGCTTGGCCATCTCCAGAGTTCGATAAGAAAAGCTGTTTGATTTTTTGCATGTGATCGGTTGAGATTAATCGAATAGCGTTGAAGATAACGCAAACGGTAGCGCCCTTCGGATCACATGACAAAGATGAAAATAAGCGGGTCGCGTGCGATTACGTGAAATTTAACGCGGCGAAAATACGGAACGATTCGCGTGAATTCGCTCGTCACTAATCCGGCTTAAATGAGACAAGGATAATGATATACGAGCGGCGGAGTGTGTCATCAAGGTCGACAGCAACCGACCGTGAAATATCGCCGCGATGAAAATATTTTGTTGCTCCTCTTTGTGGATACTCTTTTTGGAAAGGGAACTGCTAGTGTCTGTGTGTAAATGTGAAAATATAACAGTAGGCTCTTGTCGTGCGTGGACGTGGTTGAAGACATTGAATGGATGAGAGTTTATAGGACGAGCAGGGCAGCTTTATTGTATTTCAGAATAGCAAGCTTTACGAGCCTAAAGAGAAAGACCATAGATCGGAAAAGTTCGAGAAATATTTTACAAATCCTCTCTTCTTTAATAAATATGTTTTTGTGTTCGGGATGATTGAAAAGAGTAGTGATTAACAAGGAGGAATAATGGATTAGCCTTGAACTACTTACGACGAAGCTATTCAGATGGATATCCCTGAACGTTCTACCTTATCCTATATTGTCTTTACCTTTATAAAGACCATGAAATCAATGCTATATTTAATCAATATGAATGAGAGATCAGATTCGATGTTAGTAATCCATAATAATGACTCATAAATAGAAGGGGATTGAAGGGTGAAAAAGGTCAACCTTGCCTTAGAATATCATGCTTTTCATAACTAAGAATCTTATTGTTTTGACTCCAATTAAACAATTAATAAGACTACTTTCGAAAAATAAATACAGAAATTGATCCATAAAGAAAACAACAAAATTATAGTATATCTTCGTTACTAGTTACCTTCAGTTCTGTGTAATTAATCTACAGATTGAAGGATGTCAATTAAAACTTTTGCTTTTCAGAATAATATTTTAGCATAATATCGTAAACGTCAGCTCGTATGGTGTAGATCTTTCGACGCAATTTCGTCGGGGAAGTTAAAGTAAACTTAAAGCTGCAAACGAAGAATCCTCGATCTGAGAAACCTCCGTTAAAACGACCAACAATTTCAAAGATAATCTCCTGGAATGGTATAAGTGCTCTTCCTTATATACATATATACTAATGTACAGAATTACTCTTAAGCAAGAATCCATGTTTTAGGTTACCTTACAAAACGTGACCTAAATCCTGGACAAGGAAACAGTTGTTCCTTGAATATATAGAATTTCTTTACCACAAAAGTGGCATTGTGATATATGTTGGTAAATGCACACGAAAAAGTAACATATTAATTTTATTTTTTCCAGTTAAATTTAAAATAATACATACATAGAGGTCAGTTAATATTGAATAGCGAATAAAATTTAAAACTTATTATTAGACTGCGGATATTGATGCAAATTCTAAAGGAGCGGAACCTAAATAGAAATTCGTATCGCTTACTAAAAATTATAACGAGTATTTCACTTTGAATATCTTACATATTTTTCCATATTACTTGCATTTCACATATTTTCTAGCCTTTAAATCTTACAGAAATGCTTAAAAATCGACAGTCTAGTTATTATTCAAACACCAGTTATATCAAAATCCAAGCGACGTTTTATAAGAAATAACCGAACACAAAAAATTTGAAAACGTTCTTGCGTCGATATTCCGTTTTCATCAATTCAGGCGTAACATCTTGGACAGATTTTCATCGTGGCACTTTGCAATTTCCAAGTTCAATTTTTCGCTGAATATCAAACGGGACGCGCGACTGCCAGGCAATTTCTGCGGAGATTAAGCATTAGGAAAGGAGCGAGCAGGCAAGTTAGTTGGGAGACGAATGATCGTAGAAAGCAGAGACACGATACTCAACGCGGAAAAGCGTTTAGAGAGTTAGGGTGGTTCTGCCAACGGAAGTGATGATTTACTAGCCGACATAAATAATCAAGAATTTCACGGAAAGGCGAAACTTTCGACGATTATCGAGCGGTTTTCCTGAACTTTGCCAAATGGATGATAAATATGTTGCAAATTATCGACTAAAAAGCAACCGGTCAGGTCAAACCGATCGGTCGATATCGCGTACCTCGAATGAATTAACGCTCAAGATGGAGGAGGTTTAATAGATCGAGTGTTGTCGAGTAATCCAGCACTGTATTCGCGCTTGTTGTATAAACGTAAGATGTGATGTTAGGAACATGGCGGTGATAAGATCTTGTTGGGAGTGAAGTATTTCACCCGTACGGTACGATGTCTGATGAACTGTCTTCCTACGTTGCTGATTCTCCCTACCAGCCGTTGGGTTTCGTCTGTCCCTCGTGCTCTTCCGGCTAATCTTTTCCCGGGGTTTTTTACCTGATCTCGGAGTCATTATGTTTATAGCTCGGGGAGGACGTGTAATTCCGAATTTCCTAAAGAAGAGAATGGGCCTGTTCGTGCTATAAACGAACGGTCACTCAAATTTCCGAACATACCGAACCTCTTGAACGGTTCCGTTCAAAAAATTGCTGGTAGTGGTGTATATTTGTTCTATGGGTTCTTGTTCCTCGTCATCGATAGGTAATGGGCTATTTTATTGACCCCGCGTTTATATTCTCCGCTAGAATCCACTGCTCAGAAAGTGTTCTAGATCAGCTCGGCCCAGGAGGTATCGTTGAAAGGAACTCCGGTGGTGTTTGGTGCAGATTCATCAAACATGACGCGGAGTTGTGTAGTTTGGCTCCTGTCCCTGATTAAGTCGCGATGAGGCAGGTAGTAACTGTTGTCTGAAGGGTGGTCTGTTTTGGTCTTAGTCATGTATTTCGTTGGTGGACCCTCGTCGATTTCCCAAGCGCGAGCGAGGTCCATTTGTAGATCCGTCGTGGAAGTGTGAAAGATGTTTCTAACTGATTGGGAGACTGGGTTCCCCCCTATGACCCGTCCGAATCGCGTTTTCTTGATGATGATCCGTGCTGGTTATACTGGCTTAACCCATGGATTCTTTGTCGTATCGTTAGAGCAGAGTCTCTTTGCCCAATTATATGCGGAAGGCAAAATAAGAGATATCTTATTATCCTCCGTTTGTTCAGATTCCTTCCATTCGATTGGATGCGATGGATTAGGATTTACAGCTGCATGCGTATGTAGCCATCCTACTTTATTGCGTCGATCTTTATTTGATGCTGTATCGTTCCGAAGTTGTCCTTTTGATATTGTCGCCGCCTTGTAGGTGATAGAGTCTGCTGGTTCCGCGTAACCCGAATTGTTATGCCTAGACTCTGGTTTCAGGGGACAGTTGCGCTCTAAATTGCCCAGCATTAGGCCTTGTTCCTTTCCGAGAGGTGTCACCATGCTGGGTATCACCACCAGCCTGAGCGGCGCACCGACTTATTTGCTATTCTGCGCGGCCGCACCGACTTAGTTACCAACCCAAAAAAATTGGTATTTTCATTACCTTTATCAAGTGGATGATAAATTGGTTCCTAAACAGATATTTCTCTCGTCTAGCAAATGTTCAACGTGTATACTCGACGTCCAGCGGTGTGGACCAGCGATCGTTGAGTGATGGCTTCCGGCTAAACTGGGTAACCAATCGAGATGCATCATGTGGTTTAACATTAATTTATTATGAATCATCCTCAAATGCCATCACGTTCACTAATGACACTGCCATGAACTTTAATAACCTTTAATGGTATTTGCATTATCTTCGGAAGGTCGTGTTCTATTATAGAATGATGATTTCGACAATTTTTAACCTTTTCCAAATTACTTGAAATAAGGTTGAAGCAGTATTTAGTGTCTCAATGACTTCTATATGAAGTCCAAATTGAGACTATTGAACTACTTTCACTGTTTCACATTTCACAAACCTATTTTTAAATGAATAACACAACAGATATACGATAGAAACTTTGTTAAAGTTTCGATAAAATATTAAGAAATACGATCTGCAACTACAACAAAGATATCTAGCCAGTTTCCAGATAAAATATGTAACATAGCGGGAATTTTTAACGCGAACGAAGCGCCACCGAGGCAAAATTTCCTCGGTCTGGAATTCAATTTTCGAAGACATACATGTATTAATGTATTTAGAACGCTGGCGATGGTCTTAATCTGTTTAAAGGTCAGCCGATTAAGCGAGACTTGGCGAAAATTTAAACTTTGACAATAAGTGAAATAATGAATGCGCAAGCTAATTCTAACTTTTAAAAATATTTTCTTTTAAGAAGGTTACAGTAGATTTAAGTAACTTTTGTATATGTCTGAGAAGTATCTACATGTGGACAAAGTATACAATAATTATAATCGCGTGTATTCACGGTAGGGCGTGAGACATCAAGAATCGATCGCATAAAGACTGGGTCGTTAATTAAACCGCGTCAATTGCATATATTTCACGGGCACGTATTTCCTGTCAGTCGTGTCCATTAATTTACAAGCTGGCCTGCGTTATTTCCGCTGGCACGCGCTCGTTCATCAATTTTTATTGAAAATTTTTCACCCTCACGACGAGCCTCGCGTGGAACTTTTGACGAATGTCGTGTTTCAGATTACAAGATCGCGATTCGTGAACAATTTCCTGATAGAATGCTTTATTTTCACGAAGCAATTCTTACAGCAATCTAATATCATTTCTTAGAATTGGGTTCCTATTAAATAAAATTTAGAAAGTAATTTTTGTTCCTATATGATTAGAAACTATTTTCCCCTTTGAATTTATAAAAACTCAAGAAAAGCATGACACGTTATTAAAATCAGATGTTAGAAAATTTGAAATTTAGAAATTTTATGTTGATAAAATCGGGAGATAATAAAGTACTATTTACTTGAGTTCAACCAGTACCTTACTAAATAATAGATTGAAATGTACAAAATGCTTAGAATGGAGCAAAATGAAGTTTTATATTCAAGATTTATGAGGCAGTTGTAGCAAGTTCATAAGTTCCCTGATGTATAAACTGATGTACCTCAGAAGTTGTTTCTACGAAGATACTGGTGAAAATTGACTGACCCATGGGAGTTGTTCGTTTTTGTTGCGCGCTGTGTTATTCCTTAATATTCTTTACTTACATGGAGCTACAACAGTTTGAGAGCTAAATTACTTCATTTTACGCTATTTCATACCATCGATTACTGCATAAATGTAAACTCAGAGTTTCATTTATCTAACAAACAATGGTAAACATTAAATTAATTAATTAAATAATTTTGAAAAATTCTTCTTGAGCGTAATTCATCTATGTCGTTTTTCAATGGTATTTTTATGGAGAATGATCAACGAGCCGAAGCAATGAGAAAAGTGACACTCGTTTAATTCATTACCTGGCCGCGAAATCGAATTGCAAAACGAAAACCATTATCCCGATGCACATGGGGTAATATAAACGATTTCGCTTATATATCGGGAGTTGATTCGATAAATCGCGGCTCCGCGACACTTTATGGTTCCTATCCCCGGCGAATTACGAGCGTCAAAACGCTCGATCGAATAATTCGGTATCTCGTAAAACACGCTGTTTAACGTATGGCTAATGAACATTATACACGTGTGTTAGAAATATTTCATGGGAAACTATAATATTTTATCGCATGGATACAATATATGAACCACGCAGTACAATATACTGCGACGTTAATTCACTTGAGCGTGTGTTGTATCATGAAGTTCCCGGGTAAGTGGTCTGACATTCCTCACAGTCATCCTAAAAAGGCACTGTCGCCTTTTCCACCGGTATAGTCAGACCTCCTAAAAGTGCTACAACCTGTATTTCATACCTCACCACTATTTGACTGCAAGTCTGTTTTGTCATAGTTAAGTCAAAACTTTTAACTTTAAGTATTCTATACCTTGTCTGTACTTTTAACTGAAATTACTGCCTAAGCAGTCTTCGCTGATATTCAGACTGTATTTTTGCCAAAGAAGGCGAGGAAAAGGTTTCAGATCTGAAAATACAACAACGAAATTAATCAAGTCGCTCTAAATTTTAGCTATCACTAAACTTTCTAATCGTCCCAACTACGTTCAAATCACGTACATTTCTAATCATCATCTAAAATCTAAACGAATTTCATCAAAACCTTCCATCTTCCACTTCGTTCAACCAAACCCTCAAGCGTTTCAATCCTTTCAATACTTTCCAAACCAAATCTGCAACGTTGCGGTGGAAACACGCGTCGCAACGAACCGTGTACGATGCGCCCCAGTCGCGCAGCACGGTGGTGTTAACGTCGTAAAAAGGCAAGAAAAAAGGGAGCGCACTCAACGACTCGACGTGTGCAATTCTGGCGAAGGATTGCATTTTACCGGAGCGTGCGGAACCGAGCGTCGATAAATCGGCGACGAATCGGTCCAGGGCCGAAGTTGACCGAGATTGGCCCTGGCAGAGCACAATAACTTGCTGCATCAGGCGGCAGGATTTTTGCCGGCAAATAACTCTTGTATGCGCAAATACCGTTCACGAGCGTTTTCACGTTCCGGCAAACTCTGTCCCATTGAGTCGAGAGCCGACCGTGTGCTGTTGGCCCGTTCCCGGCACGTAAATGCACGCGATCGTTCGATAACGCGAGTGCTTCGATATCCTCCACCATGCGATGCTGAATCTTCTCTCTGTATTTCTCCTTGTAATTATAGCGGTTGTAGCGACACGCCTGGTTTGCTCCTCTTGCCAGGCTTCTTGCATTCGCTCACCGCGCGCTGCTTTCATTACCATGGAGAGAAGATTCAGCGATTCAAAGGATGTATGTATACGTATAGGTGCAAATTTCTATATAGTTGTTGATCTATTTTGTATTATGCGAAGGAGTTTATAGCAGTTGGTAGAGCTTTAAGAGAGTTCTAAATTTTTCTGCAATTTCTTTTGTTGAATGTACAATGGGTCGCGAAAGTATTTGAACACCTGTAGACATTTTTTTATGAATGGTTTATGTGTTTCATACAAAACATTTAGAAATTTCAATAGCATTATGATTATGTCGATAAAATTTGAAACCAATCTGAAAATAATATATATTTGTATTCTGTGTTCCTTTTTTGTAACGCTGAATCGTCTAGTGCGGTTAAAACGGTAAATATAATATTTCTGTCACATCTAGGCAATTTTTTAAAATGTTTTCTATGCATTAAGGGCTTTGCAGTAAAAAAAAGTGCAAGCACGAACCGCGGCTGTTGTTTGTAGAGAGTGAAGATGGATCAATAAATTTTTCGAATAGAAAAACGAGAGATATTAAATTCCTGAAACGTCGTGTCCTCGTCCAGCATTGTGCAAAAACTGTTCGTATTATATGAGAAAAAATATCGTGCAATTTTGTTACTGCGGTTATAGTGGAAATTTCTATCGGCTACTGATATTGTTATGGCATAAAAGATATTGTTTAACTTCCTATAGTAATTTTCCAGAAAAACCTCTCTATCGACTTGATTTTTTGTTGCATTAATTCATATATATAATAAAAGCAGCGATTCGATCATTGATTGCTTTTGATTTCAATTAAGTTTACTGACGGTAGATTGCTTATGAATAATATTTGTCTGCTCGATATAAATCCATGTTTTCAATATCGCTGCTTTTGCACAGAAGCAGTTTCATTAATTCTGTTAAAAGTATCCGACCGGAAGAGTATTAATGATATTGGCATGGTCTTTTCAATTTGTTAAATATCATGCAATGAAGAAATATTCGATCTATATAGAAAAAAGACTCAATTTCTAACCAGTAAACACTGACAAATAATCTTTAATTTTCACTTTCGAAAGTTACCGCATCCTTTATATTTTACAATTAGTTAAAGCGTAGAAATAGTCTTTTATGAAATATTCAAACGAACAGGAACGCTTTGCGATTGTAGATTGGAATGCAACGTTTCAATTATTGGAAACTATCAAATATCGCGTAAATAATTCGAAACCGGATGCATTCTTTATTAGAAGCCCGCGAATGTCACCGATTTTTATGCAGACTTTTATCTGTGAAATGATAGAATTTACGTGTTACGAGAAACGAAAATTTCAAGGCTTTTAGGCCAACGTCAATACTCGGCGGATCCATTTCGACCCATCTCGTTGTACCTTTTCCAAAGACTTTATTTAAAAATGTTGAACCGTCAGATGGTATACTATGGGAATGAATTTTGATATTCAGAATTTCTAATAGCTCACGGAGATGGTCCACAAAAAATGAGAGCTGGAAGAGATTTCCACTTAGGGACGTGGACAAAACGTAGAGGGATAATACCCACGGAAGGATAATAAAAAATTATTATCCCCACACCTAGCTTTTGATGAAGGGGTGCTCGGGTTGGGCTCGTAAAGTTTTATTAACAGAAGATCATTCGGAATTAATACCAACTCTTTCCTGGCAATTTCATCCAGAATGTGTACAATAAGTAATAAAGCAGATCCAAGCAATAAATCAAGTGAAAATTGTTATATAAACCTAGATTGTATATATCGCGTGATTTTTACACGTTCAAGTGAGTGGTAATGTTTTAAATACAACAACGTTTTTTGTGTTCATATCGTTAACCCCTTGCTATACTAATCTTTTTACAATAAACGTTTCTATGTATATGTATTTTCTCTCAACCAAAATTACTATTTTTTACTATTATATATGATATATAATTAATAAAATATATATGATTAAAACAAAATTTTCTTCAACCTAAAAAGTATTCAATACTGAAATCAATCCTTAAACATTGAGTTCTTGAATTGTTATATTATATTGTATTATACATTAATTGTTACATTATATTGTATTATACATTATAACTGAGTATGTCAATGGGTTAACATAATTATAAAGAATATAGTAGATTCAATGATAGTCCTATGTGTAGCGTATAACATCAATAAATACATACAAAAAACCAAGATTAATCACAATATTGTACTATTAATCACAATAGCACGAAAGTATAGTTATAAAACGAACTATTTCTCATTGAAGAATAAACCACTAGATTTATCTTAGTTTTTAGATCTTAGATCTCCTAGTCTTTAAATCAATATAGACATTTTTATGGCTAACCTGGTGAATTATCTAACCGGAATCGACTGCCACATGTGTAACATTCCGAATGTTCATCACTGGTAGTTCCACTTCGGACACTATGGTTGAAACAAACAAAAGAAAGTGAACAAAAATAGGAAAACACATCTCGGTAAATGTAAAAACATAAATAATACGCATTTTCGTAGTGTGTTATCAAACGTCGTAAATGAATTAACCTCTTACCTTATGACGTTTATAGTAGCTGTTTCAATCGGCATTAGTTAACTATGTAATCACTGCAACGTAATGTTACAAAATCAGTTAAACACTATTACACGAAATGAGTATTAATCACAATACATATTCATTAATCGACACAAACTACAAATACCCGAACACAAAGTGAAATGTTAGATACGATACTGAACTTTAGACGCGACGCGAATAAAATCATACTGATCACGTGACTAGACGATTTCGCCTACAGCGCCACTCGTGTAAATTCAAACGACTTTTCGAATCTATTGCGTCAGGGAAACATTTCATTTGCAATTTCCTCGACGGATTTACATTCTTCAATTGTTTTTTCATATTGCGACTATGAATCTCAAAGACTCGTGCGATATTTTTGTCTTGTCAAAAGATTTTTTGTGTTTCTTCTACCTCTTCTGAATTCCAAAATTGTATGAAATTTGTAGAAATTAAAGTAGTTATTTATTTTCTATTTATGATACAATATTGCGTGAATATTTTTCTACTTCGAGGAATATTTTTCCAATCATCGTGTAAAATTATAAATCTATATTTTTCAATGTAGATTCACACTAAGATCCCGTATTGCGCAATAAAAAAATACTATTATGTTGCTATAACGTGATTTGAAAGAATCGTAGAATTTGCGAAATATAGCGCGAATATTCAAATTTTTTTTTAATTAAAGAGCAAAATGAGAGATTTTTATAGTCGAACTCGGTGTCTTTATCGGTCTGTTCGATTATTATCGTATTTAATCACACTTTTTAATTTCCTTTCGCGTTTCGATGATGTCAATGGTAGAGATTTATCCCCCGATATTTTAATAGTTTGCGCCGTGTCCTGGTTTCGATTTTACAGATTGTTTGCCCGGTTCCGATTGAAAAGGATGAGAGAACGCGTATCCGGTGATACGGTTGCATCATTTTATTTCATATAGGTACATGCTCGGCCGTGTATTCAACCATCTCTTTTTGGTTTTTCTACCTTTTCTCGTCCATTCGCTTTGAACACTCCACTGCCTAGGTAATAACACAGTGAACGAATGGATAATCGAGGGTAATAATCGACCATCGTTACTCTTTATGCCATTTCTATCGTCGTTTGCCGATCGATGCTCTTTGCATGCGAAACAGAAGTTCCCGTTTGCGGTATACATGAGCAATTCAAGTTTACTGTTCGTAAAGCCGCGTTTGCGTAGCTCAACTTTTGCTCAAGCAAGTCGATTGAGCTTTAGTCACTCAAAATCTCCTGTGCAAACCAAATTTCGATCAAGTGAATACGTCTTTTGATCGCTCAATTCGAAGTTATCTATTTCTCTATTTCTAGTTGAACAATCTGACGGTGTTAACTATAATTGATAGTGTAAAAAATAATTTTTAAGTGACACATTAATTTGCTTACAAATTAGTGGATTAACTTTGTCAAAGAAGATACTCAATATCTGTTCTGGTACAATTTTTGGTTATAGTTATTTCTGTAGAAATTCAATATGAGTACACTGCAGTATTTTACTATCTTTGTTCTTGAGAACAATGAAAAGAAGAGATCAGCGATATAAAAATCGGAAGAGACAATACATCCAACAAAATATACTTTTCTAAAACTATTAAAAAATACTTTGTTTTTACAGAATCCAGCCACCGGTTTTACCAAAAAATATCCCGATCTCTGCTTCCAGAGCTAAACGCAAAAAAAAAAAACACACACACACAAAATTGAATATAGTGTTCCAGTGGCGCATACATACACGCCCAACATCAGGTAACAAGCTTTCGGTTGTGAGCTGAAACTGGCGTGGAAACGAGTGACGATCAGCTTCAGCGATAAATCACTGGATATCTGTATTAGCTATGAAGCTTCGCGTGGAAACGACAAATCCGTTTGGCACGGGGATCGCGCAGATGGCATCGGCGACGACCAGCTTCATCGGAGGCCAGTGTTCAAAGTACACGGGCATTCAACGATACTTGCATCCCGGTTTGCGAACGAACATCGTGTTGCACGATTTCATCGTCGTTTGTGAGGGGGAAACGCGCTATAAATTCGCGACGGTCGTTGCCATCGTTGGAACCATGCAGCGACTGATGAAAGGCATGTTCTCGAGGAATATAGGTCGGTGAAAAAAGAGCACACTCGACTACGTATACAAATAGAAAGCAGAATTTTTCTATTTTTTGTTAATTTCTTTCTGCCATCCCTATGGCACGGAATACGTATTTTTATTGTAGTATATTTCGTGGTAATGATACGATGGATGAATATAGTGGAGTGAAAAGAGTAGTCTAAGAAGTAGTTTTATTGATCTACTTGCAAATCTTAGATTGGAATTTGACATTTATAAAAGAGGAATTCTTCCCTTTTTTAGATGTGATTCAAAATTGCATGTTTTACTGTGTTTGATTTGTTTCTTTGATTGAATCATATTAGTAATTCTTGTAGTGCTATAATTTGGAAGAAGAGAAAAAAGGATAGAAAAGGAAGCGGAAATGCAAGTGATTTAGATTGGACTTGCCATTAAGGTTACCTGGAAGTTCAGTATTCTTTTTTTTCATCCACTTATTAATGACACTAATTTCTTTCAATAAAATTTATAATATTAACATAAACAACAGTTATTTATATCTTAGAGTATTTTATATCTTAGGTATAAGATATATACATACCTATCTCTTTTTTTGATGGATAAAGAAATATTAGGAAAAGTATTAGAGATTAGAAATAATAACGCAAAATTTTTCTCCGTATTTTATTTTATTTTACTTTATCTTTATATCTGTCTCTGAGAATATTCCCTACGTGAAAATCACAGAAATTTTTCTCTGAGGAACTGAACTCTTCGCCGTGCATTCTTTGCACTTAAAAGACGTGTATCCTTCTCACGAAAAGACACGTACGCTTTTCCTATATTCGATGTACTTTAACCTCGTGCATTCTTTGAATTCATTCTCACATTCTAACTTCAATATATCTCCCATTTTAAATAATCAGAATTCATGTTCGTAGAAGCGATCAATAAATTCTGTTCATTCGTTTTTACTACAGATATAATCTGGAATAAAAATCTGAAGCAAAATAAGCAACATTTGATAAGGAATATAGCAAATTACAATAATAACACTGCGACACTTCTTCTTTCTTTTTAAATTTGATGTAACTGACAGATTATACAAGAAACATTGCGTAATCTGAAAAACATTTTAGTGACTTAAACGTTAAATTTAATAAATGATGAAGAGGGAAAGACAGCAGTCTGCCGACTGACCGGGCAGAGATAATTCCAGACGATTTTTCACGCAGGGTTAAAAAGCGACGCGACGTGTCAAAAGTGGTACAATAGCGGAAGGGGAGAAGTCGCATTCTTCACCAAGTGTCAAAACCACGAGGGCAACCCGAAGAAGAGGGTCACTTTATTATCCAACTTACATCCGATTAATTAGCAACAAAGAACCCTTCCTCCTCCATCTTCATCCTTGGTTCATCGTGTCGTTTATAAAACGCCCTTAGCGTTCGTTCTATAAAATATTTTATGGCATTCGAATGTTCCGAGGTTCCTATCCTTATAGGATTTTTACTTTCCTTATGCGTGAATGACAATGAGTTGCCCTAATTGAACGTAACTCGTGATTGTAATCTTTTCTTGCTTGCGTTCTCACTATATCTATTTTCTACTTCCCTTTCTACGCGTCTGTATTTTAGCGAAGTTTTATCTCAAAATTTATTTCATGAAACCAAATTTTCATATTTCTTCTTAAATAGCCAGAGGTCTACTTTAAGAAGCTTTTAAAACAACAAAGCTAACTTTTTTCTTCGATTTGACAATAGGCTCAGACAATAGGATCTTTCTCGTTCAATGGCGTTCTCGTTTCGTTCAGAAAATCTGCGAATATTCTTTTTAGAACAAGGAAATCCCTATAACGAGATACAAAATATAATTGATGCATGTATTCAGCTAAACGAGAGGCATGTCCAAATTTTACAAACTATATTTTTACATTCAGTTACTTCAGATTGTTTGGAATACTAAAATATTATTTTAACGAGATTCGAAACACCGCAGGTTGGGAAAACGAGGGGAATAAGCGTGCATGTATCGAGGATGGAGCATCGACAATTTACTCGGTTCGAGAACGGAACGACCTATTCACCAGAGGCAGCAACATTTTTTCGAACATCCACTCGACATCCGGGACCAAGCATTGCCGTTTCACATCCGCGTCGTAACCTCCGCTCGAACGGAGGCGGTACACACGTTCACGAAACGTTTTTCCAGGGAGTCATTTCTGGCGGAACGAAGTTTCCCAGCAGTTGCGAAAGAAGGATAGCGGACATTGGCCGAAAGGGTGGGATCGATCAGCTGATTCCTCTGGGGTATAGTAAAGAGCCGCTTACCCATCCCCTTGACGGCACCACGGGGCCATGGTGACGTGAATGTACCACAGCTTCGCGTATTCTGTTACGTGTTGGCCCATGCCGTATCAGGCAATATAACTTTCTCGTCAATTAATTTCTCAGCAACAAAACACGAACGGACCAGGTTAAATGACGCTGACGCGTATCCAAAAATAATAATGAGGTTAGGCACGGTATTAAGGGTTTGGGAATGGTTTAGCTGTTACTTTTAGGGAGCAAAGGTGAAGGAACTTCTTTATGTATGAGAAGCGTATTTAGGAGGTGTTGGAGATTGGTAAAGGTTTACAATGCGGAGGACTTAACTTTGTACATGTAAAACAGTTGATGATCAGAAACGTATAATGGAAAAGGGACAAAATATGATGTACGTTGAAAATAGAATTTTGTAATTTTTGATGTCATAAGGGAGTATTAAAGAGTTAGAAATAT
Source organism: Bombus vancouverensis nearcticus (assembly GCF_051014615.1). Taxonomy (NCBI): domain Eukaryota; kingdom Metazoa; phylum Arthropoda; class Insecta; order Hymenoptera; family Apidae; genus Bombus; species Bombus vancouverensis. Next base: position 14,014,383 of record NC_134912.1, on the reverse strand, counting down.
ATCAAAATGTGAAACGTAGAAGTTGATGAAACCTGCCGAAGGTAGTCGGAGTTTCGCAGATTGATATTGGAAGCGCGCTGTAGTTCGTTCGAAATCAATCATTTGCTTATACAGCAAACCCAATTTTAATCGACGCGCGCGAATATCTCATCTAGTTTTGCATTTGCTTTAGTCCACGTTTCCCCTCAAAAATCAAAAAGTGTAACGTACGTTCTGTTTTAACATTTCTCTCGCTCGAAGCGTACGATAAAAGGGTAAAGTAAATTCGTTCGTAAAATCAGTCCCGGTCAGAGAACAAGTCTTAAACGATTAATTAATTCGGAACAACCTCCGGCGCTTTACAGATCCCTGGAAAAACCGTTTCAAAGCAACTTCTGAAGAAACGTGGAATCTTCAAAGCTTATAAAAGTTAAAACCTACATTGTATCGCGTTCAGTAGTAGCCTTTATACAACTCTTAAACATAATTACTATTAATCAAAGAGCCTTCTTCTGCCACCAAATACTCTTACAATGCGTCGACTTCTTTACCTTAGGATATTCCCCACTCCTCCGCCACTTCTGCTCTTTTTTTTCAAATCACCTACCCTCTCCTTCTCCTCAGAATGCTCCCCCAACCGTTGAGCTTTTGTTCGGCCCCTTTTTCTCTTTCTGTTCGTCCGACTGTTACCGGAGCTTTTACCTCGCTACTCCGGCTGCTTCATACTTTCTGTCGTCCAGACCTACTTTCGGACTCATCGCCATTCCAGCCACCCTCGTCCTACTGCACCCCCGAGCACCCCACGGTTCGTACTCTGTTCCATTAATCAACTCGCAGATCCCTGCTTATAAAGAAACGTTACGCGTTTAAGGGAGCAGAAGTTACCGCTTGGTGTTGCGAATTTCCATTCCTCGATCCGACTGAATCGTCTCTTTTTTCCACGCTAATCTTCTGGCCGAATTCGTGTTTCCGTCACGTCACCGCGTGGTCGATCTACTCCTTTTTTTTAACGCGCTAACTGCACTTTGATACGAACGTTGTACTTTTGTGGTAAACATAGGTGTTAAGAAACGTGGAAAATATAGTACAGCTTTTTGGAAAGAAATTATAATTGCAGGGAAAATGCTTGAATTACGGAGATGGACCTGGCTGGCCTAAAAGAGATTACCGAAACTCTGAAATAGACGTTACGTATATTTAAAAGCGGTCTGTTGCAGAAGTTGAAACGAATTACCGCTAAGAAGAGACGATGTAGTCTCTAATGTATATGTTGGTTTTAAAAGGTTTCAAAGCGAAAGAGAGAGAGAGAGCATGTTGGGTGGAACATTTTATATAATTTGTATTTGACGCTGTAACACATTTTATATTAATTTATTAACATATTTAACTGTGTAACTTTTTGTAGGCCGTGGCTGGTTGACACCAACAAAAAATTATGTTATTTTATATGTAATGCCGCGTTTCTGAATGTTTTTGATTTATGAAGTTGATTAATATAGCTTTTGAGTGACTTATACGTACGTACTACTGTCTGACTGCAAACTCTTCAGTCTATTAACCGTTGTGGATTAACACTGTAGTATCAGGAAATTATTAAAAGGGAATTTTACATATTGGCAAATGGAATTGTTATATATTGTGCAGGTTATTCATGGTAATGATAAGCATGGTTCTAAAAGCATTGATCGTAACAGCTTTCAATTTAATGCTTTGATGGTATCGTGATTATTATTACCATAATTATAATTATTATTACACGGCGCTATTATCGCAGCTATTTTAATGTGCTTTTATCAAAATTACTGTTACTATTGTTATTATCATTACCGTAGTTATTATGTTGTAGTGCTTGTATTATTGATCGATTTATTTATTGCATTCTTATTACTTCATCCTGTGTTCCAGAAACTATCATTATTTTTCTTAAGAAATACTTCATGTAACTATGTTGCAATATTCGCATGTAATATTTTCCAAAGGAGAAAAAGAAAGAGGAAACGTGTCTACGTAAAAAATCACCTCTTGTTCAACAACATTCAAAAACTCTCTCTCCTTCTTTTGCTTTCTATCCCAACAGAACTCAAACAGAGCTAACGCGTAAAAGGATGAGAAAGAGAAAAGATCCAAGGCCTCGACAAACGTTCTAGATCGCGACAAAACCGTGTGTCAGCTCTATCCAGCGCACCTCACGTTCACGCTCATGTCTACCATCCCCTATCGTGGGAACGTTCGGCCACGAATAGCGTTTCAACGCATCCGCGTTCCTCCGTCGGCAAAAAAATCCTTTTAAAACGGCGCGAAGCGGAAGCAGCTGGCGGAGGAAATTGGCCAAGCACACGAGGTCAGCGTGAAACGATCCAGAGAGCTGTTCGCGTGGGGGCGACGATCAAAGCTTGCGCTTGGTCAAAGTTATCTGTGGGAAATTATCTTCGCCCCCAGACCAGCAGGCCGACCGAGTTTCTCGGCGTTTTTCGCGCGCGTCGTGCACTTTCAAAATGCTCACGTTGCAATCACACGTTTTAACAGGCAAGCCAACGCTTATACGTCTTGATGTTGATTTTTATGTTTACCTAAACGTAAAAAATCTCCTTTGTAGAAAGAAGTCTTCGTCCATATTCTTAATATAATTTCGTGAAAAATCCACTAATAGAAAAGTTACGATGGTTATTGACATGCATGTCGTAATTGTGTAGAAAAATTGTGCAGAGAAAATGCGGTTGCTTTAAGAAATCGAACACGCTGATTCTACTAGCAATATTCAGTAGATAAAATTGATCAGCTTCTGATAATGATTGGCTTGTATCTCTGAAATACACCGTGATCCAATAAGAAACTTCTATGATCTGGCTCGATAATGAATTTTCAGAAGCACGACATCGTCAGGGTTGATCTAGGTGTGAAACGTAATCATTCCGCAACGTGTCAGGAAGGTTAACATTCGGCCGGCATGTCCCGGTTCCGGAAAGACATTTTCACGCGGTGCACGTGGTCGCGATGTCGCTCTAGCGTCGATCGTCGAGAAAGCGTTGGCCTGGATGAAAAAGAGAAGGAAAAGGGGACAGAGGGAAACGTCGGAGACGAGACATTTTTATGCATGTATTCGCACGATTCCCCGATGCATACTGCGCGGCACGAATACGTGCACGCGCCCTCTTCTGTCTCCTCGTGCAAGTGGATACAAGCATACGCGCTCGCGCTCGTACTTGTAGAGGGTGATGCGAATGGTGCATCGCGACTATACACGTACCGTACGTAGCAGCTTGCACGGGTCCCGATACTCCCGATAAATATTTGCACATGGGGCTACGGGGAAATTTCCTGAAAATGCGCCACCCACCGACCCATCCTCTCTCTCTTCTTCCGTTTCTCGATCAGCCCACGGACCCGTTATCTCGTTCCCGTGTATTGGCGCTCTATGGCGTGTATAGCCGCTGGATGGAATACAGCCTGGTTGTATAATCAGAAGTGTTCGAGTATTTGTATTGCGATCGTTGGCAAGGAAAATTTGATATGGGAAATCGCGTCGAATATGTGTGCAATCTTTGGTCGAAACTTTATTGAAGCCATGTGGGAGGCGGGATAGGGAGGGGAGTAATTTGATCCTACGCAGGTTTTGAAGATTTGTTATTTAAAAGTGAAGCCAGATCGAATGCGTGATGCGCAATAAATATTCTTTAATGTTAATAAGTATTCTGCAGATGAATATTTGGTGTAAATTGTTTGTACTAATCGATCTTTATGAGATCATTAAATAAACTACTGCTAATTGAATCCACTTTTCTCACTATATATGTAAGATCCATGTTACATATAGTGAGGAGAATTAATGAATTTTTGTTATACGAACTCCAGATATATAAACTGCTTGTCTTCAAATAGTTTCACATAAACGTAGTTGTGCTGTAAAACATGTCTGCTGAAGTTTCGGGGTTGCATTGCCAATAAAGTTGATTAAAGACTTAACTAATAAACGATTGACCGGTTAGTACAAAAATATATGTAAAATATTTTATCCCTAAATGGCGGTTCGATGTACAGTTTGAATTCGTCAACGGTCCTTGACTCTCACGCATGAAAAATCTATACACGTCAAATAGAGGAAACAGATTGACTACTCGATGGTTACATGCCACTCAATAATTCGTCCATTAAATTCAGGATTAACCTTTTAGGTACCACAGAACCGTATAGAATCGGTGGTTACGGCTGCATCATATTAACATCACGATCAATACCGCTATTTAAAAACATTTCAACGTAGCGAGTTCACATAAAAATAATCGATGTGTATAAAGTAGTGTTATGTGACAAAACAGTTTTATTGAAAACAAAGGAAAATTAATTTTTCATACTTTGATCCATTAGAGAAGAAACAAGGTTTTTAACGTGATTTTTCATTGTTCACGTTTTTACCAAATATGAACAAAATTATTCAGAAAAATGGATGAAAGATAATTTTCTATTCTTTTAACATATTTACAAATTGAACATAACAAGTTACTTCTTTGAGTAGCCAGTAACAAACTACTTACAAAATAAGCAATTTCCATTTCCGTTATTTTTAAAACTTTATTACTCCATTTATTCCTCAACAATAGTAGACACATTGTACAAATTAAGATGTAATACAATATTCAACTTTTATTTCATAAAAGTACGTTTTGATTTTTTATTCATCCTGTATTCTTTTCAGCAACGTTGCTACCTTCTAGCGAGCGAAAGAAAAGACATTAAAAGTTTGTAATGTTTCAAAGATACTTTCATCGACAGTTGGACTACAGAATGGTAACAATGGATGCCGCGAAGGAAATATTGGTAGATATTTAGGGAGGGTGGGCGACGTCTCCGGCGCACATAATACGAATGCATGTCGCCGTCGCAGCGACTAGGAAAAATACGAGCGCGCGAACACAAGTTGCAACGATGGGATTTCAGGAAATTCAAAACGAACGCTCCTTCCAACGAGCAATAGCATCGACTTTCGATTTAATTTCGCGCTGGTGATGAAATCGAAAGGAATGAGTGTCGAGTGCTTCTCTTTCGAAGGGCTGTGTTCTAGATTTCGAACGAGGCTGCGTGATTGCTTATGCGTAATGTGTTTCTTAATGCTGGAACTTTGGAAATTTCATATTACCCGAAGTTCCACTATCAGTTATTTCTAACGTATACGATTTTCCGAAGTCAACATGATAGTTAAATAATAATTTTATGAAATCTTTTTACAGGTATCGATTTAAAAACGTACACAGTCTACTCACGTGAACCTCGTAAAAAATTTCGAAAATCCATTTGAACCGTCACATTACAATCATTTAATAACTAGCAAGAAGTTGTTCTCTTCTATTTTTCCTACAAATACGTCATTTATAATAAAAATAGTAGAAATTAATAGCATGAACATCCTGTGTAATGAAGCTGAAATAGAACCACGGCTCGTCCATAAACTTTACCCAATATAGTGAACATTATACCTGGCGAGTCTATGGTATGTACATATGTATAAACCACTCTGAATTACTCTTTCTTGCTACCAAAATACATATTCTCCTTTTAATGCCAGTGAAACCGTCCTTACTCGTCAAACCCTTCCGTTTGAGCAAAAGCAAAAAGTTAACTAGAGCGTGCGTTAATGCGATCGACGGAACAGGATTTGTTTCGAGGTGTAAAATCAATTGGCCGGGGACCGTCGCGTCCGCGTTTCAGCGTTTCGTATCTCGATTTGTGTCGCGGTGATCGCCGCTTCCTGGGGCGTTTCGTTTCTCGATAAAGCGTCAACCACCGGTCGGATATAAATAATTGTACAAAACGGTGGCGCGCGAATCACCATGGCGGCGTAGCGCGATAGTGAAAGTCACGCAATAAAATCATTCACCGTCGAGAAATAATTTTCGCGGAACTTGTTGATCGCGTAGATGCACGAACTGAAGATAAAGCCCAGGGGGCGCGTTAATTACCATAATGTTATTTATACATTTCTGTAATGCGCGGTAACAGTCGGCTTTCACGAGTGCAGTGCGCCGTGAAGCTAACCATGCGCACCCTTTAACGAGTAGACGAACTGTCATTTTCTTTCCGTGTCTCGCATTTGGAAAGCGGCTGGTGTGAATATGATAATGAATTTGTAGCAGTCGGGTTAATTTTTATGGATATAATATGGTGTATTTGGTGTAAATGTTTATAGCGAGTAGACCGCCAAGAGCAAATGAAATTTTTGGTCAGATTAAAAATCTATGGTGTAATGGAATGGATGATTCCTTCACTTTGTAATTCTGCAGTTTGAGAATTTGAAGTTTCTCGGCTATTTCTCTATCGGTAGAATTAGGTTTCCAATTGCAAGTCTTGTTCTTGATCGAAATACAAGAATACCACTGAATCGAACTGTATAAGAATTAACGTTATTAACAAAGTAACGAACATTCCCTTGAATAAGAATTTTCTGGTTAAAAAGCTATATTAAAAATATAAATCAATCGTGCGACATTCAATATTTCTATTCGAATCTGGAACTTTTTTCACAGCGGACGTTCCGGAACGATTACCACTTAAAACACCATCCGGAGAAGTACTAGAGGAAGATACGAAAAGACGGAGCGGAAAGTGCTGGTCTGAAAGTTTGCTGCTCTTTATGAATACATTGACGTCCACGGGGTGACACTTTGTGACAGTACTTTGGTCCACTGAATTGAATCGAACGCAACGAACCACCGTAATGCAATTTTCCAGCGGTTGGCCCGTCGTGATCTGTTAACCCACTTATAATGATTACGCAGCATTCTGTACCATCGCAGTTCATTGGCGCAGTCATCGCTAATGCATCTGCTACGCAGAATTAACAAATTTTTGATATGTCACGAAATTATTCTTGAAAGTTACCGTTCACGTAACTTCCCGTGACCGTTAAGCAGAATATTCAATTAATTTCTGTGTGAATTTATTTTAATATCGTGGTAGAATATTGAGTTAACCAGGTTAATATGGGATTCATGACGGATTTGGTTCGCAAAATTTACTTCAAAATCTAGTATGATCTGACGGATTGAAATTCATAGTGATATAACTCTGCTAGATTCAACATTTTAATTTACAAGGACTACTAAAAACTGAAAACTGGAACTCGTCACTATGACAGGTTTGGTAGTTCTAGCGTTGTAACAAACTTATCATCTATACATATAAACCAACGAAGCAACGAAATAAAAATAAGAAAGAAAGGAACGAACAAATAAAAATTAAACGATGCTCAAATCACAGAACTGGACCAATTGTATCACAGGGTAGCTACAGCACGTACCGCCCTAGAGGACACTCTGCTCGCTCCTCCATTAAACGTTTTTCATTCGTCGTACGCTATCAATCGCTCGACCGCGCAGTAATTCGCGTCCGAAGTAATAACGGGCCGGGCCTTTTGCAAGGACGAACGCCGCACCTCTGTGTATCGAGGAAGCCGCAAAATCGAATGGAATCGTTGGACGGAAGCGGCGGCGGCGATGGTGGCGGCAGCGGCGAACTTTTAAAATGACACATGCACCCGTATTCGATGCACGTGACTCGCGTGCAGCGGCTCCAGCCAGGAGAAACCCATCGGGAAACGATCCACGCGCGCGTTACGTATTGACCTACTTCTCGATATGAATCTTGTTCTTCCTCAGCTTAACGTCACCGTCGCCCCGGCACGTCGCGTCACTCGCCAAGGAACAAACTCCACCGGTAAACTGATGAGTCGTTACTGAATACCATGCTCTCGTCGTTTTAATGCGTAACACGTTATGGCCATGTGTTTTGCGCTATGTGTGGCTCGTATGGTTTCCGGTCCTTCGTGAAAGCAAGGCCGAATTCGAGTCTGAGTAACGGACGATGTTAAAAAGGGGCAAATTTTGGATTCAGTGGGATTGAAAAATTGATTTATAGCGTAATTGCGTGGAATCGTTCGCCACAGACTGTTAAAAAAATGTAAATGATAACGTGTGATTTTTAGGCAACAAGACTATGGGGAAATTTCATATATAAGAATGTCTGTTTGATGCTTTTTCTCGATTTTCATTATCGTGAATAATAACTTCTTAAACTGTTTAGAAAGATTGTTATTCAAGATCGTTGATGGCGTTATATGAAAGAAAAGGTAGCATTCAAAGAACTATCTAACAAACAGTAACGAATATTACGTCCGACAGGTACGTTAACAGTACCGTTCCATCAGCGTTAAATTACGAAGAAATAGAACTTTCTATTAAATAGAAGCTTTTGTTCGTGACAGAACGGCGAAATCATATCGTCGAAGGAATTACATTCTCTCGTAAATCCAACGTGCGACGCAATAACATCTAATTGCATCCGAATTAGGGCAGGGGCGAAATTAGCTAACGTTACAAGGGAATCCTGAGGAACGTACGGAGAATCTAGGTTAAACACTTGATTACTCTTCAACTTTGTATTCTCTTATCAGCAAACCGTACGAAATATTGGATTTTCCGTTGTATCGAATTTTCACGATTGACTTGATGCACCCGTGGCAGACGAGCAGCCGCGCGTTAGATAATGGCGGATCTTCTTCTCGAAATCTCTTAAAGAATTTTATACGATTCTCGTTATCATCGGAAAAATAATGGTCGTTCCTCGGTTGTTACAATTATTCTTAGTTTCTTCCTCTATATAGATTTTTACCTTTTATTGTAATAATTAAGGGAACGCAGTTCCTTTAAAAACTGTTTCTCTCGATAAAGTTAAAGGAGATGGATGAATATGCGACTTTTGATTAAAACTGTACATGTTTATCGAAATTTATATTTTTATATAAACGAAACTCAAGAAGCGGAAGCTAGTTTCGATTTTCGATATTTCATGGAATTCAATTTTGAACAAAAAATCGTCATTTTAATCAATCACAACAATCAGTGAAAGAAGCCTGTGGCAAAAATAATCTCAAAAAGCCGATTGATTTTAATCCTATCAATTGACCAGCATGCTCTGCCTACCGCCGATGCTTGCAAATTAGAATTACTATTGGGGTGGAGCGCGATGTAACAGAATGCATTCGGGTCAGTTCACTTTCACGATGTTGCTTACCACGAACGCGGGCTTCACTGGGATTAAAGCGTATCGGGGGATCATATCTATGAGCCAGGCGCATGTAGTTTCGTTATGCGCAGTTCCGGCGAGTATATGACATTACAGCATGGTTAAGACCATTTGTTTTGGACCGCAAGTTGTTCGAGGCGTAGAGATAAGCCTGCACCTACATAAGTCAATTTCAAGTTTCCCCGCCTCGATCGACCCCAAACACCTCTCCAACCCTTCTTGCACCTCACTCGAACTAGGCGTCGCAATAAGGAACTGCAAATCACGTGCTTACGTTTACAAGAAACTTTGATATTGGTCTCGTGGTACGAAACAATGAAATTCGATGAGGTCGATGATGCATCGCCAGAAGCGGTCCACGTGTTTCCATAAAGGTGAGTCTAGAATTTTTTTCTCTTCCACGGAAACGGAAATTGTATATCATTGGTTAAAAGATTGGCTGATTAAAAAAAGTTGCGCGTGGTTAAGATACTATATCTTGTCAATTGCAATTTCTCATCCATTTGTTATAATCGTCTTATCGATTCGAAACAGCGATTAATCGTAAATTTACAAAATCTGATGAAAATACTCGATTCAAATACATAAATAACATTCGTCGTGTTCCATAAGAATTCTATCTTTTTCAGGGCTCTTATCGCCAATACACATAGAGTCATTTTCTTACGTTTCGATATTGATATCCTGTTTGTCGGGCTCGCGAATAACGATGCTAATTTAAGGCTGGCGCGCGGTCTGTAACGATAAATTGAATCGTAAGCTCCGCCGTATCCGTACCCGGCAGTCATAAATCATTCATCGTTCGTGTAACTCGAATCGATAATTCCCGGTGGCTCTGAAGCCTAAACGTATCATGATTACTTACAACATTCTACTTATTAATTTGTAATTGCTCTTTTTTAATCTGTTGTACGAGTATCCTCAACTAGTCAATTCAGACATTTTGCACAGTTTACATTTTTAAGTCTTATAAGGATGTAAATTAATCACATCTCGTTCCCATAACCATCATTCTATTTGAATATTCTTGGTTCATACCAAATAAATTATCCTATACGCACAAACTTTTCTTGCTAACCTGATATATCTTCTGTCACTTGCAGAAAGTACAATAGAATGTATAAAATTCGAATAGTTTAACAAAAGAACACGGCCATCTAACATTTTCACGCTAACCCTTTTCCCTCCATTAAAGTAGTAATGTTAACGTATCGTGTTAGTATCGTAACATTATTTGTCGGGCGCGTATTGGAAATCGCTTTTAAGCATCGTGTCGGGCACCCTCGAGCTTTCACCTATACTTCAAGCAAGAAAGGTGAGCCTCGATGCGGCACGGTTCCGAGGCCTCTGGCTTCTTCCATCCCTTGTTTAGTTCTTCACACCGTCGTCGGCACGCTTCATCCCTGAACTCCTGACACGTCGAGATGCGATCGATAACCCTCGATGCCTTATACGCAAACATTTTGATTCATCGAGCATCGTTGTTTGCAATATGAATATAAATCTCACCAGATCGTAAAATTCTTCTGTCGATGACCGCGACAATTTCCGGATGGTGTTCTACGATTTCCAATTAATAAAAGCGGATCTGTTGTGACTAATTGCGCTGGAGTTTCGTTTAACGAGAAACGAGTATAGTGCATTTTAATAAAGCAAAACAAACTAAACCAACTGAAATATACAATAGTATAAAAAATCTTTATGTTTCAATTCATGCGATGTTAAGGCATGCATCTCATTATAGATTGTTGAAGTAATTACTTCAAGAAAAACTCTGCATCTTTCCTTTTGTATATCCGTGACCTGGAGACCGCGGTTACGAAGAGAATAGAATTTAGCGAAAAAAAATTCAAAATAAGAAGAGGTCCATATTATTGCGCCTTTGAATATAAATTTTGTTTTGAGTTACAAGGCCTAGAAACAAAAGAGCTATAAGTAGATTTCTATTGCTGTTTCTTGTAGCCTTCAGCTAGAGCTACACACGAAGGTTAACTTTTTTGCTAATGTCTTTTGCTATAAATGCATGAACGTGCTTCCTATCATGTTGCTATTGTATTGTAACACTGAAAGAGTAAAGATCTGGATCTATACCTGTACTATACCTGTACTATACCTGTACTATACCTGTACTTATACTTATACCTATACTTACTTCAATATATTTTTCTATTACAAATTCATCCACTCGTTCCTCTATCAGTCAACCTCAACATAGATCTCTTTTAATTTTTTGGAATCTCTGTAAACTTTGTATTTCTAAGTTTTCCCTTAATTGTAAGGAAAGTTTTCATTTGTTGTAACGAACGTTTCTGGTTCAGGCGATCCGTGACTCGGCATTGCCAGGAAAAATCTGTTTGTGAAAGGTCGACGAGCGCCGAAGCGCTTCCTCTTAATTAACTCGAGTCGTTAATGAAAGCCGAAAAGTTACTGCCTTGAGTGGCGAATACACATCTCGTAAACTCACAGTGGAAATCCTTTTAGATAAGGCCGACGCCTCAAAGTTCGTTCTTTGTTCGGAAAACGAGCTTAGCGAAATCTGTACGGCCACGCAGCCCCGGTTAATTCTTTGGACATGTATTATGCGTAATTGATGCAATAATCCAGGTACCCACATCCTCCTCCATTTTCGCAAGTTTAGAAAATGTTTAGCTAAATTACGTCTGTGCATGTGCAACTCGATGCATTTAAATGGTTCGTTTCCACACCCTGTATGTAACTTCTCGACTTCTGCCATCGGAAAATATACATGAAACTATATACACAAAATTTTTTAAATTATTTATATGCTACTTTACTTAATAAGTGATAATCATTCAACTTGTATAAGGGAAAGATCCGAGAAGAATTTTATTTATTATAAATTTCAAGCTGATTTTTCACCCATAGCTATAAAAAGTATGAAAAACCCGTTTATACGAGTAAGCTCAAATAAAAATTCAATTATGAATATAATATTTCACAGTTTTTATATCGAACAAATCACTTAAATTGATTGAATAACTGTGCTAACATTTATAAAAGGTTAAAGTATTATTTGCGAGTTAAAATTTTTTGTAGTAAGTGCTCTTAGAATTGCGGAGGATTTAAGGCATATTGAAAATCTCTGAATTTATCATGAAATTCAACGTGAAATTCCTTGTTTTCGAATATCTTTCAAATGCTTTTTAAATGCTCGTTAAGGTATAAACATTAGTCCGTTAACAGATAAATTGAAACACACATCGCTGTTTGCCAACACGGCTAATGTATCAATGTTGCGAGACCTAGTCGCGAAAATGTGTACCAAGAAGAAAGCGCTATAACGCGGAAGCGTATCTCAAAGAATAAAACGGAGAGCAGGCGTGAAGTTGAACGAGTTCAAATTGAAGTCAAATAACGTGATCTAAGTAAATATTCCAGCACCTTCTGCGTTCTCCATCACAAGCTTTTCATCGTTCTATCTAAATCCTTGTTTCTCAATGCTAATGCTTTTAAACGTTCGTCTATAATATTTATATAAATCGTTTTCTTTCCTGATCGAAGACATTTAGCATTTGAACGTTGTTTGAAAACAGCAATATACTAATTATATATTTTACGAACTCTGTAATCAGATATTTATTTATTTTTCATTTCTCTCTATGCACCGAGTTCTCCATCATCTAATATCGTAGCGAATTCAATATGCTAAACGTATGGTCATCATCGACAGTAAGTTAGAATTATAGCCTAGAAATTTAGATCTAAATTTCTTATTCAGAAATCTTAGAATCTTACCAGAAGGTTAACGTATTTTCATTATTCTGTAACATTAAACGGTTAAAATTGTATCAAAGAACAACCTATGCAGGGGAAATATTTTACTATTTTAACCTACTCCGCTAAAAAAAAATCTCTCGAAACTAACAAACGTCTTAGATTCACGATCCACCTGAGAACGCGCCAGCTCTTTCCAATTCCACGTACACATACACATACGTTTCCGTTACGATCTTCCGGGAGTGATACGACCGTAGCGAGTGTAATTCGGCTGAATTCGCCCCTCCGTGGCCTGTCTAGCAAATGCGTGAAATCGACGCGACACAAAGAGAGCGATCTCTGGCGATTTTACGAGGCGTATAAATTTTTTTTGCGCCTCGACCCGCGTCGTACTTCGTCAGCGCTGTCGCGTCGAGGAATATTTCACGGCGACGGGGAAATCCACCCTTTCTCGTTCCTCTGCGAAAGGAACGCGTGTCAGCTGTCATCGTGCACAGTCAATCGCGCGACGAAACTTTCCGTACGATCGAACGCTTTCTCTCTGTCGCATGAAAGGATTTCGCCTTCGTGCTCGCCCATTTTTCTTCGAGCCCTCGTCAAATTCTACCCTCGCGAGGTTCACATGGTTCCATGTTGAACGCATGTTGGATGAGAGCTTGTGACCGACTTTTGCTCTAGATGGAGATGATCGTGGCTTTCCTTTGAAAAGGAACGTTTGTTACGGTTAGATTGCTTGGGAGATTATTGTTACTTGGGTTCTCGGAGAAAATGTGATTTTCTCTGAGCTAAAAGTCGTGAGTTCATGTGGAGAATAAGAAAGGAAGTGATTTATTGCTTCACATTTAATTGTCTGAAATATAGTAATGAGTACAAGAAAGTTTATAAAGAACACGTCTTACGGAATTTAGGTTTTAATATAACAAAAGTGATTTTCAAGAAGCTGTTCATATTACATTTTCAAACATTGCACAGCATTCCATTTTATCCATAACTTCCTAAAGTAAGGAAATCAATTTTCATTAAACGCTATAAGTAGCATCGAGATTAAAACATGTTTATGCTGCATAAGATACACACGAACAGTTTTAACTCATAAAGTGAGCTAGTAGAGCTGGAACGAATAAACCAGAACTTCGTAGCAAAAGACTTAGGGAACTTATAGAACGTATTAGAACTTATATCCGCATGTACACATCACAGCCAGCAAAGTTACACGAAACTCATTTTTCGAAGCCAACTATCGAAAACCTATACAGTGGAATATACTTATTTCACCTATTATCCTTTTGCATGATTCAAAAGAAAGTATTAAAGAAGAACCCTTAACTGAAGAAGAAGATTAACAATTCTCAGATTAAGATGCTAAAATTGCTTCTTTAGATAAGAATTATTTGATCATCCCAGAACACGTAAGGATTCTTACCTCGAGCACGATTATGAAACGTATAAGTATAGAGAGTATAAAGGAATAAGCAAATAGAGAGACAGAAAGAGAGAAAGAGGTGGGGACGTACAGAGGCCTCCAGAAACAAGCAAGTAATTGAAACTTCGACAGATAGCGTGGCACGCGTTCTCGGTTCATTAGACGAATAATAAATTCGCTCGATAGACTGTCAAGTTCTGCCTAAGAGAATCAGGTGTACGTGAAGCGTAAGAACGATATCCGCACCAATAATAAGAAATGAAGGATTTTCCAATAACAACGGTCCCGCTAATACTCGCTGCCTTTAATGGGCAATGCTCTCTTTATTCCATTCCGCCGCGACGACACAAAGCGTTAACATCCGAGGACATGGACGGCGGAAGGAGGACGGTTAAAGTTGATGCGTTTCGTTCTCCGTAATTGGTTCTATCCAACGGATTCACTTTGTCCCGGTTGTAAAAAGACAGAAAAGAGAAGAGGCAGGAAAGAAAAGAATAGAAAAAAGAGACTTGGAAAAAAGAAGATAGAAACGAAACACGCTGTTTATTCCCTGTTATAAGCTTTCCGTTCCGGAGAACGCGCGAGAAACGCCGCGGAAAACGCGGCTCGTGAAAACTGCAAGGTAAATACTTAAAGAAATGTAATATCTACGAGGACGGATACGAGGAGCGTGCCGATGTAAGAGTCGACGCTGAAATAACGAAAACGTAGCCGGCGAATACCAACGTTTTACGCCCCAGGCAATGCTTCGTGGTGTACACACGCACGCACGCACACGCGAATAACGGATAGCCGTGTGCGCGCACACGTACACATGGCTGACGCAAGCTCATGCGCGCGAACCCACGAGCTTTCCATGGTCTACTTTGATTCAAAGTAACCTCTCGGCAGTGCCGTCACGGCTAATAACCGTAACGCGGCGGTTAAAACCATAAAATTTATTAGAAACGGACGGTAGATTCTCCTTTGTGAGGTTTCGCGGTCACTCCATTCTCCCGGGCAGAAATAATCGTTTCAAACGAAATACGCTTTTCGCCTGGTGCTTCTCCAGAGACCTCGGCAAGATTATTTTCTTCCGCGAAACCCGACAAAACACGGATATTCCGGAGGACTACGATAATTCCACAGTGTACTCTCGATCATACGAAAATCCACGACAATTCGACGTAATCTACGCTTGTATCTCTTTCGAAAGCCGATACAGGGCTGGCTTAGCAGAGACGACAGAAAAATACCGGCCATTGCTAGTTCCTGGGAGACTGCGCTAATACCGGCTTTATCAATTCTTCCTCGGCCAATGAAAACAATTCTGCTCGCCTTCGATGGAACATGGACACCGAACTGATCCCATTGGGCGCATCCATGTCGATTTTTATGATCTTGTACGAGATTATGTGGAGAGGTATACGAGTTATTTCTAATTGAGTGGTTGAACGATCGTGCGATTATGGTTCATAGTTTGATAGCAAACGATGTACATACTGCAGTTGTAAATGCAAGTTAAAAATGATTGAAACGGTTGAAGTTGAAGTTGAAGGTGAAGTTGAAGTTGAAGTACTGAAGTGGTGAAGTAATGAAGTGCTGAATACTAAAGTACGGAAGTACTGACGCACTAAAGTACTACTAAAGTACTAAAATACTAAAGTACTAAAGCACTAAAGCACTGAAGCGCTAAAGCGCTAAAGCACTTGAAGTTGAAGTTGAAGTTGAAGTTGAAGTTGAAGTTGAAGTTGAAGTTGAAGTTGAAGTTGAAGTTGAAGTTGAAGTTGAAGTTGAAGTTGAAGTTGAAGTTGAAGTTGAAGTTGAAGTTGAAGTTGAAGTTGAAGTTGAAGTTGAAGTTGAAGTTGAAGTTGAAGTTGAAGTTGAAGTTGAAGTTGAAGTTGAAGTTGAAGTTGAAGTTGAAGTTGAAGTACTAACGTACTGAAGTACTGAAGTGCTGAAGTAGTGAAGTGCTGAATACTAAAGTACTAAAGTACTAACGCACTAGAGTACCAAAGTACCGAAGTACTACCAAAGATCTAAGTACTAAAGCACCAAAGTACTAAAGCACTAAGCACTAAGTTCTAAAGCACTATTTCACGCGTTTGCGATAACATCGCGTCAGATAAAAAAAGTAATCACACTAGGCATATCGTTTCACACAACGTTGAAGTTTCATTCAAAGAATTGACAAAAAGGAAAATAAAGGGGAGGGAAAATGCAGGAAAAGCCGTATCAACGTGGTCATATAACCGCGATTTTTATCACGATTCGTTACGCGGTATCAAACATCTGACAGACTTCGGATAATACGAGAAAAATATAAAAAAAAAAAAGAAGACAAGCAAGTCGTTCACGGTTTTAAGCAGCGTTGTTTCGTTCTGGCTACCCCTTTTTATCAACTTTGTTTTACAATTGAGGGCCACTCGGTGCCATTTGCCACCCGGTACTATCTTCTCGAAGGCCCTACTTAACTGGATTCAATAACGCAGCTTCGCGCTGTTTGTTCGTTTCTTCCTTTCTTCGTTCCACTGGCGTAATTAAAATAACGACGAAAGCAACGTCTCGCATAAATTGTATTCCAACGACGGGGAACCGATAACAATTTCTCGCCTCAATTAATAGAGATTGCTCTGTACCGATGCGCTAGGAGATTTTATTGGATACTCAGGTTTGTCCCGGCTCTGTTTTATGCGTTTATCGATCCTGCATGTAATCACCAACTGCGAGAAACGGAAGTTTAGCGCACTTTGGAAGACAATGAGTCTACTGGATCTTGTGGATATGTGGGACTTAGAATTCGTTAAAATGGCGAACGTTGATTTTGCTTTAAATGTTCATCTTGCAATAAAAACAAGGAAATTTTAAAATTAATCTTTCCCTCACGAGAATGATTTTACTTCCACTGTAGCGAATTTCCGTCATTTGATCATATTGACTTCTATTTAATATCTTCTGTTACACGGTAGACAAAAATTTATGCGTTTAAATTCAATGTCTACGCTCCTATATAGTGACCAGAGCGTTTGCAATTTCCTACTGTTTCATCCCTTTCAATGTGTGACAAAATAATAACCGAACGATCGCTGTCATTCCCAATAATCACTACCCAAATCCGCGATTTTCCAATACTCGTTTCAACAACTCGCTGCAACATGATTACAACCTATCTCCTCTCTCTCTCTCTCTCTCTTCGCCATCTATTTTTTCCAGTAGCGGCCGATGGTTTCTAGCGGCATTAAATAGCGCGTATGCGTGGCTTGTATTCAAGTTTTAACAGAAGGCACAATTGCGAACAATGGAATTACATATCTCGACCGATTCGCCGGTTAACACTATATGGCACGCGCGGGACACACGTATTTACATTGTTAATAGATACCAACGGTCGAGCGTATGGAGGTTACCGCCTACTATATAATTCCAGGCAGTAACCGTCTACCCGCACTCGCGGCCCGGTTTCGACCGCTTTTTGTCAGCGAATTTATTCGTCGCCAACTACAAATTAGTCATCAGTCGGAACAATGTTATCGGGGACGCGGCTCGCGACATAGATGGCGTCGCGAAATTCGGTCGGTGGGAGGAAAAAGAGCGTAGCGCTGGGAAATTGAATCGGCGAGCAGACGGCTCGTTGAAGCGGCAGAACAGATTGTGCTCACGAATGTGGCAAGTAGTTTTCACTCGCTTTGTATTAGATATTTGATTTCTGAGGTTATTATCCGCTGGAAAAATTGGAACGCCACTTCCATCTCGTTATTCTATCTAACCGTTCTGTTGGATGTTCATTGTGAACTTTCGTTAACTCATTCTTTTGTGATACGAAACTAATTGCACGTATATATTTTCAACAGTATCGCAAAGGAGGAAACTGATTTGACGACACATGCACAACTCACAATGTAAATTTCATGGTCAGTAAAAAATTGTAAGGAAAGAATCAACGTACTTCTGTGACCGGCTAAAGATTAGAGCAGTGTAAATCAGTCCTTACTGCCTTTTATAAGATAATAGTTTGCATTTATTGTCATAAGCTCGTTATATTTATTCAAGCCATGAAAGCGTATCGCAAAGAATAAAATTGTAATTTAATTAATTGTGATAATTTAATTAATTGAGGGAACGATACTGACTAAATCCGAGTACTTGAAATCTCTACTGACAGCACTATGATTTTCAGCCAATCATATATGCGACTTAACATTATTCCGAATAATTACTGACTCATCCTGGTACCTTGAGTGGCTTGCCGTTCTGTTTTACGAAGAAGGACGCGGTAAAAATGTCTTAAGGGCGTGCCATCTCCTCGACGGATCCGACGACGCTCTTATCCACGCGAAGTTTTTTTATTCACCTTAATTCCTATAAGTTATATACGTTCCTTAGGGCCGGAGCCGGTGCTTTCTCATGTTTAGTTAAAGTAAATAGAGGGAAATACGCGACGGAACTGTCTGAAATTGCTGGAGGGCCGGCGAGCGGATAAAAATGTCACACTCGTGTCTCCGGGGAATAAGTGAGCCCAAGAGTAACTGAGTGAGGTGTAGATAGAAAGTAGAAATAGCAGAGAGCGGTGCTCGCGTGTTGCTCGAGAAAACTGTACACGTCTTTGCGCCGGTGTTCGCATCGCTGTTAGCTTTATCCTTCATCTATCTCCGAGACCCGGTTGCTCTCCACGGGCTTCGGTCTGTCAACTGTTTTCAAATTAGCGGCCACCACCGGCAGACCCTAATGCGCACACAGCAATCTTGCTTATACTTTCGTTCAAGGCTTTCAACGAATTAGGATACCGAAGATTTCTGTCTGGTAATGTCTCTGTTTGTCTTTCAACGCGAATGAAGACGAATGGAATTCTGTAATATTGTTCACGATAAGGCTTGTTGATGATATTTATTAATACATAGTTCTTAATCTTCTGCTGTTGAAATTAATTTTCATCTCTCGAACTTTTTATATGTTATATGCCTATTTTTTATTGGCCTGTTTTCTATTAAAGAAAGGAAAAATGATTTCGGATGAATAAAAAGAGAACGAACGCTTTAAAAATGGACAAAAAGTAGATTACACGAATTGGGATTAGCAAGAAATGAGCTGTCTCAGAAATTGAGGTTTAAATTAATCGAATTCAATTTCAAATTGCCGCGCGGATGCTCCGCGCTAATCTGTTGTTTTTCATTAAGGATCGGAGGGGACGGTAATTATTCACGGCGCGGCAATTTTGAATGGATCCGGTGGATATGAGCCCGGCCACGTTGAATTTTTTTATTTAATAACGCCGGTTACCTATTCACCAGGGTGCGATAATTGGGTTGCAAAATTCAAGCGATCCGGCACTTAGATAACGCGGATTATTAAGCGGTGCGCATCTTATTATCGGCCATTATCCGCATTTTATTATCGGTTCAGCCAGAGCGTCAAAATATACAATTATCGAAATATCGATTATCGTCGATAATTGCAGCCGTATAACGACCATCTCGTTAGCGACCGTCGTCCGCGTCGTCGTTTTATATCTATCTTACGCTTCTGCCATTAAAATCGAGACGCCATAAAAAAAAAATATGAGAAAAGGAGGGAGAAGAAAGAAATGACGAAGAAAAACGAGGACAGGAGAGGGCCAGGGCAGAAAAAAGGAGAGAAAGGAGGAAAGGTAGAAGTGGTGATCACTGGTTGCGAGATAATCTGCGGATAACAAGATCAAATGGCGCACCATATTCATTTTCAAGTCTATTCAATCGGACAAACGAATAACCTGGCCCATTGTATTCCACTCGCTAAACTTAATTGCAGCATCGCCCACGAAGGAGAGAGAAAAACATGGTTTTTCATTCGGTTTACAGTACTTTACAGCTGGTGGGAACTCTAGATTAAACCCGGCCCCTCTTTCGCGCATTACATCAAAGGTTAATTAGATTTGTTTGTTCCGGAACATTTCGTATCGTAGCGAAACGTGTCTGATAAGTCTAATGAGAAGAATCTTCTTTTTTTCGTGTTCTTGAATGGTGTTGAATTCTCTTCGCTAAAAGTTACAAAATATCTTATCATTATCAATGAAAAATGAATTCGATAAAATGGATAACGATGTTAATTTACTTTTCATTATATTGAATATAATAGACATTTTATAACAACTCAGTTGTTAAGAACGAAGCGAATGATTTATGTTTGAGAAACTCTAATTCAGTTACATTGGGTAATCAAGACACATCGTAAATTACGTATCACGTCGATCGTGATAATTTATTGCATTAATACATATTAATACAGCACACAAATTTGTATTTATACATCAATCATTATCGCGGAACTGGTTACAACGAATTTTAATTAGAATCTGTAGAATTCTAGCACGCTAAATAACAATTGAATTGTGTCATATACTACACAGTATCGTAACATATTGCACTATACAATGTAACTATCCAAACAGCGAGCACCTTTACATTTAAAGCGACTGCAGCATATTTTAAGTATATTATGATCCATTATATCAAATTAAATAAAATAACAAATAGCATCCATTGGTCGTAACATTTTCTTTCAAATAACATACCTCGATCCTCGCTACCAAAGAAAAGTAATAAATCTCTTGAAAGACACCGGTTAAACCACGTTTACTTCAAGATCTTCAAGACGATCCAACCGATCTGGCTCCACAAAACACAGCAATCAAGACATTAAATCCCCGAAGACACGCAAGATGAACAATAGACGAAGAAAAGCAATTACAGTCTTCCTTAACGATTTCATTCTTTCATCACCACGTTCGACGAACGTATTAAAATGTCCATTCTAGCAAACAAACGTAACCAATGACAGGGAAAGGTTAGACATCAAAGCATTATATCGGGTGAAGCAAGACGAAGAGGGTGTGAAAAGTAACTTAAGAGCTTTCATGAGGAACGTTTCCACGCTTGCTGGAGTTTCGAGGAAGGAGAATCGCGTGTCGAGAAAGCCCCGCTCGGTTGGTACCCGGCGTGCACTTCGGTAATCCCCTCTACGATCCCATGCCGGCCACGAATACGCTCCCTGTCGGGTGTATTACCGTTCATGAAGGCTGTAATTACCGATAATACCCGAAGAACTGGATGCCGTCCGACCACGTTGATCCTCGTGCGCCTTTTTTCTTCGGGATTTTTACGTGCGTGAAATATCAACCCATCGAAATACCACGCCAGCTCTATAATTCCGGCTGTGGCAGGGGAAACGAGGTTATTTTGTTGTTTATCGCGAGGTAATACGTTTGAGAGGAGAAATGTGATTGCCCCGAGAATGGTTTCAGATCTCATAGTTGGATTTCAAGTGTTTACCTGCTCCTTTTTTTATCGCGTAATCTTGTTTTATATAAAAATATTAGGAGGTAGTAGATGTTTTGGAATTATGAAAGAAAATATGTGAATGTGGTGGAATTTTGTAGTGAAAGATATGAATTGAATCCAATTTGAATAGAAAGTTATAAATTACTCTACACATTTTTATGAATAAAAAGCACAAGAAAATAACAATGTTATCGTAATAATAAAAAATGTTTAAATACCGCTAGAATAAAATTGACTAAAGGCACGAACTGTTTTATATTCAAAATAAGACGTATATCAATTAACCCTAACGTTTTCATACAAACGAGTAATTAATTACCAAAGCGATTATAACGAACAACGACATCCTATCAGGAAACTCGTCGCTCGAGACTTTCAGACACTTTCGAGCCATGTTGCAGTAAAATGGCTTACAAGTTGGTACTTGTTCAACAACCTCGGTCGTTAAAATATTTATTGCTTCTTTAAAGCTTCCAGTTGTTCAACAACCTTGGTCGTTAGAATATTTATTGCTTCTTTAAGCTGATTGCACCTTACATCGTATACTTCTTTGACCCGTGGATTTTTCCTCGTAAATAACATACAACCTTTCCCTTCTTTTGAAAGATTCAAGAAAAAATAGATGAGGGATGGAGGAAGACGCGAGAAAAGGAAACGATGAATTTTTTTTATTTCTAAAACATTGTTTTTCCTATAATTAATAACGTATCTTTTTTATCTATATTTTTTTAAGCAAATAAGAAGAGAAAATTTAAAAGTTTATTAACCTGTCTGTTAACGTTGAAATAATTTTATAATTTCCAAGAAATGAATCAATATGATAAAGTAAATTTTTATTTTTTAACTTACGTTGGTTGTTCGATAACAAAATAACGGTAACCCGAAAACGAGTTCATTTGTAAGCAACAAATCGCGTTTGAAATTTCTCGGTGGCCTGAATTTCGGAATAAGCGGGACAGTAGAAACAACGGTACATGCAACGGCGCCGTTGTTTTGAACTTCGAAATCGCAACTGTCGCGGAAAAGCGACACACGACAATTGTTTCCATAGTCGGTGGTACCACAGTACCACGTACTCGCGAGACCTTTAAATCTAACTAGATTAATTGTTGCTTGAATACCTCGTTCATTATAAATATCGTAACGTTGCGCTGAATTCGTATCGAGTTCTCAGCCTGTTACATTTGCAGCTGCAATTGCGCCGTCGCTGCTATCCGAGAATAACAGAACCTCGGATGTTTAATTACACGTGCCAGATCGTACGGGTTAAATATTACAAATGGCTTTTGGGATAGACCGAACGCAAAGAAGATGGCATAGGTTAGCAAGTTAACGTTTTCATGGAAAGTGTGTAATTTATGGCTGTTGTAACGGTGTCAAAGCTTATTCGAAGCGGTTCCTTTACAACTTTGGGGACATAAATTACAATGTCAGCTGGTAACTTTGGTTAATTTCGATTTCTAGTTTCGTTATTATGTAGCTGATTAAACACGCGTCAAAAGAAACATTGTAATTTCGAATAGAAATATTGTTCCTCCGCTGCAACTAGAAATTTCTAATATCTATTATCAATGGAAAAATTAAAATAGATTTAACGATTTAAAAATTCCCTACGTTCATTAATACATTCTCATTATATCAGCATTCCGAGTTTTCATAGACTCTTAATCACCGTACCGTTGCAACGCATTAATAGTAAACAGAAACGACAAAGTAATGGAGAAACAAGTCCATTAAAATCGATCGCGGGACCAGGAATTAATTAAGGAATATGAATTTCCCAGAAGCTAGCCAGGCTCTCGAATACGCCAATCTCTGCACTATTACCGGAGCACGTTTTCTCCTTCGATTAATTACCATAGATACCCGTACGGTCTGGCTGGCACACACGCATAGGCGCATAGAGATCAATCACCGGTGGAGCATAGCTGTGGTCGTTCGGCTTCCGTTATAGAGAATTTCGCGAAATGGGTCGACCGAAACGGTTTCGATCGCCTTGTCATTGTAAATCATACGGTCTGGCTTTGTATCTGGTATTCTTATCGCTACCGTTCCGCTTGCCGCAATGCAAAAATTCCCAGAGTCACCCGCCAATAAAGTGACTCAAAGCGCGTTGCTTGATTAGCTGAAAAATCGCCGTGATGCACGCTTCTCTTTTGGTCAAAATAATATATATAAAAGGCGAATTTTTATGGAAATTTATATTTTTATACAGACAATTAAAAGTGTGTAACCTAAGCAGAAATTTGATCTTCTGAAATAACTGTACTACAGCTACTATTATTATTATTATTATTATTAGGGTAGTATACTTTAGATATTTCATACTTTATTCTGTGCATTGTTGCACTTTAAATTAAATTAATTGTGATCAGTCAGCCCACTTATGGTATAATTAATGTCGATCTACTGCAGTTGAAGGAGAGACGTGGAGTTTTGGCCGATCAAAGCTATCGAGCGGTACCCTACTCTATCGTTCGACACTTCACTGCTTCTTCTTCACGGCTTCTTTGTTCCGCCTCAGTTACGACAGTCAATGCACGGATGTGTAATGTGTACACATCAGATACAATATACCATCGAGAGGAAGATCTACTGAATTGAAGAACGTAAAGAAAGACAAGAATTAACCTTGGTAAACATTGAACAGAGATTGGTTACCTAGATTTATGATTTCAAATTAATCGATTAATTTAAGATTTTTATACATCTTGCATATTTCTTATTTCAATTTCTTTGATAAAAAATTTAGCTCTACATTTGATAGTTCTAGCATCGAAAAAGAAAGGTAAGTATCAAACAGAACGAAATATCATTCGATATCCGTTTCTAATTCTCGTGATTACATTTCCGTCGACTTTAAAAATAAATACACCGTCTTCTAAAATAGCGTTCACTTCGGACTCGCGTTGTACCAACAACGGGGCGAACTCTCGTGATAGCGTGTTAACGGGTGGTTAACGCATTCCCCGTATCTGAACGACAGATCGGATGAAAGCACGGCGTGTGTTTCTATTCCTGGAAAGCACGCCGGCGCGGCGTTTGCACGTCGCGGCCAGCTTGGGGCGAACCCGAAGAAACCCGTTGATTCTATCAACGAATCGTAATTTTCCAAAGGTGTTATTCGCGTAAACGTGATGGTCGTCCGAATACTTTGCCTGTAAAAAGTTATGAAAAATAGCAGGTCGGTAATGGGGTTTTGCCATGCTTCGATGGAAACCGGCAACGGAGCGATAACTTACGAATTAAACGCTTTGGAACTGCGTTCGATCTGTCCATTCGTTTTTCCTTGTATTTTCCTATCTGTTTCTTTTTTTTTTGCGTTAAAAAATCGAAGTGGAACGGTGGAAAAATTTGTCAGATTTTATGCCCTGAAAAATTCGATTTGTATCGTTCACGGAAAAAAGATTCGTTCTGTAGTATATTTACACCACCGAGACAGTTAACGTTATAGATACTCGAAGGATAGGCTATGAAATGCTAAGACAAGCATCATTGATGCTAATGATAAATCGTACTTTATGATTCGTTTCTCACGCAATATTAAAATATAAGCACGGTAAAGTATTGCACGGTATGCAAAATATAACTTCTGTTCATTCACAACGGAATACTTTTTCATTCATAACATGATATTATGATTGAAGTGACTATACGGAAAGTAAAATGACAAATCATACATTCTTGTAGATTATGAAAACACGTTGTACAAAGTGGTAAAAATACGTATTTACTAATCCAAACCAAATAAATAAACAGTTTCGATCGACATTGATTGATTAATAATTAGTACTAATTAAATTACACTGTATAAAAAACAAGCAAACATCCGGATACGAATTAACTGGCAGACTCACCCGCAACGTGGTCAATAGACGCATCGCCTGACTCACCTGCAACAAAGTGTAAAGGTAAAAATTATTTTTAGGAGAAAACAATACATTCATAGAATAATATTTTACTTCGCAAACAGTTTACACCCACTAATGGATATTTTTAAACCGAAATGCAAATGTAGACGCGAATCCATGACGTTGCCGAAGGTTCTGATTTGCATGGCCGTGGTTAGGGTCAATTTTCTAGAGCACTTTCTTTCTCTTCACGTTTTACGGTTCACTTCCAACCTTTTTAGAAATGCATACCGTTACCCATCCCTCGCATGCACGCACGCACGCACGCGCGTATAGCAGCAAGTTTTAAAATTAAACAGGCCTCCTTGAAGCCAAGGCTGTAATACTTCAATCTGCAAAAATAATACGAGCCTCGTTCGATTTTGCTAAATTTACTCAAGAATATTTACCACTTTGTTAAGTAATTTGTGATATATCGAATGTTTATTAAGTTCTAAGTACCCGAAATTCAAGAAGAGCAACAAGTTATTGATGTCGTTGAAGTATATGAGAAAAATGATTGCAAAACACGTTTTATTTCTAAAAGTACGAAATTCTTTCTTACATTTAATGTAATGTTGGAATAAGGTATCGCGTAATAAATAGAACGTGTCAAGCGCCGTGTTTATTTCATTCTTTGCCGCGTTTATCGTTTGCTCTATTACTGTCTGACACGATAGCGAGTTATACTACTGGTTTTTATTTCTTTTACATAACGGAAGCTATTACGATAAGATTATAGCGATACTTTATGTGGTAATATTAAGATTATTTAATGTTTTACTATTATAAGAACTTGGTAATGAAATATGTAGAGTGTCTTAAACAAACCGATAAATTGTTTCATGTGTGAACCATTAGAGATAAGGACCACATTCGCTTCATAACTTTTACAGTTTTCACTGAAGTGTTCATATTTAATCTAAATCAAACGAATAGAATTATAAACTGTGATTGAATCCGCACGTCCCACAAATGGAAATAGAAATTAACCAATCATAGAAATATTTTAATCGTTTTGTTCGTTTCGACAAACTAACCTTTCTTCGGAACTTCTAATACTTTGGAAAACAACACGATATTTCAATCCATCTTTCATCATGTTCAATCCCAAACCTTTTCACCGTACTGTACAAAACGATCAACGCTTTACCACCGACGAACAATTCGATTCTCTCTCTCGACCGCGAGAGAACACGGCGAGGAGTGGGCTTCGAATATTTCCCGTCACATTCTGGAAAAATCCCTTTATCCAGTTTGCACGTCTGCAGCCGGTTCCGCGAATAGGATAACAATCGTCGATCGAGGCGGAGACGAAGTTTAATATTTTTCCTGGGCCGATGAATGAAGAGCTGCAGCCTCGCAACCGGTTGGCATTCGACGCAGGATTTTTCTGGTTGGCCCGCGCTGCGACGAACGAAAGCACGTCAAAATACATCGGGGCGCGGAGCGTTCACGAACGCGCGGCCTCCGAACATTTCATCAAATTCTAACGCGATACAAGGACGTGACAGAATTCCCGGGCTGTTCCCTGTTCCCCTGACGTTCCTGCGTTCCTGCGCCGACCTCTGCTATGCCGACGAATCGCGTCGGGCATAAAAATATTTTCCTAACCGCTTCGCGGCATCGATCGAGGAAACGCCGCGGGACATGCAGCAACCTATCAAGACAAAATACACTTGTCACTTGTGACCGATGTTGCACCATCGCTTTGGGATTGCAGAATATTCCTCGAATGGGCGTTCGGACTTCAGAGTTACCTGGTGACTATTCGATGCCAGATTCCTGTGGATTTAGTGCTGTGTACAGTAAAAAATTCGAGTGATCTCAGATTTTTGAAAATGTATTGAATTGGAAATATTATTTCATACTCACAAGGATCGATATAAATATGTGTATATATATATATATATATATATATATATATATATAAAGAGAGACGAGGAAATATATATGTACTCCACCTCAATAAAAAAATTCTCTAAGAATGCAATTCCTACCTACAAACCTGTTTCACCGGCTGCAAAAACCATAATTTAATCTCTATATCCTCCTATAGCAAATACAAGAACGCCTATAATCAAACCAAATCCTTTTCCCATGCATCCAAAGAAGCTTACATTTTAATCCTCCGGCTCTTTAAAACAATATTACTTCATCAAGCACTCCAATTCCCTGCAGCGGCTCAACGAAGGAAACCAATCAACCCGACCTACCCAAAATTCCTCAAACTCCTCGATCCACGACCTTTCTATCTCTATTTTCTCACTTAGCAACGTTATCGATCTCGCCCCTGAACCAACTCGAAAGACTGGAACCGCCCCATGCTGTTCGAACCATCATCAGCCACCTCCCCTTCCGCTCCGGATCTACCGATCAACGATCTCCCTATTTGCAACAAGCCTCCGATCACATTGTACACCGCGTTCTCCGCATGTCGACTCTCTCGTCACGATTCGCCGGATATCGAAGGTTACATCCTCGGAACACGTTCAGCCACGTTGTCCAAGCAACGAAGTCACGTTCAGCCACGTTGTCCAAGCAACGAAGTCACGTTCGACAGGATGTAACCGGGACACGAAGATTCAACGTGATCCAATGCGATTCAACTGGACAGCGAGGACTGATAGTCGGTCAGTCGTTTAGCGTTTCGATATCGATTCCCGGCGTGAAGCCTAGAATTCTGTCGGAGAGGTGAAGGACGATGGTTGAACCATGGGAGGGTAGCGTGGAATAGTCAGGCAGTGGGGCATCAAATGTATAGTCGTAGGAGAAGGGAGAGGGGTGGATGAAACACGTGGAATCTGAAAGCACGGAGATGCTTAGTTGCCCCAATTGCTGCCACTAATGTCTCCTCATACTAACTACCTTCTTATCCTTAACGGCGAGGCTAAAGCAAGGAGCCAGGTTGGGCTGAGTCAAGAGAATCCGCGACAGTTAAGATAAAATAGCTTCGAGTGGATGGTCGTCTTGTTCTTGGTCTCGATTTCTCTCCTCGAACTACTACCAATCCCCTGTCCTGACTAAACGATACTCGTACGTATTGTATCAATCTAGTATACCAGTATAATAACATAGTAGCACAGAACCAGTGCCCAACTATTTCCTATTTCTTCTTTCTGGGTTCTCCAAGTTAACGTTCATTCCCGATGTTTATGAACGGCAATTATTAAGGTCAGTTAATTTCAGGCTTGAGAAAAAAGGAGCGATCTTGGCGCGCACGGTTCGCCGGCGAATTTCTTCCAGGTCGAAGGAGCGAGATAACGCTCCGGCGAAGTCGCTCGTAGAATGGGAAAAACAGCTGCATGATGAAGATTGGTCGAGTCCGGATAATCAAGCTGACTATCTGCGCCGCCTCCGTTTCCGTCTCCTCCTCTCTCGCTCTTGTCCCCCACTCCCTTCTCGTCGTCTTACTCTATCACGTTCCCCTGCTCCATGTTTTCTCACACCCTCGAGAACCTTCTCCTGCTCCTTCCTCTTGGCGCGCAACAATGATGCAGCTGCGGGGAGTTGAACGGGGCCGGCAAATTGCGCTACTTTATCGCACGGATACTTCCGTAATCTTTATCGTTGGCCCGGCTGCGTAATGAGAGTCCGGATAATAATCTTTACCTTAGAAATATCTTATTCCGACGGATATCGTCGCCAGGCCGCGGATCGGGTTGCCGAGAAAAATGATAATGGCTGGGAAAGTGGCGTGCCAAACTGATGCCGGCCATATACGACGACCAAAGACGCACCCTTTACCGCGAGTTACGAGATTCTTTAGGTGTTATCCCTGGCAAGTGCAGACGACTAGCGCCGTGCAGCTTCACTTCTGTATAACTTTATCTTCCTATTGCTTGGTTGGGTGCTCGACAGAGTTATGGTTAGAAGTAGTCTGGCCTGGTGTATTAGTTTTCTCACTGTGGAATTCGGCTTTAGAGTCGAAGGAAATGTGTTTAAACACGTAGGTTTATTCTTGGGGTGGTTCTAGATGGGAATGTGTACTAGGGTTCTCACTGCGTTTAAGTGGAATTTGGTAGGGTTCGTGAATTTACAGGCGTTTGTTAATTCTTTGAAGGGTGCAGACAGAGGTGTATATTAGTTTCCTCGTTTAGATGGAATTTGATATTATGGTTCATGGATTTGAATGCACATTAACGCTTTGTAAACGGGTTTATGGATACAATGGTGAGCGAAAGAATGTTTAATATAGAGGCTGTATAACAGGCGCGTCGTCGCTTTATCGATGCAAGCATCCAGCACAGAGACAAAAGACACGAGATCGGCATATACAGCATGTTTCACAATTTTTTCAACGCTTTACGCATTAGTATCGTACAGAGAATTATATTTTGATTGCTGCACACTGTGGCACTGTTAGCGAAAAAAGTTTAAAGGAAACAGGCAATAACAGACAAATAATCGATACGTTTGATACAAGTTACGATCGATTGTCGAATACAAGCTGTCCGCTATAAATATATAACAACCGCATACGAAGAGCTTGCACTTTTAATACGTTGCGAAACGTTAAATCGAACCGCTTTGCGTGATTCAGGGAGACAAATCGAATAGAACGCGACACCATTTTACGATCAGCGAAATGCATTAACCACCGGTTAGAATTTCATTCGTTAAACCACGTTACGATACCGCCTCTACCGTCTCTTGTTTTATTATATCGTTGCAATTAGATTAAAAGGATTCGATTACTTATTATTCAACGTGAAATCGGTCGGAGGGATCCTGGACCTGGGGTTAAAGCGTTTCCTAGCTTAGTTCCTTTTTCTCCACAGGATCTCGACGAAATTGATTTCAATAAGACCGACCGATGAAGCAGATTAATCACATTTCCAAGCTAGCTTGCTCGAGTCGAGTTCCTTGGCAAGGAGGGCTTTAAGGCCGGTGAGCAAAGATCGGATATTTCAACCGATTTTTTTCTCTTCCATTCTTTCGCGAATCAAGAGGAAATTCTTGCACGAATTGGTTTCGAGAATAGGCTATAGTGATTGTGGGGATGTTTAACGTTGACGTCTTGGCGAACGAGACCGCGTACAGATTATTTGAGATATCGAACGATGAATCAAATGGATTAAATTTCGACCATCGGGTGGATTAAATGGTTTAAACGGATAGAAAAAGTCGTATAAGAATGGCATTTTAAACGGAGGAAATTGAATTAACGATGTTGATTATATTACAAGTATTTGTATAATACATAAATATTAACATTAAATATTAACATCGACATTTACATTTCGCGACTTTTACTTTGTCTCACTGTTGAGTCAGAAGATGTATTTATCTTCGCAATGAAACGTTAAGTTATTAACAACAATGAAACATTAAGTCAGGTTATCATGGATAAATTGAAAAACGTTTTTTGTTTTCTTTTTTGAACTATCTAAAAACTATGTAAAAGCAACAGATAGGAGAAGAGCACGAAAGATGAAAAATAGTAATATTCTTATTGTTTTTCAGAGATGTTCTACTTCTATGGCTCGCTTAAATAAACATTTACACAGTACTTTACAAATACAAGCTTCGTAACAAATTGTTCCTGCCAAAAAAAGGGAAGAAAAAAAGAAAAATATGGGAACGCTTTACTATAACAACAAATATCAACTCAATCAAGGTAATGGTATAAAATGAAGGAAGGGAAACAGAAAAACGAACAAAAGCGCAAATAGAAAAATGCAGTGCGTCAGCAAAAAGCCTATCGATTCCCAATACAGTATTACGTATCAAACTTCGAGTAATCCAGTAGCATTTCCATTTATCAAAATTTAAATATCAAATATCTTCGCGCGCAAATAATTCATTTCCATATAACTGGTCGAGCATTACGCTTGTTATTAGAATTTTAGTATCAAATTGGCCATAAAAGTTTTGTATTCTACCTGTTCCAACTTTAAAAAAGTATTTAGACTGAAAACGTTATGGAAAAGAAGGTAATATTACGGAAATGTAAATGCTCCTTCGAATTGCAAGAAAATTTATAAATTATTCAGCTTATTATTCTACTGCATTTTCAAGAGTATAAGTTTACAATCAAAATACGAATCTTAAGAAATAAGATCTTAATCTACAGGAGAATCATTTATTTTATCATGGGTATAGTTCGTGCGCTATCACGTAACATTCGAAGTTAGCGGTCATCGCATTATCTGAACAGTGGTATAAGGGCAGTAGAATCACAGCGGAAGCTCATTTACCGCTCTGTTCTCTTATCAGACAGACTGAGAATTTAGCTAGGATAGTTCTGAGATGCGAATTTGAATAGGATGGACGAAGACTATCAGACAGAATTCTCAACTAAATGCTAGCTATCGCCTGTTCTGTACACATTCTAGCATTCCATGTAATTCGAAATAAAATTTGTAATCCCTTATATTTATAATATAATTGCTCGCACTATGATGTAAATACTCTTCTTTGGATAAAATAAATTTCACCGATTATTATTATTTTGTAAAGATTACTCTTTGAGAATCGATGTCTTTCCCTGGTTAATCTTTCTAACGATTATATTTTGGAAGACGATACGAAGATAGACAATTCCAGTCTAGATTTCCCTCTAGATCTTCGGGTCATCTAGACTACACGTCATTCGCCCTCATTGTGAGATCTTCGTTGCATGTCGAAGAATACGTGCCTTTTTGTTCTAAGTATTAATACTTTAGTATGTATATCTCGTATCTGAAATTCCTTCTACATTTTCTTAAAGCCCCTTTGGGATTTTAGAAGTCTAGAATGAATTTCAGATTCTAGAACATCCATCCGCGACCCTCCTGCTGTTTGGAGAATGTAAATTGTCCTTTTAGATTGAATGTCTATCATGAATCCTCGATTCAGCTATTGTTAAGCTTTAGTATATTGTAACGTAGCAGATTGCTGGCTACAAAAGGAAGGAAAATTATCCTAAAAATTGTAGCAGTAAACACGTGTATTTGGCTTAATATCTCGAAAATAATCACAAAAAAAAAACACAGAAAAATGTACCAAATGAACGAGTTTTAATATAAATTCCTACTTCTCTATTCTTACTATCACATACTTCCACGTCACGTCTTATTCACACACGTTGTTGTTATGACCTCTAACAATCAAAACACACGCGCACTCGGGCCAGTAGCTGTTAGCACGTCGGAGAACGCGGAGAGAACGATCGAGTAACGGAGAATAATTTCGCGTTATAGTTCATTTATGAAATCATACATTTCACGCGTCTATTGCTAATTCGCCACGCATACCGGTCGAGTTACGCGCGTCGCGGCCTAAATGCCGCATTGTAAGCCCGGC
Source organism: Bombus vancouverensis nearcticus (assembly GCF_051014615.1). NCBI lineage: Eukaryota > Metazoa > Arthropoda > Insecta > Hymenoptera > Apidae > Bombus > Bombus vancouverensis. The sequence continues at coordinate 13,981,699 of NC_134912.1, read as the reverse complement.
GCCTACGCAATTCCGTTTAAGTGGCGAATAATTGATCTGTACAATGTGACCGTGGTGTGTTCTATTGTGCGGCCGAACTGGCCTACTTTCGATTACAATGCTCGCTTGCTATTGGAAACAGAACAATTTCGCAGTGTTGATTATTGAGACTTACGCGCGTACGTACGTACATATGCAAGTGCCCTGTCCACCGCCGTCCGCTCAGCCATCTAATAATAGGTAACCCAGAATCCTTATAATACGGCGACAATATGGCTCATGCGTTAATTAACAATACCAGCCGGCAGCGGTACCACCCAAACTCTGTAGACCAGCCGGAAATTTCCGCCGCGATATTTCGTTTCATCGAGTTCATACAAATTTGTGGTAATTGTTGCACAATTCCGAAATTGGCGCGGGGGTGGGGGGGGGTATTAAGTGGCCTACAGAGACGGCGATACTCAAGAGTCATTGTGTTAACTCGTGTTTTTCGAGGATTATAAGCGGTGGTTCGTTACGTTTAATTACGCGATGGTTAAGGTGTTTATGCAAATCCGACCAATATTTTATACATATTTTGTACTGTTCTACTGTGTTCGCGGGGAGACGCGTCTGTGGTGTGACTCGTCAACGAGAGTCGTAAAATTTCATCTCCATTGGTATCGACACCATGGATCGCCCTGTTTTTCAGGATTCTCTACTTCGATTACGATGATAGGGATATTTAGATAGAATCTGACACAGAGTTTTATAGTTCAAATATAACTACATATTTCACAAAGGATACCTTCGAAGATTGGATGTGCGGATGAATGTTAAGCGTGAGTAGAATGGTGTCGTTTTTCTGTATGTCTTGTGCGCAAAGCTGAGTATGAGTGAAGTATCGGTGATGTGTGTGGAGAAGATGGAAACTTGAGGTGGGCGTGCCTAGCGCGAGGGACAAGCGGATTCGTTAATTACAATTTTCGGTAAAAAAGTAAGGACAGCGGTCACCCTACTAATTGGTTGGAAAACTAGTAGAAAAAATGAGTACTGACCATCCTCAAGCTAGAGGTTACTCGCAGGTATGGGGCGTACCTTCGAGTGACACGCGCGGAACTCCCGCGTGCCCTAACGTTTATCGATTTAAACAATACATCGCAAGAATAAGAGACTCGACGGCAAACACTAAACCTTATGGCAGGTAAATGAAGTCAGTGGTAATAACATGACAGTAGCGGCTTCTTGGGGATTATTGCTGGTCCGAGTCAATGTGTTAAGGAGCGCGTAGACAGAGAAATGAAACTGGAAAAAGGTATATGGCATATTTAGAAAATTGGTAAAATTGGAAAGAAATGGTAAGTGTGTAATGAGTGAATCGTGGTACATTTGATCAGTGGAATGAATGAAGTACTTGTTGTGAAATTTCGTTTTAATCGAAGAACGTTTCTCCAAATATTTTGTAATTTGAAATTTAGTTTTTGGATCTATTCCCAAGTGAGGAAGGTCGAAGATCTCACTACTTAATTAAAAAATTGTGTCGCTTTTTCTTACGATGGTATTAATCATATGAAGATGGAAAAATAAAAATTTTATGGGAAACTTTTAGACGGAAAGCTTTTAATCAAGACGCTGTTTTCGTTGAGATATACAGAAATCTTCCTCTTCGTTTCTTATTTTCCCATCCTGCACCCTGTGCTGTTTCTACATGAAGGATACAAATTAAAATCAGGTTTCCATCTGTAAGGACATTTCATTTCTTTCCGAGGAAATTCTCTGGTCGCGACCAGCCGATTTGTCGTCCCACGACTGTACACGACTCAAAAGAGGGGACACGTTCCATTCCGAATGGGAAGATTGAAAGTGGAAAACAGGGACAACTCGCGTTGGGAGAATAAATAGTCTGCTGCGCCGCCTTCGTTTCTCTCAATCGTTATCCTAGAGGCCGCCACAAAGCGGGGCAATGACGAACAATTACCGCCTGAAATTCCCTCGAAATAAGGTCAGCCCCGACAATATCCTCGGAGCGATGTCACCGTGTTTTTCTGCGGCTGAATTTATTGAATATCATCGAGCAGATGTCTTTGTTTTCGAGCGCGTCGAAAGAACAGCAATATGTATTCGAGTTGCTTCGAAACGCGTATACACGTCCGTTGTCTTTTTTCTATTATCCTCATTCTTCTATTCTTCTCTTGTCTTCCTGTTCTTTATCTTTTTAGTCATACTGTTGACTGATGGCTAAGTACAAGAGCTTAATAACATTTCTTGCTGTTAGAAATTAGAGTCGTACGGAATCATTAACGTAAATGATTAGCGTCTGCTTTAAATGAAACTTTCAGTCCGCTCGAGCTTGTAAAAAGGGAAGTTATCTTTGATTAATACGAGAGATTTTCTAACATCATGCGAGGGAAGGCTCCAGTGAATATCGTTTGGTTGAAATAAAATTGCAGGGTTTGGTTGGCACTTATAAGAAGCTACATTGTTTTTGATTAATATGAAAGATTTTCATTGAAAAATTGTTTTGTGCATGGTTGGAAGAAAAATCTTCTCCCTTCCTTCTTAACGCTTTTGTTGCTATTGATGTATTTGATATTGGTTCGAGAATGCAACTTCCTACTTCAATATTTTAAAAATGGTTGGATGACAAGATGGGTCACGATCATCGCGCTTCGTCGCAGTCTCGACTTAAGAATTCCATAACCTAAAAGCCAGCATTGGTGTTTCATCGAGTATCGCGTCTGTCGCAACGTTTTACGATCGCTTCGGGCAGTTAGTGTAGCCCTCGAGTCGAATTCGAGTCTCTCAGAATTATATACATTCTCGGGTTTTCGCCTCTACCTCAAAATCAACAGTGTGCCAGCCAAGACCAAATCTGACGAAAGATAAATTACACCACTACTCATTGATACTCATACAATTGTAGCAAAAGCTTAGGCATATGACTGAGTCTTTTCAAATTCACGCTCGCGATCGTAATATTTATGTGATTACGCTTATAATAATCCTATACAACAATGTAATGTATGTTTTAGTAAAAATAATTATCCTCGCCTTTTGCTAAATATTCTCAATCTCGACAGTAACAGTAATGTATTCATAAACTCCTCTGTCTGATCATTGCACTTCTTATACTACTGCCATACTACTACTAATTTCAAAGAACATGTCATCTAATAAAATTTCTGAATTTCTGGTTCTGGGTCTTTATCCTCTCCAAAATATCACTTATAATCATCGTGATATACAAACTTTAAATTTTAATTAATTTTGCTCTCCTTCTCTCATTCTCTCACTATATCTCATACACCAACTGTACGAATGACGTAGAGATTGGTTTCTCCGGTCGCACATAAGTTTATTGCCAAATTCTTTTACTGCCATATACGCTTGCAGTGGCTAATCAGTTGGAAACGCGTCGCTAGACCTTCGGACGCTGAGCATAGACAAACGAAGCAATTTAATTAGCATTATCAATGCAATTTCCGCAGCGGCGTCGGAACTAATATTGGAGGCGACGAGGCTCGCCAATGTACGTACGTAATGTACACGATATTGGACAGAACGAGAGACGAACGGCCAGGGCATGTAGTAATTCTGTAATATTGCGGGTGATGGTGGTTAGCCTTAGGGAATGGGCAAACAATGACGTCCGACCGCTGCGGCTCGATTGCCGCGCCGTTTCCCAGCGTCGAACGATGACAACGTAAATACATTGTAGGGAATTATTTGACCGACGCGACGCTTTGGAAATTGTCGCCGCTTCTAATGCCGATGCGTGCGTCAATTCGACTATTTGTGGCAAAGAAAGGGCTGTTCGAGAGGTTAAGTTTAATCGCGCGAAACAGGTCTATCATACTGATATGCTCACGAGGAAAATTGAGTTAGTATGTGGGAAAGTTGAGGCGGAAGTAATGGTATAATAAATAATTGAGTTGGGCAGATTGGTCGTCTACTGGGTATTAGGTATAGTTCTTGTGGTAAGATAGTGAATGTTACTACAGAAATTGGATTTTAATGTAGTCTTAGTATCATCGATATTTGGAAAGGATAGACACAGTTCTGTCGTGTTTTTGTTAACGTGTCGTTGAGATAGAGAATTATATATATTATGAGGTATGTAGAGCGTTGATCTTTAAATAATCTTAAACAGTATCGCAAACAAATTTGTCTTACAGATGAAGACAGATTTTTAGAGTTGGAATATCGATATCCGCCTGAGGTCATAGGATTTATAACTCTTTGAAGTTTTAAGGACTCGGTTTAATTTCGTATAATCTCGCAGAAAGGATTTCTAAAAGGGGAATATCAATTTTCGTTCGGGTTTTGCCAGGATTCATAAATTTCTCATCTGAAGAACAGGATATATTTAGATAACCTCGTTTGGACTAACATGCTGAACAAGGATGAAATATTAATACAAGGCAAGTTGGATGTTATATTTTCCACCAGGAGAAATTCTGTCCTTGGCGGATAATATTTTTAGTTTTCAGTGCATCGTCATATTGACGTTAATTTTGAGTAAACGCGTACGTATCCAATTTCATTTTCCGGGCGTAATGAAAACACTCCGTTGTCTATTCTCGTTGTCTCGAAAAATGAAGTCGCTTCCATTTTATGGCGGCAGTTGTAATAATACGAAGCCGCCATATCGAAACGAGTACACAACTGCGTCTATATAACTGCGGAAATAGGAGCGGTATACGGCCCGTAATACATTACAAACATTTACTTTACTCCACGCTGTCGCTCATATTTGTCAACAGCTCGGCATCGCTAAGTAGCGATGCCTAATTCGTTCTACGTTCGATCAACTCTTTTTGTCTCCAATTTTATATACTAATCTTGATTGCCTTGTACAAACTCGAACGTTCGAGTCTTTCCCCGAATGTTATAAAAGACAATAAATTTTAGTTTGCCAGCCATGTCTTATTTTGTCCCTTTTCTTATTTTGAACGCCCCCTCGTTTCATATAGGGTGGTTAAATCCTAAGTCAGGTATGAAAAGCGATAGAAAGTTGCTAACATTTTTCAGAAGACAAAAGAAGATGATGGCAATTTCGATTCGATGCCTTACAAAACAGGGAGGAAAATTGAAATGGGGATGCGCGCGTCTGATCTTTAATGAAAATGAAGGGCGGCGATCTTCGAAGCCCGTTAACGGTTGCCGCCGTCGTTGATTAATCTTTATGAAAGTCTCAAATATTAAATTTCATTCGGTGACCAGAATGGCTGCGGGCAAAGGGGGAGGACCGCGGGTAACATCGGCTACAATCGACGAAACCAATACCGACGTTTCTCGTCGAGCGAGCGAACAAACGGGAAAAGAGATGCGTATGACGTTACGCTCGAATAAACTAATTTTACTCGAGCATCCCGCCAATTTATCGAAAAAAAAGAAGCCAGAAATCCGGACGATTGGGTGACTTTTGTGTGCGGAAGAGTGGCCGCAAAGGGGGAAAGGGTGAGAGAAGGGCGAGCTGGAAGTCCGCTGACTGCGGTTTTAATTTCCTTTCGATATCCAGGGTTCCCGAAGGTTTTGAAGGTTTTTCCCTCTCCTGCTCTATTAATTCTGGATACCCTTGCGGCCGCGTTATTTTATACCTACGCTATAGAAAAGCTCGCGATTCTCCTCGCGTACGTACGTATATACCCGTCTATATGTGGAGTGGTTGATCCCATGGACTTACGAAAAAAAGAAGAAAAAGGAGGGAATTCGGTGAAACAAACCGCTCCTGACGAATTTCGACGTGGCAGGGAATCAAAATCTTGTTTTTTTCACTTCTGCTTCTACGTTGATTTTGCGTTAAAATATTTTCATTCAAGGCATAACGAGTAAGTGCGCGCATATACAGTATTGTGGCCGTCGCTGTTGTCGACGAACGCTGTTATCGATTGTACGGCTAATGTTTACGCGTACGATTAATATTTACCTTTGTAATTCGCCAACGGTAGGAAATAAAATCAACGAATTCCGACGAATGCCTAGCCCGGAGTCAACACGCTGAAAATTTTTCTGCGATAAATTCGAGGGAAAAATAACGGAGACGTTTTTGTTGACGTTTGCGCTCAGGATGAAAGGTTTTTCCGTGAACCCCGGGTCAAGAATATTGAATTGAATCCAGTTTATGATACGGTTGGTGATACGGTTGGTTTTGTCTCCAGTCCGGTGTCTTCGTGGAAATGAGACTTTGGAGTCGTGGAAGAACGTATTAAGTTGCGATTACGGGAAGATTGAATTTCAGATTGACATATAAAATTCTTTTCCTGTAATGTAATGTAGCATACATCGTTATCTTGAATTTCGAACTAGTTACATACGGTAGAATTAAAATTGTTAATTTAAAAGTTATTGATGTGTCTGAAAGTAGCATTTTTTAGCACTATGACACTGTCACGTTTCTCCTAGGGTTCCCATTTTCTTTTTCTCCCTCTCCTTTCACTCATTAGTTACTAAGGAAGTTCGCATCAACATAAAATTCTCACAAATTTCGTCCTAATCATGCTTCTCATACAAATATGTCCTCCGAGGCGCCAATTCCACTAGAAGGTGTCAGATGAAGCGTATATTTTTCTCCTTCTTCTATTCTTCCGTCTTCCCTCTTTTCCTTCACTTCGTTACAACTTCACGATCAAGAAAAAAAAAAAAACGAAAGTAAATCACAAGAGACAAATTAAACGAAAAGAAAGATAACCTAAGATTAATTTACACCTGTTAGATATTCCAACCGACAAGACAAATTTTCTTTAAGCTACAATTCTTAATTTTATTTCCGGAATATAATATTTATAAAAGTCATTACAATAATGACTCACTTTCATACAACATCCCCTCGAACAACAAAGTAAATGAGGAACCATGAGTCAACACAGGGGATGGTCAAATACTCGTGAAAGGGATCTGACACACTCTTGGAACATCAAAATGCACGTTGCGGTCAAAGATCGAGATTAAATCGATCGATCGGATGCATTACATAGGAGAAATCGCCACCTAGGTTAGGAATGCAAATGTTTACATAAGAGTCCGGCCATACGCGGAGGGTTGCACGCGCCTCAAGTCCTCGAGAGAGGGTGAATGTCTGAGTGTATGATAACTAATACATAACCTGGACGCCGACGCTTGATCAGATGAAAAGTACACGGGAAATATTTAACAATCGCATCAATTTAGAACATCGATCTTTGGTACCTAGTCTTCCCTCGAAATAGAACGGGTCGGTAACGTGTACTAGGTGTCATGATGGGGAATTGACGAATTTCTTATGCATATATATTTGATCGTTCTGAGTCACAGAGGTCGCGAATTCTTCTAATTTATCTCATTTCTCTGCAAAATTCTATTTTTTTTTTCATCTACAATGAATGAAAAATCTGCCTTTGGCAAAAAATGGAACTTATTTTCTTATTTTTACATTTATGTATTCATTCTTCACCAACTAGAGATATTTCAATTGAACTAGGAGAATATACAAAAATTTAATTATATCAAAATATAAAATACAGAGACTGCAAAAATTTAGATTTAGATTTAGATTAATTAAAAAAAAATTGATTGTCGCCTGGATTCTTTTTTCCATTATAATTAGAGAATGTCATTAAATTCTAAAAATGTTTGAAGATTTTGTACATGATATAATGAAATTCCATTTGGAAAGGAAGTTCTTCAAAGATTCTCTATAGAAATTGAAATGAAATGAGTATAATAGTTAAGTTTCTACTTGATTATAGTAGTTAACAGGTTCGGTTAAAGTGAGTTAAGTTTGATTAAAATTTAAATTACAACCCCATTTATCAAAACGATTAATAGATAGGTAGTTCGACAATTATACAATTAGAAGAAATAAGCTAACGGTATGCATGAATTTAAAGTATGAGGATCTGTCAAATATGTCAGAGAAATGTGTCAGATTCCTCCTAGGGACATCTTGTACATAACATATACGAGTGTGTCAATCATTGGGTTTTGCGCTGTTTGTATCAACTGTTTCTATTCAAGACACTTTATCACAGGTATTCCTTGTAGGTACGGAATTTACAACTCTCGTGCGAATGGAAGTGAGCGTACTCATCCTCTCGAATACCATCGGTAACTGGGTGGCTTTGGGAATCCTTCAGCTAATTTTAACAGTATCGAGCTCAAAACGGAAAGAACAACATTCACAACGGATACAGTTCGTCGTGGGGAACACAATAATTGAAACAATTCGGCTGATTTTTTACAGCTAAGCGACGGAATTGGGGCAAAAGTGGATATCGCGAATGATAGCTCTCAATATTTGACATTTTGCAGGCCTTGCACAGACGTTTCATTTTTAGCACGGTTCCCAGAAAAATAGTTGACTTGTACAGATACGTCTTTCTTTTCGAAACTGTCATCTCAAATCGATTTTAATGCTGTTACGTTATTCGAGTTATTTCTAAAGCAATCGTGTGCTTCTATTATTGAAACATTTCTTGTTAGTATCTATGATATCTCATTCCAATTTTACGTTAAAGTCTTCATAGCAATACCATGGAACTTTTCCAATTTCTAAACGAATCAACTGATCTCAGATACGATACAAAGCTCCCCATAAAATGTACAGAGAACACGAAAAATCTTCGTTACATCGTCGCATAACACACCACCGAACGCCCTAAAAACCTTAGATACACGCGCGCCACGAGGGAAACTTCGCAATCGAACAAGATCAAGAAACGAGCACGTGGAAGAACGAGAAAGTGAATTAACAAAGTTCCTTCCGAAAAATCAACCTCATACGGAAGCGTATCCAGTTGCTTGGCGACGCGTGTTTTTCCCGTGAAAGTTTCCCTTTATCCGTCCGCTGGAACAAGCGCATAATTTCGGCTCGAGGCGCAAGTCGCCGCGGCGTTATACGAAAAGTTTTTCCGGAAGAAGGGTCGCGGGTGTAAGGTGTTGTTGGCCCTCGGTGCACAGCATTGCCCGCAATAATTTCCATTTCGGCTGATTATTTGCGAGCTGTTTACGACTTAACGGAACCGCGCTCCTACGCACGATAACGACGGAAGTGTTTCTTCCCGCTATTCGTTACTATTTAGCCCCCGTGCAACCGAGAAAGGGAACGGCTGTTGTTGTAAATCCTCCTTTCACCGATAGGATACGGTTGGACCTTGCCTTCGTGTTTAGCCGACAGCGCCTGACCCGTGAGGAAACGATCCAGGCGAAAATACGTTGGTCACGTGCACGCCGAGGACCCTCGAACCGTGCAACGAGGAAAACGACCGACTCGCGTCGCTTTACGAACCATAACAAATTGCCAATCTTGAAACTGCCGCATTGATTCTAGGGCAATACGTTGCATCTGCGTTCCTTGGGCTGTTTCGCTTTTCTCCATTGAAATGACTCGTTTTTATGTTTACTGCTTGGGCGAGTTAGCAGGCTATCTGATACGTGTAAATGGGTGTTGAAGACTGTGTTTGTGGTATCGATGCATATTCGATCGAGAGATCTCGTGGTAGGAACCTGAGTGCGATGACAATCTTCTGTTTGATAAAAATAAGAATTTTTCTCACCTGGCAGTATGTTAAATGCGACGAATTTATAGTTTTGTAATATCGTCCTATGGTGTGACAATTTGGTAAAAGAATTTTGTAAAGTGAATTAATCCGTCGAATAAAAATAATCTGTCTTTGAAATAAAATAATCGTATCTTACATAACAATTTTTTGTTGCCGCATTGGAAATATTCGCTAATTTTATAACACATACTTTTCGAAAACAGAAGGACGCATCATTGCAAACTAATATCACTCCTCTCTCATCGATAGAAGTACTATTCGTTGTTCATTTCATGGAGGAAGGAATGGAATCAGATCAAGAGCGGAACGTGGCAAGCAGAAAATCACAGAGGAGCAGGGTAAACGGTGGCACAAACCTGGGAAGAATTTAATCGAGAAGCTTGTAATGAATACGGCATGCTGTCGATGCAGAATTTAAGAGGTAATTAAGCCTGAGATATAGAGGAGGAATGTTGTCGATATCGATGACGTTCAGAAAACTATTTATTGCAGTATATCGAGGATCTATATTAGAAAATAAATTTAGCGAATTATTGTTTATCTTATTGTCAGTCTCTGTAGTACTAGTGCGAATTAACATGTATTTAATGAGTTATACAGAACAAGCGAACTTAATTAAATTAATTATCGTAGTTAAAGTGTCTAGTGTCTCAGACACTAAAGGACCGGAGCTACAGAAAACAATGTTGAAGACAAAAAGTAATTATATAAGGTAAAATAAAATAATTTTAAGTTGCTAAAATAAATTAAAAACAGCTTTCGAAGTACGGGATTAAATAATGCGTTGAGGGAAACGCGTAGTTCTATTTACAAAAAAATTCAAATACTATCCACGTCCAAATAAAAAGATTACAATTACATACAGCTACATGAAACACCCTGTGTACCATTTATTGCAAAATATTGAAAATCTCTAATAGAGGATATATACCAAAAAGTGTGTTACTTAATTATCGTGAAATGATTTCGAGCATAGTATATCTGAAATTTGTATAAAGATATTTTCTTTCCATAATATTTATTTCAACAACGAATTAAAACTCAAATGATCAACAAGCGTTTACGTTTACATTTGTTTCGATAACTTTTATGTCGACAGACTTGGAATGACAAAATTACATGGATGGGGCATATAAAAGTGGGAAACACGGGACCATGAAGCGGCGGGCGAATATTTTTTGGGCATGTAGTTTCCAAATATTACAAATAAAGTAGCAGTAATTGTGCCGCTTGGAGGCTTGATGGAGCAGAATTTTCAACTGGCCGGCAATAAAACGCATTTTACCGTGCTCCATGCAGCAAATAGAATTTCACCGATTGCCGCGGCGGACGGGGACACAACGAGCCGAATGCAGAGGCTAATAATTCAAAAAATTTGCGCGCAATATCGAGCAGCAAACGATACGAGGCTTTCGGTTTGTTTTTGGCAATGTAAGTGATCCGGCCGTTTTATCTGATCTTTATTGCTGTTTTAGCTGTTGCATGAACTTTTATTGCGACAAGCATTATGCTTATCCTTATTTACAATAATTCCTTTGTTTGTTCAAATATAAATCTTTTGCCAGCAGTTACATGAATTGTTATTTACGACGCACAGTGAATCTCTACTTTTTAAGTAGTATAAATTATAATAAGAGTTTCGTATACCTCCCAATTTAAATTTGCAACTTAAATCTTTTTTACAGCGACCATTAGTTACACGATATTATACCAACATTATTTGTTTTTGAGAATAAATAAAATAATGGAAGTTGGACAGAAAGGATCTTTCATTTGAAAAATTGTCGATATTCTTCAAAATAATCATAAACAAAGGTAATCCTTATTAATAACGAACTCTATAAATCTAAATAAAATTAATAGTCAAGCAACATGAATCTTTCCTTTCTAACTTGGTTTAATTAATTATAACTTTTATTACGTTCAAAGTATTATAAGTTCTAGCTTATAAAGCGCTGAAATTACCTGTCCATCCTACATCCGAGTCCTGTCACATTTACGCCAGCTATTATTTTTATCACTGGATATGTAAAACCGCTGGATAAAAAACGCTCATAAAATTCGAGAAACTTTATTAAAAGCTTCGGAACCGTTGAATTTCAAAACACCGATTTAAACTTTAAATATCACGATCATTTTCGTCGCATCAAATTATCCTGCATCGTATAATTTCTAAATTGAATTACGCAACGAATAACATCATCCACCTCAACAAACCTAATTCGAAGGCAATAGAAGTCGATCGACGCTATCTCTTTAAAGCGATTTCAAAGTGTTTCGAGAACGACGAAGCAATTTTTCAAGCTAGCAGGCGATCGTGATTTTCTAGCTGGTCGCCCGTATGCCCGGTCATCGCTACTTTCCTTGAAAGCACTCCACTCTTTTCTAACGCGAGTGGACGGAGTTGTATTCAGATTGAAATGTATGTAAAAGGGCCGATAGGTACACACTCGAGGATCCCCGCGTCTTGGCGAGCCACGTTTTACTTTCCTCGGTGGTCCATCTTCTCCGCTAAGTAGAGTGTCCACTATCCGCCAGATGCTTTCAGCATGAAGAGAGTCGGAAGGAGGACAAGTGTAGACACACCGAGGCACGCGGACGCGCCGCGTTATATCCGTGTTGACTATCGATTACCACTACGTCCTATTTCCACCGCAGCCTCCCTTTCCCTTTGCAAGACGCGAAAATTGATGCGCGCTCGTGAAACAATCGCGGAAAAGGCTGTTTGCGGTGGATCTCTGAAATGCTTCCAATATAATGTTCCACAGTGAAAGAAGATTGCCGTGGAAGCTGACTAGTAGAATATAAGGCAACCATGAGATCTAATTCAAGTATGTTACAGAATTGCGGCTTTTTGAGAAATATTGTACTGAAAAACTATTTATCTATTTTCTCAAGACAATAATGGTTTAATATATAATCAATGTATAATTGACTATATGAATTAAGAAAACAAAAATCTGATTTTTGTTGTGATAGGAAGTAAATACTCCGTGAAATTTAATTTCAATTTGCATTAAAAGTTTAGTATAGAAATAAAATAAAAGTTACATGTAATTCATTTGAGAATATTAACGGTATCAAATAATATTAAGTTCTAAAGCCATTCAAAGCTTCAAGTTTATAGCATCATTACGCCCGGAACGAATTATCATTTCTAAAAAAATTGTTCTACAGCTAATCAAGTTGGCTTCGTTAGAGCTGCGTGAATTAAAGGCACAATTAAATCGCCGCGCAGAAACAATAGCGAAGCAGAAGTTCGCAAAGAGCAGAGACGTTCAACCACGTTTAAACACGACTCACGGCCATCACACGAGAATCCACAAGTGCCGACACGCGAAAAAGGGTTGACGAGAATCCGGTGGCGCCAACGTGTGGCCGGTTCGCGCACAATCAACCCTCACCAAGAAAATTCCGAACAATTCGCGAACAATGAAACGCGCCACGTTCAAACGGAACACCGTGACGCGTAATTTTATTTTCTCCTATCTCCGCGTTTCTGTGTTTCTCTTCCTATTTCTCTATTTCTGACGCGACTATGACTACTATTATCGCGATTTTCTCTCCTTTTTCAACCAGAAGCATGCTCACACGCACGAGCGCGAATTTGACACATTTTCGTCGCACGAAAAGCGCGCCAACGGCATATTTCCACGTCCCCCCTCCCATACCTAGCTTCGTCTCCGCGTAGTCACTCACACGCGCCGCTACTCTCTCCCTCTCTCGAGCTTTTCACTTCATTATAACAGTTTGTCCTTTGCCAGTTATTTCCCTCTCTACTGTCTCTCTCGTTATTCGTTCTAACTTCTATTCTTTTTCTCTATCTGTTCATCTCTTTTTTTTCACTATCATACATATCTATATATGTGTATATATATACATCTACCTCCGCACCACCCTGCCCCTCTTTGTGTTCCTATATTCTTGTCCCTCAATTTCCTCTCTGTGACACCGCTGCCCACTCGGCGTGTTTGGTCCACTCGCAAACAATGCCGCGGCCGTTCTCGCGCCTCCGCGCTCTTTTCGCTGAATAAATTTAATTTAAATTTTCCTGCCGTTCGGAACGTTTATTAAGTAAATATATCACGCGGGACAGCGGTTTATACACTTGGACATTTTCCACGGGACCCGCCATTCTCTATGGCTTTTCCTCTCTTTCTCACCGATAGACTACGCTATTGTATCCTGTTGCAGCACGTGTGTGTGCACACGTGCGCGCGCGTTGCACCGTGTGACGTATGGCTGGGGCGAAACGTCGAAACAGACCGACCCCGATGTTTACGCTATTAATTTATTAAGTTTCGTTCTGTCGCTTCCGACTTTTCCCCGAACGAGCTTCCCACCGACGTGCACCGGCTACTCGTAAAAATCGTGGTTAAATTCATTGCCCCGTGTGACCATATCTCTCTCCTGACTCTGTGACTAATCGAGTATTTCGCCGTGACGTTTTGCTGGATAAATCTTCTTGATACTTCTTCTTTTTCTTTCTTTTTCGGTAATAGATTCGATGGAACAAACGTATTATATCATATCAGTCGGAAATTAATGGGTCCAGTAATGCTAGTGGTTTAATTAAATGGAAGTTATATTCATGGAGCGACATAATTTTGTAGTTATATGCCTACCCGTTGAAAGGAATAGACTTGTCGGAATCGTGTGTTTTATTTTTGCATCGGTTTCGTTGTCTCCTTTTGAATTGCTTGAAAACTTTGTTATATGTCATTGCTAAATTCTCACGTTCAGGATTTTGGTTAGAAGCATTGAGAATTCCAGCCTCGAGGAATCTTATCTTTTTCACACAACACAAAAAAAGGTATCATATTACAATGCGAAACCATGACGCATTAGCGAGAGATTGGTTTCGCGACGTTGCAAAAACACGCTCGAACGTAACACGCGATTGTTGATCAGTTGGTTCGTCTAGTGTACAACAACATAATACCGCCATTAAGCTGTTAGCCGAGGCATCGAGCGTTGGTGAAATGGCGCAACGTAGAAGCCCGAGTGTTAGTCAGACAAACCGACAAAGGGATGGGAGAGCGAGAGGTAATATTTGCAGCCATTAGGAAGCAATTAGCCAAACGTGAGCAGCCCTTTCATCTTCAACGAGCTAAATCCGATACTTACGGCCGGAATGTTTAGCGTAATACGAGCCGCCGATTTTCACTGTGGCTAGAGAAAACGAAACGGCGAACGGACACGAGACCGAGAACACTTTGCGAATTCGAATTTCACCGTTTGTAAATTTCAACTGAACGTTCGATCAAAATTAAGCGTTTCGTATTAGTCAAATTTCCGCGGTGGAACTTCGGCGGTTGTAGTTTGAAGAAAAAGTGGGTAATTCCAGCGAATTTGGAGAAAATTTAAGGGTTAGTTTGCGAGTTTTGAATTTTACTATAATAGTTTGACAAATTTTTGAAGTAATAACCTATATAAATATGGTGTAAATTGATAGCGCTAATATTTGGATATGGTACGTTATTCTCTTTTATTTCGCAAAAATAGTAAGAGGAATCTCCTAACTTATAATATGATCGAGTTCAGTTACACGTCCTGGAAGAAATATTCAAGAATAGCAAACGATTGGTAAGCTTTTACTTTGTTTCAAAATTTTCTAATTCTTATATAAAAAAAGAATATCAAACACTTCACGTAGATTATTATTACATAGTACGTAAGCGAATTGCAATTTCTAATAATTCCAATAATTCCACGGTATGGAAACAGAAATCCTTGGAAATAAAAAGATCTACAAAAAATTTCGCGTAACTATCCCTCAAACGTGGAAGAGTAAAATTGTAAAATCGAGGATATTCGATCTCCGGAATAAATTCGATCGAAATTTATTCTCAACCGAGGAATTAAACGTTCGATCAAAATTAATCGTCTTCTTGAATGAAGGTCAAATTTCATCGTTGAAAAGGTTCGCCGTTTGAGACCCATAAAAAAGGTATATAATTCCGGAACAAAGCCCTCTCACTTGGAATTTCACGAGCCGATATCTTCTCTTTTCGCTCATCGAGCAGCGCGCTGGTTCTATTTGTCCATTAAAAGCTTCAAGATCCGTAAGGCCAGGAACGGGCACTTTTAAAATTCCGTTTGTAACAGGGCTAGCATCGAGCTGGCGTTAACTCGTCGTGCAAGCTGCTCGAAAACTCTAGGACACGTTCACCGACGTCACAGACACAATTTACGCGTCCCCTTTCGCCCGACTCGCCGCCCGATTCTTTTTCGTCGAAAAAAGGCTGGTACAACAAAAAAGAACGAACGGAAAAAGAAAAAGAACAAACAAACACACGAGGAGCGAAACGAGTGGGGCGAAAGGAAGAAAGGGACCAAAAGCAGAGGAAAGGAGAGAGGTCAGAGAAGCGAGATACGCGTCGATAAAGGTCGAAGAGGTCACAAAGAGCGAGCCGATAGAAATTGCCTCATCACCGGACGACCGGCGAAATAGTAGCAAGGCAGGAAGATTGCGCTCGGCCTCGGATTAAACTATTGCAGAATGAATCTTTAACCGCGGCATAGCGAATGGTAAGAGGTCCTAGGGGGACGGGGTGGAAGAGAGAGGGCCACTTCCACCGAGGCGGTCGAGCCTTTTGATTTGAATGTAAGAGCGACTTTCCGTGCAAGAAGCTTGAAAATGTAAAAGCCATCCGCTCGAGAGTTACCGAGCCGAGAGAGGAGGAAAGGATGAGAACGAAAGAGAGGAAAAAGAGACGAAGGGGAGTGGAGAGGGAAGAAGGATGGAAAGGGAGCAGGAGAAATAGAGAGACGACGGATAGGTGAGAGGGTAGGAGTAACATAATTGCTTTTGCAAAGGAGGTCGCAAATTTACCGTTCACAGTCGGTCAGCGCGACTGAAAGTGTCTTCTCGAGCGTAAGCTTTTTAATACGAATCCGAGAACTACTTCTGGTTTTGAAAGCGTCGAAGAAGATCGCTTCCAACCTTCCACCCCTTCACCCTTAACCTACCCCTTCTTTTGGTCCTACGTTTCTCTTCATTGCTCCCTTGCTCCTCGCGTATTCTTTTCTTCCATCGGCTTCGCTATACCAATCGCTTCTTCTACCCGGTTATCGATTATCGATATTTATTGCCAGCCGGTCAGCCCTTTTCACCTATATATCCCCACCGTCCGCCGATCGAACCGTGGACCGGTGTACGATTTTCTAAACGGCTTACAAATCGCCGGAACCCCGTCTGCAGCTGCCCCGGGGAACGAGCTTTAGTCCAGCTGTGCGTGTGATGGAATCACCTGATAGTCGCCGCATAGAGCCGCTATACGTTATCGTCACGGTTGAAGAGCAGTCAGGGGTGTCGTCACCCGGGATCCTCGTCGACGAATTTTGCATACGTCACGCGCGTCCACGTGGACGTGTACAGCTGATGTTGGATAGACGCGCAGCCACTGAAGGGACCAGATACCAGAGACAGTTGGACTCTTCTTGATGGGATTATTAAGTTGGCTCTCGGTGAGCGACGTGATTTCGTGGGGGCAGGGGGGAGGTAAAATTTAATTATACGATTGCGCGTTTATCAGGACGGTTATTGTTTTCCATGGGCTGTACGCTTGTAATTAAATTTGTTGCTGCGCATGCAGATATTCGTTTGTTGTTTCGTTGATTATTTTCGAGCATTATTACGCGGTCACGCGTTTGTCATTAATCGCCAGGATTATTATTTCGTATCTGGGAATCGAGATTGGGTTATTTATAATGGATGAGTAAATTTTGGGTAATTGTTCAGGAGATTACGGGCGGCGATACAGCGCGCAAGCGGGACTGAAGTTTATCCAAGGTTCAAGACATAGTTTAGTAGGGTATCTTTCTATTTAAACAGCTACAGTTTAGAGTTTCTTTGGTCTCCGGTGTTGGGAAGTTTAGTTTCTGGAGAGCGGCGTGTGTATGTATCCTGAGAATACTTTAGTTTAAAAGCAGATGCGAGCTGGAGCATGTCTTGAAAACCGTGCATGCTTTATGTGATCGTGAGTGAAATATGAAAGGATGCGTTTTAAGAAAATTGAGCGACGCGACGTAGACGCGTAATTTGAAACAGGAAGATATCTTAAAATTCTACCTCTTTCTGATTTTATTTTTGATTTTAAAATCAGCCTTCATATTTAAACTTTCCAATTGTAAGATCACGATTAAATGACAAATATTTACGTACAAACTTCAACAAAATCTTAATCTAATTACGTTAAAAGTCCTATTCAAAGGAAAGAAAAAGAAAGACAAGCCTTTTCGAACAAGAAAATAATTGCGCAATCCTAGTTATACAGGAACCAGCCTCATTACTTCACCAACAGCCCATATATATCTTAACGTATACAAAAGACAGAATATTGCGAAACAAAGAATATACATGGCGCAAACCAATTTCACGATCATGGAACGCGAACATCTCATGCCCCCGCTTTTCCCCGAAACTATAAACAACCCATTTCCCGGCCCACCAAAAAAAGCACGAGGAGAAAAAAGAAAGAGAAACTACAACAAACCACCGAAACTCGAGCGCATAAACCACCGTAGCAGAAACTCCGTCCTCCGAACAGGAAGTTACAAATCGATAGGCAAAGGGTCGCGAGCAGAACGACACAGATTTTTCATCGGTTCCGCCGCAGCCGTTTCCGTTCCGCTTGCATTCGACGTCAAACAACGGGATATGAATGTTTACGAGGGAGCACGTTATAAGAAGAGCGATTTACCGGTTGCATTCCGCGAAACGTCGCGTGTTTCGTGGCCTGGAACCGTTTCGAGTCACCGCCGTCGTTCCTTTCGCTCGTAAAAGTGCGGACGCTTTGGCGAAAGGCGACGCGTGTCGGCGGAACGTTCCCGTTTTCTCGAATCGAGAATGGCGTTTGCGATCACACGGGAACATAATATTCGCATTACAGAAAGGCGAAGAAGGGGTAAAAAGGATCAACGTCGTTAGAACTCTCGCGATAATCGTAAGCTTCGACAGGCCTAACCATCGTGCGCTCCTTCTTTTAGGGTTGAAAAGTTGCAAGGGCGAGGGCGAGTTCTCTGCGTATTATTCGCCAACTTTCTCAACCTCGTTTCGCAGGTTTCTTCTTTTTTTCTCCCTCTCTACCTGATATTTAATCAGAGAGTTTGAAACTCGATAATAATGATTGCGTTAGTCGCGACGATTTTATCTCAGCCGGAGAAGGGTGGATTTGCTTGGATCGAGGGTGATGCGATGAATGTTTATGATGCCTGTGTGAGAGTTTAGTGTTGGTAGAAATGTGATGCGTCATGGAATAATTATATTTCTAATTGGGCAATAAGTATTGTTAATTTCATTCGTTGGTGAAAGATTAACGTGTAACAATAGGATAAAAATTCTATGAATTTCTGATACACCATCATGTTTTTATCCCCAATAAAAGAAGGGAAAATTTGTCAATCGCTCAAACATAATAATATATAGACAAACATTGTTTACATATATATATAATATATAAACAAATATCGCATATTGTTATGTATGCGAAACAGAAAAATTGGAAAGCAAACCTTCAAGTTGATTTAATTTTTCATTGAATTCTTAGTGTTTTAGTTATTTTTATCAATTACGAGAATAATTTATTTTTTAATAAATTACAATTTCGCAATGTTTGCGTGTCTGTATTGCGAATGTATACCTGTTGGAAGCATGGTAGAAGATAAAGAGAAACATTTTTAACGTCAGTGATGCAATGGTAGAATTACATCTCTAAAATCCTTTGCGTATCCCTGGTAATCTGAAGTATGCTTGTAACAACAAAATGGAAGGCTTTGAAGAACGAATTGAAAACGGGAAGAGGATTCCGTTTGTAACGAGGTGATATTTATCGTTTACGTAGGGTCTCGAAACAAATATCACGATAAATACGTATGCATTTAATATGCAAAAGCGTTTCAAACACGGCTACATGTTTGCTAATGAAATCCTTCAGCCGTTTCCCTCGCTTGCGTTCGCGTTTCCAACGAATGCAGAAGAAAGACGATAATGAAGAAGAATAACTACGTTTACCCGGCCAAGCTGGTGTATCCGTAAACACGGCATTCGAGTTTTATGAAAGCAGGAAATGAAAACAGGTTTAAAGAACCCGGACGCTCCGGTCAATGGACAAACAACTGCGCCCCGTGCACTGTGCTCGTTTGATTTAAATAAATTGCACGATGTCCCGTGAAAAATTTCATTCGTTCTTCGTGTGAGATATACAAAACGTACTACGTTCGTGTTCTACGATTGCAAGATCGATCGCCCGTTAAGTTGTTGTACAATTTTGGATGCTCTGAAGTTTGCTTCAGGAAGTAACGAATAAATTGGAAATCGATCGATGTTACGAATTCCGAAATAACGCAAGTCTGTGCAGTCTAATACGGTTCCATGAAAGTTTCTATTTTCATGCTAGTTAAAATGAGACGATGAAAGCAAAAATTGAGACGTGTTCACTGTTCGAGATAGGTAAGATAGACTATTAGATATCCCGATAGAATGATCAGAGCCGCTGCTAGATGATTCGTTAAGAGGAAGCAGAGTGAAAAATATATATTGTCAGATATGGAATTTGTTGTAGAAACCTAGATTTAAAACTAGGATCGAGATGGCAAATAAAAGAGGACAAAACACGTTTCTTTAGAGAAATTTAAAACAGCAATTTAAAGTGTCGATTTAACCAGGCCATGGCACAGACTATCTTGAAACGTTTGTAAGAAACCATATAGCGATCCCCAGACGCTGCTCTATAGCATTGAAGCAACCAAACAGTATTCCGCAACACGAACGAACCGCAATTAAAAACGACGACCCAAAGGAGACTCACAGATAGACAGCGTGAATAAGGTGTGGTTAACCGAATTTCGTTTCAAGACCGCGTCTCGTTATTCGTTTATTCGAGAGGTTCCTGCGAGAGCAAAGACCGGCATATCGAGGCTCGAAGACGCATCCGGTAAGATCGTGGCCTCCGGAGACCGATGGGGTCCTCGATAATTGACTCTGTCTTCGGCTCCGGGCTTCGTTTCCAAGCCACCTAATTTATTTCCCCTACGTGGGTCTGGCGTATATTTTTCGTGCTTGCTTCTGCCAGCGTGCAACCAGAGGAGCGGAAGATATCGCCGGACACGGAGTTCGACTGTAAATTGGTCCGGCCGAGTCTGGCCCCGAACTCGTGAATGCCGTGCTTCTCGCGAAACGGAATTATCCTCGCTCGACCATTTTCAGTCCTCGTCTTGCTCCGTTTCTCTTCCTTCTTTCCTTCCCTTTTCAAGGGACGGAAATTTCCTGTTCCTTCCGTAAGAATACTCTCGTATACGTTGTAGACATAGCGCCTATACAAACAGGTAAACGATTATTCCATGGTTTTGGTTATGGTATAAAATTAGCTTGATTCGGAATACGTAGGTAAGTTAAAAGTACTGCAGAAGTTTTTTCGTATAGAGGTTAGGTCTAGGAAATTTGAATTTAATTGGGTGTAGTAGGGACGTTCGTAAGCTGATTGGTGTTAGTTTTGGTGGAATTATAAATGCGAATAAGTATTTTTTATTGTTTTTGTAAGATACACATAAATTTGTCTAAAAACAATTGTGTTGTTGATACATGAGCTTTTCAAGTAGATTAACAGTTTATAACCAGACGCAAGTAGTTGAGAGAAGGCACGTAAGTAGTTGAATCGTTTATAGTCAGACATTGCCATCTTACAGAAGGTACATGTCCTGATTTTCCGTAGGTCAGAAACGCAATCATAAATTAATTAACTTGGTATAGATCGTTCGGTTTTTTTTTTGTTTTGAAATCTGTAAGTGACGAATACACTAATCATAGGAACCTAACAAAGTAGAAACGTAATTTTAGTAAACGAATTATACAGACAGACATGTATACATATAGCTTCAATATTTTAAGTTAATTCCTATTGAATATCGATTCTGTTGAAGTGGTCACCACATATAAGAAAACTCTACATCTGTTCTTTTTAGTTTTCTCAAACATTGAAGCCATCGACAGCGTGTAGACAAAAGACTGCGACGAAGACAGACCATAAACAGTAGACAGGCGACGTTGGCTACGGGGTTTTCAGTTATTGGGTAACACAGCTAGCGTGCGGATCTGGACCAGCTCAAATTGTATTCTTACTTATAATTACACTTCTATTTAAGAATATTTTCTGCCTTAAAATTTATCCACGAGTTTTCTCTGTTTACACATCGAATAACCTCAACAGATTCGTATGGTCATGCTTCTTCCAACACATTTCATCATATTTTCATTAATTCGAGAGAACGCGAATAGAACAGAGTTTCACAGATTTTTATCATGGTATATCGATACTATCAAGCGACAAGGCGAACGAGATTCTTCTAAAACGACTCGTCTGAGGATGCCCCATTGACCGCAGACGCCTTTAGAATCGGTTTTCAGAGAAAACCGGAATCGCCGGCAAAACCGACGATTTAAAGGGTCGACCGCTCGACAAAATCCAAGTTATCTATCGAGTTTCATTGGCCGGTGATCGATCCTAGCCACTCGTTTGGGTGTAACCAGAGAAGCCAGATGTGATGTCAAAGTGGCGCGAGAGCAACAAACGCATCGTGATATTTTTCAGTTTTAATATATATTGCTAGTTAAATGCCGAAAAGGATGATGGAATCATCAAAATCTCGTCACAACAAATGTGACGAAACAATGGTTGATCTGTACTACTGATTTCTACTTGTAAATTAATTTTAGTAGCGCAACATACGAAGAAGAATATAAAACGAAACTGTTTACTTACTTGTTAATCTAATCCGCTCACTAATACAATTTTTACCATCATATCAATTCATCCAATGCAACTTACGATCCATCAATAAAAAAAATAACTTCCTTTCACGCGAAAGATTCTAAAATATATTTTATTTCACCCATTACGTAGTAGTGACTATAAACGAAGCATTAAACATTGGAAAGGTGTACCGTTTGCGGTATACCATCAACTGTGCTTGCCACGAACTGGCAGCATTTCGAACCAACCATACATTCTTTCATTTCAACTATGAAGAACACTCTCGTTGAACAAGCATCTCCTCTCTGATTCGCGCCATCTATGTTTTCCATGAAAGTTTTATAGCAGCGAACACGTTTCGAGCTACAACATGTATTCGACCAATAACGATTGTCTCGTACAAGGCGTGTTGTAATGGAACGTGCAGCCAGTCGCAATAACTCGATACAAATTGCATGACCGATAGCTTATATACAAGACGCTTCGTTTGTTTTCAAATAAAAAGGCACGATAGGCGTTCGATTGTACTTCGATTGTATTATACTTCGAAAGTGAAAAACGTGCTACGTTGTTCAAGAGGAAATTGTTGAATAGTCACTAAAGGAAACGCTTTAAGCTTTGACGAGAATACAAATATGACTTGGTACAATACAATCAGATTATGTTGTAAATTTATTGAAACTACTCATTTGTATTATGGTTAGAAATTTATAAAAATGTATACCTAAAATGAAGCATAAAGTTTAGCGTGTCTTATTACGAGTGCCTTAACTAGTTACTTGATTACCATAATACGGTAGACAAAATTCCACGAGGGAAAATAGGAAGAAAAATATAGATTGTGAAATCCATAGTAAGTAAATTCATATGGCAAAATACAAAAATGTTACACTTGATTAATAATTGGCAATTAGCCACGTCGCTTCATCAATGCGTTCAAATGAAAATGAATAAAAACAACAATAAAATGTTTCCATTTCTACCGAATGAACAAACATATCTCGCGTTACAGCCTGGTAGATTCATCTGCAAGATTACATAAACATCTTGTTTGCTGAATCGATATCACGGTAAAACCACGGTGCAACTTCGCAATCAACACGGGGCGTACGACTGTAAAAGCAGTCGTTAACGATTAACGCGGTGGGTTATATCCACGGTCTCTGCGAGTTAAGGCGATATAAATTAAATTTATCAAGGAAAAAGCATTCTCGTGTCGAAGTCGAGTGCGATTGCGAAAGTAATCGCGACTAAAGGGTGCACTTTGATAGAATCCATCGGTGTACTTGGATCAATTTTCGGAAAATCACTCGATTTCACCGCTATTTTTCGGATTTCATATTTTTCGACCATTACTGGAGTCTACGGATTTCATACGTGCATAACATTTCTACCTTTTCTACGATTTAGAATTTTGGTCTCGTTTGGCGTTTTGTGATTGATCTACGTGAGGTGTTTTAATACGGACAGCTTTTATTTTCAGATTTATTAGAGAGATTTAATAGTAATGTGTATACACGTATTTTATTGATTAAATTCAAGGACTAAATGAGGGCCAGTAATTAAGTAATTAATTGCTAGAGTAACAATTTAATAAGACAAGGAAGTAGTAAATGAGAGAATCAACTAGTTCACATGTTAATCAGGCCATCACTTATGTATTTCATAATTTTAACAACTGACGATGAAGTTACGAATTAAGGCAATTACATATTCAACGAATGGATTCTTTCACAACTCCTATTTTCACTGGACAAATCAGTAGTGTGGTAATTCGTACTTTCTGCACATCGCGGTTCTCCAATGTCCCAGCTATATGTAATTCCATAGCAAAGCCTCGACGAAAGTCGCCTACGGGATTGCTCACGGCACGCAGTGAATCGACTCGTGTAACGAAGCGGTCGCCGCCGCTGAAATCAGATAAGAAGCGACTTGATCGGTGGCCCACTTCGCCGACCTGTTTGCATAGCTGTACGGATGCACTTTAAATATCTAATGCCGGAACCGGAGGCTAAACTGTCAGGCCCACGTGTTCTAACAAGCGTAGCGTGCTCGCGCGCGTTCTCTTCCACTGTCTAAACGGCCGAGATTTTTCTACGTGTCGTTTCAAAGGTGCACATTTTGCCTGAAGGAATATGGAAGGATGGCCGATAGGCGGACGTGATTATTTAAATCACGAGAATATGATTAACTGGGACGAATGAGAGAGATTACAGCAGGTTAAATAGCTGCTTTTGTCATTGGATAATTTTATTGCGAAACAGGTTAAGTATAGGGTTGAGTGACAAAATAGGTGATAACAAGTACATGTATTTTATCCGTGAGTTATTTGATTCACTTTAGATTTAGTTACACTTGTAGCACATACATTTTCGCATTCAATGAATCGGAATTGAATTCCTTGATAGAGAAATGTAGATAATAATTTGTAGTTGTGTTATGATATAGAATATAGAATGTAGAGTAATATAGAGTAAAAATGGACGGAGAGATTCTTAGTATCTACTATTTCTTCGAATTTATTGTTACCTGTCATCATTAATCTTATGGAGGAAACACAATGAATTCACCTTCACTTCGGTAGATTTCTATCTATGAAAGCAATTAAAAAATATTATTCGTCATAATAAATCTATGACACTACAAAATATGAAGTACAGAATTGGTGCAGTGTATTTAACTAACCGGCAGATTGCATCAATGCAAATGTGACTTTGAAATACGTAAGTTAACTTGTAAATCTATTGAGCTTAAAACGGCAAATAAAAATGTGGCCTTGAAGAAAATGATAAAATGAAATACAACCCCACGATCAGTAATTAACACAGTCTGTTAGATTTTTTAAGTGCTTTACCCCCTCTAAACTTATCGTCGAACCGCAATATTCTAGCAATACTTTGCTGTATTTTAAACATTTTTAAAAATAAAATTAACTAAAATTAACTGGAAAATTAACTAATCGATATATTTTTTTTACAAAAAGATTTTCATATTGTCTGAATATTTTCTACCAGTTTTTTGACGAATTAAATTGTTCCAGCGACATCGATACAACAGTAAATTACGTTTAAATAAAATATTTAATGTGATACGTAATATATTATATTTGATAACATAAAATAATATTTAAATGTAAATATAATATTACATCCATATTTGACATGAAATATAATACAGACGTGTGTCACAAGCATCGTCGCATGAATAATACAACTATCAAGCAAATATTCGCAATCCATCAAGTTATTCTTGACACGGTATAGAGCGCTTTGAGAGTTATTCAAACGATCCAGATACATGGAGAACCCGGCGAAACGAGAATAGACAACGATGGAGGAACTTTATTGCTAACAATCTTTATTGCTACGTGAAAATGTTACAGATAATATAGAGAACGTTACGTCTTCCGACGTTTTACAGTTGCACAGTCAATACTTATCTGGTGAAACGAAACCGCGTTTATATTTCTACGGTTGTATCGTTGTAAAGACGATTTGCTGCAACATTCTTCACTCCGTTACATGGGCACCGTTCCACAATGTTTTATGTCCTGTTCTCTTAGAACTACGTACCTGTATTTTATTCTTCGTAAATTCACTTCGCACCATAGGTTCCTTTTTTTCATCGTGTACCTCTTCTATATGTTTTATTATTGATTTTAGTACTTGATACTAGAGTGGATTTATCTGCAATTCTATAGTGCGTTGTTATAAAAGAGGATATAAAACAACAATCCCTTATGTTTACAACAACAAAAAAGAAAACTGCCATGTAACGTATATTCAATTATAATAAGGAATATAATAATGTACGAATTGTGAAACAAAGCATATCGTTTTTTTCCTCTTGAATTCTGCAAAGCATAATGGAAAACGTTTCATAAAATAACAGATCTGAATGTTTTGTACCTATGCGTGAATATCGTGGTATTCCAACAGATCAGCCATTTATTGATTTCCAACGTAACCGTGTAAGAATTAATCAACTGAATAGTTAATTACTGTTTTACGTAAACAACTACAGTTCAATCTTCGTTGAACGTTCTTTGTGCGTGTTTGTCAACGTGTTCGATGAAATCACGCAGTGTAGGTGTATTGACATTCAATTGAGGTGATCAGATCGTCGCTATTAATCCACGGAATGAACATTTTCCCTATCTTAAGGTACAAATTGAATTAAAGAACAAGTAGAAATATCCTTTACATGGCAGACTAAACGTTAATGAGAATTTTTCACGAAACTCGCTATCTTGGACTCGAATCAAACACGAAATAACGAAACTTAAACTGTGCGAAAGTTTTATGTCAACTATGCCATTGATCTTGTGATGGTAATTAAATACATTTGTATATAGAATCCTTTATTTTTCTCTATTATACAGAAATTTTCAGATTTTTTGATTGGCAATGACCAATTCTCGAATCAATTTAAGAAAAATGACGATAGAATCAAAATTACATCAAGCATTTTTAAGTTCAAACGAATAATACATTTTCTACAAGATAATCTAAAACTTTTATACTGTTCTGTACGCGTATATTCCTACTGTTCAATTTTCTAGTTTCTATAGGTACAATGTTCCAAGTATGGAGCGCTTGGAAACGAAAATGCCAGAAAAGAACCACAGCGAATCCCGTAAAGTTCGGTCAACTATTAAATTAATAACGCAACGCAGCAGGGATTGGGTCAAGAATTTAAATCCTCGAATGGGGAGGACCATCTGCGAACCGTTTCTCCCCGAACGTACCATTCTCCGCGACCAAGTGATACATTTTTCTCTCGCGGGAGGCAAAACGAAGAAGGAAGTTAATTGGTTCCTTTGGAGCGTTGTATATTTCAGGTGGAGGCACGAATAAATGTGTATCGCAGGGAGTGTAACATGTGAGGGTAATAACCGTTTCGGCGCGACTGCCGGAGCGTTGCCCGTGGCGAATCGGGAATTGAAAATAATTTGCAGCGTAAGGCGGGGAAACACGATTTAATTAGCTGTGAAACGACATTTTTTTAGGTTCATTAAGCGGTAATTGGCAGGGGCCGCGTCCCAAGGGTTCGAACCCAGTAGATTTTTTTTCTTTTTTTTTTCTTCTTTCAATGGACGTATCTCTTCCGGTGTGAAAACGCTGTGAACGGGGTTGTTAAACGATGATAGTGGTTACCACTAGTGTACTGTGTCACGTAAATTAGCGTGTACCGTAGTACTGGGATAGCAAATTGTAATTACGAAGAGTTTGGTGATGGTAGCTACAGTGATTCCTTCGTTCAGTAGGAAATCGTGGAATGGAAATGTAGAGATTGCTAATGGCCAATTTTGGAGCAAAGATTTTAAAACGTAAAGTTAATGGATGTATCGTTTTATACATCAGTCCATTTTCAATTTATACTATACCAAGTCCATTCATCAAAAATAGTTTTAAAAAAATCACCCTGTCGATTTTGGCTACCATTAAATAAAAGAGATATAAAACTTGAAACCCATCAAAAATGCGACAATACACAATGAACAATTTTTACGTGAAATAAACGTGAAAAATTAAACGTACACTACACACGATCGACGAACCGTAATATGACTGATTATTTCGGTTAAAGCTTCACCATAATCCCGCATATTAAATTATAAAACACGAGTCGCACGTTTCCAAGCCTTTCAGCC
Organism: Bombus vancouverensis nearcticus; assembly: GCF_051014615.1. Classification (NCBI taxonomy): domain Eukaryota; kingdom Metazoa; phylum Arthropoda; class Insecta; order Hymenoptera; family Apidae; genus Bombus; species Bombus vancouverensis. The sequence continues at coordinate 13,953,797 of NC_134912.1, read as the reverse complement.
TAACCCCGATTTCTAACTGCAAGTTTATAACTCTCCTTCCTTGACACATCCCTCCGTGTTTACCGTAGTACGCGCGTTAATGCGCGATCGACGCGGCCTGTTTTCGTTCCGCGGAACTTTCATGATTCCACCCCTTGGCCCCGTGCACCGGCGAATCAGAAAATAACTACGATACGAGCGTAACTCGCAACACTCCGTTTAGCGAGTCGCTCTCATGCAATTACCCTTCGTAGCCCCTCCAGCCTCCTGCGTGTCGTCGACTGAACTCACGTCCGTCGTTTTATGCCTGCGTTCCGCGGCTTTTACGCAGGTTTTCAAAACAGGAAGCATAAAGTTTTCATAATAACGCATCCTCTTCGCTAGATAGGGAGACCCAATTGCCGCAGGATGCACACAAGAAGGGTCTGCCTACAAAGGTTCGATCTTTTTTTCCTGCCTCGGTCGCATCAGCACGGAACAACGAACACACCGCAGCGTGTACATATAAGTACGTGTACTATACGCTTCCGCATGCGCACATGAGAACCCTTTCCCCCGTTAAGAGAGGCTAATTTTAGAGATTTTCCTCATTCAAAGGACGCGGCTTTGGACAGTTTTCGATGGGGAGAAAGGGGTAACTATCGCCTGCCGTCGTAAATAATACGCGTAACTGGTTTTAGAGAGAGTTAGGATCGCGGCGTCGCCGGCTCTTACAATTAAATCTGCTCTCTGCTCCAGTTTTTTTCTGTGTTTTGTTTCGACTCTGCTGTCGAGGGAGGCTTGAATTTTTCCCATGGAACAAGGGAAAACGTTTATCAAACGCGATAAACGACGCTGGAGTAAATAAATGTTGTGTAATGATACGACTCGGAGATACGAAACGAGGGTGCGTGAACGCGCGGTCATGTGGAAAAGTGTAGTGCCTGATGAAGAAGATTGTGAAATAGTGCGCTGTTAGAGAGAAATTTTTATTATTTATTTCTTTAAATCCGGAAGTTAAATTCTTATCTACTACGTAATCCGTTAATTAACCAATATCGTTAATTGCTAAATTACTGTGCATGAGAGTTGTATACACAATAATATAAAGAAGCAGGAGTTCACCACATTTTTCCCATGAAGGAAGTAATAACAATTTTATCCCATTTAACATTGTTATAAACGGAAACTTGTCTCGTTTGCCACTGTTGTCGGTACATCCCGTTCATTTAGTTGCACTTCATCTTTCCGCGTGGCGCGTGCGCACCACTTTCTAAAATTAAACAACCCGTGCTGAAATGCGAATCGTGTGTCAGCTCCAAATAAAACCTTTCGAATATTCGCGACCGATTTTCGACGATTCCGAACGAACACTTACGTCCGTGCTATGACGTTCGAGCGGGCAGTGCGCGTTATTTGCTTCGCGTAAAAAAACGGGACGCTGCAAAAAATAAAAAGGACAAAAAATCCACGAACTTTTCGCCGATCGTTACGCGAAATCTCGCGAAATCTCACTGGAAAACGTTGAAGCGTTGATTGTAAAACTCTTCTGCAGTCAGACAACCTGCCGTTTTTACAGCGTAAGCTTGAACCAAAGCGTACCCTGTTAGGGTTTGCCTCCATTCACCGCAGAATACTCGATCTACACACGCAGAAACGATTAATGGCTTCGATCCACGACCCATCGGTTCCACGATCCCCGTGAAAAAAGCGCTACGCTTTTTATCCTACCACGCATGTACGAATTTTTAACCATGCGCTCATTCGTCGAGTTATGGCAGTAATTTGTCGGTGGAAATTATTCAATTTGCTGGGCGATTTGATGGCCAGAAAATGACGTTTAATCGCAGCTAACATGTTGGGGAAGCTTGAAGGACCGGGTGTGAAAGCGTTGATATCATATTTTGTGATTTATTACTGCCTATTTTTCATGTGTACTGACGAATCGTCCGAAGTGTATTTTATTCTGCGCTTGAAATTTATCGATGACCGATGATAGAAGGTACAGTGAAACAGTTTTAATGTTTTTGCTGGTAAAGGCCGAAATTTGCTGAGCTTTTACATTTTAGAATAAAATTCATTTCGCAAAGAGGCACGAATTTTTGTAGTTTTCAAACATTTTATCTCGTTTCATCCCTAGTTTGAAACGTAGCACGATTTTAGCCGAGTCGAATTTTGGTTAAGTCTGATCAAATCTAAATCTGATGACAAACTAACTTACGTTAATTTATGTTTAGATTAAGTTTACATTAACAGGTAACACATGTACGTTCAAAATATGCTTAAGTTAGATTTAGTTGCAGTGAACGTCAGATCGCATTGGATTGGACTCACATTTACATTAAGTTTGCATTAGGCCGAATTACCTCGAACGCGGTATTCGATTATGTACGGGTTAGAGTTAGGTTAGGTCTGAGCGCGGTTTGATTTAGGTCAAAACTACATTGAATTATGTTTGACTTATATCTGCATTATGTTTGTACTGTATCAGACCGGTTTGGGTTAAGTGTTCGATAATATGTAGATTAGATTTCCGTATGATTTGATTTGGAATTAACTGCAGTTAAGATCGAAATATGCGCGAAGAATGTAAACAGGATGAAAAACAAGTTTTATGAACGTGTGTTTTACTTAACTTGATATAGATAAGTCACTCCGTCAGAATACTCAAAATAAAAAAAAAAATAAGAAACTGCTGAAACAAATCGGTTACACGTGACATACTTTTCCCTTGCGACTACCGTGCGAGATTGAAATTCACCTTCGTATCTCGGCGTATTTCTTTCGAATTCACATTACTTTGAGTTTTCAGCATCACGCCAGGGAACTGATCAGCTGTTTCCTTTTCCCCCTTTTGATTCTCACTCGGTTTCCAAAGAACAATACAAAACATTGTTTTTGACACGACAATTTCTCCAAGCGTGTCGCGTCCCCTGAGAACACCTCAGTTCTAAAAATTCATTTGCTCGAACTTGTTTCGAACGGAATTTTACTTTATAATCCAATTCGTATTCTAGTCATAAATAACTCTACGTTACAGTCAGATCTATCACGATTTTACCAATCAAATTCATACAAAAATCTATTATCGCTATTCGATCACAAGTGCAGTACCAGTAATAGTACCTGTTCCAGTTTGTCGATTTCCAAAGTAACATTTACTTTCTCCTATAAAATAAGCGGCCATCGTTCGAAAGAGTGGTGAAACAACGACGGAAACGACCTGATCTTCCAAATCGAGCAGAGCCACGATATTTACCCTCGATGGCACGCTCCACTTGCATAATGCAGTGAAGAAAAGTAGTGAAAGAGTAGTAGAGAATCGTGGAAACAGCGTGTACACTGAGACAGTATCGTAGAAAGACACACAGTTACAGAAGCAGAAGCGGGAATATCGTCGATGGAAAAAGGATTGAGTCGTTTCTTCTGCACGGCTATTCTCCCTTCCGTGCATCCGACAGATTATGCTAATATTCGGGGAGTTGTGCGGATTATCAGCTTGAAATACCCGCGTTCGATACGACGTCGAGATGCGAGTGAAACGTTCGATATAGACAGAGTCGTCGAAAGCGATACTTGGATGATCGAAGTAAAAGAAATTTTCCATTTAAATATCAAACAATTTTATTTAAATCTTCCTACGCAATTATCAAGAAGAATTTTAACAAAGAGATGAAAATTTACATCGTCGCTAATTCCAGATGTTTCACCCATAAGGAAGTTTCCATAATTTCGAATTATTTGAATAAAGCATAATTAGTATAATAAGTAGAACAGAAAGTAGAATACAACGATTTAAGTTACACAAATGTGAATTATCCAGATTTTTATAATACCATAACTCTTCTCAACACCGAGCGGATGAATATCGCCTCTCGTTGATCTATCGAAGACACAGTCCCTAATTCCATCGAACAGTGATTAGCATTGGTGCATAAAGAGTCTTACCTACGTCGCACGATTCATGGGGATATATCGGTAACGAGATTTAGCCGATCAAATGGCATAATATGCGAGAGGGATCTGTGTTATTGGATCTAATACGAGATCCTACGATTAAAGGCTCGGCGTTGATGCTGCTCGAGATTGAATTGCTCTTGGCATTAAGTGTATTGCTAGAAACTGCACTTGTGCTAAGAAGGGCTTGATTAACAATTGTTTCCTCATATTACGAAGTTGTTTCAGATTACTATCCTGATTCCATAGAAGGATTTCTTGGAATGTTCAGTACTAAGTTTGGACTAAGTTGTGTTATAACGCAGTTGAGCATTCGTACATTTGAATATTTTTTCCGAAGAAGGAAATAAGATTAGTTCGCACTAAATACAGATTCTAAAAATATACGAACTATTTGATGACGTGCACATCAATGATATTAATGATTAATTAAATAACAGTATACGAATATCCATTAAAGTTACAATCGAGAATTCATTACCACAAAAATTAATTAATTATTAAAAAATAATCTGTTAACGAGATTTTACATTTTATACCACATTTAAAATAAACGAGATGTATGATGTTCGTTATTGCCTTGCTGATATACAATGAGCACGAAGCGAGGTAAATTACCATTAAAATATTGCAACTGCATATTGAAGCTAACAAATAATCCATGAAAAATTGTATTTGTGCGAATCAGTACATAAACATCGGGCAAAATTTGCAGGCAAAATTAATTTGTGTACGGCCAAGAATATTTTAAAACTCGTTTGTAATGCAGTGATACTGCGCTCTCGCACAAACGTTCATGCTTATTTATAAATATACAAAAGTAGTCACAACTTCCGAGTTATAACGCCCTATAGAATATCTGTTATTCATCACAGCGTGTTCTACGTAACTAGCTAGTACGATATTAAAATACACGATGGATGGTTACATAAAATTCTGATTGTATTGTTCTGAAAGTTACATAAACGGGGCCCATTAGCAGCTGTTCAATAGGAGCAAAGTATTGTATCACGCTATAGTAAGGCTATTATACTATCTGCTCAATTGAAAATGAGTGGATTTCTTGGATAGGATCGTGACTTTTATTGGCTACAACATCGCACGTAATACTCGTTTGTGGATATCATTATCATGGAATGAAATAAAAGTTTTAGTAACTTTTGAATCTATATTCTATGGACAATATATGTATTATTTTTATCACCTATCTTCTATATCCTATTTTGTCAAACTTAACTTCACTCTTTAACTTAATCTCTATATATGATATATATATGAATAAAAGTCACGATCCTTTCCAAATGGAACAAACGAAGGAACGAATGATGAATAACGGATAAGAAATAAACACTTATTCCTGATTAATTGATCGAAGAAAATTTTATTTTGTCCAAAGGACAAAATTACTTGGCGAATATTAGCCAACCACAAATATCTTCGACAGATTTTTTGCATTGCATTCCACCTTCTCAATTTTGGAGCAACATCCGGCAAAGTTCTAGATTTTCGATATGCAGAGAACGTTAACACTCCAGGGAGATTACAATCTTTATTCCATTGTATCCATTCAATTCTTTTTACGAGAGAAATACTTTGAAAAGGCGAAAAGTAGGTTAAAATAATGTTGAAACAGAAGAAATCGTAAATTGTGACACTAGAAACGGAAATTTTAAGCTCTTTGACACAGTTTCTGACACGATGTTGCTTTAAAAACCTTCTAACTTTCTTCTTCTGCAAATTTACATTTTCAAAGGTCGGTGTAAGTTCTGCAAAATTCGAGGAAAGAGGATAAAACTTTGCGTGTCTTTTTTTTCAAAGTTGTAAGCCATAATGTGTCACTCAGAATCAGATGTTACAAAATAGTAGAACAAAGTGGCAGAACACGATCGTTTTTAATCCTTTGTGTTCGAACGAAGTTTCGCGGCAGAGATACATAATCGAAATAATTTTCTGGAAAGAGGTCTTTTATGTAGTGAACATGGTGTCGTGCTAGAGCTTTTTGACTTTTACGAGAAACTTTTAACGACATCGTTATGGAGACATCCGTTATGCGTATAATCAGTTAAATATTCTCCTTGATACTTTAAAAGAAAGATCACGGAAAAAGGTTGGAATTTTGTTGGCAAATATTTTTCTTTAAAGCATATAGTAATTTTCAAAGTTTATAGAATAAATGTGAAGAAGAGCGTAGCTATTCTGTGATAAAATGTGTTCAAATTTTTTACATCCGTTTTAATAACATAATATTATTATTATTACCATAGTATTCTCAGTATTATATTTTTCAAAGAAATACATTTCAAGAAAGAAGAAGCTTCGACAAGCACAGCGACGTTTTTCACCGAACATGAAATGCAGTAGACGAAATTTCCACTTGCAGACAACTACGATAAACGTGTCTAGTTATCATAAGTGCAGTCCTACATCGTGAGAAAAGATCGACCAACCTCCATTTGCGAAAGTCCCTGCAGCAACGCGTTGGCCAACGTTGCTGAAGCTGTTTCAATAGAGACAAAACTTCGCTGCCACGCGAGCCGCATCATTTCCTTTGTGTACAACTTCCGACACAGCCGAGCATTTCCTCTCGACGCACCATGTCGAGTCTTGCAAACAATGTAAATCACGCCTCAGTGGCGTCGTCGTTTCTTTCTTTCGTATTTGCGATTCGCCATATTAATATGCGACTGTCCACGTTCATTTCATTTAAAGAATGCCGGTTTTGTTACAAAGTGAATAGACAGGAGACGAGTAAAATTAAGAAAAATTGAAACATAAGAGATCAGAGTGATTAAGTTACAGTTAAGTTTGACAAAATAGGATATAGAAGATAGGTGATAAAAATAAGAGTAAAAAATAGAAGACGAAGTTAAGAAACGTTGGCCAAAGACAAAACGTGAAGGTAATGCGATATGAGGTTGATAAAGGTAGCATACAGGAAACGGAAATAACGAAATTGAGATCGAGGAAGATGCCTGCATCGAAGACGAATTTGAAGAAGTTAAAATTGATAAAAATGAAGTTGTGCAATATGAAGACAAAGGTGAAGTATCTAGGACGAATTCTCCTTCGGTAAAGATCGATGACAAAATAATGAATGAAAATAACTGTAGCCAGAAGATACAAGAAGGAAGACTACGAACATGATAAAAATATCACCGAGGAACGAAGTCGAAGGCAAGAACAAGAAGCCAGCAACAATAGCGATGCCGGCGACTACAATATCGAAGACATCGAAAACAAGGACGAGGACGACAACAATAAGGAAGACTACGGCAACAATGTCGGAAGACTGCAACGTAGGTAGGGCACAACGACGTTGAAAGACGGTTGGATGCTTTCATAAGAATACCTTGGCTGATCGATAGCTGTCAGGTTGTCGGGGTGTAACGTTCGAGTAGCTTCGCCGCGTAGCACCAACGTTTCACGAGAACGTTCATATTTCTCAGCCAGCAGGATAACGCGCGGCGTGGTTTCATTGAATTCTACGGTCCACGATAATTTCCGGCGAAAGAAGCGGGAGATCGAGCGTAACCGGTCGAGATAAGTACACGACGTGGCTCGGGGCCCTGGTCAGGCTGGAGCAACGCCGTGTCGATGACAGGGCGATATGTCAAACCATTGTCCCCGTTGGTTCTCTCGACGGCGCCGCTCCTTCTCTCTCACCACCTTACTTTTTGTCTACGTCACGCAAAAACCGTCCGCCGCCGTGCTGGCTAGCAGCGGTCGATGCATAAAACAGCCGCCATCGCGCCAGTTCCTTTTCAAAGGATCTTTCACGCCACCCAGGAGAATCGAGCCCCTGCGTGTACGCACGCAGCCGATAGCGTCCTAGGATTTTCACAATGAGTATTTTATTCCGTAAGATATAGCGTACTTTTTGCTTTCCTTTTAGAAGCACGGCCGTTCCAAATGGAACAAAACATTTTTAAATTACTACTTCATAAGTAAAACGATTTTTTCCGTTTTATTTGGAAAGCGCGTATTATCAAATTCAATAAATTGTACTATCGATATTATTAAAGAAAGGTCTGAGGTTTTCTCTTTGCAATCGACGCTTCTAGAACACTCCAGTATCTTGATATGTGATATGTATATTTTTGTGAAATTTCGTATCCTCCAAACAGTAAGCATCCTATTATTACGATTATAAGTTAATAAAAATTCATTGTCAACGAAAATATAAACTTAAAAACCGAAGGTGTGACGATTCTATTGTTGGAAAACATTTTCGAAATCACTAGATATCGTGGCATAAATTTCATAGGGTGAGGAAGGAAAACATGCAACTCAACTTGTTTATGAACTTAGGAACGTTTTCCTTAGTTTAATATTTCATGTAACTAAGTAAATTATTTGGAGCTGGTAAAGTTTTCGAGTCTCTAAAAAATATTGTAATTTTAATGAGAATGACCAGTACGGAGGACACTGGCGCTCGAAAACGTAGTATTTAATCGACTACACGCGAGACCGTAAAAGTTGGAGCCGATCCCCTACCGGCGGGAAACAAAAGTTAGATCGAACAAAGCAATTATAGTCTTGAAGTTGCTTCTGCGCTACCTGAAACTTCTAACCGCATCTGGTATTCATCCGAGAGACTGTAATAAAGGAGAGAACAAGACGGAAAGCGTGCTCCAAAGAGTCGCGGAACTTTCCATCGCCATCTTGCGCTCCGTCTCTTTGCTACAGATTTAAGAGGTCACCGATTGTCAATCGTCGTTCGACGTTCGAGAATCTCACTCTGTTTCACATAATATTCGATTATTGCGCGTTAACCTTTTAGTAGACGGTTGTAGCTGATACCTGCAAGCCGAAGAAATGTGAAAAAGACATCAAAGCAGAGAAGACGATAGTAGAAAGAAGCCAAGTGCCGTCAATTTAGTAGGGCTAAGTTAAACAATTTTATTCAAAATTACATTGTCGCTTTATCGAGCGTTTAATTTTCCTCTGGTTTATGATTCTACAACAATTAGTTGTTCGCCACAGCTATGTGGCCGAACACCCATTAAACCATATCCTTTTCCCAACTAAATCTTCGCTTCCTCGCCGCAATATGTTTAAGTGCTTCTCTATAAGCACTTGCGTTTATTTCCCAAACCGCCTGGATATCTATATACGAGGTCCGCAGCTTCAATACCTTCTAATTATATTTTATCATTGGCAACCTCAAAGTAAACGAAACTCGAATCAGAGTCTTGTCTAGAGGAGGCGACGTTCGGGGATAAAGCAGGAAGACCCGCACCACGTTTGCGTATATCGTCGGTCCACGAAGTAATCTGAAAGAAGCCAACCCAGAGAGGCGAAGTTTTTCCCCGATAAAAGCAATTATTGCGCGCGCGTCTTCGTCGCTCGAACAACGAGACGAAGAACTTGCACGCGCGTAGAGATATTGGGTTTCCCTCTGTTCTCTCGTTGTTAAATTGCTTGTGTATATGCGACGAAACGTGGAGAGTAAGTTTCCAGAGGAAGAAGCAAACCTGGATAGGTATATTTTTGTTTCACGAGTAAGTTTCAAGTTCCTACCAGTTTTTGTCCTATCTTCCATTTCAAGTTTATAGGAAACGTGATACGATCTTCTATTTTGTTTGTTAACCTATTCGATTAAAAAGAAGTCCCACTAAAATGTATACATTAACACCCGTGCTATCCGTGAATCTATCGTCAAATAAATTCCTCAAAATACAAGCAATTAACCTTAATTAGAAGCTATATCTAGAACCAGCCTATACATCTTCGTGGAGAATTTACAAAAAACCCGAGAAACAGAATTTATTGCGCTACTCTAACTCGGTATTCCCACGCAACATCTCCATTCCAGTCATGTTCCACATACAACCCCGACGTACAAGCCCGGTAGTCGGTGATAAATTCGGCTGGCAACCGTCCTATGACATCGGAGGAGACATCGGTGCGACAAACTACGAGGACCTCCGGTATAAATACGAAACTGTGACCCTTAAATGTTGCAAGAAATCTCGGCGTTTGTCTCGGGCACACCCTGCCCGTAAGAAGAAGACCGCGACAAAGAAGGTGATCGTGGTGAATGTGGCCTAGCATCGTGGGAGCCTTGAATAAAGAGAGTTGTTTGTTACAATTAGGGACGCTCTTCCCAACAACTCCACGCTTCCGCTCTCTCGGTTCCGTTTTAACGTGGCTCGTAGCCACTTCTGGCGGGGAGAGGGCGCCCCCAGGATACGTTCAGTCATCAGCGTCACCTCGTGCGGCCAGAACGATATTATGCGTAATGGCGGTCGCGTTTTCGCAATATTCGAGGGATCCCTGGTGTCTCTGCTCTCTCCGTGTCGAGCTAGACGGCGCCTATTGTGCGTGATTAGCGACGCAATCGTCTAAGCGTCGCTACGAGTACGTGCGCGTAATTGTAAACTGCCGACACTCCGCCCATTGTACTACTCGATCCTAACGTTTCATTAATTCGATAGGCGTTAGACTCGCTGTAACTGCGAACGCGATTAATCCGTTCATGTTACGGGAACGATGATGACATATGTAGCAACGTGCGGTGATTTAGAATGTACGAAGAAGAAAATAGGGAGCGAAAAATAAGAAATGTCTATGTTTAGACATTGAAGGTAAGATATGTCGTTGGTGAAAATTGAGGTTCCAAAACTAGTGAATTATAGAAGATTAGATTATAAAAGTATAAGATGTTTGGTGGACTGATTAAATATGCAAAATATTTATCACTTATTGATTAACATTAATCTTCCCAATTTCCTTATTTTCGATTGAATTAGAATTAAGTTTATATAGGAAAACATTAACATCGACCGTTTACGGTTAACGATTAACGTGGTTTTTATATAGTTGACTCGTAAAGAAGGGTTGTTTTATTTAGATGTAGCAGAATTTGCTCTTGGAATCACCCCCGTTTCAAATATTTTGTCAGAGAGACATCCGTACTGTGGTAAATGTCTGCAAGAGTCTACGACGTTGCTATTGTATTATACTTAAGAAAAATTTCCTTTGCCTTTACGCGGAGATCGCGTGCCCGTGTGCACGATGTATTATGAGGAAATCTGTATTTCTCAGGTATTTGACATCGTAGAATCAGAAATTATTCCCGGAAACGTTTATTGAAATATAAAATAAAGAATTGTTCCATTCGAGAAAATATAATGAAAACATAATTAGAAAATGTAATTAGCTTAATAAAACAACTGAAGCAGAGAAAACAAATACACACGACGAGTCAGACATTAAAATTGCTCGAAAATCCAGGAAAAATGGTGAAAGAGAAATCTTTCTTTCCGTTTGCACCATACTACGGCACACCGTTTTCAAAGATAACTCTTTAGTTAATTCCTTTCATTTCGTAACTTCGCTACCTCTTCAAGATCTTGAAAAAAATTATTCTTCCCGCTACGTACACAACCAGTCCAGCCTGAAGTTCAACTCTCTATTTCATCACTTGCACTTTCTAACTTTACTGGCTCTCTTTACTTTTACCAACTGTCTTGTTTTATCTATTCGAGAGACGGAAACGAAGCACGCATCGGAAATTCAATTCTCTTCGGTACACTAAACAACTAGGAAGCAGCGTTACGATCCTCATAAGCCTGTGTATAGACAACAACGCGACAAAGAAGCGGGTTTGAATATACCGAAACGATCTTGGTCGTATTCAGAGTAGCAATAACACGGCGGGATTCCTTGGAACAAAGGCGTTGGCGTCGCGTGTATCCGAAAGTCCTTTCATCGATGGGAACATGGGGTCATCGAGGTGAGTGGACACTTTCTGATGACGACAGCATATTGACTTGACGGCACAAAGGACCCGATCGGCTCCGTGCTAACGCCAAAGCATTCAGAGACAGGATCATATCTGTCTATATTCATGAGCAATACGTATACGGGACGAGGTGTGTGAAGGGGGTGGAAATGCAAATGTCGTGCCTTTCCGGCCGAAGATCCAGGCACAATTTTCACGGAACCCAAGGGAGGACATACGTTTCCCGCGCTACGTCCGAATATATATTATAATAGAACGTAAAGAACGATTCCCCAGTTCCAAGGATTGCTTTCCTTTACGACCGCGTTATTTTATCCGTTCCCTGTTTTTTTCCAGTCGCACCGATAGCTATGTATATATCCTCGCATCGTATTTCTTGCCGTAGGATGATATCAGTCAATTCTTGATGCGAATTCGTTTCAATTATAACGATAAGACGTGAAAGATCGACGTCCCTGCAAATATAAAGGTTTGAAAGTGTAAAGGTAATGGAATGAGACGGGACGATAGACCTAAAACTATACATTAGTCGAATGGACGGAGAGATTAGGTTTTATTTGATTAAGTTACGATCCAGATTGGTTTAAGTTTTTCTTTGGGATCGATTGCGGCTCTTGAGAATAAACGTGGTACTCTTCGGAAATGATGTTTCTAACGGTGACATATTTAGTTGACAAAAGAGAGGAAATAGATTTTGTAGAGGATGATTCATGACTAGTCTGAGATGATTAAAAATTGTGATAATCAAAATGCGTTTCTATCCTCTCAAAATCTTCGTTTTTATTAATATTCTTCTTAAAGATAGAGAAAGATAGGCGTGCGTTTGTTAGAATATGCACTTTTATCAAATATATCAATAACTTTCGACAATATGATAATAGATAAATCAGGGTAACCTGTTTTTCAACATTTTCATCGTTCCATAATTTCTTCTCATCATTTACTAATGTAACAAGCTTTCCACCTTTCCAATCTAATTCTTCTTTCACTTCCAGCTTCTCTGGATGTAATTAATTTCCGAGTGGTACTCTGCATTTTATCAATGAATGATTTAAATCTCCAATAAAAACTATGTCTCCATACACGAACAAAATACTTATTTCCCTGGAACCAGGTCATCCGATTGCCTCTTCTACCATCGATGACGTAAAAACACGTTCCGTAGAAATTTTAAAATGCGGAGGTAATACGAAATTTCTACGCGAGATTCCTACGAAAATGTGGAATAAAATTATTTTATCGGCGGCCGCATTTTCGAGAAAATCGATTTTGAAATATAGCGGCCTTTCCAAATTGCCCACTAAAGGAATTCTCATAAATTTTTGTTTCATTATTTTGCTCGTTACAACGCTTTTATCTCGTATTATAAAATGGAAAGCCAAGTATTTGCTGTCGGAGACACGATACTATAAATTTTCGAAACCCACGAACATACGTTTTGCCATTGGAATGGAAAGAAAATTTTAAAATACCAAACTTGATTCGACACAAAGTTGTTGTTGATACATTTTTACATCAACAGAACGTTTCAGAGAATCGATACGGTCGCAGTAAGGCAGGCAAATAGAAGTTAGCCTGCGGTGTTTGTTGGCCGTTGTTTCTCATTCGATGGATTCAAACACACGACGGAATCGTTCGCGAACGAAATTCGACCTGCCGGCGAAGTTTTTCTGGAGTACGTTTGGCAATGACACCGAGAAGAAGACGTCGACGACATAAATACCCATTCCGCTGATACAGCGCTAGGCACAGTTTTCCCATGAGGAACATCCAACGAGAATACCCGTCTGTAATTTCCGTGAGACTACAACAAGCTTCGGGACGGGTTATTTTCGCGTTTTAAGAGGATTCGTTCGATCGTTTTATTAAAAATTCATCCTATGATATTAGTATTATAATATTTGCATTAAATATTATATCGAATATTTAATACTGTTTATTTCCCTCAGAATTAGTACTGTAATACCTAACATTATGTATATCTGTAGTGTTAAATATCTGTAATATAATGGAAGGATTGAGAATTCAAAGACGATTTTACACATAAAAGCATAAATAAAAACATAAATATTGAGCACAAGAAAATATATAATTGTAAATGATTTGTATACGTGGAATTTTGTTTTATATCGTAACAAAAGATTTTACAAGATCTGTTTATCTACTTTGAAAGCCGATCGGTTTTTCCTTGTTTCGTTCAACGATAAATTACTTACTTGTGCTACATTGTAAAAGATATATTATTAAAACGCTTGTGTCAACGTTAATTTCCGATATTTTTTAATACATTTTGCTCGATTGTTAGACTTCAATAGACTCTATCGATCGGTAGAAAGTTTACTTTCGTCAGAAAAAAGCTTGTATATGTACTTATATACTATACATTTATAGATTTACGTAGCACATTAACTATATTCGTTATTTTATAATACAACAGTAAACCGTGGTAAAACAGTCTGATACGGTTAATTAAACTTTGCAACTTGTAACTTTTTATAACTACGATTTACTAAACCTTAATTTAAAAAATTCTTAGAATTCAAAGTTGGATTTTCTTGTGTATTTTATAAACTTCTCCAACTATTAAAAATCTTTCTGAAGTATACTCGAATAAAAGAGCTATTTACTTAACCACAACCTTTCCTGTTTACCCAAAGGTGTTTCCTCTTAGGTAGAAATAATTCTAAAAACTTTACGTTCGTTCAAGGAATTGCGTATACACAACGAGCATCATGCAGACTACGCGTCAGCGTTCGAAAAGTCGAAAACGATAAGGATCACCGTCAGGAATCTACGACGTGGTAACGTCGGCCATAATAGTGGGAAAACTGGAAACTAGTATCGGTGTAATCTCCTGTTCGGGAAATTTATCCGCCATCCAGTCAGCTTCCGGCTACATCGCTCTTTCCAGCTCCTCGTTCGACCTTACCGTTCCTCTACGATTAATATCCACGAGCCGCGCCACCGTTCCCGAAGATTTACTACGAGATAAGGCTGTTCCGGGCGCTCTTTAAATCTCATTCGAGCGTCGAACCAATCCGCCACGCGTCACGATTTAAATTCTAATCAGATGGATGTGAACAATACTTGAAAGCAGTCTACTTTCGTAAAGCGACGTTTTCCGCTACAGTAGTATTCACCAACAATAAGACGAAGAAACAATATTTGAATAAAATCAATCGTCTAACATTTTTAAAAATGAATAGTAATCTCGAATTTGTACTTCCAAGTGACGAGTTAATTTTCTAATATTTCATTTTAATCGTTAATGATGTTTATCACATCATGAACTAACAATTTTGTCCACTTCGCCGCGTGTTTTTAACGAACACACAAAGACGCATACTATGAAGAGGTGAACGGAACGAAGTAGAATAGAATGTCGGTTCAAAACGTCAAAGCTACAAAGCTGCCACAAGTACATTTTCAAAAGTTCGATGAATCTCCGCACAAACAATGAAAGAAATAGAACGATATAGAACGTCGCTTCAAAGAGTCAAAAACTATAAAATCCGCATAGAAGTATATTTTCAAAAAATCTCGCTCAACAGTGAAAAGGATGGAACGAAATAGAATGTCGACCATTATATAAAACCTTCGCAAGTATATTTTCAAAATTTCGGCAAACTCTGACGAATCGCATACTTCTATCTTTCAACTGAAATTGTTTACAGCACAAATCTTCGATTTACGATTTCAACTTGTAGGAAAATTCTTGTAACTCTTTTTAACGAGGAAAATTCGATTCGAGTCGATTCATCGAAACTGGCCGCGCTTAATAGAACCGAACAAGTGAAAACGGAGATCAGTCAATCCCTCGCTCGCGGGGTTTACCGTGAGCATGGGGTGCAAAGCCTTTTGAAAACGTTTCGGCCTCGAAAAGTCTGTTTCGAGGACGAAAAAGTGCAATTAGTCCGGAGGGTAATCGAATGGAGAATGGAAATAACACCTTCAGCTAAAAACAACCGTTCAACTTTTGCCCGGTTATTATTTTCAGCGAGCATCAACCGATCGAAGGACTTTCGTCTCGCGAAGAGGAAATATGTTACCGATAAAGCAAAAAATAGCCATCCTTAAAATCGCCGGTCTTCCCCTTTTTCCTCATTGATCAGCGGCGATTCCAGAGCGATCCGCTACCGTGAAACTTTTAGGAAGCACTTCGATAAACTGCATAATTCAGTTAAAGAAACTATCGGTACCTCGCACGGCACCAATCTCTTCCCCGGAGTTTAATTAAACCTGATCCTGGCCATTTCCTGCACACACTTTCACAATAGACGAGCAGACTTACGAATTTTCGCGGTTTTATGAAAAAATGAGAAGGTACACGTATATAGCGTCGCAAGAAAGAAGACTAGCGTAAGAAATGCGGATCTGGTTGTTTCGTATATACTAGCGCAATAATAAAGATAAGAATGCATATTGCATGAGAGTGTAACACATACAAATAAAACAATACCGTAACGCGTGACGGTGGGCGATAGAGAACAGTAATCTTTACTTCTGTACCATCCTGTTAGTCATTTTCCAGCAACGCACAGTACAAGCTATTCGTTTCAACATTCCACGCGATTTTAACGAGATTTGTGGTATTTTACATTATGAACAATTTTTTTTCACAGCAAACTCAAGATCTCACACTTTAAGCCTTTTAAATGAAACCAAATAATTATTGCTTCGTTATATTGTAGATATATTTATGTTTTTCACTTATGCAAATATAAAGTCTTAACAATTTCATAGAAACGTGAGAAACCCTCAAGATCCTGGAGATTCGAAATAATTCGGAGAATTCGTTTTTTTTCTGCTGCTTACCGTGGCCAATTTTATTTAGAACAAACCATCGAACCGCTAAAACAAATTCCACTGGCGGTTACGAAAACAAGCCCAAAAGCCACACACTATCGGCGGAAACAGTCGCGTGGAGCAATCAAAGCGTTGAAAAACACGGGAACGATCGGCTCTTAGCCGGCCATTTTTCCATCTGTAACGACAAAAGTTCGACCACGTTAACCGGTTTCCTGTGGTTCTAACGTGTCACTAATTTGGAAGTTTACGACAGAATCATGTGCAGCGCTGATTATGTTAATGCGATATTTCGCTGGAACAACGAGCCCGAAGTAGGGAAGCTCCATGGAAACTGGAACACCTAAATATTCTCTTTGTTTCTCTGTTTTTGGTGATAGAGACAAATGTTTGAGACCTACTTTTAGTTTCACGAGTTATGTATAGATTTATGGGGAATTCAAGTGCGTGAGATTAATTAAATTCAAGACGCTAAAATCCTTTTCTTTTCTTTCTAAATAAGCCGATCTCGAGCATGTGTTCGATGTAAATTAAATAGATACATATTTGCACGAATACTAATCAACCTTTCTCTTTGGTAACACACTAGAAATTTCTCTCCGTTTCTCACTGTTATAAATTGCAGTTTAAATTGTGAAGTCAGGCGCAAATCTTCCTTGATCCTTCCTAACAGGAGAGGTTAGTCAGAACTTACGTTCTCTCAACGTAAATTTTTTCCTACCCCAGATATGTAATGCAGATTCATCAACTTTAAAACTCGTTTAAGGTATAATCTACTCCAAGAAAGAAAGTTTTTTATTATAAAATTATCTGCATCCTGTTTACATTTTTCACAGAATGTAATATCCAATAATTGTACGGAAACTTAACCGACGTTGTTGCTGGTCGTTTCCCCTGTAACAATACGAGCTACTTCCGAGCAAATTTACCCGAACACGAAACTTAACTCCTTACGGATTAAAGTGCAACCCAGTTTCACTAACCGTTGCCATTAACGGGCCACCCCTAACTAATGAATTTGTAAAGTAGCAAGAAACCAGGGAATTGAGTTAATGGTATTTTAATTCATTCGACCGTTTCTTCGTTTGGTTTCGTGGAATTTTATTCCAGCGTCGGTAGAGAATTTGCAACGAGCCTCGTCGGGCTCGATGTTGTAAAATTCTATACGTGATCCTTTGTCTTAACCTTGTTGGCTCTTGGAAAGTTCGTGAAACGAATTGCATAACGTACAAAGCAAAAAGGGAAAGGAAAGAATACTTGTAAAATGTAGAATGCTTATTACACGTTAACAGGGTGCAACGAGTTAAATGGTAATGTTAAACAAGAGAATAAATATTCAGCGTGTAATGTTCAAAGATGTTGGAATAAATACGAAGACCGTGGTACCTTTATTCACTTTTAGTCGTTGTGTTATATTTAGAGAAAAATAAATTAAAAACACAACTGAATCTGCACGAATGCCTGCAATTTTATTATTAATCAAACGGAAGAAGAGCATAAAGGGTTATAAACCCCGATGTCTTCCCTTCGCAGTGCAAACTGGAAAGTCTTACCGCTTAACACCCGCCTCGTTCCATCGCGCGTTCTTTGCGTCGATAACATTACCCTAACTCGGCTGCTGAAACGAGAACGAGTGACGCGATTAGCGCAAGCCTGAGAGAGCTAATCCCGGTCCGAAGCGTTTATCCATAAAGGAAGACACATCGGGCGACAACGCACGGACCAACGCCAACCGGACTGTGTCCCCCATCTCCCTATCTGGCTGCTTGAAAGCGATCCACCGAAACATCGCATTAACATAATCCCGGTGTATCCTGTAAAGTCGTTAACTTCCAAATTGTCGGTGAGACGGATCCAACGCTGGTCGTTTCTGTTATCTACTCGAGATGGCGCACTATGGTAAAGGAATAAAAAGACAAACAGTAGAAAAGAGAAGGATCGGTTAGGGGGTAATGGTAACGAGCAGAAGTGGCTAAATCTCGCCGCATATCCACGTCTCTAAGCTACTCGCGCCATGCTTTTTGCAACCGCTTGTAGTCCGATGGTGATATGTAACCGCGTTAATCCGCTTCCGGCGCGGTTAAGCCAGAATCGTAATTCCTCAGGTGGAACGTATCCCAAGATGGAGGAGAACAAAGACTAGTCTGTGGATACACGGGATGTATGTACGTCCTTAGTCATAAGTAACGAAAATTATTATGAAGCTTTATATCGTATTTATTTAGATATACAGGGTGGTTGGTAACTGGTGGTACAAGCGGAAAAGGGGTGATTCTACGCGAAAAAAGAAGTTGAAAATATAGAATAAAAATTTTTCGTTTGAGGCTTTGTTTTCGAGAAAATCGACTTTGAATTTTCGCTCGGTACGCGTGCTCTTTATCACGTCTCGTTATAACGGATCTCACTGTAGATCGTTGCCTCGATGGAAAAATTAAAAAAAAAATTTTTTTTTAATTTTTATTCTATATTTTCCACTTCTTTTTTCGCGTAGAATCACCCCCTTTCCGCTTGTACCACCAGTTACCAACCACCCTGTATAGAAAAATTCCGAAAACCAAGAGATAGTTGTCAATCATTATTCGCCATATTGAAACTAATGAACGGTCCAACGGATTATGGAATTTATTTCATCTGTAGATGATATAGTCTTATTTTCGATTGATCTATGTTTTTATAATGTTCATCTGTTCGACTGGACTCTGTAACCAATTATTTTCCATATAATTATTACCCTAATATCAATCGCAAGAACGATCATCTTCGTCATGATCGTTTTATTCGCTGGAGGCAGATTAGTTCCTCGTTATCGAGTTATCGAGAGCGTAACGATGCGATTTGTTTGGCATCGTGTGGCGTTTGACGCGTTGCGCAACCTCGCATTATCATCGGTCAAAGGATACAAAAGGATTTCATGTATGTTTCGAACTCCGATTATTTTCACCGGTGAAAATCCGATTCATTGTTTTTCGCGGATCATCCGTGTGATTAATGGGCCGTGGGGCCTATTATCGATGGACGCAGTGTACTCGTTTCTGTGCATCACCGGTCGACATAAGTACCGTTCTGACAGGATAACTCATTTCGACCGACTAACGTTAGGGGAGCCATGTTCGCTAACGAACATTCATCCCAATATCCACGTACCCAGCCAAACATTGGCAATTAATTCTAACCGTGCGCCACGAATGCGCAGTATCTGTCCACTATCAGTTTGCAGCTCCGGGGAGTACGTGTATGTGACAGCCGAACCCATTTCCCTGCCACCCTCTCTTCCGACCTCCCCTGATATTTCCCTCTGTCCCTCAACGTTTCTGCCATCGATGTCGCTCTTTCTCTCCTCTACACTCCGTTATACGTATCTCTTCGTCTCTTTGTCCTTCCTTCATCCCCCGATTGCAGCCTGTGACTCTATCAAGTTTGATCCCAACGTGTTGGCTGGTCCGTTTGGCACAACGTCTCCTACCTCGAGATTTCCATGTCTGGAAGTTCTGCCAGTTTACCGCCAAGCTGCCTGTTAGATCAGCACCGTGTAGGTATTACTCGAGGGTGAAACGAGCTTCTCTTACTCCTTTGTATTATCGCTGGTTCAACGCTGAGGTAGAGAAACGGGATGCTGCATCGGATTTGATTTTATTCGACTTCTTTTCGAAATACGGATGTCCTTATTATCGCGGCAAAGCAGTTTCGTACACGATCTTCTTTCGTACATTCGGTTTTGCGTACGCCGTTGATTCTTACGACGTTCATAGAAGTAAAAACAAATGTGTTTGAATAAATAGTCAAAGTTTTAACATGGAAAAATGCACCATGTCGTATCTATGACGACGAATGAATTGTGGCTATCAAATTATCTTGTTCTTTGTATCTCCCACTTTCTTCGTCGCTTTTCTCTCCTTCCGTTTCAATCTCGTGGCGAGTTCTTTTTATGGTGTCCCTAGCCAACGTAGAACCAAGGAAGAAGAAAGAAACAGTCCCTCTTCGTATTATCCACAAATGTTAGGTCAAGCCAGGAGTTAATGATCTATCTTGTTACACGTAGCGCCGGAATGCAGGGGTGCCACACTAGTGCTGGCGTATCTTTAATATAACCCGTGTTCATTCGAGACTATTCATGTGACTAAATTGCGATTTAGGGCTTAAATCGACGCCGCTGTTTCGTTGGTATTTTTACTCATTTTTTACGTTACACGTCCATGGGGTGAACCAATTCTTTCGTAATTGCCCTTTGGACTAAAATCAATCGTTTAATAATTATCCGACTCTTCTCACAAGATATTGTCAATCGGATCAATGTCGACCTCAATGACAAAAGATATCGAGTAATTCTCGCGGGGAACCTTTTCGCGGCTGTTTCATGGTCACTCGCGGGATCGTTCGAAATATTTCCATAATGGGGTTGAAGCGTATGATAACCGGGAAATTGATACTACTGCAGGCATTGCGAGACAGGAAAGATGCATCGACGGTTCGCGTAAAGGATGCTATCGTGCATTGTGTGTTACCCAATGAGATTGTCGGTTATACAGACTTCATATCCTATGTATGGCTTTATGACGCCGCTCTATTGCCTATCGTACACAGACCGTCTGTGTATACGCGTATGTGACGTTCGGCTTCTTCGAAGGTGCCATTTCAGACATCGAAGGAGGTAGTTTTATTCTTGGAGAATAACCCCAAGTACGCGTCAGGCTCCTATGCAAAAATGAATTCCCCGTGCGTTTATAGGCCACTTTAATGGAATACGAAAGTCGTACCACGTCCCATGAGCTTCGAGATGTTCTTAACGACCCTGGATATTTGTTTATTGACAGAACGTAAAATGGGACCGATCGTCGAGTCCGATAGAACGTAGAGTTAACTCCTAGTTCCGTGGGATTGAAGAATATCTTGTATTTTTTTTTTTTATTGTGGAATTATAGTATTAATTTGTATAAAAATGCTCAAAGAATATTCGAGATTAGAGAATAGAAAAATTATTAAAAGAAGTGTAAGTTCTAAATAATTCTAAATAATCAAACTATAGAGACTCAGTCACTCGCTATAAACATTCATATCAAATTCTCCTTACTATAACTGCATCTTCGCTCCAAAAACGGACGACATAATTTACGCATATGCCATCGTCGATGTAACTGTGTAGATCTTGCAATAACGTAATGATCTTCGTATATGCGAATCGATAAAGTTCCTTTGATATGCTTTGTGAGCGAGTATCAACCAACCACGTACCTTTTTTTAAATTTGTCAGAGATAACCTTGGAAGCGACATCGAGGGCTTTCATCGCGTTTTCCCGGGGGTGAAATAAAGGCGCGTGCGCTCGGTTTATTCGACGACACAAATAGGCAGGCAAAAGGGTATATTGTTTTGACAGCACTGCGGGATAACGGTGCAACTATCAATTGGATCGCGTAAGGATCAGAAGGTACTCGGGTCATTGTTCCCTCGGGCTTGAAAACGGCGGGCTTTCGAAGAAGAGCTATGATCGACAGCAATATTTCTGATTGAACATCGTCCTGCAATCGACACGAACAAAACAGCAACTACAGAAACGTAATTTCGACGCGATGCCAGTCGAGTGTTGCTCCTATATTTTCACTCGCAGAGCTCTCAGGCATAACTGATAAATAATCATTTTTGCACAAAAATTATATGGAGGAGTGAACGATATGGAATGAAAAATGTGTCAGTTTTTTCCGAGAAAAAACAGATAAATAATGGGAAACTAATATTAATAATAAATGAGAAAAGAGTAATAATTTATAAGAAGTTTTAGTTATTAAACATCTGTTAATCATAAGTTTAATTTATATTAAAATATTGTAAGCTTATAATAAGATTTCTGAAACATAATATAATTTAGAATTTCCCACGATACACGCAGTAAATGTGCAATTTGTAACTAGAATGTTCGTTTAATAAATGATGGCTCGAATAACGTAATAATGTAATAATATATTTAAACACTCTCCTTTCAAATCTTCAACACTCTAGGTTAATTTCCATCATATCAATTATTCACACGTAATGCCTGTACAAAGTATTCATCGCTCTCTCTGTGCCAAATCTCCTTTATTCAAGAAACCTATCAGTCTCATATTATCTTCGTTATACTAAATATTCAATAACTTGTCAAGCGTATAATATAATATAAATCAAAAACTATTTTCATTTACAGCAAAACGATAAATGTCAAATGTTTCAATTAAAACGTTTCATTCGCGAAATTTAATAGAAGATACGCGTATCTCTCGCATAAACTGTGACGATTCTAAAACGTACCACGAACAACCATGCTGTATCAATTTGGCAGCGAGCTTTCGGCAGTGTGTAGAATATACCGGAGCGATACGCGTTCTCCCAACGAGCCTGAGACACATCGAGCGCCCCGTAGACCGTGGAAACGATTATTGCGTCGGTTATAAAACGTAACTACTTCCTTCCGTTGCGCGGTAAAGCGCGACAGTTTTGTAGTCACCCTCGTGTACCGGAGGGTGATAATGGTAAGAGAATGAAGTCCGCGGACAAGTGTCGGTGGTTGGGTGTTTTAAATAAAGGCGCCAGCCGCGTAATGTGATTTTTCGTTACGTGATATCCGTGGGGCTGATGACTCTGCCTCTCCATGCACCCTACTCAACCCTCTTCATGGTAATTGCGGCGTAATCCGCGCGACGGCGCGCGTAATAATCGAGGCGAACCCTGCCAGCTCGAATTCTCAGCTGAGCCTCAAACTTCGCGAGAAGCGTGGTGATTCATTCGCAAGATAAAATCCTTTTATTATATTTTTTTTGTAATTTATTTGTTTAATATTTAGCTAGACCTTTTATACGGCTCTGAATAAATAAATAAAATCACACGTTTCCAACTACCAAAATATTTGTACAAATAAAAAGAAGTAAAGAAATATGCAAATGCGATGACTATTAAACGAAAATGAAAGAACTTACGACAGCGTTTGCGCAAAGAAAACAGCTGCAGTTCGTTAATTTGACGCGTAAGATACCGAGGATATCGTACAATCGTTGTGGAGTATCGGTAGCATCGTTGTTGACGCAGAGATCCTAGCTGGGAAATTCTTGGGAAAATTCCGAGACGTGAACGAGCGTGCCCCTCGTTTCCTCCGATACGTCTGGCGACGATATCTGATCGACGTAAATATCCAATAACACGACTCTGATTTACGCGCACGACAGACGCGTCGTTACAGACCTTTCTAGGCTCAGAATGCGCTTTCGAAAGGTCGAGAAGTGGCTACTGCGAAATGTATTGCCTCCATTGAGAAAGTCACTTAAGAAGAGAAAGATTAAGGTGAAAAAGGTGGAAAGCGAAATTTAATGCATTTTGAATGTTCTATTCATCTGTAATATTAGTTCAATAGTTACACGAAGAAAGTAGATGTGGCGTAATTAAGATGAAAAAAATCAAATAAATTTCACCAACTTACGTAAAGCTTCATCTAAAGTAGTACGCGATGTTTGCAACTAATTTAACAATAGACAATGGTCGAGGAGCGGACGAATTACTTCCGTCTTCCAAGACAAACAATCAAAGAATGAGGATCGAAGCTTAAAGAACAAAGAGAAGTCCCGAGGGGATCGAAGTTTAAAGACTTTTAAAAAATTCGGATGTAAAGATAGAATAATATAAAATTCCGGACTGTTCAATTTTTACTGCAAATTAATTTTAAATACATCCACGAAAACACTTGCAAAATTCAACAATTGCTTCTTAATTAATTTGAACTTCTCAAGTTCGACCAAATATTCGTCGTCCGTAACAACTTACCGGCAAAAATTTACAACTCTCAAATTATTCTTCGTACAGTTCATACTCTGGACGATAACAGGAATATCCAGTCGTTCGGTTGTATTGCTTTGTCCATTGTTCCTTCTACCTCTTTAAGCGTGCTGCGACTAAATTTATTTCCGACCATTATTCGTGACATCTCTACGGTGCTCTTCCCGAGGTTCACACTTTGCTCGGTTTTATTATTATATTACCGTTCATCATTTTCTACGGCCTGTCTACTAACTTGTATTGTATTCAAGTTTTACAACGAAATCGCGCTTACTTTCTCATCCTATTTATTTATTTGCCGCTGTATCTTGAATTTATTTCGCATGCAAATACAAATCCCGAACGTTTCGGTCGAATGCAAATACAACAACGGTTATCGATTTTATTACGTATTTTACGATAGAATTTTTATCATATATTGCCTTGTTCCTCTGAGAAGCATAAGAGAAAAATAGCCAGTGTTATTTTTGACAATGCAAACAATTTTGTACAGAATAGCTTTTGTAACCAAGTAGATATTTAAATACCGTAATGGTACGTCATAAAAGAAATGGAGCATCGTTGCATGACAGTTTCCAGTAATAACGATTAAAGAAATATAGGAAAATATTGAAAACATTCAAAGAGTTTCTATTACGGTATTTGCAGGACGTGACAAAGCTTTGTTTACATTCCATTCTTTTAATTACGATCCGTAATGTAACGATAACTGCTACAAATAAAATAAATAAAAAAAATCTTTTATCCGAGCACTGACTTTTCTGCCTAAATTCGACGCAAAGCGATCATTGGCAACCGATTATTGATATTACTGCACGAATTTTGATTTATCAACGTATACAAGGTTTCCTGATAAATTTAAATATGACAAAAATTGCTACAGAATATACAGATATTCGAAATCAGTCCCTATATTCCCCTTTGAAATCTTTCGTAACAACGGCGCGCATTAAAGCGATGCATCAAGATGCTTCCTATCCTTGAGATGAATTTTCTGTCGTTCCTGGAAGCAAATGGGGAGATTTTCGAGTAATGCCCGAAGGGAGACGAAGTTCCTAGGGCAAACTTGTCGGCACTTGAATTTTGATCGTGTTTACGGAAACGCTTTGTTCCCGTAGATTTGAGTCGAAACCCTGACAAACGATCGCGATTTAATGCGCCGTAAAAATGGAGTTCGAAAGAAGAGGGGTGGGCGTCAGATACTCGGCAAATAGCTTCCGATACATGGTAATCCGAAAGGAATTAAAAGTTTTACCAGCGTCTGACGAGATTCGCAATGGACAGGAAGCTTTGCGAATCGACCTGTTAAAACTTCCACTATTAAAATTATCAAGATCCCCTTGAACCGAGCTCAAGGAACGGGTTTGAAGAAACGGGTACGGGTGTAAATGTTCATCTAGGTCATTTGAAGAAGACGAGCTATGCGATGTTATGTAATGGAGCGCACATTTAGAAAAAGAATTGGACAAAATTATTTTGTTAGTCTCAGCAGTTGAAAATAGTGAAACCTAATTATGTAATATACCTAACTTTACTGGAAAATGCAAGGAGGGATGGTACATTCGCACATGGTAAGTCGTTTCACAGACGTAATATATTTTAGTATGGAGGTACAGTAGAACTCCATATATCGAAATGAAATTTTAGTTAGTGCCCGGTTAAATGAACTTCTGTCGATTAAATCAAATTATTTGAACGAGAAATCGTTAGTGGTGGGTAGAATTAGTGAACTTCTATTAGTACATGAACTTTAGTTATATACGAACTCCTGTCCCCTGATGGGTTCAGATAAATGGAGTTCTACCGTAGTTCACACATCGGTCGCCGCGCAGTCATATTTAATGCGTCCCCTGCCGTGCTGTTTTCACCCGACTTCTGTTTAAGATCCAATCCTGTCATGCGTTTATATTCTTAAAATGTTCTTTTATAGCGTTAACATTCTTTCATTAATATAGTAACTATGGTACATTTTGTTAACTCGTTACTGGAATCCTCAACTTTTTCTAGAAAAAATTATGTCGTATCTTCTTACATTTGAAATTATTTTACGTTATATGTGGAAATTTTTTAGTTAAGGGACGACGTAGTTAAGAGATTAATACGGCAACAACGAGATAGTAAATTGGCGTGTGATCGTCTCATGTGGACGCGCCTTGCGTTTGCATAAGACCGTAACTCGCTAACTTTGAACAAACCTATCTCAGTTGGCAAATTAGACGTGTCAACCTCTGTTTAAACGTTATTTCAATTAACACAGTTTAATCGTCGCTGTGCAAATGAAAGTGGAAAGTGAATTGTATTACGACGGAGTTTTGAATTTCGGTCACGTTGATTTTATCGTAATATACAGATTAATGATTAATTTCAAGTACTTACACGGTGCTTGTACCGTGGAGAGAGCCAAGGGAGATGCATGGCTTACCTGAAACAGAAATTAATAACGTGAGTTGGCAAGTCTTTGGGGTACTATAGTTTGTTTGAAATCAATTGACCGTTCAAGGTCACTGTGGAGTTGCTCTCCGCCACACCGCTTAGGTACCTACTCGGTTATTGTGACACTTCCAGTTCTGCCTGAGAGTTACTACCATAAGTTACACGGTTAGATACGATCATGAAATCTAGTATAACGATCCTTAATATGAAACTACCGTAAAAATAATATCGAATCTATATATACATGAATTTTTACAATTATATCAGCTCATTACTTCACAATTGTATTTCTACAACAATTATTAGTTTCTAGATTTCAAATTAGAATAAAAAGCTGCACTCAACTATAGTCTTTTCCTTTCATGAATAAACGAAAGCTCAGATTAAATGATAAAGAAAGTAGCATTCAGTAGCATTAACAGAGCTTTCTTAACTTCTATAATAAATTTCAAAGCGACCTAAATATCGCTTTGTCTAAAAAGTATCATCCAATTGTCTCTCAATTTTGCAAGAGCGCGTAATTAGCTCGTCACTTAAGACGACAGTGGCAAGCGACAAAAGGAAGGGGGTGGGTGCTGGGAAGATTACAGCAAAATGTATACGAACTTTTAAAGGAAGAACAGGATAACGCTCGTTAGCGTTCTGCTCCCGTTCCCCTTTGCTGCTTTTTGTTTACGTTGCGCGATATTATGAGTAGGAAATTGCGCGAAACTTGAAAATATGCACGCCAACCTCTTATTATTCCGGCGCGATTGCGCTGGCGGAACGACGGCAGAAGGAAAGGGGAGTGGAGAGACACGATGTATTCATTGAACCTTTGGCCCCATTGTCCGTACTTTGGCTCTTTTCAACAGTGATAAAACAAATGGCCTTCATAAGTCCATCAGGAGAACTCTCGTCCAAGTAATTTGAAATAGATTCCCGGGTATCTCAGTGCAGTTTGCACGAGCCCTTTCTTCCGCAGCCGGATGAAAACCGATGAGAGGAGCGTATTTCAACCGTGTAACCGTACATACCACCTTTCAATTCTCTCTCTTCGACGACGACGTCATAACCGCGGCGGAAGCGC
Organism: Bombus vancouverensis nearcticus; assembly: GCF_051014615.1. NCBI lineage: Eukaryota > Metazoa > Arthropoda > Insecta > Hymenoptera > Apidae > Bombus > Bombus vancouverensis. The sequence continues at coordinate 13,926,032 of NC_134912.1, read as the reverse complement.
CGCCGGCGGAAGCGGTGCTACTGAATACCGCGAATTTCGCTGGCATTAAGCGATTCAACCGTCGGCCCCTCCTCCTCTCTTGTCGGTCTCTTTGTCTTTTAGCGAATCGTAACTTCCCTGTAACGTTTGACGTTCTTTTCCTGATTCCTCTTTGCTCGCTTTTTCCTCCAGTGTTCTGTTCTGCCTGCTTGTTCGATGTTATTGTTATTCGGTAGTGCGACGTACAAGTTTCTTCGACATTTTGGTTTTAGTTAGAATTTTAGGGGGGAGTTTGATTCTGATTATCTCGAGGATTATCGATATTAACTGTAGAGGATTATCGAACCTAAGAGTTATCGATGAAAGTAAAAGATTTAATAAATCGCGTTGTGGTTTTTTATGAATGGTTTGTTGGAGTGACTAGTTTGTTAAGTTAACAATTTTATGTTTGAACAAACGAGTGAACGTTGGGGACGAATTCGGCGTTCAGTAGTGGCGAGAGTAATAAATATGAGGAAACGTGAGTTATTCATTTTTCTTCTGGCTTTGCAAGGATCCTGCGCAGGTTCTTAAACACAAGGTCTCCAAGCTCGTTCAATGCGGTATAAATTGCTATTCTTCACGGAATGTTTTATGGTTGCGAAGTGGAAGTAATTGCATAAATTTTCCCTTCGCCTTCGCCGCATTGCATGGACATAAATAACCCGTGAATAGTACACCACTAATATTACACGACTAAAGCAACTTCAAAGCAAGTATTTAAAAAAAGATAATTCTTAAAAGAGAAGAGCAAACTGTTCTGATAACTACATCAAACAAACGCCAGCAACTAATCAAAGTAAATACTTGAAACACCGATCATGCCATTAGAGAGATGACAAGTCACTCTGACAAAATCTAAACACGTTCGTCCAAATTTCCGCCTCCACAAAAACAAAAACTACACGCAAGCTTATCAAGCGAACGCAAGCTACGAACCGGTTACACAATGCCAAACAAGCTCAAAGGCAAACACATGAAGAAGAAGAAAAGCAAACCGCAACAAGCACAACGTGTCCTATTCTTCCCTCTCGCTCTTTTATATCTGTTCTCGTTTCCAGATATCCACCACGAGTAGCAAATTGACCAAAAGCGATTCTCAAAACGGCAAAAGAAAAAAGAAAATAAAGGGAGAAACGAGGCATCGAATAAAAGGTGGTTAGTAGAGAGATCAGAAGAAAGAGAGCCACAGTCCGCATCGATAATACACTCGTTAGATGGACGGTGACATTTATTCGAAGGACAAATTGCCGAGCACAGTTTCGGCTGGTGTTCAATCGGGGAAAAAAGCGATGAACGAAAATTGGCATCGATGAAGGAGAGGGTTGTGCTGACCTGATAGCTCGTCCTTCGTCTCCTATTCTCGTGTTTCTGGCCGTGGCTGGGCATCCCTAATTAGTCAGACACACGCGACTTGCCGTTTCGTCGATTGCGGCCACAACAATGCAGCGTCTCTTGCTACTTGTACGGGGCGACGTTTAACCCACATTTCCGTGAGGATATGTGGCTGATCCTCGAGACGGCGATTAATTAGAAGGTCGAGCTTGATGAAGCACTCGCGTGCTCCTATTACTGTCGATCGTTTAGAAACTGTGTAATCGTCTATTAAAAGATGTTTCTAAAACCGTGGTTACAATAGACGCGAAATTACGCCAACTGTCCTTCTGACGAATGAAACGTTTGAAGACTATGTATTTGATTGTTCTGGTGTTCTTTTTCGAGAGAATGATAGTTCATCGGAACAGGTATCCACTGTAATCGTAGCCTAAATATAGCGATATATTAACGCCTTGCCATGCGCATAAATTTGTTAGTAACGTTAGCCAATAACCGGTGTTTTTTGGCAAAAGATTTCAAGCTCATGAAGTTTACGTAAGAAATCGATTTGCACGTGGCATTAACGCGGTGTCACCGGATACTAACATTTGGCCTGTACTTGATAACACGTTGATGCCATCGAATGTAAAGGTGTTAACATATCAATACTTGGAAAACATAATCCTCGCTTACGTTAATGTTTAATGCAGCAAGGATAAATGTAGGAACGTGAAAGTATCGCGAAGGCAGGTGCGAATTTCATTGCACATAATTTCTTTAAATTGGGCGGAGTTGTAACGACGATAAAAATGCTAATGCGGCCACGTGTCCGGCCAAGAGGGAATCTTGGTACGTGATCGTCGCTTGTAATATAAGGGACGCTTAGAGAATGCGCAAGATTTGATAACACTGAGATATGCATATAAAAATTGAAGAAATTAAATAAGGATTATTCGAAACTTCTTTCGTGCAATGTAAACAATTTATTCCGGAAGTAATTTGAATTTATCTAGAAAAGATGAGGAAATTATACAAGTATCTATTCTAATGATATAAACTGCATTTACGTTTCAAGCCTTAAAGTATTTTAACGATTTATTTAATTTATTAATTTATTTAAAAAATATAGGCATTAATTAGCGATATATACAAACAGAAAAAACCGCGCTCGTAATAGTAGAATGCTGTTGAAAGCTGCGCTCATTTACGAATATGGAAAACACGTAGCATGCTGCAAAATATTTGATGTAATTCCAAACGAAAGTAGGTCTTTTTAAAAAATTCAATTGAAAATACAGAATGCAATTTTTCTATACGAGTCACCGCTTTCGGGAAAATCGATTTTGAAATACGGTTCGGTGCGCGCGCACTTGACTGAAACGGTTCAATGGATCTCTCTACACATCTCTATCGTGTTTGTACACAAAATGTACACGGCCAGTAATTTATAACCGAAAACCCCTATTTTTACAGTAAAAGTACCGCGCACCTTTTGTAACCGAAACGAGAAATTATACGAGCTTTGGTAAAGCCACGTTAACAAGGGTCGATGGCAAATCAATGGAATAAAAAAAAAAAAAAAAAAAGAAGAAAGGCAGGTCAGTTCGTTCGAATTTACTTCTTTAGTGTGTAAACAGAATGGATTTTATTTTTTAAAGTACTGAAAATTTTGGAATCGATGAATCAAAGAAGCTGCGCGTTGTAACTATGTTTTATAAAGAAATTCTACTCGCGTTTTAATCGATTGGCATTCGTTCGATCGCTATTTGTTTTTTTATTACTTACTCATTCGTTCAAAAAAAAAAAAAAAAATGCAAAAAATTCGATCCTAGTTGGCGAACGTTCTAGCCAAACAAATCAGGAAGATCTTTTATTTTACGAACGATATTCTAGCGAAACAACCACAAAGATTTTTCATTATTTCATTTTATTATTCTTTTACGCTGCTATTTTAAGCGAAATATTCCATCGTACCTTATAATTCAGAGAACACAAAGACGTCAAATAAAAAGACATTTAGAAAGTAAACTTAAGATTAGCTTGAAATTCAGTAGTATTGTCTGGTTATAGTCAGACGAACAGAAGAGCTACAACTGTTTCCACTGGGCGTTTTAATTATTTTGACTACTGGTCAATTTTAAAACTTGACTAGATCACATAACACCTTAGTATAATAATTTCAAATTTGTGTTGCCAAAACCGCAGATTTTCTCTGATTTTCGTGCCTATCATAAATAGCGCAATCATGCTCTAACTCTAACAAATAAACTAGGCGACAAACTAAGCGCAACCAGGGTGTTTTCCATGCTATTTATTTGAACAATGTTTTCCTAAAAGTTTTCCTCGTGTTGCGCCACGACTTTTCTTCTTTCCCTTGCCTTTTTTCTGCAACACCAGACGCCTCGTAACTCTCACACAGGCTCATCTGGAATTTAAAAAGAAGCCGAGGCAATACCGCGGCAAGGGCATGGCACCGCTGTAATCTTACTAATTAGCAGCGATGGCCTTTGTAGGCGGTTCCGAGCGTTGTTTCCTTCCGGCACTGCGTGGCCGTTTCATCGTGCGGATGCTTTGAATCTCGCCGTGGCTTAAACGTCTCGCTACCGAGGAAAAGTTGCGTGGGTGAAAGACGTTGGTCTGAAACATTTTCACGATACTCTCTTGCCTGGCCAATTCGTTTTGACCGCTTGGCGTTTTGGCTCGAGACAATAGGAGTTTGGTGTCTTTGGGCTTTCGGCGGTCGCCTAGAAGCGCACGGTTTGTTAGCTATTTCTTCCTTTCGTTCCTTTTTCTTCTTTCTCACGGCCCTTCATACGGCGGTAAGGAGTAAATTACTGCTTAGCTGCGATGCGTCTCTATGGTGCGTACCAATTTTTGTAAGTATCTAACGAACCGTGAAATTAGTTTTCTACGCATGAGCCGGCTAAGCTAGCTTGTAGTCCGATTCTGTGGCAGACACGACAACAGCCGCGTGGATCAACTGAACCAGATACCTGAGACTAGATGTCTTGAAACAAGGAGAGCTTCACAAAGAAAGAATTCAATTTCTAAGTGAAATTAAGATCAAATAATACAAGACAGGAATTACTGAGAGTCAGTTGGAAATATTACGAAGGTCTATATATAACGTACCAGATATTTTTCTACTTATGCGGTCGGATATGTGTCCTAGCAACTTCATTCTTGCTGAGTCAAGTAATAGCATTCTTGCTTAGGTCAGTTATTTAGCTAGGTCAGCTATTTAGATGTTAACCTCGATCTTTTCTATCGCAGATGCAAGCGAAGACTCGGAATGTTCTATCAACGTATTTTGACCGTGATGTTCAACAAGTAGAACAAGTAAAGTGTTAGACAAGTATTTGAGCAACTGTAGGAAAGGTTTCGATAATTCAATTAATGTGAAAAGCTACTTCGAAGTTGACATGGCCTTGAAAGGTCTCTGAACTATCTTGGCCATGGCCACCAAAGTGCTTTAGATGACTTTGACCTGATTTAAACAATCCTGGCCAGTTTCAGATAACTTTGAATGATATTCATACTATCCTGATCATGATCACAAAATACTTCAAGTAATCATGAACTCAGTCTCTCATTTCCAATATATTTAAATATATTTTACTATCAATCTGATGTACGTTCTATTATCATCTAAAAATAACGTTCTTTACGATCATTATCTCCAGCTAAACAAAACACCAAGAAAAGCAGCAGGAGAAGAGAAAAAAAGAAAATGAATTAGAAACGCGACACGTAACAAGCACCGAACAACCGACTCGCGCGTTTTTCGTCGAGGGAATGTAACGATAAATTTCGCAGAGAACGCAAGATGCCTGCGAAAAAATATTACACCGGACCCCGAAGGGCTTCGGGTTATGAAGTACGACTCGCTGCGCTGATTTCCACCGTGCAGATAACCGCTGGCAGGATAATTAGATAACGAAGGGTTGCACAAGACGGCCGGGAAGATTTTAATCTTCCGTCGCGGAGGAATTCGTCGCACGTCGCGCCATAGGCACGCGACAAGTTCGGTTTATTCGCGGCAACTCGAAGGGTGCTCTCGGTGCCGCGTGGGTCGCTCCAGGGAGATTGATGGCGCGACTAGTCATGTGGTTCTAATTTACCCTCTATTACCACGCCATAAATTTCGCCGGCGAAAAACGCCCCGACCGAGATATCATTATGCCAAGCGAACGAACCTTCGTTGCGGACGATACCAACAGAGGGACCTTATGGCCGGAGAAATGGAAACGTCATTGCTTTCGGGTGCGAACAAGGGTTGTTGGGTCTCGTTACTTTCTCGTTTCGTTCGTTTTATTGGTTCTTCGTAGGTATAGTTTCGTATCTATAAATGTAGGTATTTTCTCTTTTTTTTTTTTTTGGCGTATTCCAGACGAAAGGGAATTGTATTGGATCCTATAATGTGCCGTAGGAAGGATATTATCAGCAAAAGCATATTATTCTAACATAACTAACATGATATTTATTAGAATGTAATGGACAAGGTATTTGATGTTTCGTAGGTAGTAAAAATTCATAGGTGGGATAAAAATATTTACCTATATTCGCAAGGTAATTGAAACATAGGCAACTTTCATTTTCAAATGCCGAATTTGCAATCATAGGTCTATTGTCAGTGTATAAATTCCGCTTTATAAATCCGTCGAGAGGATTTTATTTCTAGTTTATTTCAAATCGTTTTATTTTAAACTTTGCATATGGTGCAGTATTATCGTGTTTCCGATATTTCGATTCATATTTCAACTATCAAAATTACACGGGAAAATGTAAAAATAGGAAAATAGAAATGTATCTCCGATGTATATAACTAATAATTCAAATGTTAATATATGAAACTCGAATTTCAGTTCGACGATCCTCGCGATCAGATTTTCCATTTTTATATTTCACTATCTTCCTATAAAAGCTCTTTAATGAACCAATCTTTTGAATTCTTTGATCACTATGATTTTCACAGCAATGTTTCAGCTTCGAGGAACTACGTGTATTACTAAAAAATCTAATGGTACATGACAGGCAAATTGAAATAGTGGCGATACAGCACAGATTCATATTTCAATTTCATTGCCTTAGGTATATGCAAAAATATTTTATACACGACGGCGAACATGATCGTAATATCGATAAAATCCTGACATAACTAGCAAATTTGTGTAATGCATAGTGATGTATGCATCAATGTTGCTACTCGCCAGTTTTTTTTTTTTTTATAGTTGAATCATGATTAGCAATGGAAATGATCGGACAGCAAATATTCGTTACGAAATGTTGGAGACTTATAAGTGCATGAATTGCTGTCACAGCAAGGTTGCAACATTCCCAACAAGGGGGAAACACGGGAAGGAAGCATGGAAACCAGGACGACGTCGACAGTTCGCGCTACAATCAAGCCCGGTTTTTATTTGCATTTGCTTTTAAATGGTTTCACGTGTGCTACGCGAAATGTTATGCAGAAGGTACGCGTGTAAAAAGTAATCGATGCACGACGCAAACGTGTATATGCATACAGCACAATGGCTGTTTTGTCTCGCGTATTTTTCTTTCTTTCCTACTTTCCTTTTCTTCCATTTTTTTTCTATCTTTCTTTTTTTTTTCGTTCCCCGTATTTCTCGCTACGAGCTCGCGAGCTAGTCGAGCACGACGTTTTATTTGAAAATTTACCATTGTGAAAAATCGTCGTCGTCGGCGGCGGCTGAGGGAACAGCGAGGAATAAATTAATGGCTCAATCGGACCGAGTAGACATTCCTTAAACGTATTTGTCAACGGGTATCAATTCAATCGAACGCTCGATCGAGGAAGTCTATCCGGTTAAAAGCGATCGCTACCATTCGCAGACGTATTACCGTAATGGCTAATCAGTCTTGCCTGGTAAAAGCTTCGCGGAATTGTATCCTTGAGTAGCTGTCAAAACCAAAATCCGCGTCCACCTCTGTAGTCACCTAGCCCGTTCGTCTTTCGACGATTGGAACTTGAAACGATTTCTTTCCATTCAAGGAATTTCTCGAAATAACAGTAACTTTCAAATGATGTTTGCGTTTATAGTTAGTGCTCCAATCGAGATAAGTTTAACGTTCTAAAATCTATATTTTATTTATTTTTACGCGCTGTCTTTTTCTATTTTCACCCAATCCTCTAAATATGACTGCAATAATCGATCCACGAAATTACATTTTCACGTCCTTTCAATTCTATTTAAGCTGACAATAATAGACGTAATCGATACCAACACTAGTCTTAGGAAGCAGAGACGCAAAAATGGGAGTGGTTTGACGAAGGCAAATGCGTTGCGTGTTCGGTTTGCTAATACCTAGTTACCAATACCAATGAAATTGCAATATGGTAGACATCGTAAAGCACGACGAACGGTACATTATGCCACGTTTCACCGAGGAGAAAGAAGTTGACGAAATTACGCGCGCGACGATAAATCATCGCGTAAGCTTAGTTGGACGCATAGAATCAAGAAAAATGTGTACGCCGACTATGCACGTGCTCTGCATCGCTTTTTTTGCAATGTTTTTCCATTGAACGTTTATCAAATGGCGTTTGGTTAATTTATCGAAGCAAGCACATTTTTCCTGCAAATAACGTGACTTTGGAATGAACAGCTTTAAGATAAACATATAGGGAGATTATTAATCGAGTTATTATTAGTCGCAGGAACACGTATCATTTTTTCATTTTCACTCTAATAACGTTGATCTAATTCATTTTTCCACAAATCATACGCACGAATAGCAACATTCCAATTCCTAAAATATTCCAGAAACCTGGAAATAGATAAAAATTACATAATGCGCTCAAATCACGTAAAAGCAAAATCGCTATCTCTGGTACGTATTCATTCTTCTAGTTCAATTTACGATGCTTAATACCCGTGACAACCCCGCCCTAGCCTGGTGAACGTGTTCCGGAACAAAGGAGGCCGATGTTTATCATCTTCGGAAGGGGTGCCACTGTCTCGACACGCTAAACCGGAAATCTGCATGATATTTGACGATTCATAAATTCCCCGGTAGAACGACTGTGTCGTACAAAGCACTTATTTCCACGTGACGGTATCAGGTTTAAGCGGTTCCTGTGAAATTTCGGCTCGCCGCGGGCGTTAGATCGCGTGCATATACGCGTGCCCACGCCAACGTCGTAATGAAATATGCTTTCCCGATATTCCAATATTGCCGAGGAACAATTTATCTCCTTACGAGTGGCCAAAACCCCGGCTTGTAATACGATAATGAAAAAAATCCTACGCAAAGCTTCGAATAACTGCTGAATATTGTTTTCCGTCTGAACGGCTTTCGCGGAGCTTAGCGACTGGTAATTGAAAGTTTAAGGCTAACTTAACGGTACATTTGGAGCATTGCTACCGACGTAAATAACGTTTAGTTACCCGTTCTTCGCACTTATAAATGAATTTAAGGAACGATTTCTCGATGTCATGGTTACTATGTTTCGTGTCTCTTTTCCTTTAATTTTCTCTTGTATAGTTCCGCGTCATAAGTTATAATTATTAAATAACCTCCGATTGAAAAGAGTGTTTAAAGACCATTATCATCAAAATAATAGTATATTAAAATTTGATTAAAATTGCCTCAGCGACTTAACAGATGATAGAAAATAGGTCACGAAGTTTAAAACTTTCATATAAGCATAAGGCTGGGATTTACGTTATCACCGTATTATTTTATTTCAACGTTACATTATAATTATGCCACAGACAGACCTATTTACGGTAGCTATTAGTTCTTCCTTATTAATTTTCATTGCTACGGGAAATACTGGAATTAACTAGAATTTTTTCCTCTGACGAGTCGTAGAGAAATCCGGCTATAAGTCGTTAATCCTTTTAGAACGATTATGAGCAATAATTAAATGCTGCTTTTAATTTTTTAATTTTTTATTTTACGATTGTTCGGACAAGTTTAACCGAGGATTATGCGTTAAGTGTTGGGAGTGATCATTGAGAACGTATTCTAGATAAAACTGTCCGAAACAAATTTATTATTCCAACTGACCTCGTTTGAAGACAGTATAAACATTACAAGAATTCAATCACCGAGAGTTGTTCCAGAGAAGATTTTTCTCCCTAATAAAAAATTCCCTTAAATTCGACAGAAACTGGAAATCAAGTTCGAAATAATGGAAATTATTTCCATAGATACCTATAAATGTTAGATTAAATTTAGTTTCAGTTATAAATGGCAACCATTTGACGTGCTTTCCAATGACACCGTCATAATTACAATCCTAGTTGAATCAATAATGCCTATTGGCAAAGAGATATCAATTATTCTATTACTGTCACTAAATTAATATAGATTAATATTACTGATGATTTGTAATTGCGTTATTAATTGTATTATTAAATACAATTTCACACTGTATGACTCAATAGAATATCTCTTATCTAGAGTACAGATTACGAAATATACTTTTCAAAATGTTTATGATTTTATCACACTTCTATCATCATTATCTGAAATTTATTGAGATAATTAAACAATTACCTGAAAATTTTACGATTACACTGTCTTGAAATATTTCAGATTGCACACGTAAAAATATCATTTTTCAAAAATATTAAATTCAAATATCTCTCGGAAATGTCTATCCGTTCTCGCGTGGGTATAACCTCGTTCTCCCGACACGAAGCCAAGAATAAATTTTCTAACTGAACGCCTTATCATATCCTTCGAAAACCATATATCCACGAAATTACTCCCCTTTAAATAAAAAGAAAGAAATCAATTCGAAACCACAAATAATTCGATCCGATTCTCTTCCACCGCTAATCCGATAAATAGAGTATCGACTCAATTCCTTCTGCAAATAAACTCAAAGCAGCTAAAAGAAAAACTTTCTAAACCCCAGATTCCCAAGCTCCGGGACTTGCAGTTGTTTCCATAGAAAAATTTCAATGCTGAAAATTTCCACCATTTATTTGTTTCAATACGATTACATGGTAATATTTTACCAATGTTTTCTCGTGTTTTGCGCAGCGGTTATGTTTAATTGCAATTATTTTCCTAGAATATTTCACAACCAAGACTCACAGCTCTTATTTATTTCCGTGGCAACCTACATTGCTATTGCCGTGATTATTTTTAGTTGCAGTCATACATATATTGTAGAAACTTTCATCTCGAAAATATTCAGCAATATGGCTGAATATCGATATTCTAGCAGCTCCTTTCATTTTCACTGAAATTAGTTCTATAGAAAATCTTATTACGAATATTTTCAACATTTAGTAGCGCAAAAATCTTAAAACATCGTCGTATTGACTCATTCGCTAGAAACGAAATAAGAACAAAAATAGATCTCCCCTGGAAAATGTTTGAGAAACACTGTTCTAAGCGAAAGAACTCTGTCCAATCCATACCAAACGAAGGAGTTCATTCAAAAGCTCTCCGCAAACGATTTTCCCGATGGAGGAGGATCCACTTCATCCCCGACGTGAAGGATTTTTCGAGCGTCGATCCTGTGGAACAGAACCTAGCGGAGAGAGCGAGTGACTGGTTCCATTAGAAAGGGAAAACTCCCAGAAAATGTTTTGGATTTCAGATAGAGGCTTTCCTCGCAGATAGCAGTAGTGAATATCGGTATCGTTTCAGCCGGGTGGAAGGAGGATGGGTTTGGCAGTGGAGTCGGTCGAAACGTGTCGGACGAGTTGCTTGTCGGGCCAAGGACGCGCGAAGGCCGAAGAACGCAGGGACGGGAGGACGTTCGGAGGAAGAAGCGACGGCGAAGGTATCCGAGGCGGAACAGACGAGCGCACTCAGCAAGGGATACCGAGCTGTCTCCGATCTGACACGCTAGGATTACCGTCGAAAGAGGAAAAACGCGTACCACCCTTCCACGCGCAGCAACCATTGGTAAAAATAGAGTCTCGTCTTTCGCCGCGTTGTCCACTTCAAGACAGAAACGGAAAACGGCTGAACAAAGAGTTTATATAAACGTCGCACGGTCGTAATTGATACGTAAATTTATTACACCTTTAGCTCTTGGTGTCTAGAGATTGAAATTAGTTACTGCCTCTTATCCAGAGTAAAGTGCAATTATAGGCGTTTGTCGTACGTCCATGAAGAGAGGATACACGAATTTTAATGAGAGAAGAGTGGAAGACATATACATATGTATGGATCTGTGTAAAGAGTTTTGTTCATTCGCTATTAGAGATTCGACAAAAATCGCCAGTGATTAATATTAATGATGTCGATTACAAACGAAAATGATGAACGTTCGAATCGATCGATTCGATTTGTGCAAATTCGCGAAGCTCGGATTTTTGTTATCCGAAGAAGCATGAAATTGCATTATCAATAATCATGATAATATAAATGGACTCGTGTATGAATACTTTCCACTTCATTTCCACTAAACTTTGTCATGAACGACATAATTTTCCCAAACTCAAAGTAAAGAACAAAAAGAATTGCTTCGACACGACATTCGATGTATCGCGATATAACAAAACGTTGGAAGAAACATACGAGTGAAAAACCTTCTTCGGAATAATTCGACCCAGTTTGCGAAACTCCTGCGAAACTTGCATGGTGGTTGGAAGAAATGCGGTCGAAATTGAATTATCGCCGGCCATATTTCAAACTGGCGGCGGCAGCACGGCCACCCCATTCCCGGATGTACGTATATATGCCACGGGGCGAGACGCTCGAACGCGCGAAATACGTTCCTGCCGGTACGATTAATACTCGAGATTAATTAACCGTGATATATAAAAGTTCCCTCTTGGTATGGATGAGCGAGGAGGGGAAGTCGAAAAAGCGCGAAAGGGAACTCCGATTTCGAGCTAAATTAACCTATTAAATCGTTTGCGAAACGGATTTCTCGTCGGATCCGATTGAATTTGGTTTCGCCGCGGTTTAATTACCCGACCATTATCTTCTTCTCATTATCTGGATTAATCGGCTATCTGCAGATTACACGTGACAGATTCACCAACAAACGTACGCTGAAAAGTTTCCTCGTCCTGCGCCTCGTCGATCGTGATTCTTTTATAAGAAAGGGACGTTTCCTACGCAATGATGAAAGTGAGAGGATTAATAGAATCAATGAATACTTTGGCGTCACATATCCCTTTCTTCCGTTCTCCGCCGTTGGTTGCTTTTGATCAAAGTTTCACGGAGGGGGAGAAAAATTTCAATTAAACGAACGCTCGTATCTTTGCTGCTCGCACGTACTTAGGTCATTACGTACGAAGTACTCATCGTAAATTATTCTCTTTGAAACTGTTCAGATCACAAGAATTTATTTTTAATCCGCGTGCTACTCGCGTCCTGTATCATTTCTTTATGAAAACCGACGAATTTCGAGGATGTTTTCGAAACGAAGTGGTTAATTTGTGGAAAGGACGTGGGGAAAATTATGTTATATTTAGCGAAAAACTGTATTATACACAGTCACGGTAAATTTCGCTAATAATTAGTTGGGCAACCATTAGGGAAATAATAGGATTGTAGTCGTAAGCCCGAGTATGGAGATTTAAATTATTAACGATATAAAGGATCAAAGAGCACGGTATTGAATTGTGGATATTTGGTTCAAATTACTGATGAAAATTCGGATACTTAGAAAATTATGGAACACGCGAAAGAAACAAATTGGAAGGGATTTAGATCACAAAAATTCAATCTCCCCAGTAGTCGCCAAATTTACTGCATCCAAAATGATTAAATTGGAAAAATTAAGAGAAAAGTAATTAGATATCCACAACGTTCCAGTGAAACGGCTTGGAGCACTTTATGTAATTAATTAACTAATTTAATACATAGAAGGGTGAAAACGCTATCAGCACAATTAAGTACAATACACACCTCGCACAACCATATTACGAGGCTGCTTTTAAACAGAGACAGGGTTAAATATCACAGATCCAATTTACACGCGAAGAAAAAAGAAAAACGGATGCCTGTAACTAGCAAAAAATCCTATTAATACGCAGCAGCTGTTGCATCAGTCTCGCCTTTGATTTCATTATTCCGACCGTTTCGAGCTCGTAGCTGGATTCCAATAATAAGCTTCGAAGCTTCTGTACCTGTGACCACACACGTGTGGTCATAAGGGGGTGCACGTGCCCGATCGTAATAGGGAATATACGAAACGAACCAACTTTTTATTGAGATCGCGCGCTAAATCGGCCGCCATCTGCACTGGGCATAAAGTAAAATACTGTATTTAATATAAAATGTGCAAACAGTACTGGTAAACCCTTTTAAACCCGCGTGTCCCCGCAACTCCCGTTTCATATTAATATTCGATATAATTTAACCAACGGCTGATTAATCTGTGACTTTTTCAATAATTCACGCTTAATAATCACCGCGGTACGACTAATTCCCGCTTACCCTCTGTTATCGATTATTAATTGCTAATTATTCGTTCATTATTACCACGTTACCCGAGGCGTTACGACCAAACACGCGTATAAACCACGTCCACCATCTCTGCCCTCTGGCTGTTTTTTTTTTTTTTTTTCAAGAAAATAATATCAAAATCATGGAAAATCTTTTGCAACAGAACGAATTGGATTAGTCGGCGACCTCACTCGAAATTCGCCCCAAGCCGGTAGAAACGAAAATCCGAAATCAGTGACTGCGGGCGCGAGTAAATCGCCTCTGTTACACGAATGAAAATTATAACAGATGAGAGGTTTCGTTTATTCGCTGGGTGGTCGCGAACGCGAGAATAAAGCGGGCCACTTTAATCTCCAACGCCGATAACAACCACGTTGAAACAGAGAGTAAAAGAGGGAAGAAATATAACGGTGTAAAATCTGAGCTAGATTGGTGCTAATTTTCGAACGACTGACATCCTCGGTTGAGTTTTACATTTGTATTTTTTCATATGTAACGCGTCTCAATTAGAGTTTTCGAGTAAGTAACTTGCTTTGTGACGATCGTTTCAAGCTGAAAATAATTCTGAACTATTAAAATAGAACAGCATTTTTAATCTATACGCTAAGCAAAATACAATTGATTCCAAAGTATGACCTCATATATGGCGAATTGCTTTACAAACGTTCAAAATTTGCATTTTTAAAATACTAAATCAATGAAAAGAAAACCGAATATTCATTTGTTATACGAACACGTTGTTGTTTTCATCAACCCTTTTCACTTTCTCAATTCCTGAATCATTCTATATCATCCAATGCAAACTAAAAAATCAGAATTAAACCTAGATCCATCATCGTCTCGCGCTGTATTATATCGAATCGTCGCGTCGATGGAAAAGTAAGTATCGAGATGCGGTGTTCTTCCCGCAGAAGAATTGACCGACTTTCGGATCAACGATCCGACCAGAAACGATGTGCAATCGTCGCGTCGCCTTCATCAAATTGTCGACCACCTTTTGTCACGAGAAACTATTCCCTCTTTCCACGGTCCCATTCGCCGCAACAAGGTTTAATCTGCTTAGTCGCATTTAGACTGCGTGGGAAACTGCACTCGTGTAACTAGATCGTGAAATCTAGTATGTCCGTAAAATCGAGGCCGTGTTCCTGTCCCCAATGAACTATGGTGGGCCACCCGCCCACGGTGTGTCTACAAGCCCACGTTACAAATTTAAATAGTTCTATCGCGCGCCGCGTACAACGTCCGCGCGAGCACCCCTAACCTATCTTCTTCCATCCCCTTTCTGCAGCGGCCATGATCGGAAGCTTTTGTAATTTCATGGTCCCGCGCGCCGCCGCGTGTTTTTGTCCCGATAAAGATTATAGGGGGAAAACGCGTCGGGCACTCGACGTTAATCGAACGACGACGACTCTGGCTCAGGTCTAATGAAACGATTCGTTGGACTCCGGCTCGTCGGGGGATGGCGTCTCTCTCATTATTTCGTTGAGCGAGTGTAATTTATAGTACATACGTGTGTGTGTGTAATAGGTTGAGAATATTCGAATTTCGATACTACGGTGTTTTTTACTAATATATTGATCATCGATGGCTAATGACGATAGATTGCTGATTCGAAAGTAGAAAATGGCCGATTTGAGTAAGATTAGATTGGAAATGGTCTATGGTTGGGTATCGTTAGATGATGTCGTCCTGATGCGTGGCAGTAAAAGTAAAGATATACAAGTTCGATAATCGAGTGATCCGATATCTTGTCAAATCTTGTTCCGTTACTTATACAGCACACTCCAAATTGGGAAACTTTAGTCTGCTGTCGAGCTTAGAATTCTGCTGTTTTAGCTACACTTGAAACATTTCCAATATTGAATTTTATTATTGAAGTAGTAAAAGTAATACAAGAAATGTTAACGTTCTCATCTTTAAAAAATTGAGCGCGATGTGGAAGCGCGCAGCTTCGATAACGTTGCGTTTGACATAACTGATCGTGATTTACTATATGCTGACGTTTGCGCTGCGAAACAGCGCTAAAAATGTGACGGCATCGTGCTCAGGTATTCGTTGAGACACATTTGTTAGGTAACGTTTCCTAAATCTGCAGCTTCATATACAAACTGCATATTTTATCGACAGAAGCAGGTCATGTTGATACGGTACAAGATGTTCCAATAGATATTCCGATAAATGCTGTTCGTTTCCTAGGAAATCTGTCGAGAAAACTCTTCTACTGAAGCGTCTTAAAAGCAGATACAGTCTCGAGTATAACGTACGTTATACACATGAAAATATCCGCGGAATACGGGAAATATAATAGACAGAATTTCTGGAAAATCATTGCATCACGAAGGATATGTAAGATGATCCATGTGTAGATCGATATGATGTTTAATGAGATCTTCTGTAGCAATTAATTATAGGACAAAATCTAATGGATGATATTGGTCTGTTCAAATCGAACTCCCCAAAAATAATATTTTATAGTACATTTATTCTCGTGCAGACATTCTATTAATTTAATAAATCATGTAATAAACCAATGAACAAATGAAATTGAGAAAACGAGGTATGGGTGATAGTGAAAATTCCAACGCACCCCTAGATCTGCAATAGCTCGAGGCCAGAGTACAGCTGATACATTCTCAGCGACTAATTCAATATCAATCGCGTATCGGCTGGTATCGTGGAAGTTTGTTAAAGTAACTCGATCCGCCGGGTAGATAGCTAGCAGCGTGCAACATGTTGTGTCACCCCTTTCTTCAACCCCTCTTGGCGTCTCGAGGCTGCCAGCCAGCGTTTGCCACTAGCTTCCTATCGGCCGTTTCGTTTCCCTCTTTTTCTACGCCCTCTCGTTCGCTCCCGGTTGCTCGATTGCAGTTTTTTACGCGAGGCAAAACCACGATGTTGGCAACGTCGGAGGAACATAATACCGGATACAGCTTATCCGAATGCTGATAGAGCCCAGGAGAATCCGACGTAAGCGCGGCCGTAGTAGGCTTACCACGGCTTAAGGGTTCTTCTTCTTTCTTGGTCGTTTGCGTTCCTTTTCCGTCTCGCTCTATTTTCGCTGGTAAGCTATCGTCTGAGCGGCCTCGTCTCGTGAAATACGCCGCATTCAGAAAGGTTATCCGAAGGCAGAAAAATGTTTTGCCAGATTATAAAATAATACCCGGCCCTCTCGCAGTTTCCCTCCGATCCTTCTTCCTCGCATCCCTTTTTCCGCAATGCCTCTAGTATCTACTTTTGTATTCTTGCACCGGTTCTGTTTCGCAGTTTTGGAGGAGTGACACTTATCGGTGCGGAAATTGAATAGGTTTGCAAGGGATTTGCTGGTTTAAGGTCTTAATACAGAGAACGTGTTAATGTGTTTATTGGTGTCTTGTGGATTGTTGGTGGAGTTTTTTTACGTCGTATGTTATTAGGTGTAGCGAAAATTTCTTCGTTCTTTTATTCTTCAGGTAATTTTCTTTGGCTATCATTGTCGCGAATTCGAAAATTTATTACGTGCTCTTTGATAAAATAGAATTAACATTTACTTCGTATAATTAATAATACTGAAAATAAAAATTCGTTTGACAGTCCGAATAGTTTCATTTGGAATATCTCTAGTTTGGAAGTATATTTTTGTGGTATTTTATGCTCGAACGCAAGCGTGATAAATTTTTGTAGGCGGGTCATGAATAATTTGTATTATTACTGATGGCTGTTCGCGCTTTCCATGGAAACTTAATAAGTTACCAAAATGTTCGAATTAAAAATTTCCAAGTGAAAATTTTTCATTACTTAAATGAGATTGTTTCCATTGTGTGTAATATACGCAAGCTAACATATTAATGATATGATATAATATAGTAGCATAATACACATTTGCATTGTACGTTATGTTAATGCCGCAATGTTGACAATTTAACATATTGTTACATTAATAATAGTGATAAAGTACGTGACTTAATGCACTGATATAATTCGAGATAATCTACACTGTTTTGTCCTAATGTGCATAATACGTCTCTATTCTTCTATTATTACTGAAATGTAAAATAGAAGGTAAATTGAATCGGAAAAATCAAAGGATCGCCGATCGGAGGGTCACATAAAGAAAAAGCAGTAGAAGGAGATGCTAGGAACGCCACTCTATTTTTAACCCTGTAAGATGAGTTCAAACACCTCAGGTAAGGTCATCCAAGTTCATAACCTCTTTTCAGAGATACTTGAACCGTGAACAAAGCAAATATTACAAATAATTGGACTATACAATTGAACGATTGAGTAATATCAAGAAATAAATCTTTAGTGCGATCTTAATAGTCTTTATTAATTCAAAAAGGAAGAAACTATAATGCTTCGCTTAAAATTGATCTTAAAACGTACTGAACGCATCCGCCCATTTGTCTACGGAATAAACCATTTATTACTTTTATTGTATACTTTAATGATTCTGTTGATTTATTTCATGCTCCGTACTTTCTAAGACGTATCTGCTTATAGATTAGAATGAAGCGTTTCGTATACAGGTTAAATTAGCATACAAGGACATTTGAAATATGTTCTCTTTTGTCTTTCGGTGTTACGGGAACAGAGTTATAAATCTAGATTTTGGTCTTGTGGCTTTAGTTCGACGAGCATGGCTATTGATCAAAACGCAAATAAATTCTCTGTGACAAAAAAGAAATAGTTGTGGATTACAACTGAAGCTAAGAAACCATTAGTTTCAATGTCTAGATTCGAATAAAAATTCATATTTCACCTTTAAGTACTGAATATTCTGAACATAAACGTTTCCTATAGACATTATGCGATTTGCTATAATCATCCTCTCACAAGAGTTAGCACTCGCCATAACCGCTTAAATCAATCCAATCACACGCGACAAACGCCTAAACAAAACCTAAGAGAAATTCCCTTTCAATGCTCGAGCACCCCTTTCAGGATGCAGCATGGTAAAGACAAGGATTAATTACATTTTCTCTCGTTCCCTCGTGCTACCGTAGAATTTCAGCTTCCTTCTCGATGTAAAGTCTCGACGAACTCTGTCGTCGCATCGCGTCACGAATTCGACGCGGTTCGTTTATGGTCGAGTTACAACTCAGAAGGCTGAAACGCGGAAAGCGGTTAAAAATCAATTACGCGGTAACGCAGGCGACGCACGGTGGCGCGACGCGTTTCCATTAAGGCCGGTACACGCCACGTTGATTGCGTTATTTCTGTTTCGAATGGAAACGCGGCATAACGTGGCCGGTTAACGGTCCATTTGCGCAAAGTCGAAAGCAGCGTGAAAGAAGAAACATCGCTCGCGGATGCGCCGCGCGTCGGTCTCGGAAATGCGAAAATTAGAGGAACAAAGACCATAGGAATTGATTGCAGCCTCTCTCCACCTCGAATATATAGGTTCGTGACGGCTTGTGATGCACATAAAACATCGTGCAAACGTGTTCAGCTATGATTTCGGTGTTTATGAAGTATTTAATTCAAGTGGCAATTATCTGAAAGTTTAATAGTGACAGCCCTATCAATTTGATACTTGATGAATAATTTTTTAATGTACTTATTTTTTGCTTTCTGTCATTCCACTCCAACTACTTTAATGTTTCAAAAATCTAATTTACATCTCTCGCTCATTTATCTGAGTTGTTTATAATTATATTTATTATGATATAATTATATAGCGTTTAATAATAGTTACGTTAAGATTCTATTTATTGCAAAATCTTCATTTTCAATGATTCGTTTGCAAATTAGATCGTCGCAGAACACGTGTCTTTAAATTTATTCAGTGTTAATCTTCTCGGTTCCTTTCATTTACTGCCACATTTGTTTCCCACTCGATGACGACGTTCTTTCAGGATCGAGCCGAGAAACGGAACGAACAGAAGACGAACGAGCACGAAACTGGCACACGTTGATCGTCGAATTCGTCGTAGACCAGCCAGAGGAAAAGATTAATGACCGGAAGACGCGCGGCGCCCTACCTGCTCGAATTTACACTCGATAAAATTTGCAAAGCTTCATCGATCCGTTCCTACGCGGCCCTGTGGAAATATAACGCGACACTCTACGGTAAATACGTATGCACATATCTTTCTCTGTGTATTGGAAATCGTCTTCAGGCGGTTTTCCATTTCGACCGAAGAATCAGCTCGGCCGGGACAAGTTCTTCGCGGAAATCGCAAATTCGAAAGCATTTTTCCACCGACGCGTGCACACATTCGCGCGTTTACGCTTTACCGACTATACCACGGCGCAACCGTTTCTCGAGATTTGCGGAGAACGAGCCTGAAAGCGGATGAAGCCCAACCTTATCTGTCGTGGCATCGATGAGTATCGACGGAACCGCAGCCGCGATTGAAATTTCCAGCGCGCAACCCGTGTCTTTAATTCGATTCATAGCGAAAGAATTCTGGTTTTTATGCATGCAGCGAGTTATGCCGATTGTGCAATGTGGAATGTTTCGCGTCACCACACGCCCGCCAATCGTGAATCTCATTCTTGAACGCATCTGAATTCCAAGAATGTTCTATCAGATTTCGATGCAATGGATAGGTCCTATCGTATTATCGTTCTTTATACGGATTCCATAAAAGGGCGAAAGATATTCTACGATGTAAATCGTTCTGTTAAAGGTTTCCATTCTATTACAACGATTCGTGGGTACTCGTAAATGAAAAAGGGCGAAGGATGCAGTCAGAAATTGTTGCATTCGGTGAATTTTGCGCGTTTTAATCCCTGTTCGCGATTTTCCGCCACGGGAATTGAGAAACTGTCGCATGGTCTTTTGGAATTTCAGTATTGGAAAACGTTCTGAGAGTATCGTAAAAATAAGACGATAATAAGATGGTGAGAAGTATAATATTAGATCGCCGTATTGCTATATTTTAAAATGAGTCTATAATATTTTATGTCTCCTGAAAATAAAGGACTTCCTCATAAGCGAGATGCAGTCGTTCTTTTTAGGCGTCATCAAATTTTAATTAAAAAGATTTTATGCAGATTTAAAATTATTTCGATATTTTCAGGGACTAAGTTTTAAAATTATCAGACAGTAAGTGCACATCTTAGATAGCACGTATAAAAAAAAACCAGGGTGGATAAATTTTCTTTTTTACCGTAATACGTAATTCTCAAACTTATTTTCTCCAAATATCTCTCACAAACGACTTGTCTCGTTGTGTCGGATGTCTGTCCCATAAACTGGACTTTCAAAAGTCCCAGCAACTTTCAAGCACAGGAATCGCAAACTAGCTTTCATATTGTCGCTAACAACTCTCATAGCAGGCTCCAACAAATTTACCGCTGAACATTTACATCGAACCAGTCTGACGTTGCATCAACGTAAAAATACATTTACGGTTTCTACGAAGACCTAGCTAATTAGAGTCGATCTAAATATGAAACTCAAAAAAAACCGTAACTTAAGACTTTTTTGAAAGTTGCAATCAAAATTTCTTTTACTGCTGGCCACGAGTATTATGAAACGCGTTTATTACATTTGTTGGGAAACTCTACCAAATTTTATTTTATTTAATATTTTACATCGTAAGGTACGTATGACATAAACGAAATAACCAGGAAGTAAAAGCAATGGAAGATGTTGAACTTGCATTAAACGTCGAAAAAACATCCTACTACTATTGTCCGGCAGTATACGTTAAAAGAGAATTCCACATTTGTTCAACCATCACAAATTCAAACTACATATATCCAAATCATGTATCGATTACACCTTCCATATAACTGTCTCCTCTTCCGTGCCACCAACATTCCACAAAGTCACGACGTTGGAACGTCGACGATCATGAAGAATGGAGGAAAGTTTGAAGTCAGGAGTCCATGAATGATCACCAACGAGCTCGCTTCATGGCTCCCTTTAAAATCTGCGTCACGTAGACCGTAACACGCGGCTGTTCGACGCGAGCTCGTTTAATGGCCGGATTATTAGTGACAATCGCATTAAGGATAATTGCGAGCGTCATCGCGCGCATAGAAATCTATACCGATTCGTCGAGAGCACCGGTTGCGCCACCAAAGTACACGAAACACATTTAGTATGCCGTCTTGAGCACAGAACTTATGGCAGTTTGCTCGTAGCTCGCCCGAGTATGCTCGTTCAAAGATTTACCAGCACCCTTTGCTCGGATACCGTGAACGGTTAAACGGCTCTGCTGGTAATATAGCTGCCAGCTTATTCGGGAATGGCTGTCGCGAGTTTTTACTCGACTCCTATCGTTCGCTCAACTTTCCAAACGACTCGTGGCGAATCGCTAGTTCGCTGAGCTTCCCCGAGAATGCGAGAGTGACGTGCTTCGAGCGTAAAAGACAATGTTCGCGCCGCCAATGTAGTGGAATGACTGCGACGGTTCCAGCGTTCATCGTTTCCTTTTTCGCCGGATCCTCAGGTACGCCATCGGTTGAATGGTTATTCCCCGGTGTATCGAGACGGCGAGGTTAAGTTTTATGTGACATTTTACTCGAGGCGTACAGTCGAAGTCTGGCGCGTGCAAGTTTTAGTCTGCTAGGTCGACGGGTTATACTACTTGGTTGATTAGGGAGTTATATCGAATTTTGGAAAGCTACAGTTTCAAGGATGCAACATTTTCAGTAAAAACAGTTCGGCAGATGAGAACTCTGACATTTGCTACGATCTTTGCAGGTTCATTGAATAATTAATCATGAAGTTAGCAGAGAATCGAATTAAATGTAAAATTTTTTTGGATAAGAGAGTTTATGATAAGGACAGAGATAACAAGATACGAGAAAATTTAAGCCATCGAATCAGAGATAACACCATTTATAGGGTATGCCACAGAAATGGCAAACGACAGTGCTATGACATACTCATATTGAACATCATGTCATTGCTGTTATAATTTACGAGAAAAAGCTACATTAATTTATAATGGAAGATTGCTTTTCTTATTTACAACTATTGCTCTTTACGAAACTCAACTCAAATCTAATTAGTATCCAAAGATAAAGTTTCCTAAAAACAAACAAAAAGATAGAAGAAATCGTTTGGATGATCGTTCTCGTGTTATTTGTTGCCAGAATCTCTCGGGAGGCCAGCTAGCAATCGACACAGGGGACGATGAAAGGACATATATGTATATATATGTATGTCTTTCCGGCGGTTCAGCGTCGATAATCGAATTGTCAGGATAATTGTAGCGGCAGCAATCCAATCACTCAATTAGAGAATAACAATACATGTGTATATATTGGCATAGACGGCGACGAGCAGCGACAGTTTTCTGTCAGCTTGTTTGTGAAAGCTTCCAGCATCGAACAAAGGACGCCGTTTTGCGAAAGCTACCGATAACAGACAAAGGATCCCACGAATAGGATACAGATGTCGGCCGAATGAATACCCTGCGAACAGTTGTTTGTCCTGCACGACGATTGAAGTGTAATTATACACGAAGGAAAGTAATTGACGAATGTTGTCCATCTTCGTTTGATGGTCGTTACGTAACGGCATTCTGCTGGCCGAAAAGAATGTTCTCTTTTTTGATTGTTAATCGAATTAACACTATCCTACATATATATTTGTGTCACGTTGTTACTATACATGATTGATTATTAATCAACTTTAATGTGTTACCAATGTTTATAGCGTTATTTTTTAATAAATCAAATATGCCGTTGCTAAAATATCGGGCAAATAATCAAGTTAACAGCTAGTATGGTATGAAAAATATATCCAAGATTATGTTGATATACTTTAAATTTAAAATAGCGCTCGCAATAAGACATTTTCGTAAAAATTTCATGCAACAAAGACAATTAAGCTAGAGTCTTTACAGGAAAGATTCTGCCAACGTAACCCAATGCTCATTTTTCTTCTTCTAGTAAATCATCTTTTTGTGCTTCCTTCATTTTTATATTTAGTTTTCTATTCTTCCCTCAGAATTGGTATCCTTTACGTCACAGGTAAGGTAAAGGAAAAAGAGTACAAAGAAGAAAATATCGATCGGCATACCGCAGGCCTGGCGAAACCAAAACCCTTACTCTCTATTCTAACATCTTCTTATAATCATATTCACTATCTTATATCCCAAGCTTCCCAAATAAATCTTCGCTAATGAAGTTCGCTAATGAACCCAAGCCCTTCCACAGCCACACACTTCATGCTTCCAAATATCAGAGATGTAACGATAAGCTTACAGAGACTTAACCAGTCAAGCTTAACCTAGGATAATTCGTAATATAAATTCGTAATATAACGAGTACCTATAGCTCAGAGTATAGTACAATACAAAATGTCAAAATCCACCAAACGAATATCCTCGACACCTGAACGTATGGTAAATTGAAAATTTGAAAATTACACTGTTTAAAGTTAGAACACATACGTACTACCATTGCTATTACATTGTAGGGTGTATGTTTCCGAGAACATGGGTGAACCGATCCGTGATGGCGGTCTAATTTCGCTATCGTGTCTAATATATCGAACGTGTTATTAAATTTAAAATTACCAGCGAACACACGACGCTAATCGATACACTCCTGGGCGTCTTATTTCATCCGTTACCCTGTGTTAGCTTCGAGAAGACTCACCCCCTTTCTACGTCCGTAACACCACCACCGAATTAAGCGTAAAAGAGAGAAGGCGCCCGGACGTATTTCTTATTTGAACAACGCCTGGCGATCGAATATTGGATATTCGAGATGCGAATAGCGAACACGGTTCCCTTTGATTCCTTTATCAGAGACGGCCCGTTGATCCGTTTGTTGCGCGCATTGCGATAATCCACGATGTCACAGGCTGGCTTAATATTCCGTGATTAATGTCTCCGTTATTGCATGTAACAATATCTGTATATACTTTGAAATGATGGAAACAGGAGGAAATTATTTAGTATTTATTAAGTTGGTGAGAAATAAGTATTTGATTTATGGAGAATTGACAGTGTGTTTATTGGATCAGTGAAAAGATAAAAGATTGTGAAATACCGTGATATGCTTAGTAAAATAAACAAATAAATTTGTGGTTACTGTGGATGTTTTTATTCAAGCCACAGACATGAAATATATCTCAGCTTCAATTTAATTCCTGTCGGGAAATATAAAGTACTGGATGTCACCGAGTCAATCGATGCCACTATTACATGTTATAAAACATTGCTATATTTCCACTATCGACAATACATCATATAATTTAGAATAGAGGATCTCAACGTTTCTACAATGTTTTCAGTAATAGAAAAATTCCCTCTGTCGAATCTTTCATGTTTTATCTTAAATAATCTTTTCATGAATATTTTTCGAGACGTATAAATTCATCTAAAATTTATATAACTTTCTACAAATATTAAATTTATGTATTACGATCTTTTTTCATTGTTTTCTAAATTTATATAAATGGTTATACGTATATTCTAATTATTCGCGATAGTTGATAACAAAAATCTTATCATTCAATACATGTATATTGCAGCCTTTCTTTGCTGCAAATGCTTTACTTCAATGCTTACTAAAATTTGACAGTACCAAATTTAATGGGTAATATTAATTTGTCAAATTCAAATTTCGGAAAAATTCAAATTTCATCTGTGTGTTCTGACACTAATAATTTTTCGTCCGTGTAGCTCCTTCTTCACGAGATTTGGAGTGTGATGTTCAGAAACTCGTAGCCGGATTACTATAATTTATTAAAATGCGCTTACAGTCAGCTGGATAGTAATGAAAACCGCGAGAATGAGCGAGAGATTTGCATTGGTTAACGTGTGACGCTAATTAAAAGAGACTTACCTGCGCGTTATATTAAAATGTAAATTAGTTCTGGAGGATCGCGCTCGTTGCGTTCGCGTTGACCGATTCCACTATTGGAAACTTGCGATTCGCAACGTTAGACACAGATTTTTTGGCAATTTCATTAGGAAAGAAAAATTACATTTCAAGTATCTTAATAAAAATTGCTTTAACAGTGGAATAAGTTAATGGATTTATAAACATCGAGGTTATTGGAAATTTTAATTTCTCTTAGTAGTAACTTAGTAGTAACTTGCATAAAAGATTACATATATCCTTAAAAAATTCAAACCACAATCCGAAACAAATCGAGCTAAACAAATTAATTTATGAGTCAAATTACAAAACAATGCTTCATTAAGATCTACATCGTTACTCGCAAACGTCAACCAACTGAAACACAAAGCTACATATTCTCTACTTGGAACTGCATTCGTGGTCGCGAGCCATTGATATAACATACTAGTACCACGGAAATCCTCAACGTGTAGATCAAAGCGCAAATTATAATACGATGCCGGTCATATAGGATCTATTTAACAAAAGCAGGACTGGTACAATTTATAGCCGAAAAATAATTTTCAGGTAGAATCTATGAATATTCATATAGTGGTGTAGTCATTAATTCATGCACGTTAGAAACAGTCGTGTAGCGTTACCAAAAATTAACAAAGACGCTGTAAATAAGAAAGTCCGTGAAACCAAGCCAGAACGAACAAAATAGAATCCCGTTTGTGACTCATGCGAATGTTTCGGTAATTGCGTACGCTACCTTTCAAACGAACCGTACAATTATGGAAAATATTGTCCTTTGAACAAATGCGTACGAGTAGTAGATTCGAGATCGCGATTAACCTGTTCCACTTCGCCACAGCATTATCATTATCGTATGCTCGTGTAACGTACGTGAACACGGGAATGCGCCTGTTATTGTGCGGTTGCTTCGTTCCAATGCAAAGATTTTCCAATATTGTAGAGGGAGAGAGAGAGAGAGAGAGAGAACGATACGTTTATATATTTGCAATGCAGCTCGGATATTTTACGTATTTTGGTTTTGATAACATAAGAGTGGATTGTTAAGGGTGGATAGACGGATCGTCACTTGTTGATGAAATATTAGATATTTACATGTTAGCCTGTCTGCACCTTACAACGCAATTTTGATCATGCGACGTTGTAAAAAAAGTTCGTGTGTATTTTTCAATATTTATTATTGAATATTATTGAATATTATTTTACGTGAAAGAACGATATAAAGGATTGACTTTGAAGATAACGTATATTATGATCGGTGAAGTTTTTTTACTTCATTTTTCTACTAAAATCTACCAAGCAAATTCGCTGGTTGCTTGTAACGAAAGGAATTCGTGTTATGTGGTTCTACTGTTGAACAAAGCAACGAAAGGAAGTAAATTTCTATAGCACATACTTCTCATGCTATAGATTGCCAGCAAGCCTGACTTATTACGGTGTAGTACTACTTGGATGTACAGAATATATAATAGATTGGAAGGTAGGATATATAGACATATTTATGAAAAATGCCTAAACGAATCCGATTAAATTGCATGTTTTATGAATGAAATACGTGTTGGCAATCGAGAATATATGAGAATATTGATTAAAAATATAACACAGTCTGCATGTATTCCCAATATTGCCTGACACTGCCTGAGTCCAAAAATATAAGAGTAGTGATTAACAATTGAGTCCAAATACTTCGAAAGATAAAAATTAGCAAAATATTGGAAAAGTATAGAGAAGATATGGGAAAATTCATATTGTAGTCTTTGAAATTTTTGTATGACCAATGTCCATACACAAGCTCTTGCATTATCAGGCAACAGGATTGGTTTACGTTTATTGACCAACGTATGTTATTTCTTTATTAATTCCACACACATTTCATCTATTCGTTTATGATATGTCCCTGTTTGGTTTCTACCACACGTTTTGCGAGTTCATCTTTACCGATTCATTGTCCCAAATGTAATTTGATTATCATACAAAATCCATTTTTCGTTACAGGTTATAGTTATATTCAGTAATATCTTCTGAATGTTACAGTCTATGGCACTTTCCTTTTTCAATGAAAAATTACCAACCCAGGAATTCACGAGGCAACACCGATCCCTCGTAATATTTCCATAACTTCTCTAAATGCTAAATTTATATTTCTGCAATTTCTTCCGCACTTTTCCCGAATTTAAATTCACATTAGAAAGTCATATGAATATTCAGGTTATTCGTGATGCCTGATATAACAAGAGCTTTATGTTTTGATTATAAAACTTATTAGCATTGCAGGCACGTGTATTTCAGCAAATTTCTTTCTTCATAATATGTTAATTAACGGTAGAACAAAAGTTAATGAATGATCAAATTTCGAAAGCAAAATTTCACATAAACCAACATTAGACTTAAAGATCAGAATTTTTACACTCTGCTTGATGCTCACTACTCCTATTTTGGAACAAATAAGTGATATGCATGCATGATCCAAAGAAAACACTTTTCATCGCTGGAAGCTGTGTTTTCCTAGACCTGGAAGCTCGGATAATCGAACAACCAAGTAATCGAATTTCGTTTAAGCTAGCCTCTTTTTCTTCACGATCGCCTGTATCACGTATTTTACCAAGGACTAAAGCAACGAAGGTGAAAAAAAGGGGAAAGTCTAGCGCGTGTCTAGTCTAGCGCGCTATCTGGTGCGCGAACGTATACAGACTCATTGGAAATTGACGAAGTGTTCTTTTAAAAAGCGAAATGGTTAGCAATAGGATTTCATGTGTGGGAGCGCAAATATTAAAAGTTTTCTCCCAGTGAGACTGGAGTCAATTGGAGAACGGTGGAAAATGGTCGATAAACAAACGAATCTGATTCTCTTTTATCGGAGAACAACGCGAGGAGAACAACGCGATCGAAATTACAGCTGACAAATATTAGCGATGCTAAATCGTGAAGAAATTTCAGTTCATTAAGTATCGGAATAAATTTTCATAAATTATCATCCGATAAATAAATTTCGGTACAGTCGCGAGCAGCTTTTAATTTATTCGCTCGCTTTAATTAATTTCTTCCCCGGTAGAACGAATTAATGCGCCCTCGACATGTTACGATTTCATTTTATCGGATGGACCGACTTGCGTTTACTTGCCGACGGTTTAAATGCTCGATTCCCGAAGTGGTCGTGTCTCTCCACAGTGGTTAATATTGCACTCGGTTGTCACACGGTAATTCCACGCCAGAAAGACAGAAATTTGTCAGATGAAATTGTAAAGTGGTGTTTAATAATCATTTGGAACAGTATTTTTGTTCAGCAAATGAAATTGATTAAATTATACAAATCGAAAGCAATTTAATTCCACGAAACCTACCGAGTTGCAGGACACGTATATTTCAGACTTGTTAAACGCTTTTTATTTCCGTTTCAGACGAGATAGTATTTTTTCAGAGTTAAGGTTCTACTTTGTACGCGGCACGCAACCTCCATATTCTACAATTTACAACAAAATTGTCCCCATAAATTATGTCTGTTACTTTGAAAACGAGACATCTTCCACCAGAAAGGCTTAGCTATCATACGAGGCATCGTCCGGCGAAAAAGCGCCGACAAATTGCGAACTCTCTCTATTAACTCCGCTGAAAATCAACTTCCTTGGATATCCGAGAGTAAACCTTACACCGAAACTTCTATCTCGGCTGGATGAACAGCAAGCTGCTCTACTGTTAGAGCCGAATAGTCACCCGGGAAGGTATAATCCCTTTCTCGTGGAAAGTTAACTCGAGACAGATCAAGTCAAATCCGACGTCTAAACGAAGAGAGCCAGCTCGAGCAGTTTCGCATATTCAACGTCTTCTTGACCGTACTGCGATGTCTGATCTGAATGGCTGCGCCGACTGAATGGCTGTGCGAACTGAATGGCTCATATGAATCGCTGTTAGATCAATTAGGTGTATCACGCTTCGTGGTGAGAACGACCAAATTTTGATCTTCTCAAGTAACCTTGGAATAATCTTAAATTTTATGAGTCTCTTACACGCCTTGAATTAACTTCGATTTTTACTTCACATCTTAGATAACTCTCAATATTTTCGAAAAGCAGTAAAATCTTATAAACGACCTTAAGGAATTTTTGATTCAATAGAAACAGAGGTTACTTCTTCAATATGTTCTCTTATATCTCCTATCTTCCTTTCCTGTACAAATATTGACTATTTCTTCTCATTTCGTTCCTCCTTCAGACATGTCACACACAGGATAACTGTAAGGATAACAAACTCCTGGAAATGTACTACCGTTTTCTTGTTTCAAAAGATACGCTCATAAAACAGCGCTACTATCGAAGAAGAAAAAATTTATTCATACTTGAATAAAATATAATAAATATCATCATTATCGACTCATTAACATTCACAAAGTTACGCGTAATTTGCTCTTGTAAAATGAAAATGCTGAAAGAAGAAAAGAGGAAAGGGAGAATGAAAAGCGACAGATAGAATTGTTTTTCATCCGTTTTGTAATTGATATTAAAAATTCCAACGATTCAGTCGTGAAATGACAAGAGAATAGCTGACCAGAGAAAGTTTTTGGAAAGCTTCTCGCGACTTTATTCGCCGTTGCGGTTTACTCTGTAGTTGATGAGCACCGAGATAGAACGCTACGTGAATACAAGTGCTCATTGACCAACGCGATGTTGGAATTTCCAGAACAAAAAGCCAAGTTGCCCGCTGTCCCGTTATATCTAAATCTACTCTCATTCGGTGATTTTCTTTCTTCACTTTTCCGTAAATGGTCGAACAACAACGTTAACTCGTCGATGTTATCACGTTCTATGTGTGCGTTTCTATCGTGTTGAGTTCCTCGAATAACCAAATAGCGATGAGGACCGATGAAAATTTGAATCGCTCTGGTTGAAACGTCGAATTGAATTAATTATCAGCTTGCGATGCGGACTCATTTTCTCCGCGAGAATATAAAACTTTGTGCGTTCCGAGAATTATTAATATTGCTAATTAGGAGATGTATACTTGGTAGAAGAGATATAATGAGGTTGTAAATTGAAACATTAATTAGCGATACCGAATGATGTAATCTGGTCTAAAACCGTACGCATTTTATAAAAACATCTGGAAATTTAGGTTGTGAAGGTCAATAGTGAACTGATACATGAAATTTCTTTCTAATTGAAATGCTTTTCAGAATGTGTACTACACGTATTAAAGTACAAAGCAAATTAATTACAGTACAAAATACAGAAATCCTGTGAATCTCGTAAAGAGAAACTTTTTTATCGAAATTGACATAGATTCGCTGGTACGCATTACAATAGAGTGCACTACCTGAAGAAGTGTTACGTAAGTACAATTCGATGACCAACTTTGAACGTACATGCAAGTAATTTTAACTTCAAATGCAAGTCCCAAAAATTCCCAATGAAAATCTTAACTTAACGAGCACGTTGCCTCATTTCTCATAACGAATCAACTTTTCGTCGAAGCATCCACGAAGCTGACGTGCGTGAACACCGCGAGCTTCCAGGGAAAAAACAGGTAACTCGATTCCAGTGAAAAGCGAATTTATCGCAAACTCGACGCTCCGTTCTCGGTACAGAACAACTGTGAAAAATAGCGACGGTGATTGATCCACCAGGCCGCCCCATCTACCGGTCGTTTCGTAATTATGCAAATCTGCTTTCCACGTTCCCGCCACGCGTACATTTTTCTTCGTTGCACGGAAACGCGAACGCAGCGCGATGCTGCGTTTCCCAACGCGTTAAATCTGTCCCTCGGTTATCCCGCGAGTCGTGCAAAACAAAAAAAGAAGAAAAAGAGAATTTAAAAAAAACAGCGAAACTGCGATGAATTAACGGAGTGGTC
Source organism: Bombus vancouverensis nearcticus (assembly GCF_051014615.1). Taxonomy (NCBI): domain Eukaryota; kingdom Metazoa; phylum Arthropoda; class Insecta; order Hymenoptera; family Apidae; genus Bombus; species Bombus vancouverensis. The sequence goes on along the minus strand of NC_134912.1, from coordinate 13,894,688 downwards.
ATCGATGTCGCTGGAAAAATTGTTCGATACGCGTTGACACGCGCAACGTTTTCAGTGTTAACGTTCGATGAGAAACAAATCGAAACGGCAAAAGCGTTAAGGACTTTTCCGACTCGGTTTCATCAATTCATTCATATAATGGAACATCGTACCTGTTAACCTATTCAGTAACAGCTGGTTTTGTAAATTGAATTTGACAGTGTGTTATTCGATGTGCTGCGAAGTGAAAAGTGCAATGAAGCGATCTTGGTTTGTCGTCCATCACGATATATGATAGAACCTTTTTGTACGTACCACCTATCCTCTATCTGTGAGCAAAAGTGTGTGTCAATGCCTTTTTTTACTCTCAATGAATTCATACGATGAGTTTCATAATTAAAGAAAAGATTATAATTTGTACGATTTGGAGAGTGACGAAATATTTGTTACAGAACGATGAAAATTCCTTTATTTCTCCATGACTGCCTTGAATGACTCCTAATCTTGAAATTATTCGACTGGAATTATTTCTTCTACAAAAAGTTACGCAATGCACCGATGTTTCAGGAGAAAAAGCAATTATTTCGAGAAGAATTGCGAAATTTCACCAGGGGACAGAGATAAATTCAACCCAGTCATCGTACGTTTTTAATTAACACGTCCAACGTGGCGTGGCTAGGTGGTAGGTCACAACATCGCGTTTCCACGAACCGTGTAACCCGTCGATGATTGAAAACAGCTTCACGCTGATTGGTCCCAACTATTCAACCAACTACTGGTCTGCTCTTTTCTTTAATTTGCACGTCGATGACAAAATTTTGCATTTGACTAATTTCGTATTCTCTTTTTCTCGCGGGCTTAATGGCCGGAAATAAAGGTAATGACGCGTGGCATTGTGAATATCACAAACTCCATTCGTATAGTTCATTGTCCAATAGAATATTCATATATTCATATGGTATCAAAAACATATGTCGAATTGAATATATCTGGTTATCACGCATGAAATATATACATGCGTGTATATTCAAATGAAATGTTTCGGCATTTCCAGACAGAAGAAAATGGCCGAATCTGGTGGTTAAAAATCGTGAAAAATTCGATTATTTCAGTATGATAGGCATATACATATAAATAGAATCGAATATCATGCACGTAATTTCATAACTAACAAATTACTTTAGAATGAGATTCGAAAGTTTCAAAATGAATTATTCTTGAGGAAAGTGGCCAGAATTATATGGAAATTGGTTTGAAATAAAAGAAACAATGTTCTGTACTTAAAAAACCACGTCGAAATTTTCTGTGGAAGAAAGATCCTTCATACATAGAAACTAGGAACCAGGAACCTACTAATTTCCCAGCGCTCTATCAGAAATCACTTCCAATTGCATCGAGCAATACACGCTCTGCATATTTCTTTCTGGCCACTTATCCTCAATAAGGGGCCAACACGCACTTCCTCGCCAATTGCCTACAACCTGTAATCCAGTCTTTTGAACAGTCATAATTTTTTTTACACAGCGGAAAATAGGTGGCGTTGGACGCATGACGAAACGGTTAACAGTTGTCAATATATCTTTTTATTGCTTTGGGATTTAGTAAAAATATAAATTCTGGCCACGATGATCGAATGATTCGGTCGCGTTTCCACCAAGTATACCGACTCGTTCAAAAGGAACAGCGACGTAATTGAAGTTTTCGAGATCGAGGTCCAGTTCTGCTGATAGAATCACACGGCACGATGACTTGACTTAAGAGCTGTGCGCCATAACTCGAAACTTCGTTTATCAAAAGATGTCCGCGGGGATCACGCGTTAGCGACGTGAACCTAACGTTTAACTAGGCGGGCTCGTAACTCAATTTACAAGCTTTGCTCTGGTTCAAGTATTTACAGATACCAGAAACGTCCTTCGATATCTACGTGGACCACCAAGCGGAATATGTATTACTATTTCGTTCACGCGTAATAAAAAATGAGTAGATTTACAGATTTCACATTCTTAGCTAAATTTATAGTAACATTAAACTTCAAGCATGATCAATTCGCCTTTATTAATTGTTAATTTCGTATTTAAAGAAATTTTCCATTAAAAAACGAGTATGTATAACAGAATAGAGAGACGGGAAATTATCATAAAGATATTCATAAGACGACAGAGTATCGATTACAATGTTATCACAGAGTGAAAAACGCAAGAGATTATTATTCTCTGAGAACACTGTTCGTGAGGTTCGAGCACCGGCAGTGCTTAGGGAAGGGTGATGGTCGACAGAAAAATGGCAACCACCACTGGTACGAGCCATTCGATAAACACCACAAATCTCGATGGCCATGGTCAAGCGTATAAGTGTCTTTTGCTGGAAAATTGCGTTATACCGGTTCAAACATATTTCCTGTTGTCGATTCGCCGATTGCTTCTGCTCGAAGAGGATAAAATGAAATGCCGTGATAAAGTAAGAGTAATGAGGAAATCGACGTTGATGCGAACGAAACATCTGTAACCGTAAACTGGTAAGAAAACTGCACGTTGGAGTCGGGTCACTTCGACAGAAATTTCAGATATTTCTTCTGAAGGAAACCGTGGTGATTAAATAGCAATCTTTGTGATAAAAAGTAGTCAAAGATTGGAAAGAATGGATTTGTATGACTCGCGATATAATTTCAGCGTAAGGATAAGTTTTGAGGATTTATAGTTGGAAGAATTATTTAAGTTTAATTATTTAAACTCACTTTTGCAGGATTCGCATAACTCATCTTAATATCAATCACCGTATAATACAATATAGTATGAAGAAAATGAATTCACTGTGAAAAATATGATACAAACACGCTGTCCATGCAACACAGATAAATTTTACTAACTTTTTTTATTACATTGCTGCGAACGACTGAAAAATTGTGCAGACTATCAAACTGTAAAACAGAGTTTTAACTATAACGAGAGTCTAAAACTAGACCAGAGTGTGCCAACCTAACTAAGAGTACGCCAACCTAGGGCAACACGCGATTTAATAAACCAACAACCGCCCGAAGATCGAAATTATTCTGTATCCTCGTTTCATCTAAAATTCAAACTTGGCTCTGCAATGTTAATTTGTAACAGATATGGCATATGGGGGTCATCCTATATCCGTACTCAGTGTTAAACGAATTCATAACTCGTTAATCTAAACAGCGCATATAACTATCCCTTAGCGACGCTATTCGTATCATTCTCTGTTAACTGTTCCATTTCTAAATTATTTAGCAGCCAAAAACACTTGTTTTTAATTCTTCTGTCCATCAGATGACAGGTAAGCGATTTGTACATTTTCATATTTGTATAAAATTCGCACCCTATAATTCTATGATCAACTGTCAACTACAGTAACATTGTACTTCATAATTCTAGATATACGAAGACTATGAGAAAGGAATATGACAAGTAAAATTTTGTTGACTTGTTGATTTTAATGTCAATATAACGAGAAAGTAAAATAACTTCCATTAGAAGTAATATAACTTAAAGTTATAATATTTAATCAACACAGTCATATTCAATAAACGTTATTTATTTATATTCTCTTGCATAAATATCCGAAAGCCTCATGAATAACCAGCAGGGCCTTCGATCACAAGAATCGTCCGCCACAGGTTGTCATACATCTTCTTCTTCACGTTGCAAGGCGAATAACAACGAACTCGTAATTAATTGATCGGTGATGGCGGCGCGTTCTAATGTTAATGGTGCGAAACACGGTGCCGTGTATTTTCAGTTTGCCTAATGCATTTGCGGGACGGCTCATGCGTATCTTTTGATCGCACTAACGTACCCGGCTACTGCTATGTGTGTGCGTATAAGTGTGTGAAGGTGCGCGCGTTCACTCGCCCTCTGTGCAACGTTCGGTATAAAGGATTGTTATTTACGGCACGGTTTATATTTCATCGGAATATAATGGAAAATGGACCCAACGTTATGCGCAACGTATAGTTTCCCTCCCATGACCCTGCTAGCGGCACATATATCCTTGCCGTTCTCACTTTGGCGCTCGCCCAGCGGTGTATTTTGACATTTGTTCAACGTTGAAATATGCACCTATAAGCATCTCTGTAATTATTCGAACGGTTATATTCACGCCTGGTCGCTACGACTATTTGAAATTATTAATCCATCCGGAGAGAATTACGCTCGATTTACGTGGTTTAGTAGTTCAACCCATTAGAAACACGCCTCTTTGGACGATTATAAAGGAGCCTGCAAGAGGATCTCAAAGGGAAGTTAGCTCGAATGTTGTGTGTAAAACTGTTTCAAGGTGAGCAGTGAACTCGCAAATGTTCGAGGAATGTTTGATTTGCTGAATTTGAGGTCGTTGAAAGTGAAGTTTTGGTAAAAGGAATTCAAAGACGGTGAATCATTCGCCTTGAGAACTTAATTAACTTCTTGGCAGCTTATTTGAAAATACGAAGTCGAAGCATTTAAATAATTTTATATAGAATCTATTCTTGCATTAACAAATTACCTTCTTTGATATATTTGAACGTAGCACTCAACACTGAGCGAATGTTATATGACTATTGTCTATATTATATGTTATATGACTATAACTACAAGAAAATCCTAAATGCAGAACTACTTAGTAATTAAATCCACTTCCTTTCTATTCTTTCCACTCTTTGCCTAAAAAGTTATTCAACTTCGCGTACATTTCCAACCAAACGAACTTCGATCCTTCTTTCCTGAAAACCGGGCTCTGCCTTCCATCCTACACAAAAATCCGCACCATGCAAACTCGGTCTTTCAGTATAGAACTTTGTAACTTCAAAAATTGACGCGATTCAAAGTAGCCGGTGCGCAATTTGACGCAAACTAACCTAGGCTAGTCCAAACAGTCTTTGAAATTTGGCTTCTGGTGCAGTTGTGAAAAAGGAAAAAATCTTACACGTGTATGCGAGAGAAGGGAAATTTCCACGAAAGTCAGTCAAAGATCAGGGGAAACGATGTAGCGGAAACGAAGCTCAGGCAGCGCGCGTATCCGGTCTCCGGAGTCACTTCAGTTCGCTCATTTTGCCAACTTTTTCTTGCGAGTCTCGCACGCGACCATCAAAGAACGTAATTTCCTAGTCGGTGAGACCAAGAAGGAGCCATGGAACCATTTCCATCAGCTACCATGCACGCGCGTTCATAATGTAAATGCAATGATTTAAAATTACTATAATTGACACAAGTTAACGATGTACGAAAAATTATTCATACGAGTTCGACGAGACAAAAATTTGCCATTACCCATTCATCAAGAATACCTTTACGGCATTCAAGTTAGAGAAGACACGTTTGGAAAATAAAAATAGTAAACGATAAATTTAAATCCTAGCTTGCGAATCAACAGCTTTCATGCCTTATTCGCGAACATCGCTTCGTTCGTTTCCTTTTCTCCAAAAGCATGGGTCACGTGTCTAGTCGCAACAGTCACCGCTTTTCATCTTACGATGCTTTGGACAAAGTTGCATCTAGCTGGATGCTGAGGAGGCTGGTAGAAACGGCAAGCACAGACGAAAAGCCACGACAACCAGGAGCAGGTGCGACGGAGATGGAAAAGAGGACGGAGGAGAGCAGGAAAGTGGGCAGGTTACCGGATTGTTACGAGAGCGGGTTTACGAGGTCTCGGTGGACAGGAAGCTAAGGAAAGGGGGACACGTCGCTTCTCTGCGAAAGGGGAAAAGCGTTATCTTGCCGTGTGTGACTCGAATAACGAGAGCAGCCTTCGTGAAGTCCGCTCGCCAGACGTCTTATCGTGGCAACGTTAATGCGATTCCTGTTTCTACAATTCCGGGTCTTCGTGCTCGATTTTGTCACCAAGCGGCTTCTGTTCACCCTATACTCACTTCCGCCCCGAAAGTAATTTTTTATTGGCTGGAATAATGGAGGAGAAACGTTGGGGCTGAGTCTGGGAATGGAGAACGTACTCGATAATGATGGCTAGCACCGAGAAATTTGAATGCACCGGTTATTTGGCCGATCGGATTGATTTCTTTTTAAACGGATAGATCGTTTTGCCAAGTATGGATCGTTACTCTTGGTTATCGTTATTCGTAGAGATTTTTGTAATATTTATAGTATACTGTGTTCTGACACTGGCCTTAGGGCGGAGAATTCGGGAAAATAGGTCAGTACGGGTCACACCATAAATCAACCTCAAGTATTCCGAACCTTCACCTGACTACAATAGAATTCTCTCGTTGTAAATCGATAATGTACCCTTTGAACAAAGTCTTCGATCTGTTACTTGCTTTTTCTCGTATATTTATGAAAGCTTTAGTAATCACATATCATTTTCTTGTATGATCTGATTCGAAAGGGATCAGATTTCGTAATAACAGAATTTTTATTTCGTATCGAACGAAACACACCGTATCGCCGACTAATCACGTCTCGTAATTGTTGTAATTCAAATATTTAGCCTCACTTCAAGATCCATATACATCCACGATATACGTATCGCGCGATTACATTTTCTGCTCGGGTTAATTTCACCGTGCATCCACCAGGGCAGGCGTATCGCAAATAAAAATCTACACGTGGCAAAGGGTAGTCGTTTCACGTATGGCCGCTAATAAGGTTACACGAACAGAAGATGATCGAATCAATGAGCGGAACTTAATTGGAGAGTAATTGGATCGGGTCTGGCGATATCGACGTGGCGAGGCAAGGTGGATGACACAATGAACCGGCCGGAAGAACGTCAGAAATGACAAAGTTTGCCCAGGGTAATCTTCCGTTCCGGCCCGGTTCGCGATCCCGATAGGCGTTATAGTCCTTCCCGGATGGTCGGCCATTAATTCAAAGTCTAATCTCCAACGTAGTTTCCATACTTTTACACTGATCCTCAATTTGCCGATTACTCCGTACGGTGTGGTACCGACGTTTATATACCGCGAGATTCGCCGCCGTAGAACGCGAATTTGTCACGACATCTATTTTATATCATGACTCGTCCCGGGCCACCGTTTAAAAATCATCTATAAATTATGCAGACCCCACCGACGAGCACATGATATTAAACGCGACCTCCGTGGCATAATGTCTTCATACATATGCAACGAGCATGGAAAAATTCTGAAACAGAGGATCCTTAAGGGCCAACAAAGCATCGAGAAGTAGACGTTTGATGGCACTCTTTCGAGTGCCGAACATAGACGCGTTTCAAGAACATGGTAATGCTTCAGGAATATCTGCTCGTGCTTCGTGATCAACGAACAGTTTCGGAAGAAATATAGAGACATATTTTATATTCTTTCAAATTGTAGCATTTATAAGATAAATTTTAAAAAATTTAGTTCGTTATTTGAAATAAGTCGGCAGAACAAATTACAATTGCACAAAGTTATGTAAATAGAGAGACTACTGCAAAAGATTCGACTTCGAATATGATATACACGTTAGACGCAAATTTATAGCGGACTTAATGAGTGGAAATTAGATGGTGGCGTTCAAATGGAAGCTGTCATGTCCAAGCTTATTAGACAAACGGAGGTACGTAACGGAACCGGAAGTGAACGTGCTTGCTCTTAACTGTACCTCGAAACAGACTTACGAAACGAAACATTTACTTCCAACTAGATTGCTCTGTTATCTCGCGACAGTACCTTGTTATTCATACTGGAACATTATTTGCGAGGTTCTCGGAGAGTCTTGCTCGGTAATTTCTATAAAAATATAAATATAATATTTCCTCTCAACATGTTGCCATTTTCCAATTAATTATTATCACGCATATCTATCACATCTTTAACATTCGAAACTCAATCACTCGCTGTAAATATTCACATGAAATTTCCATCTCCCATTTGTTACTTTAATAACGAGGCAAGCCTCGCGATATATTGTCCGTCAAAAGTGAAATGGTTGGAATATCCTCCAACAGACAGGAATTGTATGCCCATAATTAGTTCACGTTTTAATTTCGCCTAAACCCGATTCCGTCCACCAATAAACGTATTTGCCGCGCCTCCGTTCAATCAACGCAATTTATACAAGAAAATCGACAGCTAACCGATAATTAACAACCACGATTACACGCTGAGTATACTAATCAACGCAGTATATTCAACGCGCTGATTCCACTGAATAAACGGTAACAGTATTACGTGTGTACACAACGTGGCGAATGCAGTTAGATAACTAATGCCAAATCGAAATAAATTACTCATACCTTTAGTCCGCGAGTGATAAATTGTTATCGAAACTTCTGCGCGTCCCACCGACCGCACTCGAGTTTGGAAAATGGCGGGATTAAAACACGCGTGTTGAACGTCCATTAGCAAGATTCGAAAGGACACTGTCGCGCTTGTATTCCGTTTCCGTTCAACAGGAAGCACTTTCATCTATTAATATTTAGTCAGAACAGCACCCGTCGATACTTGATTCATTGATATGCAAGTGACAGCCGTAACTATTACGTAATCTACACGTAAATTTCGTATGCTCCTCGTGCACGCCACAAAATGGATCGAAATTATGGCCAACCGTGGCGCCTCGAGTACGATGACAATTCACTCACAGCAATTAATATAGCGTACCAGAGAAAAATTTATTCGATTTCGTCCGTGTATTGAACTGTTTCTGGTTGTGGATTCGATATCTCTTTGCGAGAGACTTACTCGCTGAAATTATTCGTTGGAAAATATCCTGATGTGTAGAAGCCAATATTATTTCGAATACCTCGTATGAATAGATACAAATATAATTATAGTAACCAGTATAGTTATTATGTAATTTACGTGTGCATTAACTTGGGGGTAAATGGGAATAAATGAACGAAGAACGTTTAGAGGTATATTTTAATAAAGTTTTTCGACATCATATTTATCTTCTCTTATTATTTTATTTTGTTATTTATCTTTTTATCTACCCCTATATAAACACTTTTTGCACAAACATATTTATTCTCCATTATCATACCGTGATAGTAAACAATATTCGATGCACGAGCAAATACTTACAGACGCTCGAGCATATACACACACGATGTGTACCAATTACGTTACTTAATCACACTTATCGATCCATCAATCCCCAAAAGGGTTAAACTGCATTACCGACTCCCAAATTACAACGCCTATTAAACCCTAACCCGATCGAAAATCACGAAGCACACACAAATTTTCGCTGTCTGAAAGGAACCGCGTTATTCCTTCATCGTGAGTTCTCAATCAACGAATCGATCAGTTGTCGATAACTGATTAAACTGAGAAAAGTGGGTCGACTGAGGAGTCTAAAATGAGTCGAAAACTATTCAACTTTTACGGCGAATGCAAAACAGTCAAAGCTTATCTCGCGCGTGCTCGCATGGTGATTTATCCTTCCGGAAGTCGGGAACCTCGGGCACCGTTGGCCTACATAGTGAAGAGTTATGCCCGCGCCGTGGTACCGTGTCATACGAGTCACCGCTGCGAGACGTACGAGGAAATAGGAGCATCACCTTGCTTGAGTATCGCCGGAAATGCCGGAGACAACATTGAACACGGAACAACGACCATGGTCTTCTCGCTTAAGCGTCTGGCATGGCGGGAACGTCGTCACGATAAGCGTAGCTTCTCTCATCGATCCAGTGCACGATCAACGATAAAATTCGCCTCGTGATAAACTCTCTATCTTTCTTCTTCTTCCTTCATCCCTCTCTTCCGTTGTGTTCGTCCACAGTGAATCTATTCGGTAATATTCACGGAATCGATCGAGACACGAGCACGCGACCACTTTCTTTGCCTCGCCAAAAGAAACTCTCGGAGTTGTGTTCTTTGATGGATAGTTATTACGCAGAAGTTTCAGTAGCTTTATGGGATGACCTTTGGTCGATATGAGAAAATGAGTTGATAATTTGCTAATGCGATTGAAGTACAAGCATTAGGCACGAATAGCACGGAGTTCGAACCACAGGGAGAATTATTAAAGAACACGGCGGAGAATTACGTCAAACCCTCGAATTATATCGTAGGTTTTTAATTAGATTTTTAGTTTGGAGTTACACGTGCGATCAAATAACGGTTATCTAATAATGTATAATATATGAGTCTTGTATGGAGGTAAAAAATTTGTGCAAGTTGTAAGTCTTGGATTATATACTTTTGAATAATACAGAAGTAGTTCACTATATTATTCGAAACATGGTTGCATGTAGATAACTTTGATTAAAGTTAGCAGTGGTTGTAAAGAAAATTTGATGTATAGTATGGAAATTGGTAAGAAAATTTGATGTATGAACCGCATTTCTGTTGTCTGATATTATCAGGATATGTACTAGGTGAATTTAAAGTAAATTTAAAAATAGGTCCTTATATTCTAATATTATGGAAATAGGGTAGGTATATAAGATATAATATTGCGGAAAATTTCAATAATAGTGTATGATTTTCTGAAGACTTTTGGCTTTTTATCTCTTCCCCCGAAAAAAACCTAATGCCACGTGCCACGGAAACAGTGAACGACCGATCATAAATAGAGAAATTAATCCAGATTAAATAATATAAATAATATTCAATTTTTTATTCTTTAAAAGTCTTTCAATGTAACCGATAAAAGTAAGAATCACAAGAATATAACATAGAACACAATTAGGATTATTAATATATTGAAATAACTTGCACATAATTTACTATATTGGAACTGGAATGTTCAGTTGGTCTTTCACGAAGTAAATTTAAAACAAAACGTAAGAAGTGAATCGAAGTAGACTTTGATCGACAATTGAACTGGAAATATCGCTGCTTTCGCGGAGAAAATGCATCGAGCTTTTAAGGTCATCAAGCGGAAAAAGTAGAATAATAAGTCAGAACGAAAATGTACAAGATAATTCGGGTCACTGATTCAGTCGTACAAAAGATATATATAATCTTTCTCTCGAGCAATGTAAGGTAAGTGACGAGGACGACGGTCGATTGAGTCTCAAGACCGTCTGTTTATCTCTTCGCTACGTGAATCGAGTCGCATTTGTTTTCCTTAGCTAACTGAGTAGAGTCTGCGAAGTTTACTTTGGACAGGTGAGGTGAGTCCCATCTACACAGAAATTTACATTAGGTTTTAATTATAATTTACCCTTTGTATTTAACCCTTGACTGTTATGATGAAATGGAAATGCGTTAATTCTATCGTTTAGTTTTCAAATATACCTCGATAAATAGTTCACTTAGGTAATGAAACTTGAATATTTTTGTATAGCTAAAAACTCGCATTACAGATTGCGAAACGGTATAGGTACAGACACTTCTCGTTAATCGCGAATACATGCAGCGTGTACGCGCCATAGAGGGATGAACGTCCGGCATTTTTACGTAATTGGAGAGTTGTAATCTGGTTGTCTGTAGCAATTAGCGTAATTTCAGTGCTTAAGCAGAAAACATTTTTTTCATGTACGCTTTATCGCGTGTTCGCCGGTTGGTTAGCGTGCGTAGCGCTGTACACCAGGCCATGACCAACCAAATCGATAAGCCAGGATATTAGCGATATTAACGCTTCTCTTGTTCATTGCTATTCTTTCCATCCTTTATTTTTTTTTTCTGTTCTTCACGGAGACACGAACTTTTTTGTACCGCGCGATACAATCGATTTAAACGCCGTCTTTAAATTGGTTCCTGTGTGTTATCGGATTTTATTTGGTTTAGGAATTTTTATTTCTACAAGAAATTTAATTCCTGTAAAACAATTAATTTATTGCTTGTAATTTACTTTTAATTTTTCCATTGTATGCTTTTAATATAGCTTCATTAATCTTTGTATACGCAAATTTAATAGTACAAATACATTATTTTAAAAATATTAAATATTACAAAGTATCTAAAATGATTTTAGTCGTCACATATTTTTCTCCAAGTATTCTATTTTATATGCCTACAGCTGATAAATAAATGGTACTGAAACTCGTTCTGAAACTTCGTTCCTGACTTTTATTCAACTCGGGCACTGAGAAAACACGGTTCCATCCAAGTAGACCATGCATGAAAAATTCACTTGACAGTATCGTATTTATTCCATTAAACTAATGAATTTTCATTAATATTACTTGTTCATGTACCCGAATGTGTCGAAGGTATATGTATGTATAACGTATAGAGACGCACCATTACAACTCTCCTCATTTCTAATTTACTGTACGAGAGATGTTGTTACAAAATAATGACCCAAGCCAACAAATTCTACCTATATCACAAATTAAACATTATTACGTATTTAGAATTCGATTTACTGTAAAACGTTGCATTTAAACATCATAGTATAATTTTCTAATCGAGATACATTGGTCTGCTTAACATTATCAAAATCGGATATAAATACTTACCTAGCTTAAATTACCTTATTATATCAATAATCAGTTCCTTGTCATTATGTTTTATTCACTCCGTCAACTAGGAAAAACGAGTTAACTTTCTATCCCCTTGAATGTAATTATTTCAGATTATTTAACACCTTTACAATCTTACCAGAATTGTAATAAAAACAAATTAATCTGTTTGTATTGATCTTTGACTTGCTGTTCAAAAGAAATTTCTCATCGAAAAATAATCCGCTTAAAATTAGTATTTGTCGTATAAGCTGTATATAATAACAAAATTTTAAGTTTAGAATAAACGAAAATTTAGTTTTTGTTCATCAACGCAAAATCGTACAAGAAATGGAATAATCCCATCATGACTGGCGGAAGATCAACGAATATCACGATACATAGTACGTAGACACGGGGAACGACCGCGATATTCCGGCAAACTTCCGCCATTTCCGCGGGATTAATACAATTCCATGGAACTTTAACAATCCGCGGCGCAACTAGCTAAACTAAACAGATTTCGTTGTGCGAGGAAACGTCAATTCTGACGTATGCGTTTGATTTTAACGACTTGTATACACACCAATACCAGAGGTACCGAGGCTTGTTCGTAACTGACGGCTTGACGTTTGCACGCTGATGTGTACTGATTTTGGATTTCCATCCGCGGCATGCGGGGAACAGAGACGAATCGTGTATTCGCCGCGTCACGGGTAATGAGGAAATCATGCCCTGTACAATTAATCCCGGCCAAGTTGAAATCGTTTCAACGAAGCACCCTCGATTACCAAGCGCAAAACCGCCAAGACGATCGACTATCGAGGGTACGCGTATAATACCCGGCAACGATCTCGTTTGTTCCAGAGAATTTAAACGATCTTGGAAGATATTTAGTTCGATAACGCGGTTTACTGTTCAAAATTTATTATATGTATGGAATGTTGCGGAATTACTTTGGTAGAAATTTAATAGGTAGACTGAAGAATAAATATCTGTAGAATAAAATACAATTACGGAAAATCTTAAAATCTTTAATTATTGACTAGCCCAACTACCCTTCGGACATTAGCGAAAAATCATTGAGTTTATGTGAGGACTAGAGGAAAACCAAGGTGATATAGGTAGAATAGATAGAGAAGAATTAGAGAAAATACCTAGCTAGGAAAAGGAAAAAAAATCCGCTAGCGAAGGACACGTTCCGATGAAGAAAAGGTCGTTAACAGTGGGAAGACAAAGCGATTGAAAACTGAAACGAATAACAAATCCTCTTGGAGTTCTATTAATAAAAAATTTCAGCATTAAACTGAGGACGAACAAACCAAGAAAGAACAGAAAACAGGATACAAAGGTAAGGTAAAGGAAAAAAGGAATTGGTTAACGGAGCTTTATCCCCCTTGGTAGGCTAGATAACCGGACAGGTATTCTGATCGCGTATCAGAACGATATCACGTTCCCTAACAGCAATGCATAACGTGCACATGTATACGTGATCATGGGTGTAACGCAACGCAAAGAAGGGAGGCGACTGGATAGGCAGCCGGGGTGTAACAAATAACGCCCGCACTTATCTGAGTCATGCACTTTTCAGTGACAAGGGCGTATGATTTATTGCCTACAAGCTTGCTACAATGAGTCCAGGACGTGTTAAACTGACCGCGTTCATCATTAAAATTAATGGGTATTGGATACCGGCCGCATGGACGTATACATACATATATATTGTATATATATATATATATGAAAGGGAGGCGGGGATAAGCGAGACAGATAGAGAGGCAAACTCCCGGGGACAAAAGGATCTCGTAATCATTTGGCCCTTCTAATTATTCATCCCGTGTTCCGTGTGTTCCACAGAAACATATTTAAAAAAATATTCGTAGTCTGGTAACAACAGAATGTGTGAAATATTAAAAGAAATATAGTATAGGAACATGTAAACTTGTAATACGCGATAGGTTATGGGGAAGGGTTAGGTCTCTTGTGAAGGGTGAGTTAGCAAATTAAGGGCGTAATTGAGGGGAATCTCTTGTATTGATAATGAAGGGTTTAAACGATATTTCGAGGGAGCTTCGATGATATACTCCGTAATTAGACATAAGGAGAGCATGTATTTCAAGGGACGCTTTAATAAAAAATTAATAATAAAAAGTCGAAGTCTTATGAATACAAAACGACAACCTAAATGAAAGTTATGGAATGAAAGTTAATTAAAGCTGTTGAAGCTAAATAATCTTACACGAGCCATCTTCGAATACAACTGCGGATACCAAAAACTCGAGTGCGAATGGTAACACTGTATAACGAACATAATCCACGCAATCCAGACAAAAATTCATTTACCTTAAACCACTTAATTCACGAATCTCCATTACCCAATCCTGCCCATTCAGCTCGTCGAACCCGTAATACTACCATCCCGGCCATGCTTTCTCCGACAACTCACCCAGGCAAGGTCTCCGTCTACGAAAAATTGACTTGAAAGCCGCAGAACCGCGGTACCCCTTGTTGTAGAAATTTCGATCGAGGGGCAGAGGGAAATGGTTTATTTTAACGCGATATTCGCCCGAACGTTTGAATAAAATTCACCTTAGACGTACAAAAGAGAATTGATGCTACCGCGTCCCTCGGTTGAATTTTAAAGCGAAGTGCCGACGGCGGCATTGGCGAATTGAAATTCGTAATACGCGGCGGATGTAAAAACTCCGAGGTTCGTGTAGACGGGACCGCGTAAAAAGCACTTCCGGAACCGGCCGTAAAGTTCTACAATGTGTTGCCGCGGCAATTTACGCGAGAAGCCCGTTGCGGCGAGTTCTAGCTGCTGTACCGTCAATCGTACATACGTATTACACGCACTCATCTCAGGTGTTTAACGTTCGCCGTCACGAAATTGTCCCGGAAGCGACGGCGTCCATTGTGCCCGGCGAATATGAAACGTGTTAAACTAACCGCCAACATCCATTAAAATTAATGGGTATTGAATAGCGGAGATGGGGCGCACTGCAAGCCGAATGAAGTGCTACATCGTCTCTGGCCAGACGCCTGCCTCGTACCCGGTGAATCGCTGAAACCTTTCAGTTGGCGATACAAACTACCCCTGATCGAGCAAAAAACCTTGCTCGAGGATCGAGCCAGTAGAAATGGAAAAGTTGAGAGTACGTGTACATACATTAAATGCCATGGTTCACTGATCTTTTTATTAGTGTACATTTATCTTCGAATGCGATTATTACTCTGTGATTTATATAGGAATAAATTGCTGCTTTGTGATTATTATTAATTTACTGTGATAGTGACTCTACATTTACTTTACTTGATTTTTATTAATTTAACATATAATATATATATATTTTTGTGTTATTTGCGGAGAAATATAACTATAATTAATCACAATCATTACCATCGTAGAATTTTCCAAACGCCAAACTCACTATTAAAATTTGCGGCGACACGTTTCTCAATTATATTTTCGAAATTTTCGGAATTGCAGCTAGAGCATCACGTTTAATTGCATGATATACAGTACACCCGTGTACAGCATCAATTCGCATTAAAATTAACACGCGATTAAGAATCAGCGCAACTTATCTGCCGCGAATACAACAGCGACGCTTGTATCAAAGAGATTTTGCTCGTTAATAACGACGAATAAACGCGCACAAAAACATCCGTAAATTCCCCGGAACAATTCGAGAGGAGGAATTCCATTTGAATAATAAAAGAACGCTTCTGTGGGCGAGAGGGTGGAGAGGTGGAAAGAGTAGAATATGCGAATGAAGAGTTTCTCGGAAGAGAACGCTAATTCAGGGAGGAAAGAAATCCCGCCTTCGCCCGGTAACAACAGCTTTTACGTTTCGCTTCTAGTTATACTTGACCTAGTGCCACCGGGCGCGGTAATCACTTTTCTTTTCCGATGAATTTCCCCTCGATATTCCCGGAAGTTCCACCGCGACAGCAGGACAGTAGACCGTTTGCCTTGTACGAAACTTCTGAGAAACGAAGCTCGATAATATACAAAGCAGTCGGTCATGCGAACCAATCGTAGATCACGGGCTTCTGCATAATAAGAAAGGAGAGGAATTTATCAATTTTCTACTAGTCAATTGCTGCTCTGTACTTTGTAACAGAGATCTTGTTGCATCTGTTTTCTGCTTTAAAGCTAACGAATTGCTTCGTATTTACTATACAGATTATCTCGAGCAACTCGACTCAAACTTTGTAATAATAGAAGGCATAACAATTAAATTTTGATATGCAAAATTAATAATATCTGTGTTTCGAAAGTGAACGTTGAGAGAAACTTTAAAGATTCAAAGATTATCTCCACTGTATAAATGTAACAATTTTAATACAGAAGATGATGAATCCAAATATAATGAATTAAAAGATAATAAATCTAAATAAATCTTGCAAACGTTTATAAATACCGGAGGATGTAGTTTGTTAAACGATGATTAAACATTCTATTCACTTTTACACCTGTTTTCCTATTATGTGTATTGAAATTCGCTCGATAAGTTGCGTAAAATGTGTAAATGAGAAAGCAATATCGTTTAAAGTCAGAAGTTTCTGTTTCCAATTCCACTTCCATAAATTTCGTTACAAAACCGAGTAACGAGCCCCGCGGAATACGCAGCGAATTTCCTGGATTAAAAGGGAGGCGGTATTTTGTTAAAAATTTCGTTGGTATGCAGAAACGATACGAGCATTGTTTTACCGAGTACAAAGATGCCAGTACTGATTATGTTACGGATCGCGATCATATAATGTTATTCAATGTGGAAATCTGTATCGGTTTTTTAACGAAGCTACTTGTAGCAGTGCCGAAAATGCATTCGGAAATTATAAATAATACCGATAATATAAACATTATAATACGAAATTGCAATTTTAAATGGGCAACAGAACACGCGGAAAAGAGTTTTTATATAAATGTATTGCAATGCTTTATGATATGACACGCTTTAAATTTATTTTACCTTTCTACCGTATACTTCCATTAAGAATCTACGGTTCTTCTTCTTACTTCATAAATATAAATTTAGGTCGGTTACTATTTGTTATATTCATCGATAATGTTAAATTAAAATTTCGAATAATGTTACGACGTGTTCAATTGTATATTTGTAACAGAAATTTCTACTACGAACGATACTAAATATGTGAAAATAATTAAACTGAGAATTCACACTTCATTCGAAACTACGAGAGTCTATTTAAAATTTTTGCTGAATATAAAATGTGGCTGCTTTTCATTATTTTTTAATCCTAAAGTCGACTATCAAAGATAAATTCAGATAGTTTTCGCTGTTTATGCTATATAAATTTCAAAAAACGATCGATCTTCACGAGAAACATCCGCGAGGCATAAAGAACACTTCTACTGTACATCACTGCACGAATGATGATTTGCATACAACGGTGCAGCGAAACGAATTCAATCTGTTAAACAAGCCATGGCTCGATCGCTCAAACGATCCCAGTGAGCAAGAAAAAAATGGACCAAATCAACATCGAAAAAAATAAACTACAATCAGCCAACGAGCTAGGTGAACTCTTCCGATGTAACACAAAAATCAGTATTCCACTTCGTAATATCAATACAACGAAACATACCATAAGTTAAATTACTTCTGTCATCACGCACACCTCTGTCGTTCATCTGCACATCATACGCATTATTCTTCAACACTAAGATAAAAGATAATATTATAATTGGCTGACTGAAAAATCCCATTTCCTAAAATCAAGCTTTCGCTCGAAACACGCCTTTAAATGATTCTCACTGGCACTCACACGTACTTTATTTATCGTATAACCTCTCAAGCGAACGCAATGAACAAGGGAAGAAGTCCTCAGAAATACTTCATCCAAATCTTCTTTAAAACCTTCGCATTAGCGCGCATACTCCTCAAAATTCGCTGTTCCTTCATCACTAATGATCCACGTTGCAACAATGAAATTTCGTGAACAGGTCGGAGATCATGGAACGAGAAGTGGAAACGACAACGAAGTAGAGAAACGCAATGGTGGAAGAGGACAAAGATAATGGACACGAGAAAGGCAGTGCGACGAGGAGCAGCACAGGTAAATCGATCTGTCGGCGCACGTAACACGCGGTTAAGTAGCGCGTTAAAACTCCGCGAACGTTCCGGGTATGCTTTCAGCATATTTGCATAAGACTCTACTTTGTGGCGCGTACACGCACACACGGTTGCGTTACACTCACAGTTACGAGGATGTCACATGGACGTTCGTATGTCCGTACGAAATGATGAGAAAATCGAACCATCCGCCGCCCGGACTGCGTTTCTGCGAGATGTATAACGATTAGTTAAGAATCTGATTGCACTTATTGAATCACTCTTAGAAAGAAAGAAGGTTTCATGATCAATCATTCGTGCATCGACGACGATCGCGTGACTCCGTTTAGACATTCCTCGGGGCGAAATTGAAAACTCGCGTGGAAATGTTTTCCTTCCTCTTATTTACTCGTTACTGACGATCGATGTGCTGCTCGATTATAGCAGGATTGAATGAAGATACCGCAACAGTATGAAAAGTGATAGAAATTTAAATATTGGGGAATACAGCTTTCTTTGATTTCAGTGAGAGACTTTATCTTTCATTGATCAAGGCAGTTAATTTTGGTTGGCAAAAAGTGACACGTGAAAATAGAGAACACATAATAAATAGCAAGAGGCGATGCTATTTTGCAGTTTCCGGGATAAAAGCGAATTCGTTCTAACGCGAAAAAGGGGAATATTTTTAGTTATAAAATATAACAGGATATCAAAATGAAGCGAAGATCTCTTCAATAATTGAGAAATATTACTTCAAATTTAATAATTGACTGTTTTAAACTGAATGGATAAATTTTTGTACGTAGTCATTGGAAACGAAGTTATAAAAATCGAATAATTAAGAGTGACGAATACCAAAGATATTAAAGGTATCCAAGGAAAGATACTTTCTAGTTTAGATGAATGGTGAATATAAAAGAATTATAAATTTCTGTAATAAGATATATCCATATAATATATATATTCCTTATAACTAGAAAATATCCTGAATCATATATGAAAATACTAAAAATTCTCGATAATCAATCTTCCAATTCTCAGGAAATATTATCTTCTTCTTAGAATCTACGTGTTATAGACCAGATATAGAAATCGGAGGAATAACCTTCAATATTAAAAGCTTTGGCTGCCAGAAAAATGTTACAAACATTTAAGAAGAAACGTTTAAGTTCTCTCTTCTGTCTCTTACTATCTCCCTCTCTCTTTCTGATACGCATTCACGATTCGCTGGCAATTTAAAATAGTGCCGTTTGCATTTCCCTCCCAATTACGGAAATATCAAGCAGAAACGCCGAGAACTTCAAGTATCCCGAGCATAGTTAATTTCTATTACATTTGTATATTTAATCTTCTCTCTCGGAGGAATAATCGCGTCGGCGGGTCAGAGATTCCGGAACTTTTGATAAAACTGTAAATAACGGCGACGCGGCCAGAGCTTAACTTTTACCAAGAGTTCGCTGGCCCCTCTAATTAGCGACATTTGTTGAAAAAATTATTGATAGAATCGAGTAGAAAATGCATCTGTGGCCTACGCAATGTCACTTCAGGTTGAGTATGTCTCGTTCGTCTTCCTGCCAAGTATTGGACGACCGAGAATCCTGTTTTTAATTTCAATCAAAAACTCTATTATTTATCATAGTAATATTTAATTTGCGTATACTTCGCTATCCATCGTGATTGTGTGTTTCTAGCAGTTGGTTAAAGAATTACTTTTTTCGTAATAAAAGTATTCAAAGCAAGCTCAAATGATATGAATTCTCAATTTGAATATATTTTATCGCTTGAAAAGAGACTTTTGCATTGCACTCTCTTAGAAACAAACGTCGATTTCTTCCGTTTCCCAGCCGGAGTTTCAACAACATCAAGGGATTTTAGCGACATCGGGAGATAAATAAAACGCAGCGTTAAAGCGCAGTAAAACGTAGCATTAAAAACTCGTCCTCTTTCTAAACATTGCTCTCAACATTGCACGACCTCAACAAAAAAAAAAAAAAAAAAAAAAAAAGAAGAAGAGAAAAAAGCGGAAGGAGAAGAAAAAAGAGTTCACCTTTTTGTAGAGCACAGGTCAAGCAATAGAGCGACGTATCGTGCCACATTCTTTTTTTTTTCATCGGCGTAAGCCTGCAGATCGCCGTTAACGTTATATATCGAGTTGCAATACCAAGAAGAATTACGTCCGCTTTTTTCCTTTCTTTCTCCTAGTTGCCATTTAAAAACGTCATCGAGCCGATATTAATAGCTATTAAAAGCGACGGTGGACTTGTAATCGCGTGAAATCGAGTTACGCCACGGAAATTAGCCGCATACTCTGTAATAAAAACGATTACTCGAATAACTTGCGGCTACTGGCGAGTTGTCACGTGACTGGATCATTTATGGCCGGATCATTGGCGATGCGCGGATAAAAGTTCGTGCACCATGTAACGAGCGGCCTCCGCGGTGGTTCGCCGCTTTGTAAAAGCGACCAACTTAATTTAATCGGTCTCGAAACGCGCGCGCACACACCTCGCCGGTTTAATCGGCAATTACGTTCAACGAATATCGCGCCGAGGCCATTGGCGGGTTTTGCAAAACGCGATTCATGGTCGCGTGGAGCCCGCGCGTTGTTTGACAGATTGTTTACGGAGATTTGCGGTAAACTTTACTTTTAATGTATTAGCAGCCGCTGCCATAAAATTAATATCGTCAGATTTTTATTTATTTTAATTCACAATAATACGATAATCGATTAACCTAAAACATTTGTTAAAGAGATAAAAGTATTCTTCGATACACCGATTAAGTAAAGCAGATGTAAGAGAGAGAGAGAGAGAGAGGGAGAGAGAGAGGGAGAGAGTCAAGCTTTGAACCATTGCAAAGTAAATACAGTATTATGGCCGCAAAGTTGAACGTTATTTGAATTAAGAATGACTGTAAAGAAATAGGAGAAAGATGTTAGAGCTTGGATATATTCTATACTTTCTGGAATACTTTAAATATTTGCTGTAGGTAAAGACCTTTTTTAGCGTTTCGATTATTAATATAAGATCCGCGGTACGAGTTTCTTTCACCGGAATACTTTTCACAATATTGTACAGCTTTACATTATCTATTATCTCTCTAATATTTCAGAAGTTTCATCGCCAAAAGAGGGTACTGTTTGCAAAGTAACGAGGTAATCAATGAATTTTTGAACGCCTTTAAAGGTTATAAACTACTTTTCTTTCAATGACTGTTTTACTGAGAAAGGATCTCGTAGTTTAAGTATGAATGTGTGACTGTTCAATGCTCTTAACTCTCAATCCTCTTTCAGATCTCTGGCTAACTGAAATCAATACTAATTCAACGTTAATACGCTCAAAATGCAGAAAACATAGTAAGGTACTGAATATGATATCTACCACCTGGAACAACAAAATTTCAATTTATATAAAATATCATTGCTCGTAATATTTTTGACATTACACGATTCTACAAAAATACTTGTCTATGTGTGTGGGAATATTTGCAAAAAATACTAGTTTTAATGATCATAAATTAATGACTAAGATAATCGTATGACTATTTTTATATCTCAGGTAGCTATGAATCTACTGAAGATAGTAAAATATTTAAAAATTCTGTGATTTATAAGTATCACAAATCCCTAAAATCTTATAAGAATATTTGTAAATTTCCTTCATGTCACGGCGCAGTGAAAAATGTCGCATAAAGCATACTAACAAAAGTACTACCAGAAGACGCGCGGAATTATCGTTGAAAAATGTTGTACCTGCGATTGAGGAACGTCGAAGCGCGAGAAACGAATAAATTCGGTCGCAAAATATCAAATTTATCCGTGAGAAAAGAGAGAGAAGCGGCGGAGGTGCGAGCTCGAAGCGGATCGGTACAGCCGCGTGGGAAAGTTTCGCGCGATTCTCGAAGAATTCGAAGGTTTGCGAGGGAAAGGAGCATCTCCTTTAGTTTCGAAGCTTTAAGAATACGGGGGCGATCTGAAAAATGGGTCGAACGTTTTAAAAGTGTATAACGCTCATAAAAATAGACAAGCCGCGAGCCGGTTAATGTAAATCCGTGAATCTGTTTTAATATACTTTGCAGACACTGAGAAATTGCTGTATTTGCGGTTAACGGCTTCAATATAATGTAAAGATATAATGTAACGTCTTGTATCGTGACAGGAACTATAAAATGTTTACAAAGAAATTCGACGTATATAATAACTTCCCGAAATAAACATGGTTCCGTGTTTAACGTGTTTCGGATTTATTTTAACATAGATCGCTACGTAGAATTTCTACGTTGATTTCTCTATCAACTGAATTCCTAAGTAGTATACCGTAAAATTGCTCAGACGCATTCAACGGTACTGCACGTTTGAAATAAACTGAAATGATAAAAAGACGCACAAAGTGCATTTGTACACTTTTAGATCGTCTCAATATTTTTATGGTAATATAATATTTGTAATTTGTTCAAATCCTCGTACGTAGACACAGGTATTTCATTGCAATGTTTCAACTTGAAACAAGAAAATATAAGAATTATATTTGCAGATCGCTACGTTAACGACTGTTCTACTGTTTACCTTCACAAATGCTGCACACTCCCAAATTTTTTACACCGT
This sequence comes from Bombus vancouverensis nearcticus, assembly GCF_051014615.1. Classification (NCBI taxonomy): domain Eukaryota; kingdom Metazoa; phylum Arthropoda; class Insecta; order Hymenoptera; family Apidae; genus Bombus; species Bombus vancouverensis. Next base: position 13,871,729 of record NC_134912.1, on the reverse strand, counting down.
TTTCCAACTAAACGTAATGATAAACAATACCTTATTGTAAGATTTTAAAATATAACAAAAGAGTACACGAAATCAATGCGCAAAGCCACATTAAGGAAATATTTTTTGCTTATTCTCGTGAATACGTCCTCTCAAATCCCCGCAACCCTCTTCGAAATTACTCGGTATACAATCGTTATTTCGTCGGGACGCTTCAACCAACCGTGTAAAAAAGCGTATACTCGTATCTGGGTCGTAGGGAATAGAACAAATACCGGAAATATAAAAATCATAACGAACCGTGCCACTTTCTTCTCTCTTTAATACGTGACTCAAGCGATGCGACGCGCGGCTCAAAGCGCCCATCGTTTAATTAAACGGAACATTTACGGGCGACTCCTGTTTCTTTGCGCGGGAATAAACGCAAAAGGGATTAATCGACATCGAAAAAACATTTTCCAAGTGTGTGTACATGTGAATCACCGAGAAAAGGGAATAAAAAAAGGTAAAAGGATCGACACGATGTTTTCACGGTATCCGTAGGTGTGCCCAATTCATAGTTCTACCCTAGCCAATTATAATTTCATTCCCCGAAATTCCCATCGATTAATTCGAAGCAGCCGTACTCTCTAATTAAATCCCAGCCATGCAAACCCGAATAATTCACGTTTGCAAATCAATCGAATCGCGCGGTAAAGATATCTCCAGCCGCCCGATATCCATATAGGTACGTATAGTTTGTATTCGTAACCACAAGGGAACTCACCTTAATTCGATGCTCTGCTTCCGTTTATCATTGATGCTGACGATCACGTCTCGAGGCTGTATGGTTTTGTCGTCGTTGCACTTTGTGGAGGTCACTTTGCCGCACAACAGTTCACCAAGATCGACCAAACGGCTCCCTTACTCGCGCGTCGCCGTATCACATACGCTGACGCGAGCTAACAACGGCATATATTAACGACAGCACCACGATGGACGATAAGGTTCCGTGGATGGACGCGCGGTTTAATCCTACGGGAATGTGACGGCGCGTACGCTTTCTACCGTCGCGTCGCTTCGTTGTTAAGAAGATATTAACCGATTCAGAAAACCGGGCAAACAGTTCTCATTTCACTGCACTTTTTTTCGTCGAAACACGCTTAGCCGCCGATCAGTTTGCCCCGGGACTTTTCAATCCTTTTACCCCTCACACGCGACGAGAAAGTTTCGTTCTCGTTTCACTTTCTCGAACAGCGACAAGACCTGTCCCCTACGTAAACACGACTAGGATGCACGATTACGCGCTAAAAAACGAGTCGATCGAAACGATTCACTGATTTACGGACATTCACGAGTATATGTAAGATTATGTAATAGATAGAAGCTCGTGTCACACGTGATGAGACGATACAGTCCAAAACAAAACAACGTCACCAGCTGATTCCGCTTAACCGGTTGTTTAACCGCTGACAGAACGCAAACAGAACGCGACAAGGAGAGAACGAAGAGAAGAAGACGAATCAGCGCAAAGTAGGTAAAAGGAAACGCGTAAGAGGAACACACGAAAGGATAACGCGAACAGTAGAAACAGACAGGCGGTAACAGGAGCGTGTGTTTCACCGCGCGACGACGTAAACACTTCGCACGAAAGCTCTCGACTGGCTCGGCAGGGATGACCGAGCGGCACAGTTCAGTGGTTCGCGCAAGTAGCTCGGTAACGCGGCGTAACAGTGCGCAAGCTGTGCTTTTGTGCGGCAGATGCAGCCCCCGTACAATCGGTAAGCTGACAGTTACTCTCTCTCCCTTTTCACCTGCCTCCCGCCTTCTTCTCTCGCGTGCCACTATCGTCCTTCTCTCCTGCCTCTCCCGTGCGTATTTCTTCCTCGTGTGTCAACCTCTGTTAACGCGTGTTAATCTCGTTAACGTATGTTAACGCACGCCAACATGCGCACCCGTTGCTCGATTTCCTTTACGTTCGCACGTTGCCTGCCGTCGAGGTTCTTCTACGCGGGGCATCCGAGTCGAGATGCGAAGCAAAATCTCGAGAGAGGAGCGTGGTGGTTAGATACGAGAGATCTCGCGCGAACACTACGTTCTCCCCTTTCCCTATCCGTCGTCGGACTGACGAACTCCGTGGTGAGACTGACCGTCCGACCTGTGTGTACCTGCGCCGCGGCAGAGCGGCCACGGTGGATCGCGAAAAGTAACTGGCGAGCCGACCGACCCCGATTGCCTCGAGTCTGCGCCCTAGCGACATTTCTCGTGTACCGGATATAAAATATAGACGCCAGCTACCGTGTACGTGTACCTACGCGTCTCGCGCTCTCCATTCTGCTCCATTCTGCTTCACTCTAGTTCTTCCAGCCTCTATACTCTATACTCTCTAACCTCTTCTACACCGTGTTCTTGCTCTCTCTTACTCGTTCGTTTTACTTTGCCACGCGCGCCTTCTACTATCGTCGACTATGGCGAGACTTGAAAAGGAAGAAACCTTCCACCTCCTCTTCCCCTTCCTTCCTCTTTTCTTTCCCTTCCTTCCTCTCCTCTTTCTTGCCTCCTCTTTCTCTTTTCCGTGCACAGCTTTTATTCGCTCGGTTCTTGCTTTTTCTTGCCTAAGCTCTCCACTTTGTTTGCCTGTTTCCTGCTTTCTTCCTAACGCTTCTCCTTCTTCTTCTTCTTCTTCTTCTACGTTCCGTGCCGTCTGTTTGCTCTTCTGATCCCTCGCCCGTCTGTTCGCGTGTCCCTGCCCGTCACCGCTAGTATGCGCTGCTAGCTGTTTTAATCGTGTTGCCATTACAATCTTAACGCTAGTCGATTGTATCGAAAGGTATCGAAGCGTCACCAAAATCGAGACGGTTGAGTTCTCGCGTGTCGAATGAAGTTCTCAATTGGTTCGTGGTTTCGTTAGAGGTAGACCTGGTTAAGTAGAAACCCCGGTTTTGCTGGAAGTTCGAATCGAAGTCGTTGTTTCTTGAAAATCAAAGTGGATCGAGTTTCGTACAAAGGTTCAGGTGAAATGTCCGTACCAAGCGGTCGTATTGCAGTGTGTCACTTGCGGTTTCTTGATTCATTTTGAGGTTATATTTGCATTAATTTCAGATTGAAGTTACGGCTTTAAGGGACTTTATTAACTAAATTTTTATTCGAATTGAAACGTTTTGAGTATCCAAATGCATTGACATTTGTTACCATAAATCGATTATACTTCTTAATTGATTTTTGATCCCGAGATTATATTTATCAAACTTTGAATTAGACTGATTTAATTTGATTATATTCGATTCAATTTATGTTAACTCGTAATCAAGTAGAATAAACGTGATTATACATTGAATTCTATACCTCTGCATTCGTTTATTCTTGGAAATTATATCAAAAGATGCATTTTTACCGAACAATGTCTAAAATCAATTTATTTATATATTTTTCGTACATCTTTGTCTCGTTCTCCCTCTGCATTGGTATCAACGCGATATTTATATTAGTTCTTGATTAGAACTAGCTAATTAGGTTAGATCCAAGTTCAACAGATTTCTTGTACATGTTGTTTTAAAATCGCTACCTTGTCAATCACAATCTAACCCCAATCTGTATCGTTATTTTGATCAATTTAAGAATTTCGAAGGTACTGATACCTAAATAAAATATATCTTTGGAACGTTTGTATCTTAATACGTCAATAACGAGATTTTCAGTCGCACAGTTGTCGCCGGTCGTTAGGCCTGAATTGGATCTGATTTAGGAGCTGGTTAGGTCGGGGTTAGACTACGGGGTTAGACGTAGACTACCTGTGGGTCTGGACTGGGTTACGTCCGGATGAAATACTGCTCTCGTACACGTTGCCAGGATTCCCCCGAAATAGACTTGTCATTTCCTTGGGAGAGTTTGAGTTATGTCTAAATTAAGTCCAGGGCTAAGCAAACTTCTCCATGAAGTTAGCAGAAGTTTCTTTTGAAATCGAACTTGTCATCTTTCCCGAGATCAATAGAAGTCGATTGTCGAATGTCTTCTGTCCAACATTGACAAGTTAGCTAATTAAGCTAGAAGAGATTTTCTACTTGTTTCGGGTAGATTAAAATTCAATATGCAACTGGTTGCTTCTGTTCGGCATGTATCAAGTAGCACAAGGACTTCAATGGAATGGTGAGCCTGTTCTGGTTAAACCAACTCGTCTCATATTCACGCAACACTGGTTGGACTTCAGCTGATGCTACTTCTGGAATGTGAAAGAATGAGTAATACCCCATTAATGTCGAATACTGTTTTACTGACTAAATGATATTAATATAATATATATCAATAGCCTAGTAAAATTCTTTATGGTCAATGGAATTAATCGCTATGTCTTAGTCAAATGAATTAATAAAAAGGCGATGATGTCATTTACTCTTTCCGTTAGCCCCTGATAGTTGTTATAGAGGCTAGAAAACACTGGTTTTTGAAGATACGCGTCTTGATAGTCTGAAAGCTTTGGTTCGAGTAATATAATACTAACTGCCCAACATCGACATTTCCCACGGTTCACATTCGAAACTCCAACTCTCCTTTATCTATCTCGTGTCTGAATTAATTTTGAAAACAGCTCTACGCTCTCCTTTTAGTGGAGCTTCCTTCGTGCCGGTATCGCCTCCTCTTTTTACACCGAGCACATAGTAATTTTTCAAATTTGCAACAGCGCTAGTTTCGCGGTAGGTCGCGGAATATTTTTTGCGAACGGTTATCCTGTTTATGCGATGAACGCGAAAATTCAGCGCGTTACCCGCCTAACACGATGAAATATTTTAACATCGTTTACACACGAACTAATTTCGGAGTATTTTTTCTTTCGCTGTTTCGCGTGCATCAATTTCTTGCGAACATTATGAATTTCCTAGCCGCCCAAGCGGAAGGGCTTTACCACCACGAAAAAGGGGCGAGCCCGGTGTAATTATGTTTATCACCGACTTTAATATACATATTTATCAGCGCGTTTAAAGCGTGATTCAAGTCAGAAGCGGGTAAGTGGGCAACGCTATGGAAATGTTTACGAGGGACACGAAGCTGTATATCCTTGTCGAATATGAATCCATAAGGTACCTACATGACGATACACTTGTCTGCTTTTTTCTTTCTTTCTTCTTTCTCTTTTTCTCTTGTCAATGAAGCGTCCAAGCGAGAGTAACCAAGGGATACAAAGAGCGTAACGAGCCACGCCTGTAGAATATATTAACGCATCGGACATTCGTTTCTCATCGAGCGGGTTATTTCTTTTTCTGTTTATCGCTACGTGCTCTATATTAGAGCACATACAAAATGCGATGTCACGACGATTAATCTGAGATTCATATCGCTCGTTTAGGTAACTTTTCGCTTCTTCGGGGTAGTATAGTTCTGTAGTTGTTTGCGATAACGGGACGGGATTCTTTTAACGACAAAGATTTTACTTTTTATTTCGTAATTAAAAAGAGGAACAACGAACGGATACATATCGTGCAATTATCGATTAATACATGCATATTTCATGAAGACTATAAGTCTTAATAGAGATTCTTTAGAATTTCGATAAAATGCCTACTACTTCTGCAAATTTTCGATATTCGGCATTACCCTCGCTTTAAAATTATTCATAAAGAAAGATTACTCTACGTTAATACTCCAACGATAGAACTTTTTTCTGGCGTCGAAACGTCTGAAAAAGAACAAGCAAGGGATGGAACAGTGTAACAGGCCACGCCTATAGAATACATTAACGCATCGGACGTTTGTTTCTTTCGGGGCTGGAGCAAACAACAGCGTGTAGCACACGGCGTGCACGCGCAATGCAAACAACGCGCGGCGGCGTCCAATTTGCGAACGTTACCTTGAACATCTCACGTATTAGCGAGACAGTGGGTCAAATAAAGTTACCCGGGGAATCCAAGCTTGCGCTTAATTTCGCGTCGTTAACAGGGATAATTTAAATCTCGCCTTGTTCGTAGTTTAACTTCGGAACAATGTGCATCGCGATGCTGATCCGCAGATCCTTCCGTGGAACTTACATGTTTCGATGCTTTCGGAGGTTCAAACACAGAATGACTTAGGGACGTACTTGAATATATATATTTGCGACTTTTATCGTAGACTTTAACACTCGACTATTATCTATCGTTGGAGTACCTAATTTTGTAGTTCACTGATGATCTACTAAATTAATTTTTCATTATAACTGATATAATCTTCAGACTTTCCCGTTGATATACATGCCACATTATATAGAATAAATGTAAGCATACAAGTATTTTCGTGAACCACCGCAATTAGGTAAAACCCTATTTCATACCACTAAGTTAGAAAGATGGAGTGTTAAAATTTTCCACACGTCTCTTCATCCTTCTGCTCTAATTAATTGTTAGATGGGCTGCGAGAGATGATTTAAACGTCACACTATGGTTAATGGGTCAAAAGGAATTCACAGTAGATTTTTCGTGGGCATAAGATATTTCGTAGTGCTCACATGTAGAATATTATATAAGTATAATCTAGAATTCTCGTCATAGGGATATCTCCACTTCCGTTTTCATAGAAAATTCTGTTTAACTATAAAGAATATTTCAATCAAACGTCACTTCCGCGTCCGCACTGATCCAAACGAAAATGGAATTTTATATCGTATGTATCTCATAACTAGATTTATTTGGTGAAATTCTCTAAACGAAATCCATAACAAATATCAATAAAAGAGAGAATTATAACATCCAATCTCTAAACGAAATACAGAAAATGTTATCAATTATTAAAATGGTAATTAATAGTACCAAAGGCTATAATTCATTTAAATGGGGTTTAAAAAACGATCAAGATTTCCAATGACAGTATCTTTCCAACCGTTAATGTTCGACATTATATTTACACGGCACGTATTCGGTATAATCTCCTCTATCGACAAATAAATTTCCCTGTACGTGTTATGAAACACTCTAAGTATAATATATAAACGCTGCTTACGAGTTGATTTTCGTGGGCGCTCGAACCATACCCTTGGATCTCGGTGCTCTCTGATTTTGTCTAAATTATTCGCCATATTATATTGACCGAGTGTATCGCGTTGGTATTACACAGTTTGTTGGCGGACAAAGTGAATGCGAGAGGCCGTTTCTGTCGGGTCATTACATTTCGTTAATGCACGGGACTCCATACAGAATTCATAGCTCGATGAAACGCATGGACATAACCGCATCTCTTTCTCTCTGCCCCTCTTCTCTTCCCTTTCTGTTTCGTGAAAGCACGTAATCTGTAATTCGACGTTGAATTTCACACTGCTATTGGCTCTTTAAACATTAATCGTTCAGTCACTTATTTGGCATGGCACGACCACGATTTGTTGGATTAGGTGGAACGAAAAGATATCTTGCGATCAGAAGTGGGATCGAAGTGCGAGAATTTTAAACCGATATAATTTATTCGGAGCCATCGTCTTGCAAAACTTTAATATATTTTCGTTGTTCGTGTTAAAATCTGTTAAACACCAATCGTCATTAGTTTGGCAATTACTTAATTAACAGGACAACGAAAAGTATCGTATGGTTTATAATACAGATCGTTGGTTACATTTCTCTCTGTGGATGTTACAATGGATGCTCGGCGTGTTGCGAGTTAATTGCGTCGTCGTGTGCCTGTAACGAACGCCTCGCGGCTTTACTCTTTCGCGAAATCCTGTTATTTCGTGTTATTTCGCGTTGCAACGGAGAAAACAAAAGTTCTAGACGAGAAATTCCACGTCTATGTATATATATATATTTATATATATATATTTATCGCGGTATGTTTGACGGTGGAGTGACAAAAGTGGAATGAGGAGGAAAGGGAAAGGCAGGAGCAGAGTGTACTCGCTCCTGCTCAAAAGTTGACAATTTTAGATCTTAAAGTTCGAGAGTAAATCTTAACTTCGAGGGGCTGAAAGTGGAATCAAAGTTTTAAGTTTTGCCTACAAGTTTTATCTTCCTAGCGTCATTTACACGGCGGAGAGAAAAAAAGGGGGACCGCGCAAACAGCGGGACAGATTTTACCGCTCGGAATTCATCTGATACCCAACGTGTGCTCGTTACTTTTTCAGGATGTAAAAAGTCCTGAGAAGGTGCAGTTTTCAGAAAATAGATACGCCTATAGTATGAAGATAGTAGAATTCGGTTATACGTGTAGCATTCTTTCTCGCGTTGCAAACGAGTCGTTGAAGTAGAATTAAAAATACGACCTCCGTTGGAAATATAAAATTAGATAGTTAAAATTACGTACGAGAGTTAGCCATTGTTTCAAGTGAACATGAAATTAGTCGGATATAATATTCTTCCGCATTTGTAATATAGCATATATGTACTAGCGAAAAGTACAAGTATTTAATAAGCCCTGATAGAAAAGTGAAAATGAAATCGTCACGTACGGTGAAACGGTGGGAAATTAATTGACGATTAACGTTCCTACGCCCGTATCTGATGGCGCGTGCATGATGTAACGTGAAAACGTTAATTCCTGCAGGATGTACACGTCGAGAGCTGTGTGCACCTTTGCTGTTTCACCAAACCGTGGCACGCCTCGGAATAGAGACCAGCAAACGGGGAACCTCGACATCATTCTAATGCATCAAGCCACGTGCACGTGTATCGAACAGACTTCGTGCGTAACGAGACAGCCGTGTTCATCGTGATAATCTGGCATCGAGTTGCAAGGAATTACTCGACAAAGTCACGTACCGGCGGAATCTCGGTAATTTTCTAAAGAGAAAGGGTTCAGTGCGTGGTTAATTGCAACGAATCATCGATAATCATCTCGGAGAGTAGAAAATTTTCGATTTTACGGATTTGTTAGATAAAAATTTTAAAGCGTTCGTATCTTCATTTAAAATCAAGTAGAATAATTATTGTATCGCGCTGCTGTGAGTGTAAATGAGATTTTTTAATATAGATGAACGATTCGGGAAATGAGAGTTCTGTTTAAAGGGTTGGAATAGCGAGAAGCGATTATCTGCGAAAATTGAGAGCTTCTTATTTTGTAAGAAAATTACAGATGCTGATGGATTCTGTAGTCAAAGGTTGTTGGAATGCTTAGTTACATTTTATCGCTACAGATATGAAAGCGAACTTTAAATGTTAACTGTAATTGAAGAGTTCTTGTTTAACGTGGATAAGATTTATGGGTAAAAGTTTATCCTCTGCATAGACAGTACTCTTTAGGAATATACTCATCCTAAAATAAAACCAAATGGTTAATACCATTTAGAGTATATTATAAAAGTTTGACAATAACTCTTGCAATGACATATTTACAAAAATAGAGATATTTCAAAAATGCAGTCCCTGATTATTTTATATTTTGTTGCCTCTTTGACATATACCATAATCACCGCAGTATTTAACACGTATGCTTTATGTTAGGGAATGAAGTACATCAAAGAAATGTAACAACTAATGAAATACAGCTGCACATTTTAAAAGCTGAAAAACATAATTTCCACCGCGGTTGAATGAATTGAAATGATTGAGTTGATTGAAAAATAACAGCACTGTACCTTAGTTGTATTATTACAAATTTTCAGGTTAATTCTGTGTAGCTCGTAACTTCTAATTACACTAAAAAAATTATACATCTTTCAACATTCCTCTCATAGAATAATCACTTGCATCCTCCGTATTTAATTGTTGCATCAACCATTTAACCATAACAAATCGGTCTTACCAGTCTCATCATCTTCTACTTTAACTCGGGCCCGTTTAACCCGTTTCGCCTTAATGCTCGACAAGCCTCCCTAAAGTCGCACCCTAAGTCACCAGGATTAACCACGATTGGCTGGTGGCCGATACGATTTCAACGAAGATGGTCGTCGCCGAATTCCAAACCAAGCCGAACTTCGATTCCCTGAGGAGTCGGCCAGACAACACAAATCGCCCGGAACAGTCTCTGATACCGGTCAGATAGGCGAAACTCGAGGTTGAAGCTAAAGCACCCTGAACGTCGACGTCCACATCGAAGCCCAACCTAGGTCGACCATCTTTGGATTCGATCGATGCTTATCCCAACTCGGTTCGATCGAATACGATCCAATAGTTGGATGTTGTTGCCCGACAGTTTCAATGAGTCGATTCAAACGCCGTCCGAAATAGGTTTATACGATTCAGGTACGTTTAATCATGTATTCGATCAACGTCCAAGCGATTCGATGACTGATAGTAATTGATCAGACGCTGAAATAAGATCAATCGGTTTTGCTCGTTGCTTGTATGTACATAAATATTTGACAATATTGGTTATCTCAGTAATGAATAAAATTTTATTTTTCATTCGTCTGTTCCTTAGTCGTTCTTCACTTAATCATTTCTCCAATTTTCCTGGATCCTCGGGAAGGAAAATACTTTAATCTTTTTTAACTTTTTATTATTCGAAATAATTTTTGCCCTATGGTAATCATAATCGGCTGGATCATAATCGTTGCGACACAATTTTGGAAAACTTCTCCGCTAAATTTCAAGGCACGTACCACAGACCGATCTGTTTATTATATTTTCTGAGACAACGGGCAAGTTACAGATTTTCTGTATGCATCCCAAATCCCTTGAACCGTTTAAGCAGTATAAAAGTTGTTGTTACGTCCATGATTCTGAATCCAACTCGAACAAGTTGCGTTAAACATACGGCCGAGTAATAATTCCGTCGTTTAGCGGTACAGCGTGTCGGATAAAATTGCTAGTCGTAAATTATGTCTATGGTTCTTTTTTTGCTTCCAGTTTCCCTCTGTCTCGGAGTCTTGAACGTTTATTGTGGTCATGTGATATTTTCAAGCAGCACAGGAGCGAAGCATTGATATAGAAAAATTGGTCGTCGGAACGGAAGGCGGCGACATGGGTAAAAATGAAAGGTAAGACAACCGAGTTTCTTGCGTATCATATAAGAAATATGATTCTGATTGTGTCTGACGCAATAACATCCCTTAGACAGCTCGTGCATGGCATGCAGTCAGGGTAGTCACTTGTTATGCATGATATATTGCGGCGTGCTTTCTACGTGTCTTCGTTATACCGCTGTTCATATCTCATCATCCCGTGATAGCTGGCTCTATTATGCGAATTTTCAAAATAACGTGCCAATTATCCGTGCGGAATCCACGGATCTGTAACGCCACCACGTATCAAATTGAACGTCGACGTTACGCAACTACACGAATTAGAGGGAATAATATATTGTAACAGGGAATGGAATGATGTAAGTAACTACGTATATTCCTTAAAATAATATGAAACTTTAATGAGAAGTGATGCACCTTTGATATTTTTAATACTTTACTTTCAAATTTATTTCAATTTTTTTCTATTGTTCCCCTTAATCATCAGTACATCTTTATTTTTACGTGTCTTGTAAATTACTTACTTAACAACTCCATTATTGTATCCTATTCAAAAGACTCTCCTCGCAGAGGCGCATTGTGTAGGAACGCCATTCTTTCCGCGTTTAAAGCAGGAAAATTTATTTCGTTGTGTTCAAAGAGATAAGGGTTGAACGTCTCGAACGGGGTTGACTCTCTAATCTAAATCACCATCGAAAACGTTGACCCACATATTACGAGTGAACCTGTGTTAAGCTGGATTTTTACGTTGGTAATAAAGTCGTCGCGATAGCACGGGACACTTTGTGTACCCGCTTATTGCTATTTAAGTAACACCATTATATTTAAATGCTAACACTTCATAAAGACGTTTCACTCGTACTATATTTCGTACTATAGTCGTTTAGTGTTGCATCATTATCGAACTTTACTATTTTCTCTTTCTCTATCTCTTTTTTAGTTGGGAAACAGATAAGCTCGTTACTGATAACTCTATGAAAGTCAATGAATTGACAAAGGTCCGTGGTGATTTTTAGAATATGCATACCGTGTTGGTAACTCCATAAAAGCGTCATATAAAACTTCGAAATTGTGATTCATGGAAAATGTTTCATTTAAATCGGCCGCTATTTTCATGTTGAAGGACACAGAATCATGAAACATTCATGCAGCGCTATTAACTTGTGAGTGATCATTATATGAAGTGATTTTATGGTTGTAGAGCACAAGTTGTTTCGATCGATTAATAGTTTTTACAAGGCAGGACGCAGATACTATATTTATAATTAGCTCTTGTACGATGATAGTTTACAGCAATTCGTACCAAGAATATTAATATGATGAAAAATTTTAGATTTACTTCATGAAGTAATAGGATAATGGAAGGATTAAAAGAAAATGTAAGAGATGTGCTAGAATTTGTCTTTGAATTGTGTTCGTCGCGAAAAAAGTACAGTTAAAATAAGTACTAAATATAAAAATGAAAGGTAAATGGTGAACATTTTATATAGTTAATGCCCAGTATATTATTACGATAGTTAAAATTCATCTGACGTCATTTTGTTTGCGTGAATATAAATACACCACTTCTGTAACTGAGCATCTCCTCCCTTTAGGCAAATATAGCTACAATAATTGCAACAAAAGGAAATTTAATATGTTTACTCCTAATTAATTAGTACACAAATACCATGTAATTACACTTTGCATTCATTGTGGCTTAAAATTTCAATTTCTTTGGTTTTATATACGGTTACAAAGCAGTTGGATAATTTAATATAATCTGCTTCAAAACTATGCTATTAAGGTTGTATAATGGAAGTGCCTTTTTATACTGTAAGTTTATATATCTGACACATTTCATTCTCTTATCGTTACACGTGTTTCATTTCATCGTATTTTAATATAGAACCCAACGTGCATTGTGTACATTCTGCAACCATAGCTACATGAGAACAGATTGTTAAAACTAAGTAATTTCTTTAATTATATAGCATACATTTTATGTTCTGCTTCCGTACTTTAAAGTATTACGATTATAATATACTAAAATATAAAACGCGCCGTGCGGTTTCCATAAAGCACTAATTATTATTCCAGCATACACGTATGAAGTACAACTAAGAGTAAAGTGAAAATGATGCATAAAAATAAATATTATATGAGAAATTTGAATATTCAAATAAATATTATTGATTAAATAAATAATTCAATAATCCGTGCCACAAGTTATTCGATATAATAATAAGTCAAATAGCCAATATTCCAGAAGATGGCGACTATTTATATCTTCGCACAAATGACAGCTCTCAGATCGCGACATTTAAGATATCTGTGACATATATTAATTTTCGTATAATTTCTTTCAAATGTTAACGATACTTTATTCAATATATTGTCTATACATGATTCAATTTTTGGAGAACCTACGGAAATAGAAATGTTCATCTTCAAAGTTGAAGGTTTTAACACGCACTTCATACAGTACGCCGTTGCAAAAACTGACTTTTTGACTAATTATAGAAAAACTGTCGTTACAAGGTTATTAAAAAACTAATATGTAAAATGGCTAGAAGAATTTTCTTTTAAGGAAAAATTTAACTCTCATTATTTTTTTTTTTTTTTTTTTTTTTTGAATGGAAGTAATGTAGAATATATAATATCGGTGTGCAAAATGTCGAATACATGTATGAAGTGTCCGTTATGTTCATTTCTGAATTGTTTGTTAATGTGCGCGCATAGAAAATACATACAGCCAAGAAACTTCTTCCTAGAAGGAGAATCTCAGACATGCGTGAAGAATATGACTTTCGAGTCTCAACATGTTTTACTTTTGAGGGACATTGTTGCACTAGAAATACCTTAACAAAATCAACTTGGGCTACGCGGAATATTTTTGTTTATGCCGGCGTTTATATAAAATTAGGAGGGTGCAATGGAATGCACATTAGATTAGATATCGCCCGGTGGAGCCCTCGCTCTCTATTTCTCCGTGGAGTTTGAAGTTTATGTTTACCCTAACTTCGGCAAAGAATGTATCAAGTGTGTACTATCCGTCTCGAGAGTTTTACAGTTACTATGAGCCACCGGCGGCAGCGCCGCACGAAATATTCTGATTAAACGTCGGGAATGCAGCTCTCCGACTGCAAACAATAAACATTTCCGGCTTGATGAAAATTCTATTGTACGATGAATTTCTTCCGCGACGTTCGTCCGGTCAGAATTATCACTATAATTAAAAAGGACAAGAATGCGATAACGGCTGGCTCTTATGACGAATCGAAAATAGATTTTAATAGATATATAGGACAGTTAGCTGTTCTTGAACTCTTCGTGACTTTATTTAATAAAGATTTATTGACAGTGAGGCATGAAGTTATATATTTAAATAATTGTCAGAAAGAAATTAATGTTAATTTAGTTAGAAGAGTATTTTTATGTTCCTAAATTATTATTATGAATAAATTATCAAACAATTTGAAATATCTCTAAACTAATTTAGCATAGCAACTGCGCTTACTTTGTTCACGGACTGTCTGTCTCTAAAATGAAAGAAATGGAATTCACGTAATATTCATATGAAAAAGTTTACAAAAATATCACGTATTCGATTAATCTATCACTATTGCTCCAGTATTCAGAATTTAATTAAAACTTGTTTTAGTGATTTGACAAAAAATAGGTTATGAAGTCAAACATTTTTTCATAAAGATAAACCTAGCTTGTGAATAGCCTTAAACAGATAGAAGTTACCACTTCCTCCGTTTCTTGTATTTATTCAAAAGCTTAAACGTCGAAAAGGCACGTGGCATTTTTACACGTCGATAAGGGCTGAGCGACGCGTAACTCCTTTCATATTCAATAATAACGTCACGCCACAACGTAGCGACGCAACTTTGAATACGTATATATCAAAAGTTGGAAACTTATAAGATGTCAAGAACTTTCTAAGATAATACAACACGACGCGAACGCGTTCTGGCAGCGGAACCACCCCTTTCTTCCCCTTTCGTTCCTTTACCTTCGCCAACAACTTTCCCAATTTGCTATCTATGACTGCGACTACAGATTCTAACTCGATACACGGGGGCCTTTTAATATTCATTAAATCGCAGCCGGCTGTCTTGAACGTCATTTCACGAGCCGCTTCGTTGTCGGATTAACTCGTTTGTCGTCGAAAGCGCGGTGACGTCCGTCGTCGAATATCCAATTTTCGCAGAACAACGCGTGCTCGCTGAGGAAATATTATAATTCTGCGATCAAAGGTTTCCCGTTTTTAAAGCAATACGCAATCAGCAGCAGCCGAGTATCTTTCCAATGGATTTATGAAACGTTTAACTACGAACGGAAAAGCCCGAAATAATTTTTCCTGATACTCGCTGGAAAATATTTCCTTCGCCTCGTTTCCTCTTTCGGCATCGAAATTATTTTTTGGTACTACCGTGATTTTTACTTTTTCTTGTTTTTTTTATTTTTCTGTTTTCATCAAAATGTTGTTTCCGTAACTCTGTTAACGCGGAGAAATTAAAAATTGCTCGTGTATATTTCATAGTATACGATTCCCGCATTTTTCTAAATTTTCTCGCGAATTGTTCTACTTCTATTCTCTTCCGCTAAATGAACAATTTTGCGAACGTTCTGCTGGCAAAATATTTCAGTCAATCATTGCATTGGTAAGTACATTTCCAATATTTAAAAAATAATGATTTGAAAAATACGTATTGAAACACCATTCCTACTTTCATGAAACAAATCATACAAAATATTATTCCTAGAAATTGTTACTGAAGGATTCAGTTCCATTAAGTTCACCTTAAAGCCAAGGTGAAGATCTTGCAGTAGAGGATCCAGTCAGATCTTTGTAACATGACGCATCGATAAGTGAATTTTCAAGACTTCAAGCAAAAGGGTTCTACGTAGGAAGATGTTCGTTAAGACCATGGTTACAGGCGTGCCAGAAAGAAAGCATCGTTTTTAACACACTATTGCGGCGCGCACCATGAATGCATAAAGCGGCCCGGTTCTACCATGAAATTTTCATAACTCACGCCACTTACCGTGAATTTATGCTCGGTCTGGCCGCATTGCCAGTATTACCCCTCGCGTTGCGCGACATTTTATCCAACATTTATGATCACTATAAGCTAAGATCGTTACCCCTATGCTCGTATTTTTCACCATTATCGGCTAATAGGGCCATAAGTCTTCGTACGACACAAATGAAAAAACGCGCCGACCACGCATCCTTATAATGATCCTCACCGCTACGATACGTCGGACAATTTGGCTTTAAAGACAGTGTATCCGTTGCTGGGTAGAAATACAGCTCGGCTAAATTATGTTACGGTACGGGAACTGACGTGAAAGAACCTTCGTAGAAAGGATCAGTTACTGAAAAATTGGAGGTAATTTTCATAATGGCACCTTTTGGTTTAAGTTTTTTCAATATGATATGTGTGTATTTTCTTTAGACGAAATTGTAACGTTGTAACGTAGCTTTGTGAATTATCCTTTATAGCACGAGTACAGTAGTATCAGTGTTAAGTATAAATAATATGTTCGTGTATAGCGTTAATGTTAATTAGAATAGTATCAGTAGTGAAATCGGTACGTAGTATATTTAGTATTTGCAGTGTGCCTGTATCAGTATTAATCCAGGTGTAACAATGCGATAAACTTTTCACCAATACAGCATCAAACTTAAATAAAGTAACTTCTGTATTTGACAAAAATTATACAACTATAATAAACTCATCGCGAATTCAAATGCAACTCTACGTTTGTCATCAGTGGAAATTCAAGCCATAGAATCCAGAAAGATTTCTCCCCACAAATCCTCGCGCACCGCAAATTTCATAATTCACATTCGCAAGCTG
This sequence comes from Bombus vancouverensis nearcticus, assembly GCF_051014615.1. Classification (NCBI taxonomy): domain Eukaryota; kingdom Metazoa; phylum Arthropoda; class Insecta; order Hymenoptera; family Apidae; genus Bombus; species Bombus vancouverensis. The sequence goes on along the minus strand of NC_134912.1, from coordinate 13,855,064 downwards.
CATAAAATTCTCCTTGGTGACAAACATCCACCTACTAGCTGCATGAGAAACCAAGAAAAATGTCACCGTCCCAATGTCACACGAGAACACCCAATCTCTCAACCACCACCTTACCACTCCCCTTGAATAAAATTAAGACTCGAAAGAAACTCTCGTTGTTAAGACACCCTAAACTTTCCCAACGGTTAGAATATCGCGAACGTAACAGCCAAACAGAAATACAAGTAGTCTGATCCTTCCTTTAAGTTAAGTTTAACTGTAAATTAGCATTCGGTCTCTGTCGATTTGGGAATAACGGGGCGCAAATAGGCGGCGCCATACTTTGCCTCGTAAATGGGCGAACCACAGACGTAGCCTCGAGCGAACGCAACGGCTTGGACTTGGGATTCTGCGCGTAGCAGCTCGCTTTGACAAGTTTACGACGTTTAACGGGATGCAAATGCTGGGCCGCGTCCGGGCGCACCCCCGAACCGACGATAAAGAGTGGAATACATGGACGTAATTACACGGCGTATGCTAATCCTCATATAACGGGACAGGCAGAGCAGACAGAATGAGAGGAGAGAGAGGATCGTGGACCAGAGAGTCCTCAAAACGGGTGTTAGCCACGAAACTGGCCGTATGCCAGCTGCTAGACGTTAGAAAGTGCTGTTTTCAATCGGCGAGCGAATCGTCTGTGCGCGGGCACCCTCGCGAACTCGATGCGTGTGCACGCTGTTCGTGTAGACGTGCGAACATAAGTACTAACGACCACCAGTTGCCTGCTCTTTATGTCGACAGGGGTCGAACTTGAATGGGTGTGAATGTATAGGACAGGATCGTTGGTGGGTGCATGGTAGGAGGGTGTTTCTGATTATTTGTGGATCGAGGGGAGTGGCTGGAGTTTGAGTATTGGTGGTGTACTTTTTGACTTTTTAATGTTTTATGTAGGAAGCTGATTTATTGAATTGATGGTAATATAGGAAACATGACTTTAGATGTTAGAAGTTCCGAGATATAGGAATTAGAGTTCAGATTATTCACGAGAGTAAATGGAATATAACGAGGAGACTCAACTTTGATCGTCTACAAGTTATTACTATTTTTATAATGTGAATTTCGATATTATAGTATCGTTTCTAAAAAGAAAATAAAAAAAATATGATTCTGAAAATACAATCTTCTTTTAACGTTTCGTTCTAATACCAAGACATAGCTTCTGTTAATTGCACAAATCGTCTGTCTTCTATAAAAAAAATACACCTACTATCAATATAAATAAGCGACAATATAAATTTTGTTGTTATAAAATCGTTGTCAAGCACAACTCGCGAGTCATGTCAGTGTTGCTCGCAGACTGCTTGTTGCCGAACTAGAATAAAGGTGGCACGCGAAAGTTTCCGTGAGAGATTCTTGACGGTGCAGCGACGCGATACGGATGAAAGTTGCTCGAAGCGCATCACCCACGACATTTTGATGGATCTTCATCGAGCTCTCGCTTGTGGCGCTGCGCCGTGATGCGACTCCTTGATCGATTAAGAGTTGCTGCCAATTCGACGTAATCTTTTCCCCTTTTTAATTTTCCTATCTCCACCGGTGCCGACGGTTGTCGGGACTTGAAGAACTTCCGCTCTTGGTTGTTCAAATGAAGCGACTTCACCGAGTGACTTCGATAATATGGCTTTAATGAGTTAACGAGTAGCTCTAACAGTGTCACCCGCTGTAGACGCTCGAGTCCCTATCCTTAACTTTTGATTATTTCGTACTGTCATCGTTGACGTAAGTGCAAGAAGAGCATAATTTTCGCGAACTATATATACTTATATACATCACTATGAAAACATCGCTGACGTTTCATATATCGGAATAAGCGCACAGTGGCGGGCAGAATAAAGATTAATTAAAAAGAATATCTTAATTTGATCTAGACATAACACATTTTCTAATATAATTAGGTAAAGCGAGATAGTGATTGTAAGGATCTTTAAATATGTAAAACGATAAGTAACATGATATTAGAAAATTCTACAATTTGTAATGTGATCTATATAGTGTACAAAATTATACAAGACCTGTATTAATAGAAAATTTCAACTATATAAGAATTAGAGAGACTTTAATAAACAATGAGATTTTTTAAATAATGATCTTAAAAAAAAAGTGAAGAAGGAAGCAGGAAAAGACTTATTCTACTTCTCACCGCATCGTAACGTTTCAACTAGTATTACACTGCGCGTCAAACACGCGACTAAGTAGAATTTAAATATGTCGCAGGCACCTTCCAACTTTTCAAACACTTCATTTGAAAGGTATGTTTATCGATAAATCGCTGCCTGAAATATCGTGTCAATAAAAATAAACAAGTTATAGCCATGAATTGCTTTCCAAAGCAAAGTCCTTGAAAAACTTTTACCAATAAAATACCGATCTTGAAAGTTTTTCTATCGTTAAAGAGGAATCATTTTATCCTGTTTTAAACACATACATATTTCATAATGTGCGATACTTTAATAATTCGAATTTTTTCGTACTACTTGAGACGGTTAACGCCAATTCCTAACAATGTAGCAACAAAGGAAATTATAAAATAAGCAGACTACATTTGTAATTTGCCTTACTTAATAAGACTTACTTAATTAAATATATGATCGTATTGTAATAACGTTCTTATATCAGTCGTTACGAGGTAACTTCTTTCACAAATCGAAGAACAAAGCGTTATCGAAGCCAGATGGAGAAAGAACGGTTGCTTCTTTCGCGCACGTCACACGGTAGCTTTCCCCAGCGTACTGGAAACGAATTTAAGTGCGCTCTCGCATGTTTATTCGCCGTTATACGGTTGCCGCGGGAATAATTGCTCGAACTGTAATTTTTACAACGGGCCAGCGTGGCAATAGATATCAGCCCGTATAAATTGAAACGGCGTGCCGCGCGCGGCAGTACGGGAAAAATTTTAATTTCGTTCCTGTGAACGGAGAATTATTTTCTCCCTTGTGAACACATATATTTGCATTGTAGTGGCGTGCACGTATGTATGTATGTGTGGTTCGGTGCTCGCGCCACGATTGCGTGGACCAACTGTAAATTACGATCAGGTTTCAAGTTGGTTAGGCATCCGAGAGAGTTAAGACGGTCAGGATACACAAGGTTCAAAAGATCTATTTACTGGCTTAATGAGCAGTGAAACGCGACACCCGTCGGTAATGAAATCAATATGTGTTTGTATGTACCTAACAAAAATCATACAGGCCATTTAACAGCGACCAATCGACTTCCCGGACTCTATACCGTTGTACTCGACATTCCGACGTTATCGCGATCGTTTAGCAACGATTGCCGATACTTCTTGGCTCGATTCTTTTATATTTTTATAAAAGTAATTTTTTTATATCGCTTATCAAAGTAATTCAAAGATAATCTTAGAAATAGGTTTCTAGAGTATCAAAGTTAAGCACCTAACTTTACGCCGCAAAGAAAGAAAGAAATGAAATCAAACGCACTATCAAAAAATAATGAAAAAAGACGAAAACCAATTCAGCACCATTCGCAATAACTACGTATTCGAAAATTCGTTCAGCACCGGCCAGGAGAGAACCAATACCCTTCTATTTCCATTTTTGCGCGATGCAACTCACATCGTGCATTATTCCATTTGCATCGGGAACGCGGCGAGCATAAAACGGCCCGAATTCGGGGAAAATCGAGCAACTTGTCGCCAATTTCCAACAGCCGATAATTGTCTTCGAAGTCGAACCGTTTCGCGTTCTGCACACGGCTATCGATTATCTATAGCTTCCCACCGCCCGATCGGCTCGTTCTATTTTCGAATTACGATTATCATCGTAAACGGGCAGATGGCGCGGTATACTGCGGCATACGGAAGATTACAATTTCGCTTGCACGGCCAGTCGCGAGGACGAGTATTCCGCTTTTATTTCCATCGTACCTTCTAACGAGATATTGATACAGCTGGTGGAGCGAGTAGCTGTAACTTTCTACCCCTGTCTCTCTATCTATCCGTCTTTCTCGCTCTCTTTCTTTCTGTCCTTGTCTGACAGCCTCGAGTATAGACTCGTCCGCAGTCAGTCGTCGTTACGCGGCAGGATGGGCTCGATAAATCCACGTTAGTATGTGCAGAGGGTTGCGAACGTAGCCTGTGTGTAACCACCCTTCTTGTTCTCGAGCATCGTCCATAACATCGTTCCAGAGTTCTACGACGCCGACGGACGACTCGAAAATTTATTATCGAAATGCGAGGAAAAAGGTGAACACGGAGACGAATCCCGGTTCAGTCCCCGTGTCCTCGACTCTCCAGTCGAATTCTTTTTTCCGGGACGGGACGAGCGGCGACTGTAGATTACGCGTTACCACGGAACCAATCGATTTAAAGGAAACGGATTCCAAGCGCTTTTCGATGTCCACGTTAAAGATGTTTGGTTTCACGTTGGCAAATTATCGTATTATCAATCGGTATTGGAGAAGTTTCACGAAGAGATAGGAAACACATCTATCAATCTTGTGCAAAATTCGATGATTATCACTTGTATCAGATTATCGGGAAAATGATTAATACGTTAAAGTAAAAAGTTGTAGAAACCATTTGCAAAAATTGAAAGAAAATGTATAATGAGAATAATGACATAGTAAGACAATAATAACGTATGAACGAAGATGTACATATGTGTGTCGCTTTCCATTATTTATGTCGGACTAACGTCAAACATGCGCTACAATGATGTAGTTATTCATTTCTTGGCCATAAATAAATGAAGTCTATTTTGAATATTTTAGCTCTAAGCCACATACGTATTTGTGATATATTCATACAATATATTTAGTTCAGCTATTAGGTACGTTTGATATATAGAAGTATGCAATTCTATTAATGCCACTTCGTTCATAACAGCACTACGATGATGATAGAATATCAAAATACTACAATACTTATTCCAAATAACGTTTTTAATTCACTATGCAGCTATTTGTATTCTGCTAGTTTCGTGATTTTTAATGAACTAGGATTTTCAAGAGATTGGTATCTCTTTACCTTTCCGTAAAAACGAATTAATGCTCCATTGTATCGCAACATCGTCATGTATTTCATCCTTAAGAGTTCGTCGTAAACTAAGTAATTCTAGAAGAGACATAATTTTAGAACTACTCTTTCTTCGCTGCTAGCAGATCTTATCGTGCGTGTTTTACTTTGACAGCGACGCGTACGCGTTGTACGACGACGCCGCGTCGATGCAATCGGAGGTCATGTTCGTATAATAATTCCAGGTTTGAAGGTTCACCAGCACCGCGGGACAAGAGAATTATTTTCCATACGAACGTTACCTACGCGGGAAAGTCACGATCATTGATAATGAAGCGTGTACGGTGAAAGCTTTGAAATTTTAAACATCGCGGTGCGTAATGATACCTCAACCATACAGCTGAACGCAATTGTCTTCGTTGACGTGCGAGCATTAATTAAACGAACTGTATGTCGATGTACTCGCAAAAAAAAAAAAAAAGAAAAGAACAAATGAGGGGCCAAGGAAAGAAAATATAAAGAGAGAGAAAGAGAAAGGTCGTTGGCGCGACTGCGAAACCGTTGAATCTCTAACGAGTACACGTTTTATGGCTGGGACGCGATATCGGTAGGAATATAATAAATACATCCGTAAAAATACATTCATACACGGTGAACAAATAAAATCGTCCATAAAACCTCGTCGTTACGTTGGAGAATTCGCCACGCCGCGCAATATGCAACCGGGAAAAATTTGTTCTTATGCGGTGCACGCCACCGAGCCCTGAGCCCTCGTAAAACCAACTTGTATATAACGTCACTTAAATGTACCGTCGGGCAAGGTCATCTGTCTTGGAAGCGCGACCCGCGATTTTCGTAAGCAAAGATCCGTTCTTTTTGCCGGAATGAAAAATACGGAAGAGAAGAGAAAGTATTCAAAGAGATCGATGCTCACAGACAAGGGGAATAGCAACGGAGAACAAGAGGGTAAAAAGATATAACGCAAATAGCGTCGGAGAAAATCAAACATGGCCGATGTGAGTAATGGTGCGATGTGACAAACGAGGGAGGCAAAGGAGTTACATACAGGGAATTTACATATCATTATTTACGCGAACCTTATTCACACACGATTAGATGGTACTTTGAGATGTACCACTCACGCACTCGGTGTATGCATGGGAATTTAACCGCTTTCGTGAAAATCAATTTACGCGGAGATAAAGCATTTCGTTGGATATTTCTCTGCTTTCGATCAAAGGAAGGAGCGATGGTTGTTTGCAATTTTCGTCTTAACCCCTTAATCTATGATTTACGTTCGAGAATTTTGGGCCGAAAACGTAAACAAGCAATTATATATTATATTATATATTATATTTGGCCCGATCATCGTACTACGAGCTGTGCCCGTAGTTGTAGGGTAAGGGGTTAACACGTTACGCGCTGAATTGAACATTTACGATAACTTTGAAAGTCAGAAATGAGGATTGTAACGGAAACGAGACCGATTTTGGTGGGCTTACTGATTTAATTAAATAATGACAAAGAAGAGAAAATACTAGCACCGAAGAACCGGGACATTACCTAGTTAAGTTAAGTTTTACCTTTTGAACTATCGTAGAAGTGAGGGAAATGTGTTACTTTTTAGACTATTGCAGAAATATAAAGTTCTATATCTCGTTGCGATTATAGGATATCCTGTTCTATATTTTATTCGTACTTTTATACAATGCTTTAGTTTTAATTCAAACCAGTTCGATACCAAATCGATAACGTCGCATGTGACACGAAAATGGTAAGGAGATCAAGTGACTCAAAACGTGGAACACAAAAAAGCATTGCATGTCACATCTATTTTGTATTTCGTCTGTGATTGCATTGACTAAATACAGGATAGGCCTGATATTATATGGGATTTCGTGTCTCACATTCTGAAATACCGACCTCGAAAAAAACCAGAGTATTCCCTACGCCCTCTACGATTTGCTACGGCGAACATAGGAATTATATTGCGGACGACTCGTCTATGATTATTGATTATATTCAATTCAATTGTCAAAGATGATAAGGTCAGTATCTCCACATATGACTTTGAAAACAATAAAAACATCTTGAAAAGAAGAAAATAAGGGAAAAAAGTTATGAAAATAAATTCTAATTTTACTCGTAAATTGTTTGTTATGGTATACTTCATTGAAATGTCGATTTCGAAGAATATATGAAATACGCAGATTATGCAGACTCTTCGTGAGTTCAATGAAAACAGCGAATACTTTAGTCCCCTAAGATAAATAATCTAGTCCAAGTCTATTGTGCGCGTTTTTTGTATAAAAATACTTTGCTCAACTTAGAGCGAAAAGCTCCTTTATCTAATGCTTTTAAATATTAAATTATTAAACAGAGCAATTGATTTATCACGGTATTTATAGTATGATTTTTAAAATTTCGTTCCAAGCTAAAATCTTTAATACGATAGATTGCCAGTAATCCTGCAACCTAGTATATTTTAAATTAGTATCTATCTAGTATCTATCTTTGGTATCTGCTTTTAGCTTAATTTTGCTCTTAAATAGGTTTTAGTTCTAAGATCTAGATTAGTCAGATAAGGTTAATTTTAAGCCTCATTGTTGGGCGGCGAGGAACAACGAGGGACTTATTCTTTGTTAGTCTTAGTCTTAAACTTTAATCTGAAACCTTATTTTCAGCCATAATTTTGATTCGTATCGTTAGTTATAAACCTTAGTTTTAGTATGTTTCTGAAGATCGATGTACTTGACCGATATACATTGATATTTATTCACAGATGCAAGATTCTGATGAATTTTTTACTTCTTTCGTCGGTCTGTTACTCTTTTCATTGGGCGTTATTTGTCTGTTTGGGTTATCAATAAATTGCGTCGCGAATTTCTGAGTTAAACTACCTACAACTCGTAATATATAATTAATAATCGATTTAAGAATACAAGGATGAAAGTAGAAAATATTTAAAAATTCACATTTTTTATATTTCAGATATATGAAGTCGCATTTTTATTTGAAACTAATTAAACTAATCATTTAACTGTTACTGCTCAGTTATTATATAAAATTATATAATTCATTGCAAATATAAGATGTCCTATTTTTTAATCATTTTAATCCAAGTCAGTACCATACCGAATCGATAACGTCGCATGTGGTACGAAAATGGTATGGGAGGTCAGGTAACCCCAAAAACGTGGAACATGAAAAAGCATTCAGTGTCACATCATTGACCTACCTCATCGATGGTCACGTCTATTTTGTACCTCGTCGGTTTATCTTGCCTCCATCTGCAACCTCATTTACTAATATCTACAGTTGATAATAAAAGTATGTAATCATATAAATCCAAATGTTCTGTTTTATCATCGATCGGCAATCTCTCAGTATCATATTGATATATATTTCCTACAGTAGATGTCGCCCTAGTACCCTTTAAATCTTGATATTTAATTCTCGCGGAAATTGCAAATTATGATATCGTTAAATTGTAAAAAAAGCTATCGCCTACACGTGTCTATAAATTTAAATTATTCTATCCTATTTAAATTGATTTCAAACAAGAAACAAATTATATCAAAGTATCTTTCTACGCACATTATAATCGAGATATTTGAGTATCGATATTGTAAGATTGTAATATTAACTGAGGGAACCAGCTGATATATTAATAATTTCATTATGCTTGCCTTCATTCATTTTTGATCCCTAACCTTCTCAAGGGATTTTCTTTATATTATATATTATCCTAATTCATTATGATACTTCATGCGGATCACGTTTGCGATATACCGGATGAAGAGAATGACATAGTATTCCTTCCTGGTAAGGGACCAATCCAAAGAATATTCGATACTGTACGTCTCTCGCTGTTAGCCTCTCGAAAAAACCCAGCCGCTCACAAATTTCTTCGAAGCAATGCTTCCATAATCAACGAAATACGTCGTCATTGGAGAAATTACGCTTATATCATTCACCCGTTTAGCATGTTCAGGTATACTTATCCGTTATTCTGTTATGAATCGTAAATAATAAATGAGTGACACATAAATCACTCATCAATCCCATCGAAGATTATAGTTCAATCCTTTAGACACTATGTACCCTAGTACTAAATTTAGGAAATTTAAAACATAACTGCGATTAATTACTCGTGCTTCTTAATGCCTCAAATAATGAATATCACAGCATCGGAAAAATAAAAATTAATTTTTAATAAAAACGAATGTAAGCTTCTTGTCAAGTATGAATTCTATAAAGTCTTCTTCAAATTCTACAATGAGCAGCGCTAATTCGTTCCAATTTTCAAAATTATCAGAAAATAAAGCTACAATCACGAATGTCAGTTTTAAACCAACATTTCACCGTTTATACCGAAGATCTCCATTGTTGGCACTCATGTACGTACTTACGTGCATCGGTTACCATTTCAACTCCTCGATTCTGCTTGCAACACCCGATAAAAAGGGTTATTACCGTAAAAGACCGCGCGAGTGTGCATCATAAAACGTACGGTTAACCTGATGATAAATCGTTTCGTGAAAGTTACCAATAACTGTCAGCACATCCGGTCTACTTGGCGCGCGCATTATGCTCCGGATCGTTATTGCAGGCACTACTGGGACTTCATGATGATTTTCGTGATAACCAGCGTGTTGCTACTCGTTCCCTATCAGGCCGCCTTCGAAATGGAGAAAAAGTCATCGATCTGGAACCTCAGCAAGAACTTCTTGCTGCTCATCTGCTGTGGGGACGTAGTGGTTAACCTCAGAACGGGGCAAGTATCGCGTGCGTGTGCCTGTTCCGAATTTCGTCGCGATGTCACTGCAGGTAAACTTGTTCGAGTACCGATACGAGCATTGACTGATAATCCGACCGATTTTAAACGCAGTAGACAGAAACGAAACATTTTATAATTTTACAAAGTAGCGCCAGGAAATCTTGGACAGGTCAAATATACTATCGATAGCGTTACTATCTATAAAAATGTATATTTTCTATAGAACGTTGAAAGTATGTATTTTTCTCTCTTTCTTTTTCTTTTGTATCTGATACCAGAAGTGTAGAGAAAATTTGGACGATAAAGGAATAATTATTTTCTCAATGATCTTATTCTGAATTCTTCGTTATTTTATCTTGTGAAAGGATTAATGATGTAAGACGAAGTTGACTTTATTTAATTTAGGCGATTTTATTTATATTCATCCAGACTTTAGTAATAATTACGTTATATAACATACAATAACAGTGACACGACAGAACTTTCATTTGGATGCATAAATACATCTGGTAAAATTAGAAAGTGGAGTAGAAAAATCTGCATGCTTCCGAACGTTAACTCGCGTTGTTACGTATTCACATCCCGCACCTAAATCGGTATCGCACGTACATCGTAAAATTACATGCCTACTCGAATCCGAGACGTACGTGGTGAACGTGTTAATTACTAAGACTTTTTATCGAAAGCGGTGATCATAAGTTGACTGAACACTTTCTGACTTTTGACCGATTACCTTTAACTTCGTAAGTTCGGAACACTAAATCATTTATAATTTCCATAACGTTACGTAACTATACATTAAAAGTGTATTAGACAGTGATTTTAGACTTTCACGGTTTAACCTAATGACAACGATTTGCAAACAAACTCTACGGCTGAAGTGTCATTTATGACAGAATCATTTTACCATCATGCCTATTTATTATTTCTTTCACAGAAGAAAAGGATATAAGGATAAACAATTGGCATTTAATGAAAATTTCCGTAATTTAGAAATTTTTTTTTGCAAATTTACAACACACATAGTATTTCAAGATTCGTCTAAAATGCTCGTTTCGCTCTTAGATATTTCAATAAAGAAACGCACTCGACGGTACTAGAACAAAAGAAGATAATCAGTCATTACGTGAAACACAGCACCTTTTTCCCCGATTTCCTTGGTTCTTTTCCAACGGACCTCTTCTATCTAACCAGATGGGTGGATCTCACAGTGGCTCGCAAGACGACATCCCTCATGTGTATCTTTCGTGTCTTCTCCCTCAGTTCCTACGTCGACAAGCTGGCCTTTGCCTACGATATCCCTTTAGCTCTTCAAGAGTTCTGTCTGGTACTCTTATGGATGATACTGTTACTACATTGGCAATCTTGCTTACACTGGTTGATACCCATAGTGACTACCTCCATACGTCAACCAGAACGTCCCTCCAATACCTCCTGGATCGAAGTGAATAAACTGTGGGAGGTTCATAGGGCTCAGCAATACTTGGCCAGTAGCCTACGCGCCATATCTACGTTTATGAGGGCTGATCTGTTGTATACGCATCAACAGAACGTAGGAGATATTTACTTGATTATCTTTCTGCAGCTGTTTGGTATTGTCGCGCCCTGGTTCGTCATTACGCGAGCAATGCAATTCTTTAAAGGACACAACAGCTCTCGTCTCAGGTATCAAGGTACCGTGGCTCAGTTAAGACAGTACATGAGGCACAAACAATTACCATATCCTTCTCAGAGAAGGATCATTCAATATTACGAGTTTCGTTTTCAGCATCGATTCTTCCGCGAGTCGGAAGTCATTAATACGTTGTCGATCCAGATGCGTCACGAAATCAGGATGCACTCGTGTCGTAAATTAGTGGAAAACGTATCGTTCTTTAATAATTTACCATTGTCGTTGCTGGGTCGAATCGTGGCGCTATTGAAGTCTGAGATCTTCTTGACCAACGACGTGATCATGCGAGCGAATCAACCGGGTGATTGTATGTATTTTATCGCTACCGGTACTGTAGCTATTTATACGAACTCGGGCAAAGAAGTGTGCCATTTGGAGGACGGCGCATACTTCGGCGAGATCGCACTCGTCATGCCCAACGAGTTGAGGGTAGCCAGCGTGGTCGCTGTCGAAGTATGCGAGCTATACCGGTTAAGTCGAGGCGACTTCGCTAGGACGATACACCCGTACCCCATGCTATGGGAGACGATCAAGAACATCGCGATTGAGAGACACGAGAAGACGATGATACTTAACGAGCAGTAGATTGTTAGATAAATTCGTTCAAGTTGATCTTCTTTTTTTTTTGTCAAGATATTTGTATTATTAATTTTGTCGATCTTGATGAAATTATTGGAAGATATAGTGGATGTTTGTATTTTGTTGAAAGTTAATTGATGTTATAGCATTCGTGTGTATTCTTACTAGTAACTTAACGTGATTTAACTATCTATAGGAGAATAGAAAAATCGAATGAAGTGTTCCATATGAAATTTAAATAAAACAAACGTAATTCATCAACAGTTTTTCTCATTCTCAATCTTTATAAACCTATACTTTATAAATAAGAACGTAATAATAAGAAGAGACTTATACTAATAGCAAAACTAGACTGAGAAAGCTAATCTAAAGAACGATATTCGCTGATAGAATTATATAGAAATTATACGTACCAACCACCTACACGATGCTTCCTGAAAGAGACTACTTATGCCTCTAGCCTCATTCGACGGTACGACATTTCACGTTCACAAACCTAATAGAAACACCAGAAGTGAGCTCACTTACGATCCTTATCCACTCTCACATAGTTCCACGCACTAGATAAATGGTATCTTTCCATACGCGTAAACGTCTAATACATTACGAGTCGATATATTGTTACCATAATACCAGGCCAAGATACGCGGATAGTAGGATGGAGGGGAGACGAGAACCTCCGTTAGATCATCGTGAGTCCAGCGAATCGTTAATGAGTGGCGAGCATAATAGCCGGGAAATTGTTAAAGGCGCATCGTGTCTCGAGCATCTGATAACTGTTTCTCCCGGGGCCTGGCATTAGCGTGGAAGATTTATTGGCGCAATTGCGACGATTTTTGCACAGCGTAACAGTAGGCTGTGCGGCGTGCTCGCGAGCGAGTACGCACGTCCGCGCGCTGCTTTAAAGAGGAGGTGGGGGGCGGAGGAGTTCGCGATGTCGGAGCTCAGACAGGACTGCAATTTCCACCGTGAGCATACGGCCCGTTACGGCGGTCCATAGAACGAACGTGGGAAGAAAAACCGCGTCGAAAGCGTTGATTTAGTCGTTCGGTCTTCAACGAACGCTCTCGGAACGATTTCCAGAGGAAATCGACGAGTTGTCGATGATGTTTCGCAGACGTTACAAGAACTATACGAACGTCAAACTCCGATCGACTTCGTTAAGATGCGGTGATCGATTTTTCCAGAGTTAGACATTAATCACGTAGATATTTCGATGGTAAAATTAAGAAATTTTTAGAAAATTTAGAGCTCACGAGTTTGGCTTCTAAGTGGTTCGTTATTACATGGTAATAACGCGATCGTTTAAAAAATTTTATTTCAAATTTTTACTAGCGATTTCTACGCCTCAACGAAGGGGAGAATTTTCCGGATACAAGATAGAAAGCAGTCATTCAGTGCACCATTTGGTGTAGAACTCGTTTCGCGCAAGCTAATAAGCCTATTGTCCTGGAATGTGACTTGGAGTAAAAATTTGCGTTCTCCTACAATCGGATCTCTACACTTCGAAATGCTATTCAGTCACGTAGGTTTGCGAATGGTTCGCGTTGCAATCGCGCGTATTTCACAGATCGATTCAACTTCATGCGAGCATAATCCATGGCGATAATCGGTAAACCGGTGTAAAATATCGCGCGCTATTTTTTCCGAAAGAAGTTAACGCGTTGACCGAATACTGCGGCTAATGATAATGCCTCGTGTAGATTCGTTTCGTGAGAATTTAGACGCATTGGTAGGTGTGGCCTTCGACTTTTGTGTACCGTGTGATTAAGTGGAGGGATATAAGAATGTTTGGCCGCTAGAATATATACGGTTTCTTAGAAAAGGCATCTTTACGGTGGATACTTAGACGGTTCCTGGTATCGACAATTCTCACCTGTTACAGGAATTGATCTTTCGACCTGTTGATTTATAGGCTTCTTCGTTTGAGAAAAATTAGATAGTAATGTCTTCTTTATATCTGTAGAATATGCAGTTACGATGATGGAAATAATTCTTTAATTTTATCCTGGCTTAGAAATCACCTGATAGTAATGAAGAAATAGCGAAACTGGTTAAGAAAGTTGTACCTCTGGGTAAAATACTTCGAATCAAAATAGTTTTCTGGTTATTGCTCGCAAAACTTTCCTCGATCATCCAGCGATATAGGTGCCAGTTATTCAAGTTGACCTCGATAAACGATATTGGATCAAAGATCGAAAACTCTTTGATTATACTTTTACACGAAGTACATATACGACATCGTGCTTAACAATCGTTATCTATGAATCATCTTACATTTAACGAAAAGTGGTTCGTCGATAAAGCGTTAAACTACTTCTACGATCCCTTTATTTAGCGGACGATGAAGTTATCCTGACAGGCCTCGTTAAAGCCAACTACTACTAGATCCGGTCACGTCGTTATCCACCGCGTCCGTGGATATAAGTCCACTGCTTGATTGTCCCCGGCGTCCTCCGTATATTACATTTAGAATGCACAGGCGCACAGAGGGAACGGATCTGATTTACTTCACGATGCCCTGGCTTATCTGGCGAGATTCGCGTGTCGAGTTATCCCTGGCGACCGGTTCCAACGTTGGCTATCTACGTGCCGCGATCCAACGATACCTGCGGCCCGTTATTAATGAACACAGTTTTCACCGAGAATTCGTCGTTTTGTTTGGTCTTCGCGTAACGAGATTTCGTACCACGGCTTGTCACGTGGAATCACATGCGACCGACGGGGCTCTCTTCGTTCTGGAAGAACCGACTCACGTAAATCATCGACTCTGGCGCGCTCGCGATCGAACGAAGATCATCCATATCGGAATCTCTGGTCAAACTTCGCATTCGAGCGCTAAAAATGTTTAATTAATTCTCGTTTGTTCTAATTGCGGCAAACTGTACGGGATAACCAGAAGATAATGGCATTCGTACATATTTTCTCATAGCTCATCGAAGAATAATTAGGTGTTTGCTTCTACATATAAGGAAGGGAGAAACTCTATTCAGCGGTTTTTATTACGTTGAATTATTAAATGTTATTCCGTGACGGAAATGACGCGGTCGAATGGCCAGCCTGTTTACGATGTTCCTTCTTTTTACGAGAACCGTGTTTTCGCTTTAATACGTAGCGCTTGATCTCCTTCTCTTGATTTTCGTCGCTTGTTTGTTGCTTCGGTGAAATTGGCGCGATGAAATGGATTCGCGAGAGAACGGTGTTGATAACTGTAAATTGTTGATGCACTGGCTTTTTGTAGATTTTGTTATACTGCGTTTGAGCAAATACATGCTTATTAATAACACGTGGTTTTATCCATACAAGTTCATGCTTGCTCGTCTTCCATCGGAACAAAAATCGAGAGGCGATGAGTTCTTTTAAACGACAATCATCTCGCTTTATTAGAAAGTCTTAGACATTAAACACGAACTATCATCGTATTACGTTCCATCAAAATCGCAATCTTGTCCTACGAGAAACAAAGCAACGTTCGTTCCTTTCGAAAATTACTCTGTTAAATCAGCGTGTCGCGACGCCGCGCCACGTCAACGACACAGCATCGAGGTGGCAAGCGTCGATGGCGTCGCGGTGCAGAGAGGGCCGCCCATTCCGGCGAAACAATGGTTTGTGCGCATCGACGCATGGGCAGAGTGGCGCACGCGGCCGATGACAATGAAACGCTTAGGAAGGCTGGCCATTGTAATAGGTCGGCGATGCGCTTGCTTGGTAGAGCTCGGTGCCGTACGCGCGCCGCGTATCCCTACCTCCTACTGCCTACTCGCGAAATCCGCAAGCGGAAAGAGGGACGGAGCAGCGCGAGCGCGATAGCGCGTCACAGTGCGACAAAGAGAGTAATAGCTATTGTTATCAGAGCACCGAGTAGCGTGAACTCGCAACAGAGAAGGATAGACCGATTGGTGCGATGTATAGATGAAAAGAGAGCGAGAGGAAGACGCGTGGTAGCAACCGAGACAACGGATTGGGAACGAGGAACAGGGAGGGAAAAAGAGGAAAGAGAAAAAGGGGAAAGAGATCGTTGCGGTTATGGTTATGTGGCCACACCCCGCAGAGCCAGCCAACGGGCTCACTGCCGACTGACGGACCCACCTGATCCTACAATAGCCAGATTCGCTGGCGCGTAACGTACTCGCTGGTTGCATTGTTCCCTCCATGGGCACTTGAGCAGCGTGCGCGCTCGGATGGATGGGAGACTGGTGGGTGGCTGGATGCACCGGCTGGAAGAGACGAGGTAACCGAGGGTGTATGAAAAGAGAGACGAGAGGGTGGTGGGCCAGGGCGAAACAGCGCTGTGCGCTCGCGGCTCGTACGCGCTCTCTCGTCCGCGACGAACGAGCAGGACAAACGATCGTGCCGCGACAACGACCACGAAGAATCGGAGGACGTATTCCGGGCTCGCGCATTCTCAACGCCCGGGCCCGGGTCGTTAACGGGTTTAACGGAGCGTGAGTGACTCGGATCGCGATACATCCTCCTCCGGAATGCCGTCACGCGAACGTGTCGCTGGTAATTCGAATCGACCGTGACGCTGCCTCTGTCTGCCTCTTCTTCTTCGTTTTTTCTTTCCTCTTTCCCACCCCTTTGCTCGCATTCTTTCGTTCGTACTGGAAGAGACGTCTCGGTCGCGAATAAGGGAAAGTATGGAAGATGACGCGGTTTCCCGGCTCCCGGAGGGGAGACTTCCTGAAGGCGGGCGTGGGGATGAAGAGGTGTAGGTTCGTCGTCCGGCTAGGCCCGGGCAAATGTAAACTTTGGCGGGAGGCAGAAAGACGCGGAGGTAAGATGGCTTTCGATTGCAGAATGGCGGGATAGTTGGAACGGTATTCCTGTTGAATGTGTGAGGATAGGGTGAAAGATGTAATCCTTTGATATTTGAATCGATTTTTAAAATCCTCGTTACGTCTCAAGAACAGAGACTTGTGTTTTATTAAAGGAGAATCTTATTCTAACATAACTTCGTATGAAAATTCAGACAAAGAGTAATTCTTCCATCGATAGAGCACTATGTACGTACGTAAGTTTGTCTGCATTGGACTGAATGGCGCCTCGAGGAAGCTCGCGTTTCTCCGCTGAGCGTCCGGATCTCCGAAGGTCTTCACACAGCTTCCTCATAGACGGGAACGCGGAGCACAGCTATAGCAACAAAACCCGGCGACGGCGACCCTAGCTACCTTCTCCTCCACGGTGGGTCGATACTCTGCGGGCCACCACCCTCCCCCAGCCTGTTCCGTGCTCTCTTGCCGTGCACCCTTACCTCTCTTTCTCTCGTTCCATCGCAATGAACGCGATCTCTCTTCGTTCTACCCTCTTCCCGTCTCTCGCTTCCACCCCTTCCCCGAGCTTGCTCTCGCGTACCCATCTTCGCCCACCATCGTACCTCGTTCTCTCTCGTCCCTTTCACCCCTACCATCTTCCCGTTCCTCCTCTTCTTCCACCTCTTCGTCTAATCATCCAACGTCTCCCCGCCGGTCACCACCGCCGTCGCTGCCGCCGCCTCTCTTTTGCCCTTCTCGCTGGTCTGGTCCATAGGTGTACCGGTTGATTGATCGTTTATCGATACGCGGAGAGAGAGAGAGACGACCCGGCCGGCGAGTTGCGGCTACGTCCTCTGCTCTTCCCCACCTTTCAAGCATACGCATTACACATTTATAAGGGCGTTAAACACGAGCCACATCGACGGCATAGAGTGCTGTACGACATACATATATATATACATATATATATATACATATCCTCGTTTTCCCTCTGCCACCCCGCGTAGTCCTTTAGCCCTCTCTCCCGGTATACTACAACCCCCAACCTCTTCCTCTTCCTCTTCCTCTTCCTCTTCCTCTTCCAGTACCGACTACCAGCCTCTCCTCCCCCTGCGCTGTTCGTCCGTCTTGCTTCCCTTTCCCACCCTTTGAAACCGACCGGCCGCCTAGCTAACGGAGCCCCCTGGATTGGTTTTCTATAGGAAAGGCCATGCTCGATTGGTGTCGGTGTGTTTGTAAGCGCGCCGGGCAACATCAATGTTTCGAGTCGGGCTCGTCCGCCCCCATTATTTCACCCCCAGCCGCGGAACCACTACCACCGGCTGCCTGCCCATACAACCCCTCGCCTCCCTCCTCCGACAACCACATCTCTCGTTCTCCCTCTTCCGTTTCGTCCCTCTTTCTCTGTTCCTTCTTTATCAGTGGCTCGCGCATTTTCTCTGTCTGCCCTTCAACCCCTGTGTGTGTGTCTGTCCCGCTCCGCCACCCCCTTTCTCTTCGTCGCTCTCCACGCGATACGATCGGTCTGTCACTATCCTCGCGCGGTCGTAACTTTCTCCACACACGAGTCCTTCTCTCCCTCCGCGCTCTACAACCGATACTTATCGATATGGGCTTCCGTTTACCGTTGACTACATACGTAACTTAACCGGTGGCCCCGTGCACTTCCGAAACTACTGTATCAATTTTTAACTGCGCGCCGGATTTATCGAGGCTTATATTCCGTTTGCTGCGCGGCCGCGCTGTCTATTGGATCGGGGATATTTCAACCTCGATCTCTTCCCCCTCGTCTTCTTTTTCCTCCTATTTTCTCTTCTCTGTCTCGTTGTTTCCTTTCCTTCTTTTTCGTGTTTCTGCTGTTCCCTTTTTCTCGACCGGGAAATATACACGTTGGGCGAGCCAGCCAATAATTCTATGAACGAACGACCGGAATTGGATTGAAATCGATGCACAGACTGAGCGTAAGGAATTAGCTCTTAATTATGATTCTACTATAATGAACGGTGAACTATGAAGATTATAATTTAACTATAACATAAGGTTAACCATAGTCCAGTATTGTTTTTTGGTTACAGTTTCCTTCGGTTCTTTAATTTTGTAGAGCTTTCCAATTAATGACAATGGAAAATAACCGTCTAAATAGAAATAGTTCTATCACAAGATAAATCTCTCTGTACAGTGTCTCTATACCTAGACGATCTTCCAATAAATATATTATTTTAGACCGAAGAAGCCGCATAAAACGTACGAATATTTTAATTCCGGATCTGTTGATTATTCTTAGTGTTCGAAACAGTGAAGAAAGATAACCGTTGAAATGAATGAGAAGAGATACAGAAGAATTTTAACGAACTCCAAATAAACGCTATTATTTCCGCAATAATTTACACTTCTTACCAACGACAACTCGCAAGAACAAGCTATAAACTTGAAACCTCAGCTCACTTCATTTCCCTGTTAAACCATTCTCCTAAACCGCGCAACATCATCATCTCATTCACCCATCCATTCCCTTCGTCGAATCGCCCTCACGTGACTCCTCTCATGACACAACGCCGTCGACAATTACCATGGACAAACAATAATCTTGGTGTACCATGGTGCGACCACTGTCGCTGGTACATACGGTCAATTATGTAAGTTTGCGTGCGCGCATGATTATCAGGATCGGCTGAAAGGGCTCGGCTGTCGGGCGCGCGGCCAATAGAATGAAATCGCGGCTACCCCTATCGAATGCCGGCTCCCAACCGTGACGTTGCATTACGGTGTTGACTGTCCGTCACATATCCCCGAGCCAGAATGACGACGTTTATAAGGTAGTGTCAACAACGGTGGGTAATGATGTGCGGCCCCCATGGCCAGGCAGTATAGGAGTGTGCCAGCAGGCGGTCAGACACCCGCAACGTATCATCCCGTCACGCTACATTGAGCGTCATTGTCCGAGCTAAAGTCGCCGTTTATCGCTCAACGGGTGACGGCATGCGGATCGAGGAAACCGAACCGCTCGATCTCTTCCTGCCTTTCTCCCTGTCTCTCTTTTTACCAGGCCGTGCAAAAAAATAGCGGAAGAGAATCGTTGCGTCCCATAAGCTCGAAAAAGTCTACGGCATTTTGCGATCGCGACCCTTCAGGTCCGAGCGATGAAGGAGCTCCCTAGTATCAGATTCTTTCGTTTTTACTTGAAGTTTGCTTGTTATTTCGTTTTTTACGTCTTGCGTTTAATACATAACTAGTATATCCACCCTCATGCTGCATCGACTTTATATACACGTTTCGTTTGTCTCGGATTGTTTAATTTCTTAGTCACGAAAAATTGTATCAGGACAAAGTTGATTGAAAATGAATGAGCGAGTTATACCTGCAATAAATTTTCTGCTAGTTTTCTTACTAATTTCCTCTCTAAATTTTAAACAGTACCGCGCGGATATACTAGAACACATAATACGTCGAAATCAACAGCTTCTCTGAGAGGGAAACAAACGTCGTTTGTACGAGGATGCGACACCCCAAGCGTACCAATTGATCTGCATAATTTGAAGCCGGTCCCTGTCTTTGCAGTAGCAGGCACCCTCCGTGCTAACGAGACCGGCTCGTCGTAGGGATGTTTCTGCAATTCACCTTCCGATCCGGCCGTTCCGCGCGCAGTCAACACTCGATTATCTTTCGCGGCTGTTAAGGCATTCACTGCAACTGGTGGGTAAAACGGAAGATATGACCGGGGCATGATTTGCAAGAGGAGGTAGCCGCTTTAAACGCGAGCCCCTGCCAGCTTTGCAAAAGAAACGGGGAGAGCTAAGCACAAAAGGGATCGGTTATTAATCTATGTCAAAGTTTCACGGAACGATCGCGCGCCGCTGGCTTCGACCGGCATTTGGCCGCTCGGCTTTTTTTCCGCTAGCGTACGCGCTAGCTCGATTATAATGGGGCAAATACGAATCCGCTGGCCGTTACGCGGAAACTGGTACGCGTTAATGAAGTGCTCCTCTGCCGGGAACGTCATAATCGAGCGGCTGAAGGAATATTATCGCGACTCAGCGGCCACTGCTTTCCTTTTCCTCTCTCTTATTTTTTTTCCTCCCTTTCTCTTCCTTTTTTCTTCCTTTCTTCGTCCCTCCTCTCTCTCTCTTCTACACCTTCTTTTTGCCTGCGAGCTGGAAAAAAATCATCTAATTAAAATTGTGTACCAAGTTGCACGCGATAACGAGGCAGTTTGCGTTTATATAATAGCGTGAATTCTTTTTTAAAACCGCGAACGGATTTTTATGTTTACGGTAAGTGATGCAATATCTGTTCTTTGCCCGTCTGGTGGCCAACGTTTACGAAGATCGAGCGTTTGTGTATTATATGGAACATGGTGAAGTTCGAGGATCCTGTTAATTCAGTCGTGCGAGAAAACACGAACAGTCGCCGGATAATTGGATCAACATCGTGTATCGTGTTTTGCAGAACCTTTTTAGGTCGAGAATAGCGCGTAGAAAATTTCATAATTGCTAGTGCAAGTTTGAGCAATGTCTTGGACGTATGACGGTTACATTGATTCACTGATAGTAAAATCCTAATTTTTAACCCGTGATCACAAAGCGAGTTCGTTTATATTTTCTAACCGAAAATGTCCAGAATATTCAAGTAGATATAAGTTAATGCGAACCCATACTATTAATTATCGAATTATTTATAAGTACTATCTTTGCAATTTATTAAGTATCGACCCCACTAAAATCATTCCACACGAACCTTCCATTTAACCTACTTTCATTTAATTTCTTCACCTCCAATCTTCCAATTTTTAATAAAAAAAAGCCACAATTAAAACCATGTGCTCACTCTCTAAATCATTTCAGGGGATTAAAGCCACGCCTCATTAACAGTGCACGCTGCAGAACATGCGATTAAGACATAAATTTCGATCGATCGGCGCGGAATGCGAAGCGACCGCGGAATCGTAAATGAAGTCATTTAATCGACGTGTGTGCGCGAGAACGAGAAAAACCTCGCGACCATGGGACAACTATCCCCGGTCTTGATTACTTTCATCTCACGTAGAGATCGTTTCATTGCGAGCGCGCGACGGAAATTACCCATGTCGCGCTGGATTTTCGCCGCGTTCTCAATGCGGCTGCTCCGCGCGACATAAAGGAGGACGAACGTCGGAGAACGAGGGCGAGCATTCGCGAAATTCATAAACTTCTCGGCTCTCCCCGTTTCCTGCTCCCCCTTTTCTCCCCCGTCCTCGTTCCTTTCTAGTCCTTTTCTTCGAGGCGTATAATGAAAGCTGACGGATACCGGCGTGCTCTTTAGAAACTATGACTTGCAGTACCGTAACGCCCTCCAACGAATAATTCGCCATTACAAATGGCTGAAGTTCCGAAGCTCTCTCTCTCTTTCTCTCACTTTCTTTCTCTCTTTCTCTCTCTCGCTCTCTTTCTTTTCCTCATTTAGTTCATTATCGACTTCTTCGAAAGGACTTCTTGCTCGCGAGATGCTCGATCCGTTGCGACGGTTACGGAGAATTCCCTGGGCGAACCTGCCCGTTTCGGGTCAAGGGATGACGTTTCAAGGAAATCGTGCTTGTCCGGCCTGACTGTCCTGTCGATGGAAATACAGTAATTTCTTGAAGGCTTGGAAAATACTTTGTCTTATTACTGGGATCGTTATTCGGTACGACTTGAATGGCTCGGGTTTGTGGTAAGAGGATTACTCCCATTAAGAAGATAGAAAGGTGCATGGACATCTTTGAGTTTCGGCAGCGAATTTCAAGGCAGATTATGTCATCTCCGGTTTCATTTGGATGATTTTTAAATGGAGTTTCAGATTTTAAGAGTCGAGCAGTTGGGAATTAATATCAGGTTCGAGAACCATGTAAAAATATGGTATTGTTAAGATCTTGAAGACTTTAGGACGTTAGACTTTAACATCTGAGATATTGGGCACCTTATGATCCTTATAATCCTTGACAGCTTAATTCAGGGACCGCTGGACTTTCACACTTGAAGGACTTTGTGCTTTTTCGAATAGCATTCGAACAGGTTTTAGGAAAGACGTATATAAAATTCATCCGACAGACAAAAAGGTTAAACATGAAAGGAATCAAGTAAGCACCTATATTTTGTCTTCAGTACATTATAATATCCCCTGCCTCATTTTGAAATTTACAATATTTTAATATTCTACGTTCCCTTCACGAAACACGACAAGTTCAACAAATACTTTACACAGCGGAAAACTCTGCGCGTTCCGAAAAGGCAGAAGGCAGAGAAATTTCGTTGGATATTGAAGTTGACGGTCAATTGCTTTCGGCTTATCCCTGAGTGACGTGCGCGCGCGCGCTTTCTTTCGGCGCGATTGCACGAATGCTCGAGCGTGTTCCTATAACTCTTTTCGGTGGTTGCACCCTTATATCAGGCGACTTTATTCCGCGAGCATGCAGCGGCACGGTATATCATTCGGTTCGAATTCGACGCAGCGGCTGCTGTGTCGATAACGATGCCCGAGGTGAAAAGAAGAGTCAAAACCTGAGTCGATGCGGAACTCTCCTCTGCTCCTTCATTGCACGAACGCACGAAATCGAAGTTCATTCGTAACACTCGAGGTAATGGTGATTAATTGACCTTCGTTATAACGAGCGACGATAATAAATCGAGTAACGCAATTTTTATCGAAGTTCTCTTGATTCCCGAATGAAAACGCGTACAACCAAGCGCATTACCAATTAGAAATTACTTCGAAAGTTGGGATTGAGAACCGATGTAATAATTAAAGCGTAAATTCAATTACGCACGATACCTGCCCATCTTGTATCGTAGATCGTGGCCGGATAATTCGATGAACTTTAAAAGGAGCACGTTTAAGCGTCGGTTCTTGTGCCACAAAAGCCTGTTTGACTGAAGGAGATCGGAGGCGACGTGCAACTTTGTTGCCGATGCCGTTTTGGTCTTGCCCAGGCAAACCTGTTATCATCCAGGCAGCCGCAAAATTGACTTTTCGATGTATATTTTAAGTACGGGCTTAATGTCCTTATTACTATTGAGACTTAATCGTATTTCGATTGCGATTGATGCTTCCTGTTGCGAAATGATAAATATCGCTAAATTGAATTAATTCTGGTATTTTATTTATTGATTATCGCATGTTGACAGTAATTTTGTGGGTTTAACGAGACAAATTCGATTAAAACATTTTCTGAATTTGATCGTTAACGTAGCTATCTTACTTCTATGTGCCAATGTTTTCAAAGATACACTCGTGTTAATTTCTAGAACACCACCGAATACTGTTATCCTATAATTACGAATTATCGTGTCACTAATAATCAGAAATGTTTCTCCAAGGTTAATAAATATACTCTCAGATATAGTCAACCACTCCATCCTATAAAACTGGTCTAAACAGGTGCGCTATGATTTCATGCATCGTGCAAATCAACGTTCTCCTTTCAATCGACAATTATCCTTTCAAATACGATCAACGAAAAAGTACCAGATTATTTCTATTCGAATAACACACCTTTTTCACTCGAAAATAACGTCCACTATATATAGTAATCGCACTTACGTACGCAATTTCACCGCGTGCGTACATGACACGTTAGGCAATAAGAAAAATTTCCTGTATTCTATCGAATAATTTTCTTCGTGCATTTCCAACAAGTAACTCCTTCGAGTATCGACTTTCGCGCGCAATGGCGCGTAGCGAGGTTAATCACACGACTGCAACACCGCCAACAAATTCGGCTCTTTACAATGCACGCGTTGACCTTAACAGGAGATATCATGCGGAAGTTCATTCATTTTCTCGCGTCGTCTACCCGTGAATTTACCACACGGAACATACGATACAATCGAACGATAGATACGAAAGGTCGTCGACTTACGCACAAGCTTCCTCGACGATTCCTGCTTTATGTTGAATAGCGTGTACTTATGGAATCTTGGTTGGGTTAAGGGCAATGGCAGTCACGGACGAGAGTATTCAGTAAGTACTTACGTTCATCGTGCTTGAAGCTAATCGGATGATTCCTTTGAATGGAATTGATCGTGTATTGGCTAACGAAACATTTGTGCTCTACGATATAGTTATTATTAGATGAGTCAGGGTAGCGCGCGGCCGTTTTAGTAGTCGAATGACTGACTGGTTTTATCCGGTGTTTATAAAGTGTTCTGTAAAGTCTATTATATCATAGAACAGGGTATGATTTTCTGTAGAAGAACTAATCGAAAATGGAAAATAAATTTTTTTTTTTTGAGACTTCATTCTCCGGCTAATCGATCGTGGAAAAAACCACTCAGTTTTCTCGAAAACGAAGCTTTATTTATAAGAATTTCATTTCTTATACGAATCGTAAATCTTATCTTGCTCGATAGTCATACACTTTGCTGGACAACCTGTATAGAAACGTGCAGAAATCTGTAAACGGTTGAGTCGTCTTTTCCTTCTTCTTGCCTTAATGCAACCATTTTTTAAATATAACAGCAGACAGTATTTATTTGTGATATTATCTTTCTTTATATAACATGACTTCCATACTTAATATTGGTTAAAGTTTATTTCGATCTACTTAAATAAAGACTTTTGCACGGTACTGTATATCGAAGATAGCAGCAGGTAATGAAGTTTCCGAAGTGCATAACGTAGATAACTTGATTTCCTCATAAAACGTTATGCGAGCATGCAACGTTGCCTCTTTTTTTTTTTACTTACGTGTAGAAAGCGTTTTGCTTGGAAACAATCGTCATTAAATTAACACATAATTGATGGTTAGTGCCGAATTAAATTCTCAGTGTATGAAAGTGGTGATGTTATAAAATAAGTAATTGATGTTATAAAGTACTACTGTATCAGATATAAATATATTTTATACGGAATTGTAATAGTATAATGATCGAGGGAAGAAAGAATGAAATTAATTTACTAAATAGTAATAAACTTCTGTGTTACGATGATGATTATAATGTTTCGCGTTGTAAGCAGATAACATAGTCGTTACACAACATTGTTATTAGGCTTCCAGAATTAAACCATTTACGTTTATCCATTTTTTGCTTCAAAAATCTTTAATATCGATGGTATATTGTATACCGACGCATCATTTTTAACGACTGTTTACACTACTATTAAAATAAATTTAAGGCTTTCCTGTTGACCTCGCGGAGGTCGCTGATGACCTGTCAGATCGTGGTGAAGTTAATTTTTAGCGAAGGGGAATCAGTGGAGCGAAAGGGAAGAACAGACGGAATGTTAGGACAATAAATAAGAAGCAGAGCAACCAACATAGAGTAATGATACGGCTTGAAACAGTTCGAATTAAGATTCAAGACTGAATCAAGACCTTCAAGAGTTTAAGCTTCGAATACTATCCGAAGCAATTCGAATTTCTCGCAGCACTTGCGAACTGTCTCAGATCCCATCGTTACTCGCCACTCCATTATAATTTTGGACTAAGAGAAAGAAAAAGCAAAGAAGGAAATGGAAGGAGGGAGAGGAAGGAAAAGTCAATTCTTTTTAAACCATAAATGATCTATACCTCCTCTGAATTTTTTACCAACAATTAGAACATTCATAGGCTGAAGTCACAACATCCAAGACAATCTTAATTTATCTCTTACGAAGAACGATACTCAAATCTGGTCTTCAAATACCACGAGAGGTTCGTTGAACGCGGCCTCGCGTCATCCCCTGCTGCGGGTCGTAGTGTTAAAGCAGTAGCGTGACTCCTCTCGTCCATCCCCTCTGTTCGACCGGTTACACGGGCAAACAAAAGCGTCTTGCGGTCTGGCCAGGTTCCGTGACGACGCAATACGGCCGCGAGACCGCAGGACCACCCGATGCGCCGAGCATCCGAATTAATTATTTGTTTTAATATAAGATCCGCGGGGTGTGATTTAGTTGGCCGCCACGGGGCTAAGCAGACGGGTTGCGAGCATAAACAAGTCAGTCCGCAAGCTAAAACCAGCGAACAAAGTGCATGCCGATCGTCTTTTGCTTCGACGAGTCACTGGCCCCTGCGACGATCGCAAGGTGATCGTTGTGCGAGAACTGGCGTGCACCGAGCGTGGGATTCTGACAAAGCAGGGATGAAGATTTATATATAAAGTCGATTTTTGAAGGAGTTACGATCTGTGGATTAGATTCGATATCGTAGAATTGACAGAAAGATTCTTGACATCGAAGAAAATTTATGAATAAATTGTGAAAAATGATTTATATAAATTTCGTATCGTTGTTTGGTGGAACGATTTATTTATGAAAATAAGAATAGTAAATATGTATTTCTAAAATTCTAGTATTTTTCAATGTCATCTATGTATCTTATTCATAATGTGTACATTTTCTGAAAATGAACAAGTCCTCTTGATGTTCCTTCTTTGAAGATATTTTAAATGTTGTTAGTCAACAACGATGAAGTAACATAGGATGAATCTGAATGCAACTATAGCAAATTGCCTTCTTTTCTAAAAGTGAAACTGCAGGATATTGGACTTCACTTATGAAATTTGATTTTTCCTACGTAGTATCCTTTTCACACAAGAAGAACTTCAAGTCTGCATATTTTATTAAACTGATCGTCAACATCGTTTCCACGATTGAACATATTAAAAGTCTGTGATTTGCATATTTAGGGTTTTATCTTCGTTTCTTTCTTGTTTTTTATCGAGTCGTCGCAAAGGATTAATTTATATAGAAAGTAGGAAGATAGAAGGATATATTCCTTTAAATCATTCAACTGCTTCCGCTGCTGTTTTTTTTTTTTTTGTTGTCCACGGCTAAGGAACAGACATAACTTGTTCCAGTTGCGTGACTCGTCCTGTGCGTTAAACTCGTTAGTAAAACTGCCTATGTTGTGCACCTGTACCAAGAAATATTTGATGTCAGGATAAAAGATTTATTTCGTGGCACCAGTGACTGAAATTAGGAATTAGTATAAAACTGCGTGAATGCACCATATAAACCATACATCTTCTTTATCTGTATGATTGGTCAACAATTTATCTCCAAGACTACAATTTTTTTTTAATTTTGCATCCATACAAATTCCCACAGCTGTGTTAAAGCTGTATTAACGTGTAAGTATTCGTACAAACATAAAAAACTCAATTCTAAAAATTATCAAGTTTCGTATTCTTAATTATTGTCCTCAACCAAATGCCGTACTATCCATGTAAGGCAGTCTCAATGGAACAAACAACCATTAAAAAAGATATTATCCAAGAAAATCGTCGCAGCTTTTCGTCCAGAAGGCTAAGTAACATCAGCGACGACTGTCGTCGACAATTACGAGTCAATTAATTAATTACGACAGACACACCGGGCGGTCGATCGTGCGCGAATATGTTGCTGGGCCCAACTAGTCAAGACCATTAAGCACGTTTATGCTGAAAGCGTATAAATTTCACCCTATCGGACGATCGATGCTGAAATCGAGCATAAATAAACGGCAAACTGCCTCAACAGCTGTCCTGCGCGACGCGTTAAAAGGCGCTCGTAAATTTCCCGCGTAGCTGTCAATAATGTAATTAGCATAAGAAGCGCGGACTCTTATCCATGGACACGACACTGGTTAATACTTATTGGTATTTTTATATTAATGAATATTAATCGTCTACCCTCCTGATAATCACTCGGTCGATAACGCATCGTTTGAATGTTAATACGACAGTCGTTCTGTGAATATTCGCAGAACCAAAGAATTTTATGAACTTGCTTTATTAAGAAAATTAGACTTTTGACACTTTGATATCGGTACAAGTGAGCTGTTCAATAAAATTTGATTGGTTATTAATAACATGGAACGTATATTTGTATTGGCAATCGCAGAAAAGATGAGAAAATAAATAGTCGTTTTTTAATTATTTTAACATTTTCGGAGTTAGACTCCATAAAATATTTCTCTCGAAATTTGTTCTCTATCATAAGCTTTTGTAAGTGCAAGAGTCGAGAGAATAGTCATATGTAGTATACGAAATATAGTCTCGTGCAGAAGCATCGGAGAAATGGGAGGGCCTAAAATCAGAGTCGACCTCGGTCTGGGAAGCTCGTTAATGGAGGGAAGGTCGCGTGTAGAGGAGAGTAGCGTTTAGAGCTATTGGCCGGCATCAGGAGGTCGGCAGCCCACTAATCACCGCTAATGTTAATATTATGCAGCGACCACAATGCTCTACGTGAAACCTCGATAAACCACAGGCAGATCCGTCGAGATGCATGCACCGTTCGCATGCGAGCCCCTTGTTCATGGTATCCGTGATTCTTCTTCCTCTCGGCCGGGCGTAACACGATGGACTAGAATTGTTCGACGCTTCCGTGTTTCATCCTGTTTGAAAAGGATCTGCAGCTTTTTGTTTCCAGTTAACAGTGGCGGATTGCATGCGTTCCTCACGGAGAGGTAATTTCGTTGTAGACAGTTTAAATGGCTGTTATTTAGCTTCTTGATCCTTCTGTGCGCAGTGGATACGTCCAGTCTTGGTCAGGCGCTATTTCAAATAACAAATGAACTCGATTCGCGAATAATGAAAGTATATTGGTAAATACCGTATCCATCCATACGTCCAAAGATGTATCCCAAAATGAAATCGAAATAATAATAATCATTACGAATACAAGAATGTAATGAATAAATAAGTTTCTAATTCGTTTTAATCACTGACGAATTATAATTAAGCAATGAATGAAAAAAATGACATTTCATTAAATATCAGACACATATTAATCGAAGGTAATTGTTCAAATCGATCAAAGCATTCATATCGATAACCATCAAAACGATTACGTACTCTCAATCTCAACCTAAACACACTCATCCAACTCGAGTATCCATCCCGAATGAAGCTCGCGTGCACCTCGATTCAACGCGAGGCGTAACATCGTTGCCTGGATTACAACATCGCCGGCTCGTTACCCGCGGGAATAATAGAGAGGATCATCGCTTCCGCGCGGAGAAAGCGCGCGGTTCATAGATCAGCTTACGGGTTCTGTAATTCCGGAAATTTAACATCGCTTGTAACGCACCCGCATCAAGTCATCCACGAAATCGTGGCCTGCTGCTGGTGCCGCGCAGGGGAAAATTAATGCCCCGGCGAAATTACCATTTATTTCCACGTCCCCGGCAATCAGGCAGCGCGCGGCTAAATGTTAATGGATGGCCACTGACAGCAAATTGAATACACGCATCGATTCCAAGGCGATACCGTGCGTGTACGCCGCGACGCGCCACTTCATCAACCGTTGACCTATCAACTCATTCGTCCGCCACGATGCGACAGACAGGAGGACGTTTCAAAGGAAACTCGCGGGACGCCGCGCTGCGCCGAGTTGCTACGGGTGGCCAATTAGAAATGCGCCAATTGGTGTTTGTGTGTATGTGTACGTGTGTGCGTGCATGCGTATGTCGCGTTTATTGACAACGCGACGTTTTATTCGTCGGTGAAGTATCACGGTTGGTCACGCGATTACCGTCTAAAAGGTAATAATAGCGTGCCGCAAGTGGCGCGTAATCGCGCATACGTATAATGTTAATTGCGCGGTATACCTGATTAATTCGACTAGCGGCCCCTTTTTTGGCGTGGAAACAGCAGGCGGGAACCGGCAGTAGTCTGCCGATTCACTCGCCTGAAGACGCTTTTCCATCCCCCGTTAGAACTCGCCATGTTTTTTTGAGACGTTCTCTTGATGTCGTATTTATGGCAGAAGCTTGAAGTTCGTATATTAGAAGGGATGGAAAGGATGAATACAGTTAACGTTCTAATACTAGGCTATTTATTAATTATATCGCGTTTTAGTAATTTTTTGTTATCGTCCAAAGAAACTATAATTTTTCCTTCTTGCCAAAAGTATAAGTATAGCACAACTTATCATCTTTCCAACCAACATCCAATCAACATCCACTCTCGTTTTCTATACATGTCAAAATACGCGCTCGAACCTCGAAGAAGAATATCAAGAAGACAGCCGTCAGCTGATACAATCGGCTACAATTAGTCACCGGTAATCACACGACACGCTTCAAAATCACGTTCGCACAGTATCGACATAATACTCACTGTTCCTCGAACACGCAGGAATTCCGTTTCACAACACTCTCGAGTTAAACGTTGTTGCAACACATCCTCGCCTGAAATGTTGCCCGTTAATATTAATTTATCGTACGATCAGAGGGCACCTACCGAAAGAAGAACGAGTAGCAGCTATCCGCGACTCGGTGTCGCAAGGGGGAAGATAAATGGGGATTCGCGAGAAGATTCAAACGCGTACTCGAAGATAGCATTGTGATGTATAATAAGAAGTTTGACGCCAAAGGAAATTGCATGGATTCAACTTTACAATGGCGTCGTCACCGTGCTTCGATGCTTGTTGTTTGTTTGTTAGATACCTGTTTCGTATACGCGAACAAGCGTGTCTTCCATCGCTTGAAAGAGATCTCCTCGTCTACCGTGAATAATTTCTTCGATGAAGAACTTGCTCTAGGAGCATTCGATTCGTTGATACGTCGGTCGAAGATAAAAAGTGGGAAATGTTTTACGGAGACACATTGATCGGAATAAATTGATTTTCAAATAATGTTTTGTACGACAACCATTCAAATCTGATTTTCTAGGAAATTTTTTCATCGTTCTTGGTTTCTGTAATCGGATGAACACGGTTCGCGCAAGGCTTAACTATTAAATTAATTATTTCAGGTTTTTCCTACGGAAATTTTATCGAACCGAATGCACTCCGTCACTTCGTTGATTGATCACTTGGTATAGAGAAGAGAAAGATGGTTGAAACGTCGTTAATGGCTCTGTGAACAGTTCCTTCGGTAAATATCGTTGAAATATGTACTGTTTTTACGTAATAGTGTAATTTAGTGACATCAAGTTAGATCGAAAGTAAAAGGTAGTACGTGAGAATGGAATTTTAAATATTTTTCCATTTTTCTGCGACTCGCTGTACTCTCTGCCTTCTAACTCTATGTCAAATATAAAAATTATTTATACAATTTTTCTTTGCTTCGTTAGGTATGTAATTCAGTAAGTGTAATTCGCGTTAAAGGTTACAACACGAGCAACGATACAAATGATAGCGACAAATAAAACACGACTATTATAATTGCTCTCGTGTGGCAACGATTTTATGATTTATAAGTTTCGCTTGATACCCAGATTTGATTGATTTGCTCGAAGATTTTCCTCCTAATTACTTTGGAACTGGATCATTATCTAGCGGAAGAAGATAAAGATAAAACGTAATATTTTGCGCGAATTTAATCACTATCTCATTTACACATTTATTTTCTGATTTCTTAACATGTACTTTTTCCACCGCTATCCATCATTGCCATGTTCTCTCATTCTACTGTTATGGCCCGATAAGACATATGTAAAATCTATTCAATCTCTTTTATACATTCAAATGCGTTCCATAGATCGAATAGGTTATCCTCCACCACTCGTAACCATCAGTTTAACGATAACCAAAAACCGTCGATTCGAGACATCCTTTAATGGATCCATTATCTCGAGACTAATGAACCAACCTCGGCAATTTATCGTAAGAATAGCAGGTATCTTTCACGAGAATCCCCATCTATCGAGTCTACCCGGCGTGCCAATAAATCTAACCTCACCGATCGAACGAGCAACAACGGAGGAGATCGTATCTTCATTTTCTACGTTTCGTTGGGAGTCGAGACTCCAAGAAAGCGGAACGGTAATAAGAAACAAGAAGAAGCTCGGGGTGGCTGTGAAGAAGTTCGGAGCGCGCGCGTCTTAATTAAGGCGGCGCAATGACAAAGCGGCGTGCTTTTTCTCAGAGTCCGGTTGAACGTGAACGTGATGCATCCGCGGCTTTCTGTGCGCGGAAAAAAGTCGTAGAAAGAGAAACATTTAAAGCAGATAGCGGGGTGCGTAGAGGTATTTCGGAATTGGGCTACCTTAATTGGGGACGACCGGTGGGGCGCGGGGTGCGCTCTGTCAACGCGGCGCTTCCGTATTCACGTGATCGGGGCGTGAATTCCGCGTATTTAAGTGTCCGACACGGCGTGCTGGCTTTCTCCTGCCCCGGCTCGGGTAATGATCCCTTTGTCCGGCCCGAGTGAACGCGACTTTAAGTGAAAACGTCCATTCACCGAACGACAACGACGCTTTGCACCCTGAATATATTGCACCGATTGCGAGGGAAAGATAAGTACCGGAGACTGAGGTCCGTCGGAGCTTCTCTCCAGCTTCCGACGACCAGTCTCAACAGAAGGCCTTCTTTTTTCCACTTATCCTCCTACCTCCAGCGCTTGTATTCTTTCTTCCGTTCCTATACTCGGTATGGTATATATACATATATATATTCTTTCCTTCTTCTTCGTGTTCTTTTTTTTATGGATGCCTCGCTTCCTTGTAGAAAAGGAACTTAACGCTCGGTTTCCGGATGCTGGGCAAGGGGACGTTATTCATCGGCCGTCGAAACGACGAAACACTGTCATAATGCGATCTCAAGGCTGGATGGGAAACGTTCACTAGCTCGTGACACGCTTTAAAATTCGCTTATTATTCGCGATGCCGCGAGACCGAGCACCACGTGCTTCTTCGATGGCGGACGTGTCACATGGAAACGTCAGTTGAAGTTGGAGAATGTATTGTATGATAAGCTGTTTGACTTCTGCATGGGGGCCTTCAATTGACTGTACGAGTATGGTTCGTCCAAGGATTGACCTTTGTCTCGGAAATTGGTCGGGAAAGTGGATATAAAGTTCCCTGTTTAACATGGTTGCATTTTCAATGGAAGCGTCTCCTTCTATCGATGGAGAGATATGTTCCTTCGTTGGTAGAAATGATTATTTGTTCAAGGATTTTCTCGATATCGATGCACGAATGCAGTGACAGGTGTTATGGTCTTAACACTTTCTTCCCCTTCTTTCCATTCCTTTTCAATACTTATTGAAACGGATGCGGTTGAATCGAGTAGTCTTTTTATACGGCGAATCAGTATAGCTACAATTCTGCTTAAAGAATGTTCTGTAACGGTAATAAAGCGCGTTTCTCTTTCAACGAGCCGAATGTTTCCAGTTAATTACACGGTGGAACCACGTGACGATTACATGAATATTCTACCTGGTCTTATTTGTTCTACATCCACAGCTGTGCATATTTTAGGAAAAGTATCGCTTTTTATGTTTGATGAATTTTGATGAAAAATTTTTTAAGAAAGAAATGTAGCGAGTAGGAATTTCACTTTCGTGCAACAATAGAGAGATTCTCACTTTCATACATTTTTTTCCATAACGATATATACAGATCTTTTCAAGATATAGCAGCTTAGCGTACCGATCATTCCACTTTCACGATAATGAAGTAATTTTCGTACTTCTACCAACGTTCTCAAGTACCAACAGATTCGCAACTCTTTGCTTTTCTCTCCCCCGTACATACCAATTCAACGATCCCGTTACGACATACCTACTCGCGGAAGGCCGAGCAAAGTAGACGTGGACAGGCGTGCAAAGTAGATCCGCGAAACGACACTGATCTAACGGCGTTACCAGCGTTATCAGCATCGACTAGACAAATATCGCCAGGAATTCCGTTCTTTTCTTTTCTCGCGATAAAACTCGCCTCGATTTACCAACAGGGCCGCGTTATCTGGTGGCCGCTGTTCTCGCGCATTAGTATAGCGTACGCCTGTCTTCCCGGTCAGGAAACCGAGACCAGGAGAGATCGATTCGACGTGTTTACGCGGTTGGACGGCGCGCTGGCAAAAAAAATTAATTAACACCCGCCCGCAGATAAGCCGCTTAGTTCAGATAATATTGGCCGGCCACCACTACTTAATAGACTGGTCGTCATGAATCTAGGCGGGAACCCGGGGCGTGTAAATAAACGCCTCGTGAGTGGCTCTATTAATAGGATTCCAGAGAGCTTAGCAGCCGGAACGCTTTTTTTCCGCGACTAGATAGAACGCGACGTGATATCACCGTTCTCAGAGTCGATCCAGGAGCCGATCTTGCCGCCAGATAATTGCGAAGATTTTACCGCGAAGTATGAGCATACAGTCAGCTAGTCAATGACCAAGCATCGCGTCCACAGACCTGACCCTACCGATCTTTCGATATCGGATCGAGCTTCGAGGTTGCATTGATTAGAATTTTGTGTGGATGTTATCGGAATTTATTGGATAAGCAATTATAGGATGAATTATAAATCTACATAGATTGCTTCACGAAGTATAATTGCCAATAGGAATGTAATTATACAGCATTCACTTTTTAAGGTTCGAGAGTGATACCACTAATAGGGTTATAAAAATATAACAACGCTAAATCTACGTATATTTATATAGTAAATCTGTATTATAAGCAGAACCAAACAAAAAAAGAAATAAAAATGTCATACAATAATACGAAACTCTGGAGAGTTCTATGCGTTGCTGTGGAAGAGCTTCTTGAAATGAGGCACACGTAGATTTGACGAAGGAGTTGAATAGAAAGGGGTCCCGAGGTGAGAAGCTCTGACCTGGTGAACCAGATGTATATGCGATGATGTAATTGCTGGGTAGGTAAAGGAGTAGGTTTTGTACGCCAGAAGGTGGATTGTGACAGGGAGTAATCGGTGTTTTTTTGTAAACAAATCAGACATGTAATTTGTAAGTTATTAATTTCTAATTGAGGAAATGTTAAAGGGTTGTATTGTTAGGAATTCGATTACATAAGCACAAGGAATACATTAAAAACGAATGTACTAATAGAAGTTAAATCTCGTACAAGTTGTTATTAACTGCTAATGTCTTTTTGTAGTTTAGTTGAATACAGCCTTTAATGATTACATAATTGGTTTATGATATCCATCAGAATGCGTTTCAAAAGTCACATAACTTCGTTTAAAAAGTTCCAACTTGTTGCAAAATCATCAACCATTGCAGAATCATCACACGTATGCGTTAAGTGTTCTGCTCCTCTTAACATGCGTGAAACTCACAATTTAATTACAAATTCAAGATCTTTTGCATTGATCCGTTACTTATTACAAAGACTGTTAGATTCTTAGAATTTACACAGTATCTTTTAAAGAAATACCTCGTTTCAAATCTTGTCGAAGAATTTGCTTGGAAACAACAACCAAATAGACTAAAATACGTTGCAACAATAACAAAAAGCGACACTCGATTCCAGACATCGAAGAATCCAATTAATCCGTTTCCTGTCAATTCATCACCAGAAGCGCACATAGTAGAAGAACCATCATCGTCCATCAATTCACAACTCAGCCACGGTCACTGAAATACATAAAACAACTTGGGTTGCTGTGAGAAGAGAAAGAATGACAAAAATGTACCCGATCAAAGACACCATAATCATCGAGAATATGCAGATAACCAACCTGTTGAGGCAGGTACGCGAAGCATTGCATAAATCGCAGATGATAAAGCCAGGACTCGCGACAGAAATGGCCGTTAATTCAAGCATTATACGTTTAACGAAGGACTATTAATAGAGGGGGCTTGGAGCTCGCACGCGGGGAGGCGAGTAATGTCGCCTTTTGAAAAGCGGCCTGTAGCAACTCGCCACCACATATTTGCACGTAGCTGCCGCATAGATAGGCATATACCTGCTGGAACTTGGCGGTAATTGCAAAGACGGCTCAAAATAATGAAAATCTATTAGTTGGTAGCGGCCTGTTAGGGGTCCACTCGTTTCGAACGCGTGCGACCGTGTAACGAGACAGGCGAAAAGAGACAGCACCATACCGATGCCAAGTGGCTTGGTCGGTTCCGTTTCGCGTTAAGTGGACGTTTGTTAAATTGACGAGCGAACTGGCGCGTCCTTGTGGTCGGCCATCTTTGTCGTCTGATCAAAAGTTCACTGTTTTCGCTATTCGTTGATAAAAGCTTTCTGCATGACGACTCAGCAATTTTGGTTTCATATTTGGAATTCTTTTTACCTTTGACGAATTGGTTCAGGCTATGTTTAAGATGGCAGCTTATAAATCATACTATACATACTGTGAAAAAAGATTCTTATCTTCAAAGGCAAATCAAGCATGAACAGTTCCTCTACGCGTTTGCCACAATTAAGCCATAAAATTTACTACCCATTAATAACACCCATTACACCCACACTTGAGCAGCCTAACGCCTAAAAGTATTCCGGAAACAAAAACGCGGAACATCTCCCACTCAAGCAAACCCTCGTCACTTCACCTACCAAAAATCCATGAACATTATGCGCGCCATTCGCACCTCTCGATAAGAACCTTCTAACCTCCATCAAGAAAAATCAACACCTTTAACCCCATTACCCTTCCATCAGGCGTTCATTAATCCCCTTACCTTTCCCTCGACAAACCTCATCAACGACCAAACACTCCCACCCACGTAACATCCTCTCATCCTCCTCGAACGAGAATAATCGCGCCGCGTACAGTGCGTTTACTCTGGTAAAACCTCTTTAGAACTCGCGTTCCCCGAGTCGAAGGTGGAACGTACGCGGAGAGGAGAAACGTAAGTATAGGAAGAAACGGTGTCCCGCAGGAATGCGCGGACAAAGGAGGAAGAGGAGGCCCGGTCGCGTCGGGACGACGACGCTGTCGACGATCACGGAGGCTTGGTGGCTCTCTCGCGGAGGGATCGAGCGAGCGGCGTCTCGGTCGGTCGGGGTCGCTGACTCGAACGGTCGCCGATCCGTCAGTCGATTACTCCGGGGATCTTACGTGAACATGGAAACAGGTTCTTGGAATCCGGTTCTCGATTCTACATACGACTCTAATCAACGCGGCTAGATTGCTGCATCGTATAGGCCGCGGCGGCCTGCTATACCTGCACGGTGCGTTGCGTTCGTTCGTTATTCCCTTCGGTGCGGATCGTTCGTTCGTTTGTTCGTCGTCTCGAATCCGCCGGCTCGTCTCGCTTTCCACGCTAAACGACGGACAACGAACGATATACAGGGTGTTTTGAAATCGGTGGCGAAATTTGAGAAAGGATGAATTTACGCGGAAAAAGAAGTTGGGAGGGTGAAGTGATGTTTCGGAGTACGGAGATTCGATTTTGAGGATCTGAGAAAGATCTGTCCTTCAGTAAGCTGGAGAATAGTCCCTAACTTATCATCACGATGCCCTCTTAATTCTTGCTTATTATTTCTCTTATTTAATTGTATATCGATCTGTCAATCCTACCCTATCATCAGTTCAAAAATGCTTTGTATGTCTCCAGAACCAACTGTACGTTCTACGTTAAAACGCAACTTTATTGGGAAGGTTCGGTTTGGGCTGCGTTCGAAGGCAATGGTTGTTGTCGCGGATCGGCCGAACCGGCCGCGATTTTATGCGAACGATTCGGTCGGTTACGGTAGCCGCCAATTATCGTTAATTGAGATCCCGAAATTGCAACGCGGACGGAGGCAGCTGCCGCATCGGATACGATCGAGAATGGAGATCCACCGGAGGAGGATCGACGCGCTCACCGGGGCAGAAATGACCGAGCTCGTCTCCTCCTGTGTGGCATCGTAAATGCTAATTTATATCAATCATAGCCTTTGCCTACAACGTTGTCGCCACGGGAGGCTATCGCTCGTGGCGATTCCCTTTTAGTACTCTTTGCAGCCAGAGATATGCGCGATTATTGTGCGTACGGTTACAAGATATGAGACGCGGATATGGAGATAAAGAAGAGATTTTCGGGTTTTACAGCGTTGGAAGACGTTTTTTGGTAGGTTAAAATTAGCGTCAAGCCACTTTCTAATTGATAGTCACGTTATACACTCGTCGATTTGGATGGTATAATGTAACTGTGAATTTATAATGAGCTGTCTTGTATGGTAGTATTCTGAGTATCACGTCGCATGTCTTATCACAATAAAGAATTTAATTCTTGCTGTTTAGACTAATTCTAATTGGTTAGTTCTAGCATGTCATAACATCCTAAGATATGTTTCTTTAGAAATATATTAGAATTAATATTGCATGCATTAACGACGATTCACTTACTTTCTATAGATTAATATCTAAATAGTATCTAGTGAAAAAGATTATATTTAACGGAGAGAGAAATTTAATATACAGGATGTTTCTTATAGCTGGAAACGGTAGAATATCTCACGAGGGATTAAAATTATCAGAAAAATGTTTGAACGAAAATTATATGGTTTGAAGGGGAACATCGTATAGGGTGGAGTAACGGGCGAGATTTTATGGCCAACGTCCTTTTTTTTAAATGGAACCATATATTTTTAACACATCAATCGAATGCCCTATAAAACACATCAATCCACATTCCCTATAAAAAGAGTATTAAACTATTTATGTGGAAGAATCATTTGTTTAACAGATATTTCAACTTCAACTTGTGAAATTTAACGTATGAAAGACAAAGACAACGCAAACATGGCAACACCTATGGCTGAGCTGAGATATTCTACCGTTTCCAGTTAAACGAAACACCCTGTAGATATAGAAAGTAGAGAACCACGCAACCGGTATAGAAATGCGCAAACAGCGAAATTGTTCAACTTTATATAAAATTTTCTAACGATTTCTGCGTTTCGTGGAATGTAAGGTGATTTCGAATCTTCAACTGACAAGGTACATTACGGGTAATGTCATGCACACATCGTTCGTTTCTCAAATCCTTGTCATTTCAGTCATTCGATCTAACGCATAAAATGTTCCTTCATTTCTACATATACTAATGATACGTGTATATTAACAGCATGAGGCATTACAGTAAATATGTGCGTAGAGCAAGAGGTGAAATTCTGTCTTGTATCATTAATTCGTCGTAACTGTTTCAGCATAGACAAGTCGAAACCATTGATGGAAAGGAACTATAATCTCTGACAGAACGAAGAAGTACGTATATATTCAATCGTCGTGGAAGAGTTTATCATAGTGCTGGATCATATTTCTTCTCCTAGCCCCCCCTCCCCTCTTGTAATTTCTTCTTGTTCTCCATATTTAAACAAGTCACCCGGTACTTCGTTGCGTGGATGTAGAATCAACTAAAGAGGAACATCAGACCTGCTTCCAGCAGTGCAAAATAGCTACCGCGTATACATACTTTGCTTGGTATCAATTCATCGCTCAAGGCCATGAAAGGGTAGATAAATCCACTCTACCCACATTTAACTCTATTGCTCTATCCGTTTCAGAAACGAAACACACAATTTTGCAACCATAGATGGTAATAATAGAAATTACTTGTAATATTCTTCATACTGGAAATATTAATTTTGACGACCCAAAGATCCACATTTACTAGATCTTTCAAGAAGAGTATAAAATTCTTTGCATGATTATATAAGTTTCATGGACAATATATTGAATTTTAAAATTGCTTTCCTCTAAGAGACAAAAAACATGACTTATTACACTCTTTCTCTGTGGTCCAACAGGCAATTACCAAATATAGACATTGAGTAATCTAAGACAGAAGAAAAACTGTACATATCGGTTTATCGGTGTCAATGAGATGCCCACGGGCCACAGTCCTGGTCCAAGGTTGTCCACCTGCTGCGCTATCTATCCGATACACGATGTGTCCAAGACCGTCCGGCGAGTCCACGCCCCGGCTTGGGCGCAAACGTCGCGATCGTAGCTGCGCGTGCGACACTTCTAGCCGTCCTGTCGCCTCCAATGAAGACATCCTGTTTCAATAACGTCGTCAAATCTAAGCAAAGTCACTGACGTGATGCGTAGATGCGTTCAGGAAATCTTCGATCTACGATACGAGGATCATAACGAACAAAACGGACAGATCAATTAAAGTCATAAGATAAGCGACGTCAAAACTGTAGAAATATGGTAAGAGGTGCCTCAAAGATGCGGGACACCGCTTCTACAGACTCTTAATATCTGTTTGGAAGCTGTTCTCTTACATTTTTGTAGCTTTAACGCAAGTCATGCGGATGCTTTGAAATTGCCACAGAACGCGGAATAATTAAAGAAACTTTCGCATTTTTTTATTTAGAAACAATTCATTGCTAAATGACGTCATTATGTACTACTTAAGTCGCAGATTAAGTATAAAAGCAAAGCATACATCTTGGAAATTCGCAATCGTTACGATCGATCGTAGAAATTTTTCATGTTGGCGTGACCGAACGCATGGTCTGACCACGTCACCTATTCTACTGTGAATCTATCGCGTGGAACATACGCCACCGAGTATTCTGCGTCGCTCTCGCTGCTCTCGATACGTTCATAAAAGACGATACAACAAGAGGAACGTGTTTTACCTGCTCGAACCGTTTCCATTTGTTCACCTGTTGTTTTCGTCTCAGGAGGCCCGTCAGGGGATTATAAGGATTTCGTGGATAGCAGAGCCAGCAAGAAGACCAATTAAATTTCGCCCGTCACGAAGAGAATCCCTCGGTTAAAGAAGCTGCTTGCTTAGGGCCCCCTCGAGAATAATGTACCGCATTCCAAATGAGGAGATTTACACAATCGGGGCGGCGGCGGACCCTCGCTCGAAGCAACAAGTCTTTTTGCCGGAATCGTTCCGGTGATCGTTTTCTTTGCTGATTCTGGCTTTCTTTTTGCCACTTGGTTCCACCGTCGCGGCAATTAGGAAGTCCTGATTTCTGAATTACGTTCTCGGTGGTTGTTTTTATTCTGTAAACCGCGAGGGACCAGAGACGAAGAACAATCGACTTCTACGATCGCGAGATGGCGAAACCAGGAGAGAATACAGAGAGGAGCGTTTAAGCGAGCATTAAGCGGTCAGGCGTTGTTTCGACGTCATTACCCACGAAAACAGGTTTGGGTATTAAGCGTTTGAAAATATCAGCCCCGCTTTTCTCCCTGGTATTACGGTCGACGCGGAATTACGCATTCAGCGTAAAGTGGATTACGATTATCGCGAGCTGCGTTGAGCGTTTACCGCTTAAGAATATCTTGGTCTTCATAAAGGCGCACAAGAATGCGTAAGAACCTAGCTGACGCGACGGGGTGGATAAAACGTGGATGACACGATGCTTGGAGAGCACGATATAATCATTAAGAGAATCCTGCTACGAAGTATGTATTATATCTCGAAGCGATATACGATTTTATTATTACTATTATTTATTGTTATTTCTAGTGGTGGATTTAGCTTGGATGTGAATCGAGTCTGGATTAATTTTGATTTCTTTTGCAAAGACAAAGAATGTATAATTTTTCGTTTAACTTCTTGTCTCTTAACTTTTCAATTTGTTTGCGCGGCATCTCATCAGAGCTTACAAACTTCGTTATCGAAAATATGTTATTTATTTTACTCGTTATTTTTTTCTTTAAATATTATTTTTTATCGCTTGTCTTACCTTGTATTATTAATCGAAATTACTCAATCCTGCTCACAACACACACTCCCTTCTGACGCATCTCATTCGCTTAAACACAGTCATTGTCTACACGCGAGCTTTTCGAAACCGCTCGAAAAGTCGGAGGCAACATTCATCATAGTCACCGTAGCCGGATATTCTAGCGAAAGATTGCTTTCCTCCATAACTATATCGACAATCCACTACAGTCATTTGGAAAGCGGGTACGTAATACATCATCATGGTAGAATGCAGCGACTCGACGAGATGCAACTCGATCGTCACTACGTGCCGGCAGGTGTTGCCGGTTTACTGCAATTTTGCGAACCGGGTTGCAATTTCGAAAGGCAAATAACTGACACAGAACTCGAGGGGGTATGATTGCGATAAGTGCATTGGTCGCGGTACGAAATCCACTGGACGACGATCGAGACTGTAATCGCGTCGATTGCGAGAGACACGTCCGTCTGTCGTTTGTAACGCGACGAAACGCAATACATCAATCGGATGGTTGTAGAAGATCGAGCGTAAAAATACCGATGGGGCGAGTTTCGAATGAACTTAATAGCATCGACGTTATATTCTACGCAATTGTTCTTTCTTTAGCTAGTTCGATGAAACGTATACTGAGAAATATTTGTCTGTGATATCTTTATGTCAAACAAACGCGTGATAATTGATTCGTGATTGGAATTGTAGAAAAAACGTTCGTTTTCTCTAGAATAAAATAAAAAGTGTAAATTTACATCAACTATTGATACGAATATTATAGTGTTAAATGTAATAAGATAATAATCGTGAGACCCAAGTACACTTTGATTAAGTTCTATCGGATTCTTGTAGTACACTCGATACTCTTGGTTTATAAACCTAGCTAACTCGATATTTTAAGTGGTTTGCATACATTAAGATAAATATAATTTAGTATGTTTAATCTAAGGAAGAATATGTAGCGTGTGTGTATGTATGGAGGACACTTCTGCATTCTTTTAATTGTAGGTAATCATGCGTGAAGCTAGAAACACAGCTCGACATTCTTGATTCTTTCGCTTCTTTCTGTATCTGTCTCGTTAATTATTAAACATATTGTCGCAAGTACCGTACGAATGTTGTCTCGAGCATACTTTGCATTCAAGCGGAAATGAGATTACTGGTTCTTAGCGACAACTTCTAAATGGCCCAGTCACTGAACTTTGTTTCTGATATTCTATCCGAAGAAGTTAGGATTTATAACATTATTAAAATATAAATTATCTGTACATAAGTAAATTGTTAAGAAAACGTTACAGAAAGATTGAAAATGGAAAAAAGTTATACGAATAAATGATGGAAAAAAATAGATACTTCGATTTTCTAATCCTAAAATTGTATTCACATATTTGTATTCACCCAGCATATAATCCCGATAACGTCAAAACTATTTCATGCATTTCCTATTTTGGACAATTTTACTCGCTCCTCGTGGCAGCATCGGAATAAGCGTCTCATTTGCGGTTTATATAACCGAGCCAGGCCGATTCCTTTTCAGATCAGGGATCGAAAATGCGCATAACTGTTTTTGTGCCGCGCAACCCAGCCGGAGGTGTGAAACGCGATTATGGCGGACGCGGCCACAGTGCTTCGCTTCGAATTTGGTATCGATTAACGAGATCATCTAGAAGACCTCGTATATGGTGAAGTTATTTGCGATCGCCGTCTCCCATTTGGAAAAGTTGCCGCGGACTGCGACTCTCTTCCGCGTTCCCCCGCGCAACATATTTCTCGTTAAGATGTTTATTTCATACCGGTCGCTACGAGGGATTCAATTAATTTCCTTCCTGCTCTCCTCTTTCTCTCGTCTTCTCGCACACGTTCAAAGTTCCTCGATAACTCGAGCAGATTTCCGACGAACGAGATAAAAGAGGATCATTAAGAATTTAAACCGGGTTTCTCTTCTTCCTCTGAAACGTATCTACATGCGGTCTACTTTCTCCGACTTGATGGCATATCATTTTTAAAAATATCTCCGAAGCTGAAAAAACGATTCTAGGAATGATCCGTGTCGCGACGTAACAATCGTAACGAGAATCGTAACAAACGTAACGATATTCTTCGATTGTTCGATATTTTGTGTAAAATGACCAAAGACTTGGAGACTGGTATCTATTCTTATTCGTTGACATATTGATTGGTAAATGATGTTAGGTCAAGAAAATTACTAACATTTAGTCTAGCTTTCAGGATTGCGATAACACGTCAGTGAAAAATATTGTTTCCCACAATATTTGCTACGAGTGTTTCCTATTTAAATCTTATTCGTATCGTTTCCCTGTCTTCTTCAAAAAATCCATAAGAATTACTCGATCGATCCATAGCCAATGATACATAAATACACCTAAAGTGTCCAAATCGTACGACGTTTCATTGCGCTCTCCCATTCCGCTACATTCGTGACATCTGTAACAGCCAATGTGTTCCGTCTCACATGGCCTTAAAGGAGACGCATAC
Organism: Bombus vancouverensis nearcticus; assembly: GCF_051014615.1. NCBI lineage: Eukaryota > Metazoa > Arthropoda > Insecta > Hymenoptera > Apidae > Bombus > Bombus vancouverensis. The sequence continues at coordinate 13,810,532 of NC_134912.1, read as the reverse complement.
GGTTGCGGTAATACGCAAAAGTGAAACAAGTTAGCCGGAACAGCAGTTAGGTCGAATGGACATCGAGTGGTCTATTGGTGGAGTGGTGACGCGACCTGGGGTCACGGAACGATCGGAGGAAACACGTGCAGCTAGCACCGAGCATCCGCGGCTAGCCGTGACGCGGTGGTGCGGTTGAGTTGCGTGTCGGTCGATCGCATACCTGTAACAAGACGGACAATAACAGGCGTTGCAGCGCGTCGTGCAGGTCGAGGATGTTCGACGTGCACCGTGCACACGACGCATCTCCGTACGCACGGGGCGACGAGAGGGGGAGAGGAAAAGAGAAGAGTGAGGCAGAGCGAGAGGCGATCGCGCGACACACGGCGAACAGAAGAGAGAGCAGCGCATGGCTCGCCGAGAGACGACTAGGAAGGAAAAAGAGAGAAAGGGAATGGAAAGAGCGCGATACCTTCTCTCAGCCGGTGGGAAAGGAGAGGCCTGTAAGAGCGGATCGAAGATGTAAGGAGGCCCGTGCATCACCTGTGTCGGCCCACGGCTCACGGCTATTGCCGCTGGCGTGCCGATGCAACCTGGCGGCCCGAACGAGGGGTGCAACACGAGAGGGAGATCAATGGCGAAGGGAATAGTGGGGAGCAGACGCGCTGCGTGTGTGACAAGTGAGGCCCCGGGAGGTATCAGCAACCACCACACAATCGTGTAGACGCATACGTGCCGGAGGATGTGGACCGGGAGGAATCAGTTGGAAGATAGAAGAGGAGATGATTATGGAATGGACGAAGACCGAGGGATCGAGTATTCTCTGTTACCGCGAGGGCAAAGGGTGGAGGGAGAAGCGTTCTGGAAGCGAGAGAGAAACCTCGCGCGGCTGCCCTCCGGCGCTCGTCCGACGGCATTCCTTCCACCGACCGAGTCGTCTCTTCATTCTTCTTATCGGCTCCTCTTTCTTCCTCCCCTTTGTACTCTCGGCCGCTTCTCGTTCGTCGGCTCCCACCCTGACGTTCGATTGTTCAGGTCCCAATTTTAACCTGGGAAGACGTCTAAACGCCCGACTTTGTCACCTATCGCCCCTTGACCCTCGTGCTCTTCCCTTCTTGGTCCTCTTCTCCTTCCTCTGAGTGTGGCTCGATGACCACATGGTTTGTATCGTAACCAACGATCCTCCGGATCTATCTCGGTCAGACGAGGTTTCGTTCTCGTTACGCGGTCGATGATCGATCGTACCACGCTCCAGACACTGGACAGGATTTTCGTGGTTTCGCTCGTAAGCACGGTTTGCTCGCGTGATTAGACAGCTTTGTCAGCGTCCCTCTAGTAACGGAAACTCGAGTCGAGAGTAATGGCACGCGTTTGAGTAAATTCCGTTGTGCGTGGCACTTTCGTCATGCTCCCAAACACGGTGACCAAAACGTACGCGTAGAAGGAGAAAGTTGGGGGAAAAAGAAAAGTTCAATTGTCCGACTGGTTTCACCTATCGTTCGACGTTAGTATACGTGCTCAAATGAGCGTTCGTTTGAGTAGATGAGGATAGATATGCGTACTACTAAGATAACGAGATCTTCGTCAGAACGGATGATAGTCAGTAAACGAAGACCGACGATGAAGCTTTTTGTGCAATGCTGCACGAATATAAATATTCACAATATAGTGAAAATTTGTCAAACAAGTAACAAAACATGATACAACTTGTTATCCAGGAAGACTGTTCAAGATCCGACCGATAATCCTCGACAAGAACTGATCCTCTGGCGACGACGTAACAGATCCAGCAATGAGCGCAACGAAGGAGAAAGAGATGAATCTCGGCGGCGTAATTAAAAGTAATTTCCTTAAGCAGCGTCGGTATCGGCCGGGGCTAAATTTCAACGCGAGATAACATCAACGACGCATAATTTATACGAAGCGCAGAAAAACAAATACATTTCCGACGGCCGGGTCATTATACGTTGCGTTATTTATCCTTGATGATCATGAAATACCGGTTCCCCGCGGGCCGGCTTACGTACAATAATTAACGTACGATAGTAATAACGATAATTCGAGATCTCGCGCAGCATTCCGCGCTACCGGACAAGCGACTGCTGGCACAAGAGCGCGACCCTTCATTCATCGATCCTCCGGCTCGAGCTTCGCCTAGGGACGACGCGCGCTCTGCTTCGCTCCTTTCGACTTTATCATCTGTTACGCTGTATCAGTGCCGTGTTTCGATATTCTGTTATCTAATCGTGGTGGTCATGCCATGCGCTTCTACCACGCCATTCGTTCTCCGGCCTAGTTGTTCGCCTCGTAGACGTCGTCGTTCCGGCGAACGGACGTCTGTAAGAGGTGGAGGCTACAGAGGGCCCCGGTGGTGTTTGCGCGCGCGAGTATTCCGATGCGTACACACGCATGTACGTATAGTATATATATATATATATATATATATATATATATATATATATATATATAAAGGGAGCATTGCTGGAACGAACGCCGCGGGTCGTTTCCTCGGTGATTTTTACTCGCGGCAAATAATAAATTATCGGCCGGCCGTGCGTAATCGGGCTGGAATATAATCTGCGCATGGACAACCGTATCGCGCTGCGGTAGCTACGGAGGCTCCCTCTTAGCCTACAATCTGTCTTACATATTCATTATGGCTGCAGGCTGAGCAGGTATTATCTTAGATGGTCGGTTTGGAACAACGTATAGCTTGTAATTTTCAGGGGGCCTCATGGACTGCCCCTCTTTGCTCTTCCACGTCTTCGTCTCGTCTTTCTCTGACCCTTGTTTCTCTCTTTCTTTCTTTCTTTTCTCCCACACCTCACCCTATAACCTCTCTGCCTGATCTCATTCCCTTTGTTTTGTTTTCTCGATGTTTTAAAGCTACAGGAGGGTAGACATTTTGAGAATCATGCGAAGAGAAGCAAGTACGCTCCTCAGCGCAGTGATCACAGATGTCATTGAGCAGGTAGGCTTAACGATCGGAGGATTTCGAGTGTGGTTCAGCGTACGCGCGCATGCGACCAACAGATGATATCCATGGTTAACCGTAATTGCCGACCCTGCGCCCATCGTCTACCTGCTCCGCGACCATCCTGGTATTCCCGGAACTCTGAGCGGCGCCTTCCCCGGAGAACAATCACTGTACACCGGCCTTGCGATCGTACTAACCGCGTCACGGTTGCTCGTAATGCGCGCTTTGCATTTAAGGGGCTAGTATGTCACTTCTGGAACTGAGAGGACACTGGGCGGTCTCGTTGGTAATGAAGGACCATTTTCTCGTTATTAAGGAATTGAGAACACCTGTATCGTTATATTTATCGCAACTGAGTATCGTGATATACAGATATTTAATTTAAAAATAATATCGAACGATTCCGTATATTGAAACTAATCCGTGAAACGAGTACTTTTTATAATGAAACTGATAATAGTGGAACAAATGCTGACAGAATCAGTTTAGTATTCAATGGAATAATGATTAAAGGTGAACGTCTTCTGACTTTAAACCAGACAATAAGGTGAAAAGTATATGAAGGATAAAGGTAAGAGCTACAGCAGCTGACCATTATGACGGGATGTAGGTAGCCTTTAATACCTGTGAGCGGGTAATTGATTTTGGACGAACTATAAGCTGTACTATAATTAGGGTCAAAGTTTCTGGCTGTCCGAAATTATTCCCCTGATTATAAATCATGCCAGGTATGGCTCTTACATCCTCGTATTAATAATTCCATTGTGCGTTTCATTTTTTTGTTGCGCACGATTTCTTTGACACGGGTATTCAGCGCAATCTTGTTCTACATTCTTCTTCCATTGCAAAGAATACCGTAACGTGTCTAAAGTATATATGAAGCAGCGCGTATTTCTCCCTCAAATCTATAATTGTTCTTATAGAATATAATAATCAGATTAAAGTAAAATAGAACTATACAGCCGAAAGGTTGCACATAAAGAAGGCGAAATAAAACAATTGGCTTACCAGCGAAGAGCGTCGATCGATAACAGCGGATACACGGCCAGAAATCGCGAGGAGTCGGCTACCGAGGATGTAAAGAGGGGAGGATACCCCGGAGATCTCTGCAGCGCGAATTACGCTTCGGTTCTGTGGCTCCTGATAGCGTGTTTTCTTGACATCTCGCCGTCACTCGACGGCGGTACGGCTCGGTGTGCTGGACGGTTGCACGGACAGAGAGGAACAGAAGAACGAAGAGAAAGGAAGACAGGGAGAGAGAAAGATCCGTGGCACAGAGCAGGTGGCACGTGAAGTGAATGACTGGAGGGACGATGGTGGTGGCTGCTCCGGAGACGGAGAAGCGGGGAGAAGGTTTAGCGAGTAGCGTGAGTGAGGTGTGTAACTCGAGTGAGCGGATAACGCGAGTTTGGTGAATGAGGCGAATGAAGTGAAACGCTCCAAGTCGACGGCGCGTGCAACGAGTGGGTGATACGCTTTCTAATTATCGAGATTAATCCGACAGGAAATAGAGACGGCCGGTGTGTACCAGGTTCGCGCGCTTTGGCCGAGCCGCGTCGTTCTCTTTTTTTCTCTCCCTTCGACTGGGGCGCGCTTTGCACCGCCACCAGACTTGACACCGGTTCTGTTATTTTCCTGCGTGCATATAACCCCGCATCGAGCGCAGCATGACCTGCATTCGCGCTTGTTTACGCTCGCCACTTTGATGCGGAATAGACAGATACCTTTGGTCCTTGTAACTCCCGTTTCCACAATTTTACGCATGTATTTTGGTCACGATATAAAGTGAAATCGCAAGCAAATACATGTTCGGTGATGTTTCTAGCTTCTGATGAATTATAAGTGTACGCATATACGTATATCTTTTGGTGCAAATGTCAATGAAACGAAATGTAAATACAATGCTATGGAGCTTGATAATGGTATTAGCAGATGGTTGATTGTCCGAGAAAAGATGGTTCAATCGGAATTACGGTGTAAGTTCTTTTTGCATTTCTAAGAAAAAGGGAAAACTTCCTCTATTCACACATCCTGTTCTCACACATCAGACTAATCTGTCACAAACTCATTATCCTCTCTTAAAACAGTAACTCTTACTTTTTCTTCAATTTCGTCAAGCACCATTTATCAACAATAAACCTACCATGTATCCTTTTTTCCGAAATCAGAGACCGCAGAGCCGGTGCACGTCCCGTGGCGCGCCATACAAACACAGTGGAAGCAGCATCCAAGAAAAAGCATTAAGAGACAGACTCTGAAGGCGCATTAGCATTGTTTGTACCGGCGACGGCCTCTTACAAATTTCCTAACATGGAATGTTGCTGGTACGAAACACCTTGCGAGCCGCCGCTAGCTGGCTGGGACCTGGAATCAGGGCATACTTGTCGTTCGCCAAGGCGGGGTAGCAAGTGCACCGGCAACAATAATCAATGGAGTTGCTGCATTGGGGTGTGGCGCGCAGTACCGGCGCCTCCTTGCTGTCCGACGTACTTCGATCGTACCCCCTTGCCAATCCTGCCTTTCCCTCTCAATCCCCTCGCGCTCCTCACTCTCGCCCCGTCTCTCCTTTTCTCGTTCTACGTCAGTTCTTCGCCCACCTATCCCCCCTTTTTTCGCGGATATCGACGAGCCACCTTGTGCCCTTCTTTCTTCCACTTGAACGCCGGCTGAAAGTTGGTAAGACGTCGTAAGAAGAAAGATTGCTTGTCTCGAGAAAGAAGGTTTTGGTGTCTTTACTTCGTTTTTTGGTGCTCGCCTTGAATTTTATGGACGTTGAAGCAGAGATCGAGTTTTCAAAGTTTTAATTTCTGGGCGGTTTTTTGTTCGCTGTATGATTATTTTGCTTATCCGATTACTTTTGATTATCCCGTTGCACGTTTTATTGGAGATTAACGAAAGATTATGCGGATGGCTTTATCGTGTAACGATCATTCAGGAATATTTTTGTACGAATGGTGTACAAAGGAAATTGATAAGGATAAAGTCATAGAATCTTCTTATCAACTAAATATAGAAATCCTGGGATAATAGCGTTCATCAATTATGTTAATGATTCAATTGAAATACCAGCTTTAAACATTAAGGGTTCTTAATAGGCACGTATTTCAATTGTTATTCTTAAACAAAGATATTATCAATGTTTCAAAAGCATAATCTTCATAAATAACATGGAAGCGTCTGTCGTATAAATAGAATTCTAGACTTGGTTCCTCGATCCATCACTTCACATAAAGCATTTCGCGCAATCACACCCACGTGTATCCGCTTCGTCCAATTAATTGAATTCCCATAATAATTAGCCGGTAACGAACAAGGTTGGGCAGTGGTTATCAGCGTATTAAGACGGTTAAACACAGGCTGTCACCGGGCTATCGACAAATACGGGTCTTTCGGGTGTCGGCGGGCTAGCGGCCAGGTAAAAGTGTGGCTTTCAGCCGGCTTTGGGACTGGTTCCAACGGCGAGGGCACGCGTGGGTGGAAGACCAATCACAGTAGCGGCAGCGGCGGCGGGCCGCCGGTGTGCATTGCAGAGCGTGTGCAGGTGCAGCGCAACGGAACAGTGGCAAAAGAAGCGGCGTTGCGCTGGTCAGCGCTGACACGCCCGGTTGGCCGCGCTTCCGGCGCCACCGTCGTACGCGCCACGCTCCACGAGCTGCCGGCGCCTACGAATTTGCAATTGCACACGCTCCGGCTACCGCGAACTGCAAGTCACGTCCCGTTGTAAACATAAACCAGCAACGTGAAAGAACGTCGTACCGCCTAGCCTGCTCCCGTGTAAATATCCATCCTGACGTACCGTAGAAATTTCGCCGAAGAGGAAGTTACGAAGAGGCGTAACAATTCTGTTGCAGATAATAACTGCGGCTAATTAGGCTTGAACGATTGGGTGTGGAAATGTGGAGTTCACATTGTGTAATTGTGGTTGAAATTAAGGTGGAATTTCCATTACTTGTGATTTTGTTTGGAACAAGGGAAGTGAATGGAAGTGAGATATTCTTGGACGCGTCATAATTTTTGTAAATATTTCATTAAGCTTTTGTAGCAATGATTATGTTTTTTGTAAATTTTGCTAACATGGCTCCCATTTAAAATCTTCATTACATTCTTTTCATCCAGAGCTCGATATATTTGTAAAAAGATTCCATTTCTCTGTTCTATTCCATATTAACAAGTCATCTACCATATTAGTCTTCAGGGGCGAACACCTATAGTTAGCGATAAAATGTCCTCGAAGAAGGATTTTAAGCCTTTCCACGGAAATCTTAGCGATAGGGAAACGACGATGAAGCGGGCAATTTGAATGCGCGCGATCGTTTCTAAAATGCCGCAGTTAATTAACATAAATAACATGTACACACGCTCGCTAAGACGCGAGCGTGCACGGCGAGCGTCGCGTCGCGGATGTAATGTTTAAACGACAGCGTTTTCTCCGTTCGATGCAATTTATTCGAGATGCAATTACCGCACGGTAAAGCTATATGTTATTACAGCTAATTGGAAATCGACACTATCAGACGCACAGAAAGCATCGTGTCTTATAATTCCTGCGTTAATCACTTTAAGTGGAAGTCGGTAATTAGTACTAAGCGCGGCAATTTCGCCTTTAGACGTATTTACTGTGCAGTCGCGATTCATTTTGATAAATTTAATCGTGATACGTCCCTGTTTGATCGTCCGCAATGCTGCCCTTTTCAACGACGTTGCCATTGTCTCGACGGATAACGTCTTTAAATGTTAACGTGGATCCTATCGTTCTCGTAAAACCTCCACGGTTCATAGAATGCTTATAGGATGTTACGCCAAGCACTTCCTTATTGCTATAGAGATTACACGTCAATTGAAAATTGTTTCGTGCGAACGGTAAGTAAATTGCGCACCGAGAGAGGACGATAATTAACACCGCTATAATATACCAATGTGCTCGATGGCGCTAGTGTTCTCTGTCTGGCTCGTTGGAGAAATCATATGTCTCTGAATTTCTTGTATATAACATTTTTTGAGACATAGAAATTGCTTTCGAGATTCGCTAACTAGATGATCATGATTTCAACGCATCTGTAACACTTAAATTGCGCGTGGAAGCTAATAAAATTATGGTTAATTGCTACTTCCATTTGTAAGAATTAAATAGATGTAATACGCTGTTCGATTTAATCTTTTAACGAATAAAAATTTTCTTGCATTTTTTCACACACAGCAAAAATATAATTCTTTCGTCATTACGTAAAAAGAGGAATGATAACTTTTCGATAGAAACCCATGAATTTTATTTAAAGAATGAAAGTAAGTTTAAAAGTTTTGCTGATTCATAGTGATGAAGGGCTGACAAACGTGACACGCTGTTCAACATGCGATACGCTCGCTGATTGAACGTCCGAATGCCTTTAATTTATAATCGTCGCTTGTACACTGATCATTTTTTTGAGTTTCCCGATAAGTCTCCCATTCCATTTACTCGTTAACATCGTTAAACGTATTCTGGACCATCATCGTAGAACGCCAAGATAACGTGACCATTTTGAACGTGTAAAGAAACGTGACGCAACCGTTTCAACGCGCTCGTGTTACGCGGCATACTTTTCTGCTTCTGTTATTAATTACGGCATACGCATCAGATAAACGCGGCAGCATTAATTCCTGTAACGATTATTGCATTTAATGATACCTACATCGTTCCTGCCTTTTTTTCACCGAGTAATTTTTGTAATATTACTAGCAGTGTGCACACAAGTCACGTGCTTGTTAGGCACGAAATTAACAAAAGGGTCGATACACTTGTACCACTTTGCCAGAGGTAGACGTGTCTCGAAACGATCCCGTATACTGGCACATGTATATTTCTTTAATTCGTCCATAATTCTGAAAGTTACGATGAATATCGTCTTTACGATGATATATTTGATGAAATATTCGTGGAAAAAAAACAAATAATTATCTTTTCTGGTCTTATTAAACTCGTTTCTAAAGAGGTTAAAGAAGAAAGGGTCCGACAAGGACGCCGTTCGAGCGGTAGCGTTGAAAAAGGTGCTTCGTTCCCACGTGTACGTCAGACAGTAGTTTTTCCGATTCACGATGAGCTTGCAAAGCTAAATGCTCGGTAGCCTGAAATCCCAGATTGTAATACCAGGCGGAACTCGCCGCGCTATTGTGCGTTCATTGTCCCGCTGAATGAGGAACATTTTTAGACACCACTTAGGCGCTCCACCTTGGGGTGACACACAACCGCGACTCATCCTTATCTCTGCTCCGTCTTTTTTCATTCTCACGCGCCTCGTGTCCATTGTCTGCCACGAGCTTTTAGAACGGCACGTCATCCGCATTCTAAGTGAGCGTCCAGCTGGAAGGAAGTGTGCAATCGATCAGAGATTTCAGTTAGTTTATTGGTACTGTATCTGTTACTTTTGCTGATGCAAATTTTGTTTCCTTCGAATATTAGTGTCTCGTCTGTACGTTCGAAGGTAATTCAAGATCATGGAGGAATATTCATTTTTACTACGAAAAAAACTTTTTATCCGGACAATGGCATGCTATAATATCAGCAAAGCGTTTCTCCATTTCTAAATTGTGCAAAATGGTAAGGCAGGACGGAAGATGCAAATTACTGACATCGAAGGTTACGGTTGATTCGGCGATTATGGTTCGACGAACGAATAAGAAGTCCAATAATGGAACAGCAAAGGTGCGAAACATCGTGATGTTCAACGATCGATCAAGCGATCGTTAAACGTCAAACAATATGCAACCGAGTAAGTAGATAGCATTTATGTACCAAGGGCCATTTATATTTTGCGCGGTCTACAATTTCGAAACACCTTGCGCGACGGTGCTCTTTTCACGAAGGCTGCGTTAATCGCCACGCGCGTCCGTCAAGCTGAATAAAGTAAATTGCACGAACCGATGCTTACGTGTCGGGAATTCTATGTGCCAGCCCTCATTATTCTAACAGCCAGCATTATTCAGTACAGTGTTCCGTATTGTCCGGAAGATAACAGCCTGTGGATTTATACTGTTCTTCGTTCTCTGGTCGACGGTTTTCAGTCTGCATGAAAAACTTGATAGCCTTAAGATAGCGGTGGAAGTTCTAACCTCCGGCAATCTCGAATTAATTTCATTTCTGCATTATCAAGTTCCTTAATGTCTTAAATCGTGAATATTTAGTAAGTTGAAGGATATCTATATGTTTTAACTGTAGTATTTAAATATTTATTAAAAATTACTTCGAGCTTTAATACATTTAATCGATTTAACTTTAATAATTCAATGATTCTGACTCGTTACATTAGTCTAAATTTATAATCGGAGATCGTCTAAAATTCTTCAAATAATTAATCCAATCACAAGAAGAATTGTCAACCAGCAATATAATTTTAATCAAAATAAATTCAAATTCCGCGATATTTATCCCGTGGTCAACGAAACCAGCCAACCATATAACTTCGACTAAAGTAATGGAACATCTAGGCACAAGTTTCACGATTCGATCATTGTCCCATCGTCACTGTTCCTACGATGATCGTTGGATCTTCGTCAAACGCGTCTCTACTCGCCACATCTCTCGTGCAACAATGCATTCTCCTCTTCGTTGTCTTGGTGCTCTGTCCTCGTGTATACCGGTCCAGGTTGCAATCAACGTTGCAACGAACGTTGTCAATCTCGCAGACGCAAAGTGTACTGGACGAGATGGCGAACGCAGCGAAACGATTTGCCGGAGCAGCCGGCGGGTAAAACTTCGTTTAGCATCGCATCGGGGTGAAACAAACCGGTCGCGTGCGTGTTCGCTGCGTACACGCCGAGCGGGGCAGAGGGTCAATCTCCTCGCGTCTTTTTCTTGTTCTTCCTCTTCGTCTTCTCTCTTTCCCTTCCGCGTAACTATCTTCTTGTTTCTCCTCTTCGCCCGTCCTCCGCCTCTTCTTTTCTTCTCTTCACCTCCTCCTCTTCACTCTCCACCCTCCTCTTCTCACCCTCTCCGCGCTCATCTTCTCCGTTGTACCCGCGTGTACGCTTATTGGCATCGTGCCTTTTTCTGCTCATCTTTTTGATTTTCTTCTACCACTCCTTGCTCTCCTCTATTCTTGTTCTTCCTGTTTCCCTTTGACCACCCGTCTGCGCTTGTTCGCTCGGCCGGAGGTCGGACATCATTGTCCCTGGACGTTCGAAAAGGGAAAGCAGCTTGCTCGGAGTGAGAGGGTGTAGCTACGGGGGAAAAAAGAGGAAGATGACGGAGGAGAAGAAAGAACGAGACGCGTATTCAATCCGGTAGACGCGAGAGGTAATCAGTTACTTCCGTTGGGCTGCCATTAAACGCGCGCTAATTACGATTTTATACGGAGAACAGGCGCGCGCGCGCTAAGACGAGCTCTCGTACTGCTTCGCGCGGCCAGTGGAAATGTATTATTATGTCTCTATCGACGGCCGCCAGCCGACTATGAAAGCACAACGCACCGCTACTAAATCGGAGCTGGATATTTCTGATTTCCAACGAGCCATGAGAATAATAATCACGACATAATTAATTGTTGGCGTGCACGATGGATAATAATTAGAGGATTCTGGCTAGAGGCGGTTTAAAAATCAGACGCTTGAATTTATTGGCTGTTTAGTGTGTTCGTGCGACTAACATATTCAGAGCTTTGACGGGTTGCGGACGTGAATGAGTCATTATGGAAAATTATATCGCGGATTTGAATATACAGCGATGAGACGGTAATGGGGGAAATCTGTTAATTACATGTACGCTGTTATTTTGTGCATCGGTTCACGATCAATTTATCATATTTATTTTCGTTTGCTCTCATCGTATTATTTTCTTAGTTTACGATTTGAAGCTATGATACCCTAATTGCTTCAAGCGATACACTTACGACTGATGGGCGAAATTATAGTGGCGCGCGTAAGGCGTTTGTATCGTTTAATTTTATTTTAGCGTTTGTGGCTACATTTTCTTGAAATTGCACGATTAGTTGAGCCTACATTTTTTTAATTTCATATTATTCAGATATATTTCAATTTAGCTAGAACGCGAAATGTAAATTTACAGTTTCATACGAAAAGTACGATTGATATGACATACATTCGTTGTAACACGATAAAATTCAATGTAATTCGATTTCTTTGGATTTTATTAAGTATTTTTTCGTTTCTCGTTAATAATGCATAAGCGTTTGTACAATTGAAAAGATAGAATACGACGTAGAAAAAAATTCTGTGATTCTGCTCTCGCGAATGAAACGTATCTGTTCATTCTTCGAAATTGAAGAATTCACAGTTCGCTGACTCGATACCTCTGTTATCTGCTGAAATGAACAGCAAGAAAGCAACGTAAAATACTAACATGTTCGACGGCAATGTTACTCAGAATAGCCATTCAACGCTATTACAGCCTTCCATAAGTCTCTAAAACAAATTCTACGCAGGCATTCCGCGTGCCCTCCCCGTTACACGAGCGATCATTAAATTAACCTAGAGATTACGCGCTAAATTTCACGGAATACGCCGAACGTTCCCGTCGCCTGGCTAATTCATAGTATTATCGCGAATGTATCATCATAAATTTGCATACGCTATTACGACAATCCACGACGTCACGCGAAACGAATTTCCATAGACCATTAAGGCCGTTCTGACACGTTTACGTCCAAAGAAACTGCACCATCTACAACGAGTATAATCTTGAATTCTCTGACATTGTAGGAAATTGCTGAATTAATTTCCATTTTAAGAGACAATGTTTTATGAATAGATTCGTTTGAGAATAAAGTATAAAAAGTTGTCAGGTTCATTAACTCTAAAATATTATTGATGATAATTGTAGAATCTAAGTGTCTACAATTTGATTACAGCAGAACTCCATTTCAAACTAATCAGACCTAAAGAAAAGGTTCAGTGGAACTGTATCGTATGAACTGTGTTGCCCTAATGAGACATAATAAATGAAATTCTATTGCAAGTGATTCTACGCCAAAATTCTATAACTGTTATGGATTTCTATCCCATCATTGCGAACAGAATTCAACAATGGACATAACTTCAGTATCCTGCCCATGATATCTCGTCGAAATCATAGAAGCAGAGCCAAATTCTTTCTTTTCTTTCCTGGCTAAGTTAGCCAACTCTTTGGCGTTGTTGCACGCACGTGTGCAAAGGAATCGCCGTGAAACGCTAACGTTATAATAACGGTCGTAACAACGGGCAGAAGTCGTAATTTAAATTGAGTTTCTCGCTTGTCTGGCTGTAATAGCTCTATTGCACGCTACTTGGACGGAAACGCGAAGGAAAGACGAACGAACAGAAGATCGAGAAGAGGACGGAAAGTGGAAGAAGGACCAGATTAAGCTGAGAAAATGAGACGCTAAAGGCGTGAGGAGGATGACGAGGAGAGAGAAGATGGATCATAGCGGGTGGGTGTGAGTGATATCTGGCGACCCAGGTTGGGGTGCGCTGATCTAATTGATGGCCGTGCTGGGGACAGAGCCAGGATATGACGCGAATCCATTGTGGCCCACATTATTATAATATATATTATATACGTATCCTCTACGATCGGACAACGAGCGAGAATCACGCCACGGGGAAAGAAAAGAGACAGAGTTACGTGGTTGCCCGGTGTAATAATCCGGCGACATTGTTCAACACGACAGTTAGGGAGAGTGGTCAGTAAGTGTCAGACAGATTGCGGGATATATCGGCGATAAGATAAATTGTGGTGTTTCTTCGTAGAGGATGTCGCGAAAATGATTTTTAAAGATTTCGAGGGTGACTGCTCGGGGACTAATAGCGTGAGGTGCTCTTTTGTAGTAAAATGGTTTGTACACTGTATTTATTAATTAAATTGGTACGCGAGATGATGAGTGGAAAAGATTGGATTCTAAGATTTGGTATTGCGGTTATGCACATTGCCAAGAAGATATAAAATTCAAATTTTGGATACAGTAATATAGCATCAAAGAGAGTGGTGTCACTTATGAAGATTTATTTCGTGCTGGAAAGATAACGACGACTTTGAAGACACAACGTTCGGTTACTAGCTGAAATGCACGTCTGAGAGAACTTCCAGGGAATTTTAAATTGGAAAAATAAATTGAAGCTTTCTATTAACTTGCCGGAAACTTAAAATAACGGAGTCGGAAGGTGAAATTGAAGAAAGTTCAGTTCTTCGGAACAGAGTGCCGACCCAGCCTGTAACTTTCTTTCACTGTGATACTCTGCCATTACCAAATATTTAAATTACATCAATTACAGAGATACTGTTCGGTAATTTACTTAAGGCAATCTAATCTCACTCCACCAATTTTCCACTCAACTGTAATAGCACTATCTATGAATTACGAGAAGGAGTACGTATCATCGAGACATTTCTACTCAATTTGCGGTGTTAAAACAAGTGCTCAACAAGGCTAGCAAACGAACAAACAAATCAACTACTTCCATTATCTACTCGCTATTCAACAATAACATCGCGAGTTGTGAATCATTAAGAGAAAACATTGTGCCAAGATATATTTCCCTTAATCACTTTTTAGAAGAATTTCAGAAAAGGCAGTAGTTTCTATATCGGTGTTCTCCAGACAATACTTCGGTGTTAAAACAGCAGTGCTCAAAAAGATTCAAAGACAAACAAACACGTCAAGTGCCTCCACCAGGATTCTACTCGCAACATCCGAGGTCCCAGCAGGCTGAGTTGACCCTCGCTGGCGGCAAGATCCCCGGGGGCGGCATGGCGCAGCACGGCGCAGCTGGGTTTCGCGGCGGTAAATCTGAGGACGTGGTGCGCGCCGGTGGTGCGTCTTCAAAGTGGCAACTGCCGATCCCTCGGGCCGGCGATTCGTTAAAAGACATGCCGGTAAGTCGTGCATGCCTCGCGAGCGTGAAGCGAAAATTGAAGCGCAACCACTCGAGAACGAGAGAGCGATGCGCAGTCATGGCCAACCTTTCCAGGGCGAAAGTCTTGCGAGCCACTGGTTCTCGGCAGCGTTACGCCGTTCTGAAACTTATAATGAAGAAAATCCTCGAGACGATCGAGTATAGGAGTGCGCGGTGATGCACATAGAGTTACTAAAGCGAGAGCAACCGTGTGCAAGCATCATCCTCCTCGTCCTCCCCCCTTTCGAACGACGCGCACCCTTCTCCGAGTTCTCCACCCTTTTACCAGCCTTCGGATTCAAAGTGTCCTCGTTATAGCTGAGTGGATGTCGCTTGAAGCGAGACTGGCTCGCGCGACGTGCGCTACCATCTAACGTTTAATTGCATCGGACTTTGGCACCGGATATAACTTCACTGCCGGAAATTAACAGGCTTTAACTATTGCCCGTGAGCGGGGACACACGCGTGTAAATTATAGACGCGCCAGCTTCCACAGAGAGATAGAAATAGATATTTGTACCAGGTCTCTGATACGTGGATAAATGTATACATGTGTGTGTACGTATATATATATAGGTCGGTGGTGGAGGTTCACACGTGTGAAATTAGGCTATGGGAATAAGCGTGCACGCGGTGAATTGGTCGAGCTTATAAGCGTGTCCGCCTCTGGACGCCCGTTATTAGAAGATCGAGCGAAACGTCACGGCATGATAATTAATGTCCCGATACGCTAAGGCGAACCGGCCGACCGGGCCGGGGTTATTACCGATTATGCAATATGTTTGCGAACGCAGCCGGGATCGCAGCGAGTCCCGATCTTACTCCTCATCGGTTGCTCGTTTCAATTAGTTTCGCCAGCGCCGATCCCTCGTTCCAGCAATAAGATTTCGGCACCCGTGTGTTTAGTATCGAATTTTGTTGATAAAGCGTTGGTAATAACTGTTGATTTACGACTTTTGATTATTAAGCAATACTCTTGCGTTTTCTTAGATAAAATACTTTTTATTTATTCACAAAAAGAATTTAGTTTTTGAGATACTTACTTCAACGCTTAACGACTACTATTGTTTAAACCGAATTATATACGTCCCCGCAGTACCTACCTTTTTTTATCGATTTTCAACTTCTTACAACTTCTCCCCATTCCAGTCCTTTAACACCAACTTACGAAAACACACCTTAACTTACCTACTTTCCGTCATATTCCCTTTAACACTCCATATAGAAGCTCAAACAATCACTAATTCAACCAAATCATTGAACCTTCCAGACAAACCGGTGTATTTCCAACAATTAACAAAAATATTCACGAGTTCGAACCAAGAATAATCACATCCTCTGCGAATATTCATCGAATATCTATTCAAGCTTCACTTGGAACGTTTAATTCTTAATCCGCAATATCCAAGCGTTTCAGCAACGACTAGTCAAGACGCGAGATGAAAATTCTCCTGTAAGAGAATGAAGAATCTAGAATGGGGAGACCCGTGGTAGCACCGCGAGCGGTGGTCTCGGGTTCGAACTTATCGGACACCCGATGGGCACGGCCAGGGCCCGAAATAATTGCCCGCAGTGAAATATAAATGATACCAAGATTGTGGAGCGGTCCGAGGGGATGGGTTACGCGTTTGCCGCTCTACGGTGTCCGTGGCTCCTTGCCACGTGTGCGCGTATGCGTGCGTGGCCCGTCGACTGGCTACTTGGTACGCGAGACGTACGCGCACGTAATTGCGTGCCCGTCCTGAAATTATTCATCTCCCCGACCACGGCTGATCCCAGGCACCGCACGGACCGGCCAGCCACCACCGGAGCCAGCCCCAGCGGTATGATAATGCATAGAAGTGCCAGTCATTATACTTATACGTAGCCGGTGTATCCACTGCCCATCCTACCTACTCGCTACGTAGATTACACCACCTCGAGATCCCTCTTCTCTTTGCCTCGTCCTCCTGTCCCTCCTCGATTCTCTATGTTTCTCTCTACCGTTCTTTTACATTCGCTGGTCTCTTCTTCCTTCGTTCTTTATTCTTTACTCCCTTCGTTCACCATCGACGCGCACGTAGACGCGACTATCGCGTGTTTTGCATTGCATTGCATTGACATTTGATTAGTGTGCGTATTTGTGAGCGTATGGTTGTATGGTAAAATTTATGGAAGTACGCAATAGAGAGGGATCCGAGACAAGTGTGCAAATTTTTTGAGTGATATTCGCGATAACCGACAGACGTTAAGAGGGTTTCAAAGCATTTGGGAATAGATATTTCTGGAAGAAGCAAATTGATCGATAGAAGCGGTGAAACCCCTCTATCGAGGTGGTATGTCTAGCTATTAGTCTTAGTTCTCGAAACATTACCTCCGTGAAAGCCTGTTTCACGGAAACCAAATACCAAAATTAGTTCGTCGAACGATCGAAACGACACTCAGTTCGAACCAACACGACGCAGTTAGTTTGAATAATATTTAACGCTTGCTCCCCATTAAGCGTAATTCCTCGATTCCAGGCATTCGTCCAGCGCAGCTAGTTGATCTTGTAATCTCGAGCTGAGCTGGTAACATGCAATTAGGTACACACGCGCGCGTGTGTAACGTTTACGGCGTGACGGGTTGGACGTGTCGCGTTCCGGCACAATGTATCCTCCCTCCTTTCCAGAAACTTCAATTACACGCGAGCGGCAGCGTGCAATTACGCGTGTACGCACTCTCGCGTGTGCGACAAGCGTCGCCCTGTTCTCTTGCGCTCTTCGTTCTCGTTAAGGCGGCCCGGAGAGCCGTGAACGACCCTGGACAACCGTACGATTAACCGAATTTCCGACGAAGTTTCGCGTGTTCTCCGCGGACACGGCCGCGGTGCCACGCTCTGATTTGAGTCATTAAAACTCACTTAGGATAATACCCGGGTGATTCGTTTTTAAACGGAACTCGCTCCCCCGAAGCAATTTATACCGAATTCTCGCGGTGCCCCGTGGCTCCACCGAAATGATATCGTCCGAGGTGGACGCTTCCAGACATGTAGCACCAAGAATAGCAATTTTGGGCCCTGCTCGGCATCGTAAACGAGAGAAAGAAACATTTTATCGCTGGTTCACAGGGATATTCAAACACAGTTCGAGTTAATGGCGAACTGATTGCGAACTGGCTAATCGTATTGTAACACATGGTCCCGGGGTTATTTTCCGAATTCTTCTGTGAGATTGTTTAGATAGTTACGTGATATTCGAGGATAATGCGAATTCGAAGAAAACCCTCCAGATCTTAATTTTAGTCATCTAGGTCGGGCAAAGTTCTTTACTATTTGCCGTGTCAAAGAAACGGATGTTTATCGAAACAGTAGGAATCGCATGTAGGAATCGGAAGGATAGGAAGAGCACATACGCTGCGCGTGTAGAGCGGAAGTTTCGCGGCCGATTCGCGATATCCGACATTCTATCCCTCTCGCGGCGCCATTGCTGTTCCCCCTGTGGCGTCCTCTTTGTTTCTGGGGGCCCCGAAGATAATGAACACAATTACGGCAAGCTTTTTGTTCTAGAAATTACACAGTAGTGCTCGAATGCATCTCTGCGGCTGATTGCTATGCCCTGCCATCCTTACGGCGATACATCGACGTCCACCGTACTCCTATATACACTCTATTCCCTACGTGCATGTACTCTCGAACGCGACTACACGGACGCGTTTATCCACCAGCACCAGTGAAGAAACGAAGGATTACGGCAGGATACGAGGCTGTGTATGCGAGACTCGAACCACCTCGACGCGAGAAGACGAAGAGGACGAGAAGGGAGAGTCGCGCAAAGGGGCAGGCGGCAGGGGGACAGGGACACGGAGTAAGCTCTAATTGCATTCAATAAAGCAAATAATAGCAAGCTCATTAGAGCAGAGAGAGGAGCTGGCGAGTTGACCGCGGCTCGTATGCCAACCTGCCTACGCTCTCGGACGAAGGAAGAAGAAGAGGACGAGGATGAGGACGAGGAGGATGAGAAGAAGTAGGCTGGGGATGAGGACGACAGTGGGAGTGGAAGCGAGACAGAGATCGGAGCCAGAGAGCAGAGAAACCGGGTAGAAACTGGCGGTCGTGCCGTCGTATCGTCGCGAGAACCACGGTCCAATGTCATTTATTGTCCCTGGTGGACAAGCGCAGTTTGCCAGAGCGCACCCCCCTGGCCTGGCCACGAACAGAAGAGAGAAGCTGAGAGAGGAAAGGAGAGGAGAGACGAGGCGAGCCGATGGCCAGCCGGCCTGGTCTATATGAATGGGCAATAGCCATGCAACCATTCGCGTCCTTCGTTAGCTATTTATCCCCGTTTATTATTATTCGACCGCATCCCATATATACTCGCGATCCCACTCAACACTGTATACCGCGTAATCGATGAGTAGCTATTCCCAGGGAATGTCAGCCCGTTCCCTGGGATCTGGGCATCCACGGCAAGTCTTTTCGTCTCTTTCACAACACCAATCTTGCTCCTTCCCGTCGCTTGGTATATGTCACTTAATAGTTGCTCTTTCGTGGTAGTTGTGTTTTGATTCTGCTTTTCGCTGCTTGGTGTTTTCTTGTCGTGGATGAGAAAACAATACGGCATGAGTTTGAAGTTTTGTTGGCGGATGGACTATAGTTCAATTCACTTTTAGTAAAATCTTCTTGTTCTCGTAATACAAAATGCAATTAAATTCAACGCATTCAATGTAAAGTACTAGAAGGATAAAAGTAAATCGTAAATGTAGAATACGATTTTCCTGCATGGTAGTTGGCTTTCGAGTTAATTGAATTTGAACATTCGCCCAACACTCGATTAACTCCGGACTTAACCCTCTTCAATTCAATTCTTTTTCTACCTGCAGGCTTTTCAAATCCGGTTATTTTCCTGGGAGACATGCGTTATACTAACAAGCCATTTAAACGTATCATTTACGAATAAGACATCAATAATGAATATTGAAGAGTCGCGTTTATCAGCTGACAAATAGAATTATTCATGCTACGTATAGAACTCTGTATGCTACGTTGCACGGAGCTGTATAAAACACAATTTTCATTTTATTTCATAAAACGAATTGCTCTTCTTAAAATAAACAAACGTTCCTAGTCGCCAGATAATTTGGGACTGAAAGGATTAATATGTAAAATTCATTACACCTCTTCAACTCCTATTTAAACAAAACCGCAAATTGTTCAAATTTGACCAACCCACGTCCCGTATCTTCCCACGCGTCCATTCAGCGCGTAATTACTATCTCTACCCACTAGTCACGCGAACCATACGAAAAACCAAAAAAAGGAAAGTAAAATGCTAGAAAGCTAAACTTGGAGTAACGTCCATGGCGCCATTGACAACCGCGTGAATTCCAGCTCGGAGGCAAATTAATCTACTCGTTTCCCTATAGATGTAACAACGAGACGAAAGGAAGAAAGAAAGGAAGAAGGAAAAGATGTGACGCTAACAGTCGCGCGCGCCTCGCGAACAGCGTCCGTTTTTTCGTCCTCGGCCATAAAGGACAACACCTGAACCGGATCCTATTTCAGCTTAACAGGGAGCGTACAACGAAGACCGCGGTTGTGCCGTGTCGTTCAGGGACGCGAACAATGAACCACGCATGGACAGGAAAGCTCGTTCCGAACAAATCGAAGCCGTCCTTCGTGGAACGGAGAGGCCGAACAACGGACAAAGAAAACGGAGAAGGAGAGAGCGAAAGATCGCGGGTTCCCAGTCGGTGGAACGGAGATAGATGGTAGACGAGAGCGGAGGAGAATCGGCCGCCCCCGACGCGAGTAAACGCCGGTAAGAATGGCGATTCGGCTAATGTATTCCGCGGTTCTGCGCGCTCATTATTCAGCGATAATTAATTGACGGCTATAAATAAGCGGCGCGTCCCGGCACCGCGTAAATAAATGGTTCGCGCGAACCGGAATGGTAATGGTGACTTTGACGGACCGTTTAAACTGGAATAAAGCTGGGATACCTTCGTTCTTCCCCCTGGGGTTTCCGTGCCTCTTCAACGACCCATCCGCGCACTCCACCTAACGAATATAACTCACCTGCCGAGGCACCGCTACCCTGCCTCGACCCGTCTATACGGTGTCGTTCTATACTCTCCTCGTCTAAATGCGTTTGTATACCCCACAACCTCTCGCCACTATCGCCAGGTCCAGGCGAATATTTACTCGTCCGGCCGCTCCCTTAAACGTCGACCACCCTGTCCATCCTCGCTTCGTCCGACGCGACCCTCGAGTTTGCGCGGCAGTTTCGCTCTCGGCTCGTTTTACACCTCCGCGACCTGCGATCGGGTTCCTGCCGAGGACAATGAAACCACGATGTAATCGTTCGCTGTAATTCTTGTGTAGCTTGCTATTAACTGAGGGGAGAACTGGATAGATTAATCGTAAGTGGTTAGGATGAATTATGGGTGTATCGATACTTTGTTAACGTGGGTAATTGTCATTTAAACGTTATTCGACTCCTGTTGAATCTAGAACGCTTGTTTCCAATAGACGTGGTTCTAGTCGTAACTTTAGCAGAATTTTTACATTTTTATGAGTATACTTATAATTCTTCGATTATCGAATATCTAGCTTCTATTTTCGAAACCGGAGTTGCTTAGACGATTTGATTATTTCTATAAAGACGCACATTATTGGACAAATCTAAAACAGAATAGCTCTACTTCTTCCAGAAGTATATCGTAACGAGTAATTGCCTGTTAATCCATTATTTTTTCTGTTATTTATCGTAATTACATAATTACCACTACGTACATCGTGCATATTTCCTAAGAAACGAAGACGAAAATAGATAGTAATCGATAGATTTCATCGGAAATCGACGACTGTAATTAGAAACCAGAATTAAAACATTCTTTAATAGCCACATTCCTTTCGATAAATCTTGAAAATTGCTGAAGGTGCATCGAAAAAACAATAATACTTGAAAGAATCTTCCCAACATAGTTTTCTCAATCCATCGCATCGCTAGTATATTCGACGAGTCGCAATTTAGAAAATTGTAGTTATCAAGCCAGTTTCTGGCACTGCAAACAGCGGTTAATTGATCGTTATTATCAACGAATTGCCTCGGGGATGCTGATTACGCCTGGAAACGTTCCATTCAGCCACACTGTTCAGCACGCCGTTGCCTAATTCTATTTGCAACAAGAACGCCAGACAGAGACAGGAATTACGAGTAGCTCGAGGACGAAGAGAGGGACAAGGCAAGCCTCTCATGAAAGCGGTACAAGTTATTATGGCCCCGAGTTCGTAATAACCAGTGGCTTTCCTTCACTTCCTCGTTCACGCCCACTGTTCTAACGTTGGACAGTGCACAATTAATTTCCAACGCAACAGTAACTAATCGCGGCTTAATTCCTCCATCGTGTACGCGGAGAATCGTTTCTTGGCGAGAAGCAATTCAACGATCATCCTTCGTCCGTGAGCATCTGAAAGATGGAGCTTCTACTCGACATGCTTGAATTATGCGAACCGGCCAGTAACCAAATTCGACATGGCGCCTGGTTTCTGCTGAGAATCAATAACGAAGCTGAGTGTTTAGTAAGCTGATATGTAAGGAATTAAGATTTGAAATGTCCATCAAGATTAGTACGTAGTATGTATTTGATAGAATAATAAATTACGAAGCTAACAGTATCTAATTTCACCTTTTTGTTTCGTCAAAAAAATATACCTACTTTTAATATTAACTCTAGAGTAACCACAAGTTAACAAATCTTTTTAATAACTTCGAGCAAATAACGATGAATACAAAATACATTTTATTTAAAATCTCTATCTCCTGTCTGCAGAAATAATTTTCAGTAATTTTCATAAAAATCACTTACGATAATAAACCCTGATCCTTAACCAATAACTTAATTAAATTCACAAGTAAAATTCGCTAATTTAAATTCATTTACGTATCCCTACCCAATATTTTCTGTCCTTGTATCACCGTTCTGAAGACCTAACCAGTCACCTCATTCCTTCCTCCGAATTCACGGAGCAACTTCATCGGTCTACTTCTTACCAGCTTTGCTGGTCGTATCTTACGTACATTGCACGCATCCAAACGAATCGGCTTTCTTTCCAACTTGCTTCCCAGGGTTCTTCTTTATCGGTGGCAAACTGCAACCGGACAGCAACAACGTCAAGAATGTTCGGTGGTCGCTGTTTCCATGCGACTGTATCGTTCCCCCCGAAACGCGATGGCGGACACGGTCCAGCCGCGGGGCGAAAAGGGTACACAGATGCGTATCTGTATCCGCGCGAATCGCCGAAAAAAATAATACAATGAATCGTGGGCCTCTATCGGGCGCGTAATCTCGGGAGGACGCGGAATCCCGCCTAATAACCTTTCCGTCGATCGACATTGTTATGGGCTGGTCATTAGAGCCTCTGCCCCTCGCCCAACCTCCGCTCTCACTCGCTCGATGCTGCTTCTGGCCGCTGCCCTGTTTGGCCAAAAAACGTAGTGCGTCGTTTATCGGGCCCTTGCGCCGTTGGGTTTCATCGGCGTGCACTTATCTCAAGGGACTTGAAAATCCGGTCGCATTAAGATATCTATCGGAACAACGGATGTGCGCCATTAAACTTTTACTTTATTTAGCGCTCGGAGCGGCGGGCACTCTCCGCGCGAGTCAACGGGAACGGAGAAAGAGACAGGTCGGACAACGGCAACCAGAAAATCGACCGGAGGATGGGAAGATGAAGAGAAGCGAAGAGAAGGATGGCGGGAAGCGAAGAAGAAGAAGATCAGAACACCTACATTATAATTTAGTATTGATATTGATAGTTATACGTTTAACGATGATATATGTAGATTAATTAGTGACACGTTGTAGGTTAGAGATTTCATAATTTTTAGAATCGACTATTTCAAGAATTTATAATTTTACACTGAGTAGGTTGAGCAATTGATTTGTAATTTGTAAAATTGACTTGCTTTATCATTGAAATTGCAATTCGGGAGGATTTACCTGTGACTTGTAAAATTTTCATTAATACTATTTCGATTTTACGTAAAGGCTCGCGTTGGAAGTTACGAACGACGTAAGGACAAAGAGAAGAAAGGAACGAAAGACGAGCAAAGCGGTGGCTCGTTCATGAGCTTGTATTTCTTCACGTCAAGCGATTGTTCTTAGCCCTCGAACGTGTAATTATTATTTACGTTTACTCCTAATGACCAGGCCTCGCACGACACCATTTAGAATTGCTAATGACCGCGCATCTGCGCGCCTCGGCTACTGTCAATAGATACTAAAACTCATTACCTAGCCCGACAACTAATTGGATACATTTGGATTGACGGAATGCCCGCGTACGATTGGTTATTAAATCGCCAACTCGTCGGGTGCCAGCCAAGAGAATCCTTATGTTAATACCACTGCTACCATTACGGAATAGGAGCATGTACACGCGTCGCTCCTGAGTTTCTTTTATGTGGAGAACGCAGAATGGTTTATTAGTCTCTGACAAACGTTTCTTCCTAGGACATCGTACGAAGAACTCATCGGTAAAGAGCAAGTAAAAAATAAGAAGAGCGAAAGAATGTAGGAAGAAAAAGAATCTACGAGAATACGTAATTCATTTCTGAAATAAAAATACTGTTTGATTTATAACTTGTCGTGCCTATCGCTGCTTTGACAAAAGAAACAATCTGCGTATGAATTTTATTAAAGTCTATGTTGTATGTTAGTCAAGTTAGCTAGTACAAAATGTTTTGAATTAAATGATAGTGCACTGGATCTGATCCTTTCATGGCTGATCGCCGCCAAACATATTAAAATTGTACCTGTATTCCTTGAAGCTGAAATCTATGACTCCCTTCTACTCCCCAAGAGATCGTCATTTCCACTTTCCATTGAAGACATTCGGAAGATCGTGAACAATCGTGCAAATACTCAGCTAATATACAACAATTTCATAACCTGACTCCGGAGCCTCGATACTTCTATGAAACAAGTCACTCAGGTATCAAGAGACAAAGATACAATCCAATTAAAGAAATTCAAGAGAAACGAAGAAGCGTTAGAACAAATCGCGTCACAACGCCGGAATAAATCAACACGCACACGCTCAAGAACAGAAGCAGAGTTTTCCATTCGCTTCCATCGGTCACGCTCGCAACAAAACCCCTGAAAACAGAATGAAAACGAACGTCCTGCCGACGTAAACGATTGTTAACCGCTTATCTACTCCGAAGCAGTCGGTTTAACCGGAGAGTTACGAGCCTCGAACTCGTTACGCATGCATAGGCGTGAGCATAAAACACTGGAATTGCGCGCATGCTGCTTGCCTTCGTCCCTAAACAAGAGCTCTTCGTTCTCTTCATTGCCCTCTTCGTCACCCTTTTCCACTCAACAACGACTCGACCCGCGAGATTTTTCCAATTTCTTTCAACATCGAACGCCGACCATTCCGGCCACCATGGAGACTCGTCTTAAACCACGTCCTTAACCGTGCCAGCGAGACACTTAAAAGCATCCAGACGTTTCCTTCTCCGGATGTAGGGGAAAGTTTTTCGCGGAGGTTGTCTCATGGCGAGGCCTTCCGGCGATTCGCGGGCGAGAAGGATGTCGGGCAAGGGCGACGACGGGCGTCGTTACTCGCGCTGATTTAGTTGAAGGCAGCGAATTTACGGATCCACTCTTTTTGCGCGCACGCCGGAGCCGTGCGGAATGGAGCGGAGTCTGCCGCGGCGAGGCCTTTCTCGTTAGCCGCCTACATTATATTACCCATCGAGGGGCATACATCATTCCCTCTTTATGTAAGTATCTATAACAGCCCGAGAAACATTTGCAGCTCGCGCTGCCTCGCGATCCACGGGCCGCAGACGCCGGCCCATGGAGAACGCTCGCGTGGGCAGCCGCGGCTCGCTCGCGGAATTGATGTACTGCGACTCAAGAACAATGCCTCGTACCTGGACGACGGACGCGCGTTGTCTCGGTCCGAGCCCACGTGCCCCTCCCGTCCTTTTCCGCTTCGTCTTCTCGTCCGACACCGAGTCCTCGTCTGCGAGGCTTGAAATTGCTATTCTTTTTTGCCAATTCTTCTTAGGGTTGAAAGCGGTCGCGATAGTATAGAAAGTTGGTGCGATTGATTGATTTATTTAATTTTCATTTTTTTTTACTTTTTTATATAGTTTATTTAATTGTTCATTCCATACAATTCTATATTTTTCTATATTTTATGTTCTTTTACAACGAATACATATAAAAGGTATTCGAATTGGAGACCGTTGCAAAAACAGAGTTATTCGTTAATAAATAATTAAATTGAACAAAAAGAAGAAGAAGGAAAGAAGCAATGGCCAGAACAGTAAAAGAAAATCACATAAATCATTGCACAGAGAAGTGAAGTACAGCGCTCTAAAACATTACAGATTCTTAGAGAGCCATAAACGAGCAGAAAATCTACACTACATTTATAAAGTTTTACAGGAAACAAAGAAAAAGATAAATGCTGAACAAATTATGTCTATAAAACCTCTCAACAACCAGTTCATAGATTTTTGTATACTACAGTGAATGTATAATACAGTGTATACTACGCATGGAATGGATAATTAAGCGTTAAAGCGGACTACTCTCGCGATTACCCTTTGATTCCATCTCGCGTTGCCGCTAATCGGAAGACTCCTATACAATGTTGTTGCCCCGTGTAATTCTCGATAGAACGATACGTCTCGATGGTATCTCGACGAACGGACATTGTCGTGAATCGTACTAGTCGTCCCGCCTTTGCAGATTACGCAAGAGCTATAATTATTGCCTCACATTGGCAGAAAAAATGATAATTACTTTACATGCTTAATTACGTTCTCTCTCTCTCTTTTCCTTTCTCCTTCTCTGTTCGGAGGCGGTATGCCCAGGGACCGGTAGGCAGCGATAGCGCTTTAATGGCAGAAGAATTAATTATACACTGCACGCGATACGAAGAAAGTACCTCGACTCTTTTTACCCGCGGGAAGATGCCGCATTAGGCGCTTAATTGATCGGACATTGCGTTAACGAAGATCAATGGCAGCTACGCCATCCGCGATCGGCCAACAATCAGATCGAAAATCGAACAAATGCTTCAATTACGCGTCACTACGTATCGTCGAAGGACAAAAATATTTCAAAAATTATATTATATATCGTTCATGACGAATGAGTTTACGCTACACTGGCTCACGAAAATATTTGAACGCTCATCGTAAGAAACTTTTATGTCAAATCATTTTAAAACTTCGCCGGTGTTATAACGAGACACGACAGTCACGATTATGTTAGTTAAATTTGAAACCAATCTGAGAATTTATATAAGAATTATGATGTATTTATTGCAAACATATATCTAGCAGGAAATTTTAGTATACAGCATGAAAATCGCATTTCCCTTCGAAGAACGATCGCAGGTTCGATTTTGTCAACAATTCACCGGATTACCGTAAATTTTCCGCGACATAATAGCCGCGACAGTTGCGTGACGGAGATTTACGCTGGATGCACAGGTAAGATCAGCTTAGCCAGGTTAAGATCCGACGGTGTAGCGTACGTATACCAAATTGGGAGCAATCGTACGTCTCATTAAGTATCGAACGGTTCGGCCGATCCCGGGGGCAGAGACAATTACCGCGTGAGCGACAGCAGGCCCGAGATAATCGGCCGGATAGAAGGCGAAACGTGGACGTATATTTCACGTGGCCGTGGGTTCCTTCGATCCGTTCGTTTCCATCCGCGGCCCGCCGGTGTCCTACAATTCACGACAACGTCACCGGGCCAGATACCATCGCGGCCAGCGAGCAACAATGCACCGGTGCCGATGCATGCGACGTTCCAGCTACGGTAAATGTTTCGTCCGTGCACCTTCCCTTTGCCTTCACGGAGATTTTCTGCGATAGTCTTTTTGCCTCGTTCCTTCGTTTCTGGTTTTTGTTCAAACTGGGTGGACACTGACGAAGGTCAGTTAAGGGGTAATTGCACGAATAGGAAAGTCTTTCCAGGTTTGGGAAGATGATGGTTTCACACAATGTTGATGTTAAGAGGTATATACTTACTTACTATTATATAGCTAGCCCAGGAATCAAATACAATAGATAAGAAATACATACGACTTGCAATAAATTTAGACAGTCATGCCCTGGGATAGCTGGCGTGTACGTAGTTAACAAGAACAGTTACTCGCCAGATTGTACGTATTGTCTACCATCGGAAGTCTACGACATGATTCACGAGAGATGTCTATCTTTGAAGAATAATCTCTTGTTCGACTATACCACCCTCTTTCAATTTGAAATTAATTAAACAAAAAATATGAAGAATACTAATTCGCTGCAGAAAAACGTTGCTTAATTGATCACTTTTAATCAATCAACAAAGCTTCTTATGATCAACCTTACGCTAAAATAATTTTCTCCGTACTTCGTGCCATTTCCGCCGAACCAACTCAAACACATTAACCCTGTACATTGCACTGCAACTATTAATGAATATTTGTGAATCGACCAACAACATTTAAGTTGGAATAACTTCTAATTTGAGCGTCTCTAGGGGGAGAAGATATCGTGGAGGAATTCGAAACTGCCCGAAACGCGAGTCGCAAATCAGTGTTGACAGAGAAAGCTGAATATATATTCGCGAAGCGGTAATCCATCGTGAATCGATCCGCAGATATATCGGGCCGTGCGAACTGGAGAACCGTGGCTCGTCGTGTGGCCATGCCACATGCATGTGTAATACTTATATACGTTGCCCGAGTATCGATTCGAGAACCGATGCACGAACCTAGCGTATAATCTGGCGTGCTCGTGACGAGCGCGCAACTTATCTCGTTACACAATCCGAATCTTTCGTACCCGATGAACACGCGCTTGCAAATTAACACGCGTCCTAACAATCGCGAGAACTGGGGCAATGTTTCGCAAATGGGATGTCGTTTGGTTTCTAGCGCATTATTCGAGTAACATTATTCGATGGCATCTTTTGTCGATCGTTGTATTACAAACTTTTTGAGAATTATCGCTTTGGTGATTAGCGAGGATTTGTGCCGAGTATTTTCTTTAATAATATTATTTTCATACTCTTTGATGAGTATTATTTAAGAGATAGCTAAGTTGAACATTTATAGTCCTTTCTGAATTATTGCATCAGACGTGTACATATTGGTTTTCGAATCGCAAGACTCGACTTGAAATATGTTACAGGGAATGAAAATTATGATTTAAAAAATGTGAACTGGCTAATAAGTTTCCCCTTTATGATTAGTTTAAAATATGCTTCCGATAGTCAATGTCTTGAGATTGACAGAGATTTAAACGAATTCCTCTAATTTTACATTCTGCAACTGGTAACAAATCGTGCATGGGATTCGTTTCGCAACACAAATTCTCATAATCTCGGTGTAGCCTGGAGCGACCGTTTAACGATTGAATTCTTTGAACAGTTTCCGGGGAAAAGTTGCAGGTAGCGAAGTAAGTCAACAAGATTCGAGTCGCATAAATGCCGATTACGTTCCGTTCTGGTGTTATCATGTTTCTGGGTGATCATCCAAGAAACCTCATTAATTACAGACCTTTTAAATTTTATAAATTCAGACAGATGTTAAAAATGGCGCCTAGAAATGCATGATTACATTAAGAAGTAGTTTAGTTGAGTAATTTCTAGGATCTATAATAAAAGGATTACATATTTAAATTACATTCTAGAAACAAGACAATGCCCCATAGTACATAAATAATGGGTCAATTATTTTTAACATTGTAATTGGCCGACTAATTGATAGCAGAAAGTCAGTTACAATTTAGCCATTACTAATTATGAAATAGGTTCGTTACCTGTACTGAATTGCTCAATAAAGCAATCTGTCATTGTTACTCAGTTCTTTGAATGTTAAGTAGTAATGTAACTCACCGACAATGAGAAGATGGTGTTGAAATGTTATCTATGACTCACATGTCAACGTCACATTGCAAGAATAACTAAGAAATTGAAGAAAAAAATGATAGCAAGTGCATTGATGAAGAAATATGAAGATGTCTGACATCTGACAGCTGATATCGCTATATGCTCGCTTTAGTCAACTAAACCTTGTATGTAGGTACCTAATTGGGTTAACACGCAACGCGCAGCATCACTTGCCGCAATTATTCATTTAAATCAATGATGTTTGCTCCGATATTAATTTATTAAAAAATTAATATTGCACCATATGCTACGCATATGATACACATGCTAGAAACATACATTTGATAGTAAGTTGGAAATTAAAAAAGTTTAATACTTGTATGTAAGTCTTTCATCGGAGAAACTCGAAAATCATACAAAAATTTTGACATTAGGAAACGCGTAAGAATCATTCACAAATAAAATAAAACTTATGTACAATTTCATGAGTACCCTCTGTTCAGAACAACTTTAAAACCATCCAACTAGCCCATAGAAGCAAAGAGATCAACAATACTGAAGGAACAGTACCAGCATACCAACCCACGACATACCACTATCTTCCAATCCCAAACAACTTAGCGCAAAGACACAGAGGAAGAACCAGAAACGCATCTCGGTCTGCATGGGATCCAGCAGAGGATGGTAAATTCCAGCGAGTGGGTCTCGCGAGGATTTTCCCTCGGTCAGGAAGTACAAATCCTGAACAACCATTCGTCGTTCCGATGAAATTAATCACTGAACATGGGACTTGTCTTACCGCGAGAGGCAGAGCCGCGGACGACGACAACAAATAGGTACTTAAGGCCAATGGGATGTTCGGCCAAGGGAACAAGCGTGGATTCTACCGGTTTTTAATAATTGTACTCGGCTCAGCCCTCGTGGAATATACACCCGGTTGCTTATCTGCCGCAAAACATTGGCGAGGGAACGAAGGCTCAAGAGATGCCTGGATAATTCTTGCATATCTTCGCGTTGACGCAATGGCGCCCGGCGGAAACGCGTGGCCGTCAGAGGCGCCGCGCTGAGCTGCGCCGCTCCGCCGCGATGCATTAGCATCGATGCACGAAGGATTCCTTCGGTCCCTTAAACGCGCCGATACCGCGGCGAGGAACCATTAAAAACGGACGTCTCGAATTATTACAAATTCCTCGCGACGCGTTTCGCGCGCTCACTCGTCGTAAATACTCGGTTTTACAGCGCGAGCGGCGCGACCGACGATCGAGCGTTGATCATAAACCGCGATCCTTAATAAACCGACGCTCGAAGCAGCTTTTAACCGGTGGATGAGCGTCAGGTGACGAAATTGTTGGGTAATTTGTATGGTAGTAATTGACCAGTCGTTTTTGTGAGTATTGCGGAGTTAAAGAATGTCCTCGCGTCTCGTTCGAGGTCACACGGGTGGTAAAGCTTGTCAGAAATTTTAGCTACTTTGTTGGTTTATTCTTTGTTCGTATGTAAAATTATGAAAAGATAACGACGAGGTTTTAATTGACCAACCGATTTTCAAAGAAGGATAAAGATTTTTCTGTATATTAACGTTCCACGACTGTCGTTGCAGCAATGTACTTTGTTGGTAATTACAGATTTCCGTAAAAGGAATTCCTCTGAATGAAAGTTCGCGAAATTTCATTCTAAGAAATAAAATCCGAATTCAATGTTTTTAATTTACGAAGATATCGATCTTCTACTTATTCGTATACGTAACGTATATGTTTGTAGACAATTTAATCTTAAGAAGCTTTCAATACTACTGCAATCTTCAACGTTTTCAACAACTTTTTTTCATAGTATAAACCAGTATAAACCAGTTACGCCGTTTTACATAAACCTTCCTAACCATTCCACTTCTTCACATCTATCCGAACTCCACACCTGTATGATCGAGGATCGTCCTGCGATCATCAGCATCACAGCAACCACGCAACTGCAGGAACTCGTCCGATCTAACCTGAGAAGGATCACGGAAGAGCGTGACACCGAAAGGAACCGAAAGGAGGGAAGACAAGAGACAAGAGACGAGAGCAAAGGAGTTACGGGAGACTCGAGGCCCGCCTGACAGTGAGGTGTCGGGTGGTCGGGGTCCAGCTCGCTGTCAGCTTGTCAGCCTGTCAGCCCACGCACGTTGGCACCGCGCCAGTCAGCCCCGTGTGGATTCACACCGACTGTTCGCGCGGCGCATGCACACAACCTCACGGCTCTCCGCTCGACACGCATTGTTCCGAGCACGCCGCACGTATATACCTACGCTTAACGCGTAGAGCAGTCTGACGCGTCGGATCCGCGGCTTACACGGCCACGTCATTAGTCGCGGGACCACGGACGTCGTGTCCGTGCCTTCGATCCGCTTTAACGAGCGCTGCTCGAAAATTCCGCGCGCGGTTCTCACCCCTAAAGGTGTTCTTCTTTCGATTCTGGACACGAGCTGTCCTCGCGCGCGATGTGCCGGATTCCTCGCGCTGGACTGCACGCATCGTGCCCAGATTAGCGATCTACGAATCGAGAGGAATCTTTTTTCGACGATTCAGGCTGATTCGGCTGGCGTTAAATCGGTATTTTACGTGGCAGATCGGTTTGGTATTTTGGGTAACGGGTAACGGTAATTAGAATAGCGTTGGAAGAATTTTTATTTTAATATCTTTGTGGAAGCTAGAATCGTGGAGAATTTATTAAAAAGGAATGAACTTCTTACAAATGTTTTTTGTAGATTGCATAACACGCAATCCTATTCCCATATCTACATCGAATCATTAAATCTACGCTGAATACCCGCTCGACAATTCTCGTCCATGTCGACATTCAGGAAGAAAGAGGAAAGACGTGCGCACGCAAGGATCGACGAAATGCGCGTAACGGATGGAAAGGCGTCCGAGACTGTGGTAATTAAATATAATCGGGATCTACGCGAGGCGGAAAGATGGCTGCTTGATTAATTAAAAGGCAGTAATTGGCTAATTAAATTTTATAGGCTACAAATGTGAACATTATCGAGGCTGGGGTTACCCGCGCGAAATTTGCTTCAATTTGCAGAATATAGGCAACCCAACCACCGATAACACGAATTTATAAACTGCTTGGGTCGTCTGAACTTTACATCGCGTACTGGACATTGTGAAATATAACATTTTAAATGGTATCATTCGAAAATTCAAGTTATCGCGTAATTAAGTTCTGCAACTGTTCTTGCGAGATTCTGTAAAAGAAAATGAAAATAACGAAGAATTACGCAGTGAAGTTCGACTGTAATAAATGATAATTAAATAAAGCCAAATAAAGAAACAAACATGTGTTTGTCGGTAACAAACGTGTGTTTTAAGGACTCCTTTCATGTTTAAAAGCATAGTCGATGAAACGCAATTAACGAATAATTTTGTAACGATGTTGTTGCATTATAATCAACAAGAAAAACTATTCGTATCATCTGATAACCAACAGCCACTCGATGGCGACCGGTGCCACGTCGGAATTAATATCACGCTGCTGACTGCGATACCAATCTACGTAACTGTTCGTTTATTGTATCCAGACCAGGTAGTCGTTCCCCTAATCTTTCCTCGTTGACGTCAGAACGCTCTTTTTCAACCAGGTCGATGCAACCGGTTCCTGACTGCTAGCAAAAGAAAAATACACATGGAGTCACGATGAAAAGAAAGAGGTGCGAAAGTAGGCAACCGCTGCGTTGTTCGTGCTACTCGCGGTTAAATTGCACTTTCATCAGAGTTACTTCGCTTGGCAGTACGAGTACGCTATTAATGTTAATTATTATGCGCCACTTTACAATTTATTGAGTCATAAGCTGGGAAATCATTTATGTAGATTAGATGGAAGATCATTTACCTTGATGTTATGGCAGAACAATGTAGAGAATAAGAAGAGTCATTTAAGGGGTTGTTAATCTGGAAAGTCGGTGAAATTTTAGGATATCGGGTTACAGATACTCTCTACGATGATCAGAGTTGCCTACAGTTTTATTCAAATAATACGTGGATATTTTTAAATTTAATAATTAAAATGTTAATTTTTGTCTATCTTATTGTATCTGTTCGCTGTGTAAAGTCCAAAATTAATAAGCTACTCAAAACCACTTCCTTCATTTTATACAGTTCCTTCCACCACTTTTACACAGTTTTCAGATTATAAATTAATACACGGAAAATATATATCTGCGGACTTGTATAGCGGTTCTTACACGCTACATTATAAATGTTAATTATATACTTAGATTTCGAGTCGTTGATACATGTATTAAAATCTAATTTTTAAAAGAAATATGATACTGCTGGTTATGACTGATTTATATAGCACATTTACTTATAACGATGTACCCCCAGAATTTTTAAAACCTTCGCACATTTTCACTCTGTACGAAGCATTCAATCATTTTTGCAATATTTATCTCACACCCACTATAAATTTTATATCACGTCGTTACATTAATCGCTATTGCTAGTTCACGCGAAGACGCTCGCACATCGATGTCACGATCGCCAATTTCGCTCGAAACAATTTGCACCGAGCATCGTAAGTAAGTCTCACCGAGTCTCACCGAGTGAAGTCGATCCGTGACAGTTGCGAAACGGCTGGCAAAAGAAGAACGCGTCCACCCGATAAGAGACCTCGATCGCCGCAGGCGTCTATCAGCTTACTATTGAATTATTTAATTTATAATATAAGAGTCCCGTTTCAAAGTGCGCCGCGACTCGGCTACGCCAATAAGTCACGGCTGGAGATGATTTACAAGCCGATCTACAATGATAATGCACGCGATAATTAATAAAATTCCTGATAATTTACGATCCTACCTCTTGCACGGACACGTCACGCGTAATATACCTATGTACCAACCTTCTCACCGATCCAGCGTCCGGCTTAGAATCGGTCATTGGTTCCGTGATCGAGGATCGTTCGAGCCCCGTTGTTCCCGCACGTACTACGAGCTTCCTCAATCTCGAGAGGGCTCACCCCCGAACGTATCATTATCCGGTAAGTCATCTTAATTGACCTAACCCCGAACGATGCGTGGTTAGCTGGTAATCGGCGCGATTAAATCGGCCGATCGCCGACGCAGCCAGCGCATATGATAATTCAGTGGGTAACCAAAGGCGGCGGTCAATGGTCGCGCACCTGTTCTCTAAACTCTCTACCTTCTCTGTTTCTACCACAGCTCGGCTTCGTTCGCCTTCTCTTTTTCTCTTTCATTGCCGCTCGCCGTGGTAGTGTATGCTCTCTCTTTTTCTCTCCCGTGGGTCACGGTACGTCTAGGTTGTTGGGAGGCCGTTTACCCCTTGGCACGGTACACAACACACCCGTCCTTTTCTCTTTCTCCCTTTTTCTCCCTTTCGGTTCTCTCCCTTACCGTTCACGTTATTTCTTTCTTTTCCTCCGCTTTTTCTACGTCTGCATCATCCCTCGATGGTTACGTTCGTGTACTAACCGCATATATCTAATAATCTCGTTCCATCGAGTCCCGTAGAACCGGGACACCGCGCCGCGCCGGTCCGATCGACGCGGGTTAGCTTTCGACCGGGTATTAAATGCCAGGATGCGTGAAACGCGCGAACACCGACTGGACGGCTCTTCCGGAGATTAATGGCGGCGCGCCGACTCGGTCGCCCTGGAATTTAAATAACTCCGAGTTGACGTTTGCTTTAAGAACTATCAGTATCTGGCTTTTTCTCGTCTTGTGTACTTGGGTACTTGGGAATTTTTTGGTTAGATGAAAATGAAATTTCGAATGAAGATTCGAGGGTGTAGGATTGAATTTCTCTGACAGATTGTTTTCTGTAATCGATATCTATAATACAAACAATTTTTCCGTTGTTCTGAACAAGTAAGTTCATAATCTCTTACTCTTTTTGTTAAGACAATCGATCATTACTTAAGCAATGCGCGACTATCATTATTTGTTTACTTCAGTCTCGCATAAGAACTATCGCATTAATTATGATTTGCAAGCAAGTTATGATGGAATGTGCATGAAACGTCGACAAATAAAACTTTACGACTTTAACACGAATATGAAAGATACGCAGATTATCGGAGGCAGTAAATGAAACGTAAACGATTGCATCGAGTGCATGGAAAGATTAAGAGAATATATATTCGAACGTAAATAAACAATAAAAGAGAAATAGCAAGGAAACGCAGGCCGGCAAGACGAATTTTTCAAATTGTACATCTTTACGACTTAAAATTCCTTCGAGTCGATAAGACGTATAAATACAGGGTTTTACTGGAAATTTCAATGGAAAAACGTAGAAAATATTAAATACGTTTATCACGAGAACCGATACCTTTCATAAATATTCGTATTCTTACCTCGTTTCGATATTGCAATATTCATTCGATATCGCGGCGATAAATCTCGTTAACAGCACCTTTTTTGATTCAATTGATCCAACTCGGAGTGTCGATCGGATTTAGCCGCGAACGTCACGAAGGACAGCCGTAGCTGGTCGACGGGTGAAAGGTGAATCACTTCAGATGCGGAAACGTGTCGTTGGATTGCAAGGTTCCGGTGCACGATCATCGTGACACAGTCGTCTGCTATCTCCGCGACGGATACCGGTGCCTTTCACTGACCGACGTTCCCGAAGATTTAATAGACAAATAGAAAGACGTTCGCGCGCGTAATATATGATTATCGTTGGATACTTTCCTGCTAAACTGCCGTAATACATGGTTGAATGGTAAATAATTGCGGCGCGCGAATAGAGAAGACAGAAGGAAAAAATACATTGACGGAGAAACCAAGCGATGCAATGTCGCGTATAATAGTTAATAAATATCTGAGTAGGCTATCGCGACCTATCAGAAGTGCGTATCGCTTACGCGAAAGCCAATCTTGTTGTCACGGCGACTGCTCGATTAATTATCTTTGACGAAAGCTTTTCACCGACGCGTCCGACAACTGTTCAGAATTAATTACTTATTCTCTGACCGACTGGTCGACGACAAGGAGTGCAATGTCACCGATGCAAGGTCAACCGTGGACGAGGCAAGTCATCGAACGCTATCTTTCCCGTCTCTCCTCTCTCTCTTCGTCGAACACGAGAATAACGGACAATATATATTTCTCGATTATTCGCCGGTCGAAGCGCAATCGCAAGCACAACCGCGCATCGTAGAAACATAAAACCATTAAAGAGATATCGACGAAGGAAATTAATTTCCTGTGCGAGAGCGTGCTACACACCAGGCGCTGGTTTCTATCGGGCGAAAATAAAAAGGCGGTTTCCACGTTTTATCCGGGAGCCAGAATGCTGCTACGCACTACCAATTTGTAGACGCGTGCATGCGTGGCGCGGACGATTCGCTGGCAGGGGGAGAGATCAAGAAGGAGAGAAAAGAGCCAGAGAGAGAACGATGATTCGACACGGTGGTGGTGCGTACGCACGCGAGAACACCTACACGACAACGTCCGGTTGCGGGTATCCCAGCCCGTTGTAGTCCCGGTTTCTCTCCGCGGCATGCGTTATAATCTCGATATCCCATATATCCACGTACAAGACATGCCTCCCATTTTAAATATACCATCGTGTAATTCATAATAAATGACTTATAAATGCAATGTACTTTTTGTAGCGGAGCATCGCGCGCCCGTTGTGCGAGCAACCACGCCGTGGCTCCTCCTTTTCTTGCAACGCGCGGTATCGCGCATGCGCGCCAGCTTTCACGCATGCGCCTCAGACACGCTCGCAGCACGAACGCATGCGTACCCGCGTGACGCGTTGCTCCTCGCTTTTTGTTTCTCCCATTGCGACGCGCGCGTGTAGCGGCGCATTTTTACCGCCGCGCAGCGCTTCTTCTCGTCCTCCTCTTCTTCTTTTTCCACCGGTTCTTCTCTTCTTTCTCTTCTTTCTTCTGCTTCGGTGATTTAGATGAATTAAAAGTGTATCGCGTAACGCGTCTCTACCTCCGCCTTTCAGTTTTCCCATGGATATCGCGTGCCGTCGTTTCACCGTTCCGCCGGTTTGATTTCGATCCTAGAGCAAATTGAATCTCGTGCGTGGCTACGTTCCGAAGCCATGTTCAGCGTTTGCACTGCTTCTATCGTAGAATATCGTCGCGCAACGATTGCTATAGAAACTCAGACACAATCGTCGCGTTCAGCGTCGACTGTGGTGTTACGTGGGCGGACGGATTAAAACGAGTAATCAGAAACCTAGACGACCACGCGACAGACCGTGCGATTCGAAAGGACGTTGGACAAGAAACGGAACAAAACTGAAACGAAGCAAAAGAAGGGAAACACGCGACAACGGACGAAAAGCCGTCTATCGAGTGATCTATCTCCGGCCGGTTAAACGGTTGTCGCCGATACGAATTACCGAGTAGTCGAGGCCCCGGGATCTTTGTGTTTCTCGTGTATATCCACGGGATCCGAGTGGGACGAGCGGGGCTGCGTGACCGTGCCTCTGGTAAAAGACACGGCAAGATTTATCGAAACCCGATGCGGCAAATGCGCCGATATATGTATGTCGAGGGCCGTTCGAAAACGCTCGAAGAATCGTTCGATACGAAAAATAAAGGATCGTCGCGCCTCGGTCGCCGGGCACGCGGTGTCTGCGCGAGCTCGCCGTACGTACCAGCAGGGGTGCGATTAATCGTCGTAAGCAATCGCTTATATTCTGGAATTTTAATTCGCAGTCAGTTAAGCGAGCTCGTTGCCTACGGGACGAACAAAACGTCTGCGAGTATTGCGAAAAGCGGGATTCAAGCGGCGCGAGAGCGGTCGTGTATCTACTTGAGAGAGCCGTCGAACAGCACGACGCACGCTTGAAATCTAGCCGGCTCGGCTCGACACCTGCGTCGCCCCGCCGGACGAAGCGGTCGTACCGGTCGGGAATACCATCGGGAAGGTGACGATGATATGTGCCGTGTTAACTTCGCAACTACTCTGGGATGAAAATATGTACTTATCAAAGGGAAAGGAACCAATCGAATGTCTGGTAGAGCGAGATTCGATGGTGGATCTTTCGGATTGACCTCCTAACTCAGTTTGCAGGTTCCTCGAGTCTGCCTTTTCTACCTGCTTCAAATTAACTCATTGGCTGTCGTAGTTTTCATTTGGAGATCGTACAGAAAAATTTACGTCGATCGTGCTCTTCAAATTAATACAGATTTACAAAGTATTGACCATATCGACCATAACAAAAAGAATCATTGAACATATAAGGACATATCTAAAGCATCAATGACGGGTTTGAATTTTTTGCGATACTATAAAATATTACCAGCTTTGAGTAGTGTACTGATATATAAATGTTTCGTTACAGTACAGCTTCAAATTTATACGTAAATTTATTTTAATATCGCTACGTCAACTAATTAGAGTTGATCCAAAATTATATACTTTTTTCGATAGTAATCGATGATATTTGAAAAGCAGTTTAATGAAATAAAAAATTTATTACAAATATTATATCAATTACTAGCGATCCAAAAATGATATATAATCCAAAAATAAAATATGTAAGTATACGAAATAAAAGACTAAAAGGTGTACGTATTGTACCTTTAGAAACTCATTTCTAATGACGAAACAAACTACTATACGTAAAACCCCTTTTTATAAAAATGCGCATCGTCTAACATCTTCTTAGGAACTAAACACACGGAGGTCGAGAAATGTCCTCCGGTGGTCGATGGTTCAGCGTCGGATCCCTATATCATTTCGCAGTTTCCTCGTATTCCCGTGTTCGTCTGCATCGTCGGGACGGGCCATGCCTCTTTTTCGCGTGGAACGGTTGGAAAGTACGCGAGGCATGTGTATTACTTATAATAGCCAGCCATACGCCGCTGGTGTACAAAGATGTAAAACGCGAGTTGCGCGCCGGTATCCGGCCAGATTCCACGTCCCCCGCAGCAGGGCGCCGCCGCTAAATAATGCAATAACATAAGAATTATGGCAACTTAATGATACTTTATGTATAATTATACGGCTGCGTTACAGGACCGCGTCGCCTGGCTATTCTGTCTCCAATCGCGGGTGGTGGAACCGCCGCCTATTCCCGTCTTTCCAATAAATCCCGATTCGCTTTGCGTCGTGTGACTTCCCGCCTTGCGGTCATTCCGCCATTTTCGAGCTTAAGAGTCACGCTTTAATCGCCAATTAATTTACCCGTGACTATCATAAATGTATATTCGATAATAGGATGTCCAAGTATTTAATGAGAAGTGTTAAGGAAAATTGAAATCGTGGATACTTGGTATAAATTTTTCGTGTCGATACTCCTCGAAGAATTACTCTTTGCAATCGACGATATTCGGTGTTATTCAAATCACTAATCAAAGACGAGACGAAGAGTGA
Organism: Bombus vancouverensis nearcticus; assembly: GCF_051014615.1. NCBI lineage: Eukaryota > Metazoa > Arthropoda > Insecta > Hymenoptera > Apidae > Bombus > Bombus vancouverensis. The sequence continues at coordinate 13,770,495 of NC_134912.1, read as the reverse complement.
CGTAATGATACCACGAATCGAAGCTAAAATCGACGACAGAACTCTACCAAAAGGAACGCAATCTGCATCCTAAAGAAGCATTACACAATTTGCTCTGCAGCCTTTTCTCGCCGATTCCATGAACGCATTAGCATATTCGCTGAACATTCGTCGACGAGGAAAAGAGCACGAATGTCGCTTTTTACTCGTCGTACGTCGTCCTGGCGAATTATTCTCGCATAATACGAACGACATTAAGTTCGCGTTTTCGAAACAAACACTGTCGCCTCGAGTGGAGGAGAAGAAGAGGTGGCCTCATCGCCGTTAGGCACCCCGCGGCGAACATAATCGCGGCAATTTGGTAAGAATCCCTTTCTACTTTGTAAGGCGACAATGTCCGAGCAAGCTTAATGGGCCAATTGGGAAAGTTCGATCGAATATTCAATATTTTTCTCACGCCGAACTCGTGACGGCGCCTGCATTTTGTTTTTCGCTTCGATTAGCGCAAGACGATGTCACGCGAGCGCTTTGACGAGTTCTCCATCGAAGGAGACTTTGTACGGGTTTTCAGATGGCGAGTTAAAAGCGGCACGGACGGTTCATTTAAAACACGTTATACGCGAGTGGTAATGGCCTGTCGACCATAATTGTCGATCCTCTTAAACATCTCTTCGATGCGTGTTCACGGGTTTCGAGGGAGCGCCGTTTTTTACTTGCATTATTAACTGCAGATACATCGATAAGCGTGCAGCTTCTCGGGTTTTTAGTCGTCTTAACGGAATACGAGCGAGATTCGCGAGAGATGTGCGCCAGTTCACCACCTTCCTTCCAGTCCCGATGGCGCACACCGCGTCAAGTCACTGGTATTGCTTAAAGGTTTTGTCGTCGTGTGAGTTTTTTCGCGAAACGAGATCGTTCCGTTGCTTCCGCGACAATTAGTCCAGTGTCGGAATCCTCGGCTGAGATTGGGATGTCGGTCACGATTTTAATCGTTGGAAATGTTGTTCGTCTTTTATTGGATCGATACGTATAAGATATCGTTCTCTTGAATAATACTTTGACCACACGTGCGGTTTCTTCGCCGCATAACGTATTTAATTATATTTTGTACACCTTTTACAATGATTAATTGATTTATTTATTCCGTCCACTTATTTATTTTAATTGATTTATTCGAATGCTGTTTTATGGAGAGAACGATTTATTCGTTAAAGAATTTTTATGGGTACCGAGGAAAATAGACAAATGGTCGTAAGATCAAAGGCAAAATTTTGTAAGCTGATACTTAAGGACTTCCTGTGGACACTTCTCTTATATATGACGCAGGATGTTTACAACGCCATCCACGTTAACAAACAACAAAAATCGGAATTACAGTATCACAGTGCAGCAGCTTCTGGGCATTTCCAATCGAACGGAAACCTCAAGGCCCTGGTGTTATCAGAAGGCGATCGAAGGCTCCCAAGATTCCGCAAAAGCGCAAAAAGAGAGGCATCGACGGCAATCAGGTTGTCCCTGGTGTAGTTTACCTAAATTACAGGTCAGCCGTTCGTAACAACACGTTGCTCCTTCTCTCTTTCACCACCGATCTGTAAACATCGATCTAATAGAACGTGGCCGATGTAAACTGCTGCCATGTTGACCGCCGGTGGTCGATCTTTCTTAACGAGGTGTTATTTTCTTAATAGATTTCCACTATTCGTAACGTGTTCGTCACGCTTCGGCGACATGAGAACGAACGACACCATATACGAACAACGCGGACACGAAACAGCAAAATAAGAAAAAGGAACACGTGGAAGAAACGCAAACATTTCCTCGTGAAACTGGTGAAATCTCTCTGATTACTCGTCTACCTGTCCACAGGTAGAACGAGTGGAGAGATAACGAGAGCCGGTACCCTTCGAAACATTTGACGAGTGCGAGCGGTTTCGTGCGGGCAACGATGAGGAGGATGCGGCCCTAAAAAATCAGCCCACGGAACGAGCGGGCACGCGGTGAGGCGCGAGGGACGCGCGAGGAACAGGGCGGGAGGGAGACAAGGAGAAAGAGGGAGAGAGAGAGAAAGACTGGTAATTTATAATGTGTAATATGTAAAGTGGTAATGGACGGCCGGTTGTAGTGGTCGCGTTCGATGCAACCTGGAACTGCAGGTTGAGAGAGTCTCGAGGCAGTCGAGCAGCCACAGCCAGCCAGGCAACTGGCCACGGAGATGTTGCAAGGGGGCACCGTGGGGCGAACGGGGGGACCCCAGGGGCGTCGTATGGGGTACCTGGCCCCGTGAGGGCAACGACGGTGGGGGATGAGGGACGAAACGGAAAGGAGATAGAGTGGAAATCGGACAGTGAGGGAAAGAGAGAGGGAAACGCGCGGCGACCACGGCGGTGGCGGCGGCGGCGGCGGTGTTGGCGGTGGCTATCGAAGGGGGGAGACCACGGGAGAAAGAGAAAGAGAACATCAACCGCCACTGCTTGCGTGTCGAGGCTTAATGAATGCAAACCACGATCCGGAGGCAGCCCGCTCGACCTGTTGTTTTCCAGTCCAGATAGCCTATAATTTTTATTGTCACGGGAGAAATAGCAGCCTGATGGAGGCACGGCTTATCTTGCTCCTCGTTTTGCGTCCCGGCAAAGCATGTTCCATGCGTTTTGTTGCCCACTCTTTAGCCCTCTCCGGCGTCCTCTCATGCTCCCTCCTTCTCTGCCCGCCAACACCCTTCTCGTTCGTGCTTTCTCACCACCTTCCCACCTACCAGAACAAACCAACCCCTCGTGATGCTGCTACTCGCTTTCTCGCTTCTGTTCGTCTCGTTTTTCGAAATCGACCAACATCCCACGAAGGAGGATCGCCTCGCGATGCGATTAACTCGAAAGAGATAAACAAGGGAACGAAAGAGAAGGAAACAGAGAGAGAAAATCGAAAGCAGAGTAAAAGAGGAAGCTCTCGATAATGGTGAACCGAAGCTACGACCATTGCAACAGTGCATCACGGTGTTCTGGCCGTAAATCTGGTAACTGGCGCACGAACAATCGTCCATTATCCGAGATATCGATTTCGATGCGGCCGGTCGAAGCTCAGCACGCACGGTAGGCCCAGCTACGATCGCGGATACAGAAGAATTTCGAGCGCGGCTCGGTGCCGCAGGTGCACAGGAACGCGATGATCGCCAGAGAGACCGAGAGCTGGCCGGCAAAGATCGAAGACTCGTAATCGGCTTCGAGGAATCGCATCGGAGTGGAATCGATGAAGACACGTCGGATCGCCAATAACGATTATCCTGGCTACGAGGTATATCGTTCTACCCGCGTGGTATTCAACGAGCCTTGTTATACGCTCGTTGCGGCGGCGCATTGTCGATCGAGCTTCAATGGTTTCGTGGAATCCTACTCGCGGTGGCCGCCGATCGTAACAGCGACGACGCTACTAGCGGAATCGATCGGATACTCGTGTGTGCAACCCGCGAAATCTGTTTCTAGAACGAAGCTTAAATTTGTGGGAAATCGAGCTCTTCGATTCGATTGGGTTCGTTTAACGTTGCCATTAGCGACGATTATCCATGAGAAAGGTCTCTTTTTTAACGGTGCTGTGTAGTCTCTGGACAATAATGTTGGAGCGATTGTTGCGGTCGTTTCAAATCTCAAGAAGATCGAAACTGTTTGAAACTACGAGTAAACGTTGTTTCGATACTTGACAGAATCACATTCAAATGTGCAAAGTCAAATTTTCCTATTCCATTACTAAATTATCAAAGCAAGAATTCGGACCTAACGTGACAATAGTATGCTACCTATTCCCCCTTTATTGGTTAAAGATTCAGATATATTTACAGTCTTCCGTATCTATTAATAACATCTCGTATACTCAAGATTTCAACAGAGTTCGGTTAAAAAAACATCTATAGGCCATACAGTCAGTACCACTGCGCTTTCTTCAGTCTTCGAAATGGCAACAATAATTTTCATCAAAATATCGTGTATCTAATTATAATTATCACACACGTTGCCCACCATCTACTGACACACGTATTAATAGAATGTAGAACGTCATCGAAAGAACGGAACTTGTCTACGTGCGTGTAGCCGGTGCTGCGTGTGGAACGGCGTCATCATCATTATCATCGTCATCATCGGTTGAGCCGCGTCTGCAAGAAATTCCACCGGGCGAACGGTATAGCGACCGCAGGGCAATCAGCGTTAACAATGTTTTATTGTTACGTCACGGATCGGATCGGCGTGCACGTAGCAGACGAATGGACAGCCGTGCATTAAGCTTATCATAACGGTTTGCCGTTAAGTCGCCGTCAGGCCGAACTCTCTTCGCACAGGGTAAGATAAAAGAACGAAAGACAGAGGAGTAAGGGGTTGCCAGAGTAAAAAGAAAAGGCGTATCGAAACGATCGCTGCTGGGATTCGTCTGCGCACGGAAATTTCAAACGGAGAAAGTTTGCAGACCGTGAAACGCCTCGACCGAATTTTTTTCCCTCATTTGTTTCGATGTGACGAAGTCGCTGAAAACGCGACCGCCCTCGCGTTCACTACCTTTATTCGATAGTATACAGCATATAGATAATCATGCATGATCTCGAATTACGGCAATAGGTATATCACCTCTATTGGTATACCAATAAATGTGATAGGAACATACGAGCTGAAGTGCACTTAATGTAATGACTCCATGAAAGGTTCGAGGTAGAATGCTCAACGATCAGTGGATTGGCCGAAGTGGAGGACTAAAATGACTAGCTCGTTCTTTAGATCCTATCTGTGCTTAGATTACACGCGATGATGCACAGCAAGAAGATCCCGTTTTGTATCAATGACAATTGATATCTGTCGACAGATATCGAGTTAGCATCGATGCTCGCCACATGTCCGTTGCTTTCCCGTATTAAAAGAAAAGAAAAAATATCAAATTACATACGCCTACGAAATATATTATACCGAAGTGATAAATATATTAGTTTCTCCATATACAATATTCATCGAGTATTGGCTCACGATATTTATTAAGAAGAATAAAACAATATTTAATCAACATAAATTTTAAGATTTATAATCACTAAAATGCTTCTAGTAGAGATACTTGATCAGCTTGAGTTATTTCACGTACTTGACTTATTTGATTTAACCATAATAAATAACATTGAAAATTACGATTAGTTGAAATACGACAATGAGCTCATGTATCCCAGAGAATATAGGTATCTCGAAAGCATATTTGTCGATCCATAATTTACACATGTGAATGTTATATTCGAGTGAAAGGAAGACGCATAAAACATCTCTTGTGAAAGAGGAAATAAAGTTTTATGTGTTTCTATGATTTTTTGTTGATACTAGTAATAACCTCTTGTCACGACACAATATTCTTGTCTTAGATTTCTTTCGTCAATTACGTTTAACATGCACATACGATGTAGCTACAAAATTACATTTTATTTCGGAAAAATTGACTTCGCGTTCTATGTCGGGTAAACCTGTTTTACACTGTTCACTTAGTAACACAAGCTCTTACTTCGTATCATCCTATACAATAAACTTCACAGCAAAAACTTTACATCTTCGATACGATAAAAAGAAACACCGACGCAACATCTTCGCAAGTTCGATCGTTGCATGATATGGTGTTCCAGAGAAGCTTCGAACGATCAAAAGAAGAAAGCTTCGAAGAATGGAAAGAAAATATTTGACACCCTGTAGATGCTTTGGCGAATGCTTCGTTTCCTTTCCGCGTGCGGCGATCGCAAAAATTGCACGTTGGGGGGAAAAGAAAGTAACACCTTTGGGCGCTTAATGCAACCGAACGTTTCAGTTAACTGTACTCCTATATGATAGGTTGTTCGTTCTCTCTTAGATCGACTAATATATGGCGCATGAAATGAGCAAACCCGTGAGCCGGGATGAACGGTGGGGGAGTGGATGTCGAAGGGGGGTAAAGGTGTAACGGAACCCCGATGATCCACGTATTCATCATGCGCGACCTTAAGCGAGAAAAAAGTGACAACCAATTTATAACCGAGATAATTACAATATCAAGTGGCTGGCTTTTAATATATGCTTAATAACCAATAATGAGCGTGTCGACCAATCGATGCGACCGATCGACCCGCTCTTTCTATTTATGGATTCCCTTTACAGGATCGACGAGGAAACCGTTTCCGCGAAAATTACACCATTATCGCAATTTCTTCTTTAACGAAAATCCCCGTTACCTTCCTTTCCTGCGAAAATTTGGCATTTTTTGGAACAATTAGGAGACGCGATTGCCTCTCATAACAGTAAAGATAGAGAATTTTCGAAATATTTTGACGCAAAGCAATATTTTAAAATTATTGCTGTCTTAATAAAAGGTAATAATTATTCTCTTTCATTATACCTGACAATAGATAATTAAGGTTTCGACCTTCCATTCGTCAACCAGATGTACTGTCATTAGATTTCAATGGCTTCCTGCGATAAATCACTGAACTGTACAGCATGTTTCCAAGCGGTAAGATACAGCTTTGAAATTCGATACAAAGTGTCAGCTTAAAAAATGATTAAAAAAATGTTAACACTAAAATTTACACGATTTATCTGTTTGTTACAGTGAATTATAAAAGATACTCGTAAATTTACCCATAAAAGTATTTAGTACCTTGTTATTAGCAAATTAACGACTACTAAAGTTGTTCCTACCGTTCGTACATAGAATTGTACGCTTTCGCTATGTTAGAAACCAATCCTCCGGCTACTTAATGCTAAACAAACTACATCTACTAGTTTTTCCTAAACACAACGATTCGAAGTAGTTAGATGTAACGACAGTATACATTAGAGAGGTTCAATTGCATCATACGACAAACAACATAATATTCTACGAACACAAAGTGTCTTAGCAGTGACTTTCTAAGAAAATATTTCCAAACCCATACTTACGGTTTTTTCTCGGAATCGCATTTCCTGTCATATTCTATGCAAGCGTCTTTGCGTTTCACGTATTATGCAGCCTGAAGGACGATTATTATGCTACAACTAACATTAAGTCCGTAAAAACATTTTGTTCCCAATGAAAAGGAGATCTAAAGTAGTATATTAAGAATGAACCATGAGAATTGTAAAAAGACTTAAATGATATTCTTTCAATTATTTCTTCGCATCGTGTTCCATAAAACCAATTCTTCTACAAATATATGTAGATAAAGTGTAACTTCAATCAAAATAATATACAACGAACATTAATCAATATTAAATGGACAAAATTGCAATTGAATTACGAGCTCTTATCTTTTTCTCTAGAGACTTGATCCATTAAAAAGAGAGATTCTTGCTTTCCCCGTCATATTCTCTATTCCAGATTGCACTCAACCTTTTTCAAACAAGCGAACACGCATCCCAAACACAGAACAAAAAGAGCCGTTTCGCGTTTGCCACACTAAATGCGAACAACAGGCAACCGACGTTTAATGCGTGTCGCAGTACAAGTATGTCATTGAAACGAGCGAATCTCACGGCAGAGGACTAATTGACAAACATTGACGGACCGTCGGTGTAATGCCCGAAGTGGCCTTTGTTGACACGAAGACCTTTACTTCGACAACGATCGTACCGTCTCCCACAAAAGCCCTACACCTTCCAGTCCATTTGCTCGTCGCCTCGTCCACTACTCTCTTGCATCAAACCTGCAATCGCTCAAAACACGGACACGCGATATCTCTTTCCCCTCGCACATAGAAAACAATCCATTACGGAAACGTTCGTGAAATTCGTCACGGAGAAAGATTCGTCGCGTTAATTTCTAACCGCTAACATTAAACTAATGGTGGATGATATCTTGTAAAAAAATGTTCTCCCTTATATTATGCATTCTTCCCTGTACCTTCCGTTTCCATTTCCTTAGTACAAGTTCTACGTTACAGCGATCAGTAGTTTCAGTATCAAGCCTTTCATATTTAATGTCGCTTATATACAATTTTCTTTACAAAAGTATTCCAAAACGTATGTTCTATTAATAATTAGTAAAGAAAGCAATTTTCCGCACAGTCTAAAAACATCCGACCCTGAAGGGATTAAAAAGAAAAGGATCGAATTTCCTCTTGGTTGTTTCCACCTCCATTATAATTTAATCTCACCTTACACCCTGGAATTTGAGTGGAATTCGGGGACTTCCAACGCGATGGGTATCTCGTCGATCATGGGTGATTGGCTCGAGATGATGATACATTGGCGGAACGATGACAAGATAGCTCGAATCGGGTGGGAAATTTGTGGTTACATGACGATCAGATGGGACGAGAGTACCTACGATGTCACACGGAAAGATGTTTATTTGCACGAGACAGAGAAAGGGAGAGGGCAAAAGGATTCCCCGATAATCTGATGCAAATTGTTAAAGTTGAACCATTAGCGGGAACTAATGTTGTTCTCCGTGGATCCGTGCGAAGACGGGTCGAATATAATATTGATGGGTTTGACATGGGGCTTACAGCGTTCGATTGGCCCGATAGAGCGAGGGTTTGAACCCCTCATTATTTATTAAATCATCGCCGCGAAGTCGCAGGCAGCCGCGCCTCTCGGAAATTCGTTTTGCCTGAATAAGGCGAGACCGCTTTAAAGATTGGCCCCGCGTGGGGCGTGCATTATGCAAAATGATCACCACGAGAATAATGGTCGCCGCTTTTAGTCAAGCGCACCTGTCCGCCGTGCGTGCCGTTAGAACATAGGAAAGAGGAAAATAGACAGGAAAAGAAAAAATAACCTGCGTTTATGTATGTACATACATTCTACCGAAGGCATTTATTAATTAAATTTTTGAGGAAATTGCATTTTAATGTACCTTATTGTGCCCATTGTGTCTGTACGAAAAATCTTTCTATAAATATCGAATGTTACCTTTAATTTGACAGTAAGTTTTTGACTCGATATAAGAAAACAAAATTTCTATCAAATTCGATACGATAGTCTTCCAAAAAACGAGGTATTATTTGCTACTCGAATACCGATCAAATGACATGAAATGAAACGTGGAAGTCTGAGACGACCTTGATCCTTGAAACACAGGATGTCGATGCCAGCATCTTACCGATGCAGATCACGTTGTCGAAGCTTAAAAAACGAAACTTTTACAAGAGAGCCTGGCAATCAGGTAAGCATCATCTTCGACTACGCTTCAGTTACGCTTGAATCGCGTGAGCCAGTCGAGCGGTTTATTTTCACCGACTTCCTGCTCTTCTTCGTCGACGTAACCCCGTACGTCACGATGCAGATGTTATCAATCATCCGTTTTAATTGCTAGACAAATGGACGTATTAGGCTACGTCCTGGGAATATAAATAGTATCTTCGTGCAGGGTGCACTTAATATTCTATTAGCTTCGTCGCGTTCTCTTTCTCTCTCCCTCTCGGTTTTCCTTCGTTCTCTATCCACCTTGGCAAGCCAGGCTGGTTGTGAGTTTGCCAGTTAGTTTAGAGCCTGAAAGCAACGCGTTCTTGCACAATCTTCGAACACAATAGTTTCGTTGAACCCGTGACGAGAGTAACGCGCCTTTCGTTCCTCCGCTCATCTCCGTTTTTTCCTTGTGTTTCTTCCGTCTCCTTCTAACCTGTACACTCTGCTCGAATCCGGGAATCTTTATGAAAGGCATAAACGGCCATCTTCCGTAACGGTACCGGACCGGGAATGGTATTCATAATTATACAGTTGCGACATACGCATTATTTGTTCAGAATTGTAATGGCCGAGGTCTTCTTTCATTGAATCAAGCCAGCGACCAGTATAAAACGTTAATCGCCGTGCCACGGCACGATGTCCTTTACGACCGATTATAAATCGTCGCTTTCTCACCGCGTTATATTCCACTCGCCTGATAGAATAATCGCATTGGCCGGCCCGGCCTCGGTTAATGGGCGTCAGTCGAATTTCGCTGATTCTTTTCACGATTCTATCGATCTTCACCAAACGAATGTATCGTAACATTCACAGCAATGTATACGATTTGCCACGTTGGAATCTTCCATTCGTACTGGAATCTTGGGTTAAGAGGTGAGGAGAATCGTGTTAATGGTAAGAGCATTCTTTCGATGAGGATGTAATTTTAGAAGATTTCTTTTTATTTTTAAATCGTCGATAATGGAAGATGATTTGATAATACGATCGATTTTCGTTGAATTAAGCGAAGAGTAACGAGAAAATTCGGGAGGATTATTTACGATTATTTACAATTTGGGGAATTGGTAGAATCGGGCAGCTCCTGTACAGCAGAAAATAATAAAGATAACTGTGTTATCGATTATCTGCATTCGAACGTTATTTATAAAATGACGAAAGAAATATTTTTCCGTGAAATTTAACGATACTCGATTCTACGTAGAATGTTTTCCATGATTTTATTCAAAATTTATTTATTCCATAGAATTGTCCATCAACAAACGATATTCAGAGTTTGGAAAGCTACTTGATGATCTCTACATGATTCAATATTATACTTAGAATATTACCTGGTTGCTTGCTGTGTCAAATACGGGCGGAGAAAGGAAAAGAGAAGTCAACACCTGACACGCGATTCGTGCAACGATTAAAATTAATTCAAAAATCAATACTTTGGTGGTTCGTGTCACGTTTTCAATACCTATGCAGGGATAACAGCTTAACAATAAAGTGCACAAACGCAAGAACGCGGTGAAGTATTATATATACGCGTGTAAACGTTTCAAAGAAATCGCCACGGTGCATCGAAGAACTAATGACAGTGAACGGTTCGTTCCATCTTTTCATCGCCGATACCAGCGAACCAACGTCTTCTGTGTAATCGCGTGCGTGCAAAAATTCGTCCACGTAAATAAAACGAACTCTTTTGAGGCTGTTTCACTCGTGCAGACAATTTCCTTGCCAATCGAAAGCAATTTAATCGTTCCCTCCTGTCGGCCACCACGGGCGAAAACAGTCAACGTGAAACAGTCGCGCTTCTACTCTGCAAATAATGCAGGTTCGTTGGCCAGCCAGCGACGTTTTCTCTTTTCTTCTGTCGCTCGTTCGTTACACCTTCTCTGTTCGTCCATCTCTCTTTCTCTTGCATTCTGTTTCTCGTCTCGTCTCTTTCCGACACACTTCGCGACTTGACTGAAGCGGAGAAGAGCTGAGTTTTTGTCGCCCCATTGTGTTAGTCAGGGTTGCTGCCACTTCTGCTCTCCTATTGTACGCATTCATCAGCGTATTCATTCATTTCGTTCGCATTGTCTCGCCGCTGTCCTCGCCTAAGGTCCTCTCCTCTCGCTGCTTTTCCACCTCATCCTCCTCGGCTCATCGGGTCCGGCATTATGCTCCACGTTAACGATGCCCAAGTCGTGAAAGGACAGCAACGGAGGAGCGTCGAAACAAATTGCGCCGTGCGTGCAAGTTTCCCGCCGAGTGATGGTAGGGTTTCGAAGTTTAGAGAACTTGTTGTGTTCTGTCTACGTGTATATGTAAGTTAGCTTTGTGGAGGAATGCTAGTGACATTATACCGTACATAAATATTATTTCATTTTGAATAATTCTGAAAATTTATATATTTAACGCAACTTTATATTAAAGGACTTCAAAGTCAATTAAAGATCAAGAGCGAAACTACAAACTTTTATCACTCGCTGTCCATTGCAACGATCACATACACCAACTTTGTCAAAGCAACGCTTCACCCTCGACAACATATTTGTACAAGTTCCAGCTAACCCCAACCCATATCTTGACGACATTGTCGCCCGCTCGATAAACAGTTTACATCCCCTTCTTCCGGAATTCAGCTGGTTGCCGGTCGTAGGTGTGTAACAACGTCCGCCAGCGACTTCCTTGGACGAACTTGGCTCCCCCGGTTGTCGCGTTCGCGAGGGTGAAGTAACAATCGCATTTCCCTGACGAGAATTATCGAGCCCATGCAATATCGTTGCGGATATTGTTTCGACTCGGAGCAACACGGTTAGAGGCCGGGTTTGGTATAGAAAACGACAATAGCGTATACCCCATTGCATTGCCTGGTGGGTAGGACGTGGTAAAGGGGAGTTCTGGATCGAAGGCAGAGAGAACGAGACACGGAAAAGAGAAGTTGACGCGGATCGAAGTGGATTAGAGAGAACGAGGAGAAATACAAGCGGGAAACGCGTGGCGTGGGAGGACGTTCATTGTCGTGGCAGCGCGAGCCATTTTCCCATCAGTGGCAGTCAATCAGGTCTCTCTCGGTTTAGTTAGTCAGTCAGTCAGTCAGTCAGTCAGCCAGCCGTGGCTCGAGTAGTCTCTCGCTACTTGCCGACCTACCGAGCATGGAAATACAATTACCACCGGCGGGAACACTATGCCTCGCAGCTCTCCGCCATTACGAAGCGCGGCAGCCGCCTCTCTCGCGCTCCTATTCAGTCCTACCGTCCGTAATGACGTTTGATTGTGCGCCACCGACGGATATTCGATTAAACAAACAATATTAGATTCGCAGTCGGAATTCGCGACATCGTCGCGTTCTCGTTGTCCTGATCTACCGTCCTCGTTATCCCGCCGTAGCGGCTGTTTCTAAGCGCTGGGCTCTCAGCGAGCTCTAGGCCTCTTTGGAACTGAAATAATGACGTGAAAGGATGAGTGGATGGAACGCGTTTATGATGGGTTTATGAAGTGAATGTGATTGGTTTATTACTTCTAGAGATTCGTATTTCTATTCTTCATTTGACAGTGCGTTTAAGGAACTTATATCTTTGTTCATGAATTAGGTGGATATTATAATTTTAGAGCGAAAAGAAACTTTGATGGGAATTTTAGAATATTATGTAGGAATTGTGTTGAAAAAAGATCCATAGAAATTCGTTCAAATCTTCAAAAGTGAATCGTCCGAGATCGACAACGATTTTGTGAAAAATTATGAATTGATCATTTTGATCATTCTGGTAGATCTAGTCTTAATACAGTAACCGTAATTTGTAGAACGGGGAACAGAAAACTCTGGAAACTCGGGGTCGATCGACCGTCAGGGTAGCAGAAGCTAAGTTGCTCGTTCGTTGCCAACCAAGGGATTACCAGTGGATAGCACTCATCAGTACCGTTACGCTCATTAAATATAATATCGACGTCTAAAAAATATGATGAGTTAATAGTGATGCCGGTTGCCGTGAACGAAGGAAGACTTATGCCTCCGTAGTAACAGGATGCTAGATATAATATCGATGCATGCGCGCCGTTGAAACGCAACGCTCCATCGAAAGGCAATAATTTCGCGATTTATTCGCCGTCCGGATGAAAAGTGTTCATTGTAACCTCCGTGAACGTCTCCCTTCTCGATTACGTGCGACGAGTTTCGTATACGCGATCGTTTGAGAGAAAGGCGGATTCCTCGAGCTCGCAGAGAGAAAACCAGATCGTATAAAGCGGTATAAAGTGGATTATCCATTAAAAAAGTAGTTTGTAATGTGTACCAATTGGGTGGTGGGCGCAAACAGAAAGTATTTAAGCCCGATTTCGAGGGGATCGATAGTCTCGCGCGTCACGAGCAAATTCAAGGCTCAAAGACCGATCCGTTCGACCAGAGCGTATTCGCGTTTCCATCAACTGGTTTTTTATCGCGACGTGGGTTAAATCTCCATTAAACGTATTTACAAATGTTCCTCCTCGAATCTGCCAATTTAGATTTGCAGACAGTTCGAGCGTAGAATTCGTTTAACCGATGATGAAATTAAAAAATTCTCGAGAACCCAGCACGATGATGAAATTCGTTCTAGAAAAATCCACGCGATTCGTCTATCACGTTGAACGCGTTCGTGTGGCATTTCGATAACAACGATTTATTTTCCTGGGCTGCATCAGTCGAGCTAGTTCGATCTATCGATGGAAACAGAAGAAAACTCGGAAACGAGTAATCTTAGTTGGCGAACTCAGGCTGTCCTGGCAATCCCTATGATTGAATACAGAACTCGATTTCACTGGAACGTCACAGCGTTCGCGGAAGTTGCTTCTTTGCTAGATCCACGAGTGTCTGCACGCACCAGTGTTGAACTGATAAGGACGTAAGCGAGGGTAAATTCGTTCCTGAGTCATATCCTGAGCAGAACGCCTGCAGACAAGCGGAAATCTGAAAAATTGCTCTGCCTCTCGGGCAACCACGTTTTTTCCCGGTTGACAAATGCACTTAGCTTCTATTTTTCTTACACCCGCGGTACGTGCATATATCCTATTTTACGATGGAATCGATCATGCATGTTTTTTATTTTTTTAATTTTTTTTCTTTTTTTTGATACAGATAATTGAAGCTGTGGCACACGTTGTACTTAATGCAATGTATGTGTTCACGTGTAACTTAATACTGCAGCAGAGAAAGTGCAACTACAATTTGACGTGCTTTATTTATATATGAAATATAATTATCCTGCATTTATTTTTATGCAAATTTACTCTGTCGAATATTTTACGTATAACATGTATGCTCAAAAGATAAGCAAAAGTATAATTAATAACTTGCGCTCTTTGTTCCTGGAAATGCTTAAACGTAAGATCGCGTAACAAGCTTCGTATTCCTTATAAGCCATTCGCGTTAATAGATGGGTGCAAACACGTTTGACTTTGTCGATAACTTCGCACAAAAACGCCCCGCACATCTTAATGAGTTTTTATAATATATTCCATGCATGCACTTTACAGGTGTTCTCCTGCACTTACGAACAAAGTAAGGTTGCGCGAAGATGAACCCTGATATGCCATTCAACTTTTTTCTACCTACGATAAAACAGCTACGAATGGCCTTAGCCTCGTTATCTGTCTTCTCTGTGAAAACCCTATACATTATGTATATAATATCTCTTTTCTTTTGCGAGTTGGAAACCTTCCATTCTATATCTAAAAAGTATTTTTTCGTTTCTTCTCTTTTTAGACGAAGAGAACAATACGTTTTCTCGCACTCAGTTTTTACATAGCAATGCCAATCTACGCATTGTATAAAATATGTTATTTAGCACAAAACGTCGTTATTTAATACAAACGTCAGACCTAACTGGTGGCGTAGCTTTAATCTACGCAACTACCCAAAGTTTTCAGGAAACGCGAACGTATTTGAGAGAAGAGCTCAATGTATACCACCCCGATTCATCGATAGATATGCATCGGTATTAAAACTTGTACAATTTATAAAAACCGCTACGAGCTATCGATTTGAGTAAACAACCGAATTACCGGGCTTCGTTAAACACAAGCACGAAATGGAAATAATTTAATAGGAAAGTATTGCACACGATATCGATACGGATACACAAACACGATGGCCGGTCAATTAACATATCGGCCGCGAAAGTATTCCCTCCTTTGTATCGTGTTTACCAATCACCATGGTCTGTATTTTCGTTTAACCCGTAGCCTAAGGACTGCCACGTTATCCGTTCGATATTACCGGCATTTACCGCCGATACTAAGAAGCCCTTAATAATTCACCGTCCACAGCCGAGAGCGTATTATTTGCGCGACCACCGACAAACGTTGCGATTACATTAACTCAGAGTGCGAGAAAACGAAAATCCAGGGAACCCTAATTTACTTGTTCCTCGCGAGCAGATATCGGGCTAGATTACCGTGTGCATGCGAAAAAATTCATTAGACGACTGACTGTTTCACGAAGAGTGGAACCCTGGAACGGTGACGATGGGAGTTATTTCGCCCGAAACAGTGAAATTTGGTGTAATTGATTTTTTATTCAAATACAAATCTCCGATTCTTATTAAGTCGTAATTATTGTTGCTTCGAAAAGTTTTCTAATTTTGCGGGGAAATGAATCTCGATATACCGTAAGCAATATCTAATAATGGAACTTACTTTCGTGCAAAATTAGGAAATTTAAAAATATATTCGGATCAAAGTAGGTGAACGAAGGAGATTTTTCGTGATAAAAAGAATAAAAAGGATTAGGTATCGAGATGGAATTATATCTTCAATGCAAGTTTAATTTGCGTGGCTAATAAAATTGTCAATTACTTTGAAGAACTTCATTCATTATTTAAACTCTGCAATGAGGTTATGATTAAATTATACTTCAGTTTGATGTACAGATTAATAATCTATTCGTACATCAAGTCTAATTACGGGATAGAGTTCCCAATAAATTGCTCAAAGATTGATATGATTGACTTGTGATTTCCGAGGTTGAATACACTGAATTATTATTTGACGAGATATCTAAGCTTAATAAGGAAACGAATCAAAAATGAACAGAGTAGAAAATCAACTAATATACTAATCAAAGATTTAAATAAAACCTAACAGCAACCTAACCCTAGCCTCTCGGTAAATCGATCTAAAATATTTATTTCAGTAAACTTTTTAAGCAATGAAATAGCTAATACAACAGAATAGGGGTTGAACAGTACAATGAAACAATAATTTGATCGCATTACGTTGCGACCACAAATTTATATCGAATCCTACCGAGTTTTCCTCTCTCCTCCTCTTCGACGCATAATTAAGGAGGAAAAGCGTCAAGCAGCGTCAGATTCGGGACAAGAGGTCTAATTATTGCCGACATTATTAGCGCTCGCGGTAACAGAAATCGTTTAGAATGAAGGCTGGCTGAATAGGTGTGTCGGAGGGTAGAAAAGCGATAGATGGGTGACTTCGAGACGCTGCGTCGGCTCGAGGAATACTTGGCGAAGGAAACCAGAAGCTACTGACTATAGAAGAGCATTATGTCTCCTTTCGCCTTGCAACGCACCGTGTGACGTGACGTGAGTGTTCCAGACAACCTAATTACATCACAACATAGCTCCACGGTATGGGCCACCCTCCTCTCCTATATTCTCGTCATTCCACACCTACAAACCGCCTTTCCCTTCAGCCTCCCCTCTCTCCTTACCCCTACCATCGTCCAACCCTCTTCCATATTACTCGGTTACATACTTTCAGGAACAAGTGCGATATAATTCGTTTTGTCTTTGTATAGTTTGCAATATAATATATCGTATATCGGTCGATTCCTTTGATGATAGTGAGATGTAAAAGTGTTGTTCGTGGTTCTCGTAGCGCTGGCTGTAGATGTCTCTGATGGGGTACTGCTATTTTCCTTCTAATTTAGATGCGTGAAAGAAAAATCGGACTCTGGTTGCCAGGATTTGAACCCGGGTTCCGAACGTTCGCAACCTAAGGCGCTAACCACTGCGTTGCCGCCTTTCGACACTAGTTAGTGTCGAGTGGTGGTATTTGCTGTTGAGTGCCGCCACAATAGTTACAGGCTTCATTCAAGTATGTACTTATTTTTTGAAGTTGTTCCCTGATGAGACCATCGATGATCTGCATATCCTCTTTCTGCCAAAACCATAGAATAAGATAAGGTTATGTGCAAGTTTTCATTGTTTTTGCAATCGAGAACAGACTATCCTACTTGTTAGTGGCATCCATAATTTATCTACAAAGGTAAAATTTGAATTTTAAGATGTTGAAACTTTCCTCATAGTTGACCCAAAATAACCCACTTTACGTTAACTAAAGCAACTCTAGTTACTACAGTGTCCTATCAACAACATATTAAAAACTAGATAACCATATTAATCGATATGCAAAACCAATAATAGAAAATTGAACGCGGACTGAGTATCCACGAGTATCCATGTGATGCTGAACGCGTGAACCACCCATACAACGGTCATTCATAAAGCGGGCAACGAAAGCGTTTCAGTGTGCCCTTTCGCCGTACTTTCACCGATAGGTAGGCCGAGTCAAGGGCACTTACGGTCACGAAACAGTTAATCGGGCGCGTTCGAGTTAAACATCGTCCGGCAATCTGTCGCGGCTATCGGTCGGCTGCGCTCGACGTGAAAAGCATGGCTGCTCCCGCGGAGACTAATCGTTCGGTATCGCTATCGGCGACGTGCACGCCGCTCGTCGTTTAAACTAGCGGATCGCGACGTACCAATTAACGGACGGGACGTTTCAACAGATTGCACGGGAGGAACGATGCCGAAGTGGTCGTCCGTTAGCAATTTTTCGCGCACGCCTTCCTGCATCCGATAAATCGAAACCCTTTCGTAATCGACTGAAAGCTCGTTTCGTAGATAGCGTCGATGGCTAGAGAGTGCAGTGTCGGGGATTAACGACATGTTAAGTGGAACACGACCTCGTAATAATCGACACGAGCTGGATCGCTCGATGGATATGCGTGAGGACGTGGCGCGAATACGTGATGCATCCTCGCGTTTTGGTTATTTTCTAGGAGCAACGCGATATCGCTCATAGTAGGTAAATTGAAGAAGATGGAAAAAGGAAATTGCATTTTATAACGATTAAAGAATCAAGTTTAGTATGATATCTTCACGATATCACGGTATACCAAACAGTATACCAAAGATAGAGCAACCGCAAATAAAATTCAACGTATAAAGAAACATGTATCTCCTTCATTAGGAATTTGTTAAAAATACAGCATAATAGCTCACAAATAATCAATTAAGAACGAATTCCAAGTTTATACGTAGTAATTACTTTGCAAAAAACAGAAAATTTCTCATAATTACCCTCATAAGAAGTTACAAACCAACATTTGACTAATTTGATAGTTCTTTTACTGCCACCTTAATAACCATAGATACATCATCGCGCAAATCCAATGGTATCCGTTAGATTTCCCTAGATTTACGACAAGTGATCGAACGGATTTCATCGCCGGTTAATTAACGGAAACAGAGAGTCCGACGGACTTTCCCCGATACGTTTAAACGCGAAGTTGGATGCCGCAGCGATTACGTGTGGCTGAAAGATTAAACTTCCAATGATATAAAGGTTAATGATTGAAAACTGACCAGCCAAGGTGGGTATCAATCATTCGCGTCACGTACACAACGATCAGGCGGGAGTAAAATTACGAGCCGTCGTTCCGCGTGATTTTCTGCTCATTTTTCAGATTGATCCAGGTTTTTCAGGAATCCCCGTCGGCTGTGGCGGCCGAGTGCCTTCGATAGACCCAGCGATTTATCTCGACGGCGTTTAACGTTATTTATGGACTATATGTAATGGCGAATCCTATACCGAGGAATTTTCTCGCTGGGATAAACAAGTTTTATGCGCGCGGAACCGACGTCGCCTTCAAGTTGTTGCAGAAACTCGTATAAACACGTGTCACTGATCTTCTCCCGTGTTCGTTAGCTCGAACGCACATCCGTGGGATTATTCGGATTGGCTGGAGAACGATTTTATTTGACAAATCGGTGTACGTATCGGATTTTTCAAGCGAGATTTCTCTACTCCTTTGAGAAAGAAAATTACGTTAACTTTGCTTACGAGGGGTAATAATTGGTACATAAGTAGAGATGGTAATAGGTAATTTTATTAAATTCATAATAATTCAAATATTCGAAATTGAAATATTTAAAGTTCAAATTTAAACATACAATAGCTATACAACTTTTCGAACGTCCAACTCGATGACAGTCCATAAGTTACCCAAGTATTCGCAAGCATTCCACCGAGCTCGCAAATATTCAAAAATAGCGCTGAGATTCTGAGGAATTCGTTCAGAAACATAACAAGCCGAGTGTTTCTAGAAGACCATCGGCTACGAAATCAATTAAGGGCGTCCGGCTTCCTTCCCCGACGAGTACCATTAACCAATTAGATCTGTGCGTACGCTACGCGAAGCATTTTGTATAATTAGAAAGGAAATGCCGGGTAACATCTACGAAGCGCAATTATATTTTCTTCGGTGCCGTACTTTTCCCAAAACGTCTTTGTCGGTAGCCATTACCGTGAAAGCATTGCTGCGGATATTCAGACGCAAAGAAAAAGTGAAGTGGATAAGTAAGGAACTGTGACTAATAATGAACGGTAGCCGCGTTATGTTCACCCGTTAGCGGCTGCCCGACTCCTTATGTAATGCAAATAAACACAACCATTTTATTACAAGCATACAGTAGCATATCTGTTACGTTAAAAAGTGTATTCCTATTACGAAGAATCACAAAGTGATCTCTTGCAATCGTTTCCTAAGCAAATTATAACGTAAGGTAACCTTCCGAAAAATCGTTCGTATACTAATTTACATTTAAACGCACGTTCCCTGGTGTTTTGCCTACTAATGTTGCACCGTAATTGGGATATATTCTTTCGGAACGAGCCAAAATTTTTCTGTTCTTTGGCTCGATACGAACGAAAGATCCGTCAACAGTGATCGTTTTCTAACATATTCTACATTTGTTGTATACTTTTGTCGACTATTTTTCATTGATCTCTATGACTTAAATCAGATTTCATTAAGAATATCCTCCACCAAGTTCTAGCCTTCTCCTGTAATCTAACGTCTATGATAATCAAAGAGCAATTGCTAGTTATTCGACGAAAAGATAATAATTGACAAAAAGAAGGCTGTATTTTCGCTTGTATAACTTCTAGCCTGAATCATTGCTTACATCAAATAGATATGATCAGTTTCACCTGACTGCCATGAAAATGGTCATTAAAACTAGATCACCCATAAATAACGCGATCATTACGACAAACCTCGAAGGCAACCTCGAACTTCGCTTCGACGGGAAGAAAGAAACGGAAAGATGGAAGAAATCGAACTGTCGTTTCGCTTAGAAAACTCATCGTGGCATTAATATTAATTCCTTGGCGCATAATAGTGGACGGTGCTCGTTCCGCCATTAACTCCCCGTTAGAGACGTTAAACGCGCTAAAAACGATCGCGTGGGAGTGCAGCGAAGTGCAAACGCGCCGTTTCATCGGTCACTTCGACCAGTTCTTGGCACAGCTGGCCACTGACCTTCGAGTAAAAACGAGCCAGGATATACCGGCGCGCGTACTTCAACGAAGGAAGGTTGTCATTAGGCAAACGGAATGAGTCGTAGCCGTGGCTGTGACGCGCTCTCGCGATTCCGCTCGATTCGCGTGGATCTCTCGCGAGAAATTACATCTTTGTCTCGGTTCGGGGAACTGGGATGGCTCGCGGCGAGGACCCGGCAATTTCGTTTTTCCACGTTTCTCGGGACTTCAATCGGAAGGCGGCTCGTTCCCTTGTGCGCTCCGCTTTTTGCTACGTTACGAGAGGAAAGAGTCGGAAAGATGAAGACTATGCGTAAAAATTGCCCCGAGGTATTCGAAAGTAGTTTCAGATAATGTGAAATGTTACGTTAATATGTAGCGCGGTCGTGTTATACGTAAGTTGCTATTGAAAATTTTACACGTTATGAGAAAATATCCCATTGGTATTATTATATTAATCTCCAAAGTCCTTCGTTCTAAATAATATTCATATGAGAAAAAGAAAAAGGAAAATGCGTTCCAAGTACTGTTTTCATAATAATATAATCTAAAGAATAATACAGATGAAATGAAATTAAAAAAATTGATTCGGGCCATCGTAAAACTTTATCCCCTTCTATTACTCATAACTCTATCACTTACGAGGAAAACGCAGGGAACTAGCAACCTGAATATTCCACATGTAAAGGCAATATAGAAAATTTCTAAAATTCCTTGCATTTTTAAGTAAAATTAAAAATTGGAAATCAATAATTCGTCAGCGCTTATCTACTATATACATCATGAAATTCTATCAGGACAGTATAATAATTTTAATAGAGAAGCATGTGAATATAAGGAGTAACGTAGGAAGCAGAATTTAATATGACATTGAAGAAATGATAATGTCAACGCTTACACGTTTTACAGCGACGTGCCTCTGTTCATAAGTCACTGGATATTTCATAAGTTTGAGTGAGATGTTTCCTAGGTTAGGTTCTCCGTGCGATTTTAAAGAAGCGCTTAATAGTTTGATATCTCTTATAATATGAATAATTAATAAGCAATAAATAGGTTTACAATCAAGAAATTTTACAACTAAAACACGAATATAGCCTTATTCTAGACGTAGCTACGAATCGTAAATATTCGATGAATTATGGACAGCCGTACGTACGTCTAAATCTGATCCTTTAACGTACAATTCTGAGAATACTTAATAACAAAAAAAAAAAAAGAAACAAAATATAGACATTTTCTTACATTTTCTTACATTTTCCACTGCTAATAAATCCAGTCAATTCTCCCTAAATAATCCTCACGTCAGGAAATTAAACAAATATCGTCAAGAGTGAGTTTAGGAACTTGTGAAAAGACAGTTAAGAGTCCATCAACATGACCAATAAAATTCATCGTTGCAGCGATTAGTTACGCGCTCGTCGAACCCGCACCGCATCGTAACAGCGAAACGAAACAATCGTCGGCATAGTAAGTTCGTTCGACGAACGATCGCATAATAACCGCATAAATTTCAGCGAGACGCGCGCAACATACTCGGACGAGCTTGTTCTTCGGCATCGAACTTGGTCACGCAACGGGGCCGTTTGCGTACCACGCAGACCATCGCCAAAGACACGCGAGACGGTCCACGTTCGCGTCACCGGTGTTTGCTTTCAATGGAAAATTTCGAGGGAATCGGGCCAGACGCGCGCCAACAGGCCTCCTTCAGCGTGGCGTGTCCAAAAACGGGCAAGCTGACCGCGATCGAGCGCAGGCACCGATCGATGGATCGATCGATCGCGGCTGTACGTCGCATTCCAGGAGATCCGGCGATCGGTGTGCACGGAATATAATATGTAGTCGAGCGTAGTTAGCCAAGCGAGCCGGACGGCCGCAAGAAACCGCTGCCATTCCTGAATCAGGTCGTGCGGTAGCCGCACGTCCCGACAGCTTGATTAATAGCCTTAATTAAGATATTTAATTGCTTTTATTTTTATTTGCCGTCGGTGCTGTTCGTACGGAACGGCACGACGCGACGTCGCGACAGCGCCGAGAACAGGGTGAGATCGAGGAGGAGGCTCGAGGGGATCCAGACCTCGGTGTTGTAGCTACGTGGACGATGCCAGAAGGAAATCGGGCCTGACAGAGGATAGCGATAATGCAGGTGCAGAGGAGGGCAGAATAGAGTGTTTAACGATTAAAGAAGCAAACGTATGTGAGTGATTCTGCAATTATAGCCTGTTGAATGATAGTTGTGGATTAAGAAAAGATCGCGAGAAAAAAGACAGAAATTTTATAAAGGTGGAAAATTAAAAGGTGGTTCATACGCTCGTCGAAACTTTCTATTTCCTTGCGGCTGATGTCTGGATAAATAGATACGTGATATAAAAAAGTCGATCTTCGCCATCAAAGACCTCCTTGGATTTCGTGTACCGAATCGAATGTAGTAAGGACGAATATTTAACGCAATGTCCAAACAATACTTATGTTTTTATAAGGTAGACAATATAAACGAACGAAATATAGAGAAACCAAACGTTGACTCTATTATTTAACTATAGCAATTTCTCGCTAGAGTTGTTCTCCCCTTTTCGCAAAATTTTTCTCCACGCAAAATTAATCGCCGCGACCTCGATACTGAGTTCTCGTCGCGCGCGCATTGTGAGCGATCCAGCGGTGTGCTCGCGGCACGTCGTACAGAGCGGGGTGTCTTGAAAAGGGAGCGGGCGACAGCGTGATAAACCGTCGGTCCATTGTCCGCCAGCGGCGGCAGACAATACGGGCAATCACGTATGAAGGAATCGGTGATTGTTTCGTTTTCGTCTCGCGCCACGGTTGCAGAGAGGGTTGTTAGGTTAGGCGCGGTCTGCAAACTGCCACGGAAGCCGTGCTATAGACTCGCCACTTCGTGTTCTTCCCATGTATACGTACGACACACCACGGGTGTACGAATCGGACACGGATGGACGTGGTTTTCTCGATGAAGCACGGCGCGAGGCGACGCGACGCTGGTCGTACGTGTGCGCCTCGAGTGTAGAGGAGTCGGGGGATGCCTCTCAGAATGGAACAATCAGGCGAGAATCAAGCGGCCGCTTGTTCCATATGCAGGGACCGCTCGTCGCTCCTCCAAGTGGTCGAACAATACAAACCCGCGACAATTATTGCAATTATCGCCCGAAACTCTGTCAGAGAACGCGCAAGGATTCGCGTGGCGGACGTTAAGTCGCACCATTTCCATGCAAATGCCGCGCCGCGCGTTTCGGCGTAGCTTCGCTTCGTGTCGAACACGAGACGTGTTGCCGTGGTGTAATATTTCGGGAAACTTGTGCCTTTGGACAAACCATGTTGTTGTCTTAGTCGCGTAGATGCAAATTGATCCGATATACGGTCGCTGGCGTGGAACGACGTTTGTGGGTACTGCATGGGTTAGAACGCGTCGAACACTCGTTCTCACGGAGAAGTTGATTGAGATTGCAAATGAAGGCGAAGGCTTTAGGTGCCTGACAGCTTGGAATGGAAGACGATTTGGAGACATGGTATCGCGTGAATAATACACAGAGTGTACAACGTATTAATGATAATTCTTCCTCTCGTAAAAATAATATATAATTTCTATTGTACTTGAAATTGATTTAAGATTCGCCTATGTGGACAGACAAAAATGTAACGGATACAAATTTACGAATTACACGATCAACAGAGCTCTATTTAGAAGTTACCAGTACAAGTTGAAAATCCAACACATTGGAATGCCCGTCAAAACACGAAGCAGACTCGCCACTCGAAATCTCCCGAAAGGAACGCCGAGAAGAAAGCGGGGGAGCAAAAGCGTCGAACGCCAAGAATCGTCAACGTCGAAACAATGAGCCGCGAGTACGAAAGGGCGGAAAAAGCCATGACCGAGTTCGAAAAAGAGAGTCGACAGCGATCGGTGGCAAATGAACGCGCTCGTTCGTGCGATTCCCTCTAAGCCGATGTAGCGCAGCACGAATACCGGCATTGTCGAGTCGGCATCCACCACGGTCGGCGGTGGAGGGTCACGGAGAAGAGACGACGGCAAGCGCTTTTTTCCGCGACACGCGGATTACACGTCGGCTGGTGTGCGGGGATGCGCACTAACACTGTGGTGGCACGAGGGCCACGAGAGAACCACGACGACGATGTCGACGACGAAAACGATGGCAATGACAACGGACAAAGAGAAGAAAAAGTGCACGGCCAGACAAAGAAACAAATTTCTAAAGAGGACGCCTCGTCGTAGTTGCTGGTTCGTTGCTGGCGACGCCGTCGTAATGTTGTACGCACGCGATCGCGACTAACGATGGTTAGGGATGGCCGTAGAACAACCGAGAGAGGCAGGGACACGCGAGAGACAGAGAGAGGAAAGAACGCGCCTACGGAGAGAAAAAGTCACAAAGGGCGTACACGTATCGCGCATATAAATGACAATGCCGGCTGCCGGTGGAACTGATGAGGTGTCGCGTCTGTGTTTCTCACTCGTCCACCCCTCCAAACAACCACCCACCCCCGTGAGACTTTGTCGTCGTCGAAGGGATGGTGACTTCTCATCCGTCGCCTCGCCCTCACACCTCGACGCCGAGGGTGGCGGTGCGACCCTCCACGAAGGTTATTGTTGCGGTTACCAGAGAAGCCCTCCGACGACGGAGTTAATTGAGCGACGATTGTGCTGCCGCCGTTGCTTTTCCTTTCTCTCCGTGATACACGCGCGCGTTGACCTCTCGCGCCAACGCGACCCTGACCGAAGGGGAACAAAGGTTGCGGATGGGTTTCCGCGCTTCTTTCCAGAACCGAGAAATCACGAACGCGTCGTGAGTTAAGGTTCCTGGTAACGATGCTGTTGTAAGTTGCCGTTGTTTGAGAAAGTTGGAATTTTGAGGTTGGCGAGTGTTTGGTAATGAGGTTGGAAAGGTTTTAAAGTAGTCGTGTAGCGGAAGAAGTAAAAGTCTATTGTTGGAAATCTTTGTATGGCTGGTGTTAAATTCAGATGTGAATTTTTAATGTTTCGACGCTTTTCTATATGTAATTTTGTTATTAAGAGATTTAAGATATAAAGATTTTTACAAATTGATGTATACATTATGTAATGCAACATCGAACGAAGAGAAAAGAACAGACACTCGAGTTTCGAAACAAAGGACTGTTTTTCTTATTGTATTCCAATTTAATTGGTATAATCTCACGATTAAATAACACACCGCTATAATATATTTTCCGAACAATCGAAACTCCTACGCATTGTCCTAGAATTGCAAACACCGATTTAACGACATTAACAATACCTTTTGTATTTGATACCAGCTCGATGGGAACAATATTTATATTTATAGATACATCGTCTGTCACGTAAGAACATCTTAATTAAATATAATCTGCGACTATATAAATATATAGCATTGTTGTTTATCATGAATATCTATCATGAAACAAGTCACGATTAAGCTTCATGGAATTCCTATAACGTTAAATGATTCTACTCTTTTTGCGTAAATGTAAAAATGTAGAGGGAAAAGGAAGAATGAATCCCCAATATTTTAACGTGGTCGATATAATTTCCATCGTTCGTACACAGAGCATAGTGGATCGAACAGAAACGAATTGAATTTTTGTCTGACAGTGGAAGTTCTGCAACGGAACTTCTATTACGAGCCATTCAAATCCCCGATATCGCTGAGCCAATAGTCACGTCACGCCGATCAATACTACGCGCCCTTTCATTGATTTCAACGTAATTGCATTTACTTGGGCGTTTTCGCCCAGAAACCTAGTGACATTGACGTTCACCTTCGGGCTATTCATCTATCGCTCACCACGCGCTCCCGGCACCCTTGTAAGTGAAGTCAATGAAACTGACCTTTCTCATGTAAATGCGTCATGATTGGCAGCGCGCGTCCCGCAACCAGAGAATTAAAGCTTTAAAGATAAGCGAAACGTGAACCGAATATAGCATCGCCGCTCCGGAAGAAAAGCGATGATTAAAGTCGCCATGAAATTTCTCGTTATGGAAACTGGACGGTTAAAGGAGTTTTGACAAAGGTAATAAATATTTACGCTTATAACTACTGCATTACTAAATCTGTCACTAATTCGAAAAAATTCTGTCAGTAATGTAATACGAGTAATAAATTTTAAACTTTCTACATAAATTAAAAGCTATCGCCAGAAGAAACTGTTGACTTTATGATTCAAAGATTTGCACGGTATATGGTGTAACCTAGAAGTATATATGTATAAGAGTGTGACACCAGCAATAAATTTTTTTTCGATAATGAAAACATATATTACCGAGCAACTGACATTTAACGTTGTTTCGTTGTTGTTAACGAAACGAATTATCGAGAAAACTCTTCGTTGATTGGGGTTTAAAAACATCGTACGAAATAATTAATTTAAAATTAATTACCCAACGAATCGGTGGTAGGCGAGCGTTAGCGAACAAACGAGCGCCGGCCGAGCGGTGAAAGCATCGCGCCCGATTTTTCTGCGTATTTCGCCAACGAGCAGGAAGCAATTTCAACGAGGAAATCGTTGATATAATTCCATCGGGAAAAATAATAACGCGAGACAGCCCTGAAACCGTCCGACCGGTAATCGTACAAAACGGCCGGCCGCTGCATTTCCGTAGATTCCTTAATTGCGTTTCGCATTATTCCGTTCAACGGCGAATTCAATTTGATCCGTACCGTCCTCCTTAATTATTCCAATTACAAAACCAGCCGACATGACCGAATCGAAATTATATAATCAACGATAAAACAGAAACGCGTGAGCGCGATTCGTCTTCATTAATTAAACGGACATCGTGCACGAGTCTTGACTGACGTGACGGCAGCAGAAAAGGAAAAGAGATGGCAGAAAAGTGTTGGAAAGAAAAAGAAACAGAGATAACAACTACTTCCGTTTCGACACAATGCAATTAATCACATTCGCGCATTTACATACGATAAGGATCGGCAGATACAGTTTACTTGACAGGAAAAGAGCGGCCTATTACAGACAGACACCTGTCGCCTCGATATGGCGCGATCAAAAATTCAACCTTCCGCAGGAAAGAATTCCTTTTGTTCCATAGGGTAAGAAAACACATTTTTGGATCGTTTGCTTGGCCACCTTCCGATGGTCCACAAGATCCTCCATCTGTGTGTATGCATCTGTGCATTCATGCACATACGATGTACATTGTGCATACATATACAATATAGGCACATATACGGTTACACAAAGGGTCGCATACGAGCATGCACAGCGGAGAGCCGATAATACCTATGCGGCACGCAACCAGCACACGGACACCATCCAACGACTGCGCATTGTTCTTCGGGGAGGCGCTCCCGCTAATTGCGCATTGTATACCATTGTTGCTCTCAGCCGGTTAACTCCTATCGACCTGCTATCTTTATATAAAGTAACACAAAACAACGTAATTAATTACCAGTCTTCCAGGCATTGTTAGACGATAAATAACGCGCGCCGGGGCCTACGTCCAATTAAAATATTCAGCAAGACAAACAACAATGGGACGAGACTCGGCCGTGTACTCTTGGCCGCCGCTTCCTCCTGCCGCGCTGGCGAGCGTACTCGTCTCCTTCTTCTTGCGTCCCTTTTTCTGCCAGCGATCGCGTACGATTCCGCTATTCAGTAGCTAGATAACGCTTCTGTGTGTTTTTCGCGGTTGTGGTTAACGGAGGAAAAACTCAGTAGACGTAGGGGTTAGAAATAAAACTGCGCTGATCGGAAAGAATCGGCTTTTCTTTAATTCAAGATTAATTATTTGGCAAGATGCAATGGTCGTCGCCGTTAACAAGTGTTCCCGTGTGTATGTAATCTTTTCACGAGCAATTAACCTCAACACTGTAGTTATGATGTTCGGCTAAGTATATGTTTGTAGAAACTTTATTAATACCAAGCGGTTTGTCACTTATACTTGGCTGATTCGTGAATTTTCATGAGGACTTCAGTTGCCTTTAAATAAATAGCGATCATTTTTTTCAAGTCATACTTTTCAGAAGAATCATTAATTTTTCCGAACTTTATACAGTTTCATATTTCATGACTTTCAACATCTCAAATGTTACTTGTCAATCAAAGTATCAAAGAGGCATAATTCATCTTTATAATTTTCAATTAATTCCAGAAATTAGTACCTTTAATGTAACTACACTACAACATTTCTAAATGCCATACATAAATTTACTAAGAACAACTTGGACTACCCTGTATATCTTATCTTCGTACACAGTCGGAGCGGCATCGAACCTGAGGCGATCGCAGAAGACCGCTTCTGGTCACTGACGATCGGCAACCGTGTTTCGCGGAATACGCGCACAAAGCGAACGCAATCGACGAAACCGATCCGATAGAAGAGATCGTTACGCGTGACTCGTAGAAAGCAATCGAACGACCATTGTGTCCTGAATGAATACAATTGGAATGGTGGAACATCTCGTAATTTAGATTGCTGGGAACATCGAGAGAGAGAGAGAGAGAGAGAATTACAGGAATAGCACACACGATGGAAGAATATTGGTACGACTCGGTGGTGATCGAGCGGTGAGCGGAAACGCGCGAAGGAAGCTGTCTGCAATGACGTTATTGTCGATCGTGGTGATCATTTAATAATGATTGGCTGCCAACTACCGCGGCGGCCGATTCTACTGCAAGTTTATCCACAGACACTTTTCCCGCGGCTCGATATTCACGCGTTCGCGCGACTCCTAGACGTCTTGATTACAGGTTGCCCACCAGTTCCCACTTTCTAATGCAACGTATCGCTATGCTTTTTTCGTTTTCGAGTGAAACTCGTATCGACGAAGCCGATAAGCTCGCGCCC
This sequence comes from Bombus vancouverensis nearcticus, assembly GCF_051014615.1. Lineage (NCBI taxonomy): Eukaryota > Metazoa > Arthropoda > Insecta > Hymenoptera > Apidae > Bombus > Bombus vancouverensis. The sequence goes on along the minus strand of NC_134912.1, from coordinate 13,740,972 downwards.
GATCGTCGTGCTTGCGTAACCCTGTTGCCTGTCGTGTTCTCTTGTTTTGATTTGACAGCTGGCACGGCACGTCGCGTTAAGTTATATCGCGCTATGCTACGCTACTTCACGCCGATTGGATCGGCTGATTTCGAGAACGAAAACATATCTTCCGCGCCTTCCGGCTACCGGAGAACGTTTCAGTCGGACGCGACACGGGCTTGGTAGCGCAGGTAGCCACGCGTCTGTCTTTCGAGAGTGACGGCGATATTTCATAACTCACCGGTGACTGATGACCCTATGGAACGCGGTGCAACGGAAATCATGATCTAGTCGAACGGGAACGGCGCGTTGGAGCTTGGCGGGCCGTTTGTAACCGGTGGTGTTTGATCGACGATGACAAATGCCTGCTCCCAAGTAGTAATCGATGGTTGCGATTTTTTCGTTGTTTTTTTTTTTTTTTTGTTTTTGCCAGACAGATGAACGAAGGTGAGAGCGGACCTAATTAAGCGTCTAATTCGTGTCGATGACAGTGAGAAAGTAATTCGGTGCTACGAATTCCTCGCGCTGTGCATCTTCGTATTAGCATACTAAGAAGGCATAGCCAAAGAACAAGTACCTACGATGAGCTCCCTTGATTTTCCCTTATCAGAGACGACCACTCGCGAATGGCCAGAGTAATTGCAGGCAATCGTTCACACGGTTGCGTGGCAATTCGTTTCCCCGGTTGTAACTGGCCGTTGGAAGGAGGAAACGATTTCTTCCAGTATATGTATTCCTTCCAGGATGGCCAGGTCGTGTTTCGTACTTCCATCCATCGCGTTCTCGCTTCGGCTCGCGCATGCCGGCGACTTATCAGCAAGAAATTGCCTCGGAGAAAACAAGGCGCTGCATTCTCGCACGCTCTAACGACGCGGCTAACTTTCAGGGGCAGGAGGGAGCGGTCCAGAGAGAAAACCGTTTTCCCCGCGTGTCCAGAGAATGAGATGCCCAGAGAAAGAGGGAAGAACGAGGGAAGAAAGTGGGAAGGAGTGGCCGTTGAACGCTCGCGTACCACACGTACGCCCATTATTAGACATTAGAAGAAGCTGAGACGGTTCGCGGTTTACCTGCGAATAATGTAAATTCGCTCGGCCATTGTAACGTGGTATAACGTTTACATGTTCACGCAGGCGCGAGTCCGCTTACTCTAACACGCTTCATCTCGCTCGAGCAACGAGTTGCTTCGCAAAGCTCTATCGCTGGTATAATGCGAGCCTCACCTTCATCTGCTATTTTACTTCCCTCCAAGTACAGCTCCCTGTCCGCCCCTGTTCCTCGCATCGGTTCTTCGTCTTCTTTCTCCGGAGTCTCTTCTTTTCATCTTTTCTTCCGCCTGTTCTTCTTCTTCTTCCCGTTGTCCCTCGCTCCGCCTCGTCCCCCATTCCCCCGACTGGCCGCGTTATTTATTGCCAGCAGCGCAACGGCCGCAAAACTTAAAGCCAGTACACGCGTGTACACTTTCTGCGTACGGTTTTTACACCGTGCATTACAATGCGCGCGCATGTACGCATTATACTGTCCGCGTGATTCATTACCGGCCGATCCTCCGGCTGCTTAAGAAAATACGGAAACTATAATTGCGCGAGACTTATGATGCCCGGCTGTACACCATGGCGACCACTCTCGCTTTGCGAGCGAACGAGTGGATAACCGCCAGATAGGAGAGCGTATGAGGAGTGAAGAAAAGAGAGAGAGAGAGAAAGAGAGGCTCGTACGAGCAGCGAGCGTTTATGATCGCCGAGAAACTTTGCGAGATCATATCGCCGGATCTCTTCATCCGTGGAGCCCCGTTCCCTCCATTGAGTCGTCCATTGTCGCTGATTGTGACAGTGCGTAATCGTTGCTGTTTTATTGGTGGTTGTAAAGTAATCAGTCGGTTGGAATGTTTAGTATTTAATCACGTGGACGATGATGTACACAGGTGTATGACTTTACGTGCACGTGTACGTGTATATATACGTCTGTATATACGTATGTACGTATGCATGTGATGCTTCCGTGAACGTTCATAGACGCGTCACTGGTATTTTGTAGGAAAGTTCCTGTTGCCACGGAGGATACTCGTTTGGACGGGAAGCGGTGATTATAGATAAATGTGAGTTTAATGGCCGCAATAATTGCGGTTAAACGTAGCCTGTTATTACCGGCAAGAACGTATTTCGGGGCGACAGAAAGAACAGCCGCTCATGCCGCGTCTTTTATCTTTATATGGGCTGATTGGATTTTTTATTTTTCGATCTGCTCCGTTTCTTTCTCTTCCTTTTTTTTTTCATTTTTCAAAGAGAAGAAAGGAGTCTATTAATCGGCTTTGTGGGAAAGAATGTTCGGGCTCGTGGAAACGTGATCGTTGATGGGCGAGTTTTTAATGGCAAGGTACTGGCAAAGAGCGATCTAATTTTGCTTCAATAGTATCTCTAGCGATCGACAAGAAACCAGCGGACGGTATGATCGTTACGCTGATACAGCATCCTCGCCTCGATTGGTCCCTAATGAAGCAAACTCTAACGCTTGCGAAACGTCCACGCGTAATCCTGGCTGGACACAAATCTATCCCTGGAGCCATCTTTGATAGTCGCGATCTTTCACTCTCTTGGTTGCAGTTTCTTAAGAGTCAATGTGAATGCAAGAAGCAGGGTTTGCTGGGAATATTCAACGCGAGTTTGTTCTTATTCTCATTTAACTTTCGTGGGGAAATATTAAATGTGATTTACGTGTACCAATAAGTACAGGAAAATGTTCTACACGAAAATATATCTACACTTGAAATAGCAAAAATTCTGAAGATTTTAAACCTCGTAATTTATAGATAAGGTCGAATTCCACTGCATCGCTCGATTCTCTCACTCAGCTATTTGACCGCCGACGTGCCTCGATACAAGGACATAGTGTACATATTATTCTGAACAAGACGTAACATTGTCATTAAGAATATTCAGAAGCGTCTAGCAATTATATGACAGATGATGACAGTCCCCCTACCGTTACACAGTGTACATAATACTTAACTCTATCGTACATTTTCACGATGCGTCTATTTATCAACGAAACTCTTACGATACCGTTCGTTTACAATACCAGTGAGTATCAAATTAAGCTTCAACCTAATTGAAAACTATTCTGCGTGGTAGCAGGGGAACGGTAACAGGAGGGCATGGCGCTCGCGGGCCAAACGCGGCCCACGGTGGCGACACAGCCTCATCCGGGCACGATCTAGCCTGCGGATAAGTCGTAAGCAGAGATCTCTCTGTTCTGTTACGTGGCCACGCACACGCACAGGCGCGTATCTGCTCGGCTGTCTGCCCGATTCTTTCTTTCGCTCCATTGCTCTCTTACCATATACCTTTCGCTCGTTCTCTCCTTTTTAAACTCTTACTCCGTCTTTTGCACGCGTACGGCGGTCCCGTCGAGTCATCAGCATTGCAGTCAGGTGCCGCTACTTGCACAACCTGATGAATTCCATCTCTGGAGCCGGATGGAGGAGACCACGGGCCTGAATAGTAGCGGTTTCTATTTTCTGCCATCCCGGTGTGTTCGACCGATTTCATCGGGCCGGCCTCTAGCCTATGTCGATTTATAGTATCATGGCCCATTAGAGATAATTGTTGGGGCAGTGGCTCGAGCGGACACGGACCACGCCACGCTCGTTTTTCCTCGTCATCTAGCCACCAATCCGGACTGGACCGCGTCGATGTCTGCGCTGTTCTTGCACGCGTATGGCCACCTAATACAGGTTGGTTTATTACGTGCGAAATTTTTCTTTCAACTATTTTCCACGTGCGTCTGGTGCACGCTTATTTTACGGTGGCGCCGTGGTGCGACGTCAGGTTCGCCATTAGGAATGCAGCTCCGTGCGATTAAACTATTAGAATGATACGCTGCGTCCCGTCCGTCTCGAGAGTTTCAACTTATCGACGCCGATTTCTTATGTGCGGCGGTCGATGAAAGGAATTTGTTTACAGCTCTCCCATATTCAAAGGAGATTAAGTCTTTTATGGTTTTCGATGTGAATTTTTGGGGATCTGTGACTTGGTTTGCTATTCTCCCAATGAGTACAGGATATTCTCAGAATACAGTATATTCTCTATATCTGTGTATGTATATTACAACAGTTTTAAAACTTTCTATTCATTAGATAGTCTTGTTTAATTTATAGATCATAGATCACTAAGAATCACGATAATACCGGAGTATTTGCTATCTTAATAAGCGTTAAAGCAGTTCCAAGCTTATAATGGACGGTACTATGAACGGAGAAAGCCTGGATTTTGACATTTCATTAATATCGCAGCTGGTATTACAATAAGCTCCGAGAGTACTCTAATCTTAGCGTTGTATTGTCATTAATATTTATGGATTGTCATTAATATCTCATTCTGAAATGTTGAATTTTTCCTTGTCGTTTTTAATTGAGATAGACAATCCTCATTTCCCAGCCCTATGCCTAATTGCAAAGTTATAACGGCAATGATCATTAATTTGTACTCTGTCATAAAATAAACTGTTAAATTTGCATTTTTTTTCAGGGAGATTTTACATCAATGTTTGCAAGGAAAATGCATATTATGGATTAGACATGGGTAGTAGCAGACAATTAACCGCAGCACTAACCATAGTATTTCATTTTTCTTTTTATACCGCTTTTGTTCGCCAGTTCCGCATTAGGAAGGTCTGAAGAATTTTTACATTCATTATTCTAAAGTTATACTTGAACAAACGTAATGAGGATTTTCCGTAATCACTAAAATGTAATGTTGATTCATTAGACGCGAAACCGAATGCAACGGATTGGATTAATCGATCAACTGTACGTCATATCTCTGCCGACTTTTCTTCTATCCTTATCTTCCGCATTTGTTAAACGTAATAGAACGTCATCAAATGTCTCGATGACTAATTATCTACTTCCTTCTGTCCAACTACGATTCGTTTTTGCTAACATACCAATGGTAGATTTGCTCGACGAATCTTCTTCGTTGAACAATGGAACATAACGTTTAAATTCAAAAGAAATATGTAAGATGAGAACATTAAGATAATTTCAGTAGGTACTAAATTTTATTACTGTCATGCACAGATACTGCAACTATTATACGTGTCATAGCATTTACCTGTCCTAAAAACTAAACTATTTCGTCTTGATTGATGAATTTTCTCTAGTCGAAAGTACGAATGTCAAGCAACCACTTTTTTCATCTATGCAGAGAAAGTTTCCAAGGCTAATTTTCGCCATCAACACTCGCCCACATCCAGTCTCGAAACCCAGACACGAAGAACCTAATACACCAGTAATGATACACACATCTAACAATAATTGAACCTTTCTCAACCATGATGCATCCACTCGAACGAACACTTTAAAATTCAATTTTGCTACTCGATTAACTTTATATTTTCCAAATAACGCTCTTTACGTACGATTTACTCAACAGAGAAGAAATCAACAGATCTTACATTTTAATCTCGTTTCTTGCCCCTTTTCCACTAACTTTAACTATTTAAGATAACGTCGAACCAGATTGCCAATCGGTAGTCCAGTTGCGGCTCGGCTATTAATCTTACGCAATTCATCTCGTTCGGCCTGTCCGGTTTATTAATCCTAGTAACGACGAGGCGATTCGCTTTTCCGAGATTCCGTTCGAGGCTAGTTCCACAGCAGAGCAAAGAAATGACATAGTCCAACGTTCCTTCTGTCGTTCATTTTTCTCATCTTGCGGTTCGCAACGCGTGGCGTTCGTATAAATTCCAGCTGTAATTTAGATAATTTCCCCGACTGGTAATAAACTAATGCAAGGGAAAAAGGAGCACCGTGGCCACAATATTTCGCTGGTGCATATAATGAAAAGTCGGAAGGGGAACGGGCAACAAGAACATTTTATTTCTAATTGTAAGAATCGAATGTATCACACAATAGGTCATCGTTAGATTACGGATGATAACGCAATATTTTTGTTAATATAGGTAATTAAAAAAATGGAATCTAATCAAAGATTCGTATTTTACTTCGGATATTTTCTCAGTACACGTCAGGGAAATTGAAGTGGAGTCAATGAAGAGGGTGGAAGATAAAAGGAAGGAGTAAGAGATTGCAATTATCGTAAAATAAGACTCTTGTATCGCGATCGTCAACGAATTCTCGTTAATTCCGGGGAAACTGTATCGAACGGCCAAACCAATAAACGATAACGAAATAACACGCGCGTTACGACTTCCCGTTATTCACCTTTGAAACCGAAGCGACTCTTACGGGATTCCACGAAGAAGCCGAGTTTCATTGCAAATATACACGCGCGTGTACATACGCACGAAAATTTGTCTTACGTGGCTCTCGTCCAATTGTGACGTTTGCCAGAACAAAATTCGATGAAAGAAAAGAGGGAATAAAGGAAGAGGAGAGGATTATAGCAAGGAATGAATTTAAACTCGTGGAAATTAGCAATGTAAACGCGAGGCAACACGTTCTACTTCTACTCTTGCTCACTTTATCGTTTATCAAAGGAATATGCAGATGATGAAAAACGCTGTGTGAAACAGGAAATTGAGACGAATAAATTTACAAATGAAAAAATGTAGAAAAGAAATAGGTAAAATATATAAATAAGTTAACTTTATATCCAATGTGCACTAATATATAATACTTTAGATTGACATTTCTATATCTTAATTTAAACAAATTGTTTCTATCACACTTATATACTAAGCCTGTTATTTTAGTACTCTGAGAAATCAAAAGACACTGTATGAGTATACGTACATCAGTATAATCACGCGCAAAACCGCAGTACGTTTCGATGAAGCAGTTGGCATTGTTGGTTGACAGTAATATTCGAGTGACCATAGAAAGTGCCAGTATGCTTTCCTATTTTCCTCCGTAGCACTTGAAAAGGCGAAACACGGAGTGCAGCTGGAGCGTGCACGCACGCGGCCATGTGGTTACATCCTACTGGTACAACAATTCTCTTAAACCGGCCAGTTTACGTTCCGCGGCAGCCAGCAGCGATGCTTGTAAAGGGGCGACGATTGATTGATATTCCTTCCACGGCTGTCTTTACCCCATACATTTTTACACAGCTTTGTAACGCGGTGCTCCTGGAACAGGGGCGGCCATCAGCCCGAAATGTGCCATCTATTCGGCCGACGAGTGATGCACTCCACGCACCCTCTTCCTCGCTCTTTCTTCCTCTTTCTTTTCTTCGCGCCCATGTGTGCCACCAGCACTTCCGTCTTTCCCTCGTGCATCATGTGACGAAGGAAGATTCTTCGTTCCACGCAGGGAACTTATCCCATCGAGACGAAAGTTTCAAACGAATTCCTCTAATCGGGCCTGGCATCTTCCAGATGACGCTCCTCTTGTCTCGTGACAGATTTAAAATCCGTTTTCGTTGTGGAGACGAGTTCTGGATGTTTCTTAAGTAGTCGTTTCTGGGTTATGGGTGGCATGGGGTTTTGTTTTGGAAATATGGATAAAAATAGAAACGAGAATAGAAGTGGTCAATTGGAGCGCCGATGGATCGACGTTCGAGTTTGAATCGGTTGTTTATCGAGTTACTGTTCTACTGTTTTACCGAATACTTTTGGATTGTTTGTTTGAATGATCAATTGTTTGAGATAATGTACAAATGTACTACAATTAGAGTAGCTCTCATATTTCAGGTTTCATAGCACAGCATTATAAGTTCTACTGTTCGTAACTATTCGATTGGCTTCCGAAACGAATAAATGCTACCTGAATAGGTTGTATTTGATATACGTAGAGTTGCAACGAAAGATGTAATAAGAGAAGTGTTTATTTCAATGAACATATGATATCGAGAAAAGCCACGGATCATTACTCATATTCTACAATAAAGCCGAGGTAAAATGCAAAAAGCCCTATCTTTCTATTAATTACAAGCAACATCGTACATCCTCGTAAAACAGCGCACACGATCATCGTCCTCGCGAGGAATGTCCTTAGAGGCAATCCACGCGTTCGACTTCCCGCGCTCATTTCTTTTTCTCGTATCGGTTGGATAGAGAAGTTTAGCGCATTAATTACATGGAAATGATATATCGACTGAGAACTTATGCGACAGCCAGGCCAGAAAGGGTTCATTAAATCGGGTGTACCGTGGAAAAAAGCCGTAATTGATTCGCGCGTTTCCCGTGATTTATATGATTTACGCCGTTCATTAAGGAAGCGTCAAATAACTTCACGCGGCCAGTATCACGGCACTACGAACAGCCACGACCAACAAATGCAACACGATCTCTGTCGCTTGAATAGCATTCCGAACGCAACGAGAGAAAGAGAGAAGGCGAGAGTGAGAAAAAGTTTTAGGTCGTTCTGTCGCGCGAAACGTGTTCCCTCGAACGCCGGCATCGCCGCTCGTATACACGGGGATTCACATGCAACGAGGCGAACATTGCATCACCGTGGACTCGCCACGGCCTTATACGTTTCTTTGCTTCCACTGGCTTCCTACATCTCGTGATAACGTGCTTATAAGGCTCGATCTTCGAGAAACCCGGCCCCGACGTAGCGAGCGCGCCGATGCCGAGCAGAATCGAGCTCGCGGGCAAGACGTCGCGCGTCCAGCATCGCTACAATTGTAACTTCCGATTTCTTCGGCCGATAAATTATGGAAACTCAGCTCGTCGTCGAGGGACGAGCCCCAGCGCAAACGAACCGGCCACGTTCGTTCAGACTCAGCCACACGCTTTCGTAAAAGTAAACGTAAGTACTCGCAACACGCACCTGTACAAGCGACAGACGCGGGACAAACCTTAAGCGTACACACGTGCGATCGCGTTTCGCAACCGTGCGCCGTGTTCGCGGATACGGTAATGGGAAGGTGGATTCCTATTCGAATTGCCAACAGTTTCTTGTTTTCGTGTACCTTTGCTAATATTGTTGTTGACTCTAGACTTTTAAGCGTTGCGGCTTGGCAATTTTGTTTTGATGAAAATCAGAAAGATTGCAATGGAACTATTAATAAATTTGATAAATAATCGTTGTTTGATAATTGTGTCTTATAATGCGGGAAAATAGAAAGATTGCCGTGGGATTTTTTACGATTTAAATTTAAGAAATTAAATTGCAAATATGCAGCCTGAGTCGCGTAACGTGTTACGAGTTCGATTTGTTTCTCTTAATTAAATGAGACAGAAAGTATCATATCAGAAACATCGTTACTTTGCTTCATTATTTAACGAGCACACGATACACTATACGATCTCATTATCAATTGTAGAAAGTTTACGAGACCGAAACCATTCTCTAAGTCGTAAGTAGTTTTCAACACTGTGTTTCCGCTATTTAATATCTGTAATTGTTGACTTGCCTATACCGTATTTCTTCACTAATGAAGCTGCATTCTCAAGTACTACAGTTATTTCGTATTTAATTGCAATAGTTAGCATAACGCGTTTCCGTCTTGGCGACATTAGACGTACCTGTGGTACGATTATGTAAACGATTCGGCTCATAGATTTAAAATAAATCATATGCCTATATAGATGGATTATTGGATAAAAGTTTGGAACCACTACGCATTTCGTACGACCTAAGAAGTTAGAAATTAGTAACAAAAAATTTCTAGTAATGCACGTACAACGTTCGAACGACAAAACCTTCAAATCACAGTGTATTCATAAAAAAAAAGAAAATATATATATTGCAATAATAAAAGTTCCACTCCATCGCTCGAAGCGGCGATCACCGGAATCGATGTTATCAGACCAAACATTGCTCATCGAACTTCCTTCGTCGAAAGGTAATAAACCGCCTGAACGCGAATGACAACGCGTTCTTTGTGGACGAAACGGCGGAAAAACGGCGAGAACAGGAAGGACTCGTAGTCACCGCGTCCTGTGGAAGGCCAGCCTTCCGGCGCGCAGAGTTATTTCACTGTCGAGGAGTCGTAAGAGAGTGCGAAGGATATCTGGCAGACACATTTCTACGGTCGGGCCGTAAAGCCGGCTAACAGTGGCGCAGCAAAGTAAATGTTATAACAAACACGGTGAGCAGAGGCCGCGACGCCCCGCTATTTAACATTATTTAGTTTGCTTTGTGGACGTTTAAACAGTGCCTGCCTACTTTTTGTATGGATATTTGATGTGGCTCGGCCGGCCTCGAACCCGGGTGTGTATATAAACGAGGATCGCGTGTTTGTTTTCTAGGAGGCACTGCTCAAGCAAGGATAGCCCTATCGTTCTCTATGCATACGTTACGCTGCGCGTGTATGCGCTACTATGGAAGTCGCGTCTTTGGCATCATCATCGTCGCGAAACGGTGTTTAACACGTTTGGCATCGAGTATGCTTTACCTGGACATTCATTTGCACTTGGCTCGGTATTTTGCATTGAGAAACACAACTTTAGTCCAATTGACATAAATATCATGGATATAACGTAACTGGCACGAATTGCATGGTTTGATTATACGGTACGATTGACATAAATTAATAAATTAATAATTTATGTCGTTAATGTCGTAGATAATCGCTATTTTCTTTCTTTTTTTTTTAACTAGAATATACGATATATAGTTTCAAATATAAGGTGACGTATGTCGACTATGTTAAATTTGGAGTGAGTGAAATATTTCCACGTGTTTAATAAGGCGTGGTCAATACGATTTCTGATTAGATACAGACAAGATATCGATGGTTGTAAAACCGTACGAGATAATATTATCACGTTACGGAAAATTCAAATAGGAAGCGAGGTAAAATGTATTGATCTTTTGGTATATCGTTTTATTTATATTTGCTCGTACTCGATACAGCAAGCATGTTAACAACGCTCAAAGGACTGAGGGACAGAATGTATTTCTTTGTAACTTTATTTTATGTCGGACAATTTCCTTATTTATTCCCAGTTTGATTCTTTTATATTGATAAAATAAGTGTAAATATCATGCATCGACGAAGTAACATTAAGATCTTGATCTTTGAAAATTAGTTTACTGTCAGACAAGCTATAAATCAGCACTTTCGAACAGCACATATTTTATTATAATTCGCATCGTTAGATACTGCATGTCACTTTCGAAAGTCTATGGTTAACGTGAAACAGCGAAAATCAGTTTGATACTTTCTCTGCCGGATGAAATATCAGTCGCTTTACACCCCCGTAAATACCTATCATTTCCTTTATATTTTTGTTCCTACACTGACAGAACAGATACAAAATCTAATAGTGGTATTTTACACGGCTCGAAAGATCCCTGCGAGTTTCGAAAGTCTCCTGTTCTTTGAATTGAAAGAAACAACGATTGCTAGGTAACGGGATCTTATTTCTAGGCCCACACTTTCTTTTCTTGTACCATCTTCTTCATTTCGTATCGGACAATACATCCATTCGAAGACAACTTGAGTATAATCTGTTTCAAATCAGATAACTCGATTTGTACGAACACAAACTTAAAATCAAGTTACTCGAATTCGCTTGATCGAGTCTGAATTTCACCCCTTATGAACAATTTGGCTATACGTTATCCGTATATTTTTGCATAAACAAAGGTTCTCACAGTTATCTATTGAAGTTCCATTTCGTTAGTGAAAATACAAAATTGTCAAAGAGTTAGTTATTCACCAGACATATTCGCGAACAGGGAGCGTTTGAAGAAGAATCAGAGAACTGCTGGTCTGGGAAAGTAGCGGCTCTTCCGATTCGGAACGATAGCGATATATTTTTCCCCCGATGTAAAGAACGCGGCTGGCCGTGACCGGGGGAAGATTTACACGCGTATTAAATTACCCCGCGACTTCGTGACACGCAAAGCGGCCTTTTCTGGGTGGAGCGGCACGACGAGGCGTGTTTCGTTGTAAGAGTGCCGCGGCTCGTTGTCCGGGAGAGCATAGAAATCAAGATAGAAAGCTCGTGTATACCTGGAGACGCCGGAGACAAATGGTTGTGACGTACGGCGCGGATCCTCTCTCTCTTTCTCCTTCTTTCTCCGGCTCTCCGCTTAAATCACACCCGGAATATTTACGATACGGCGTATCACGTTTCAATATATCTTATTGTAGTCGCGGCCCGCATCCCCCGGAACGAAAAAATCGTTTATGTAACGCGTCATATTCGCTGCTTCCCCCTGAGAAATTAACGGTGTCGTGTAATGATTTTTTATACGCGATTGTAGAGTTTAAAAGTTGAACTAAATAATGAACCATCATCCACCATTTACAATTAGTTTCCGATCTTAAGTTGTTTCTTGGTCGGTATCAAATTGATATGAGGGATAAATAGGAATTCATACAAATTCTCGAAATGTTGAACTACACCGCCGATTCGCAACTTTTCGGAAGAATATCAATATATTTATTTTTGACCGATCTTCGTTTCTTCACTCACTCGATCATTTAACATTATCACAAAAACATTTTAGAAAACAGAAGAAATGATTTTAGAAACGTTTGCAATAACCTTCGCTTAGAGAATATTATTTTAAACAAAAATGTCCTTTTGCAATGTACCAGATAAATAATTATAACAAAGCAGAAATTATACCTGCCACTTTCGTTCACATTGTAACGAAAGCGTTAATCGCAATCGTGAACCGTATAATAAAAAGAATTGTTTATTTCCATTTAATAATACCTGTTAGTTCTGACCACCGCGGTCGGAATGAATACGCGACTAATTTCATTAATTCGATCGAAATGACCATGATATTATATTGGAACAGGGATCGGTATTCGTTATTAACGAAAGGAAAATAGAGCTCTTGTTACGAAACACATCTAAATATGGAAGTGGTGTGTCATGATAGTTGACGTTGTGCAGTACGAGAAATTAACCTTTTGTGGTATTAATTGTACGTTCTTGGGTAGGATTGATTTGGATCGAGGAATTTCAGGTTTCTTGAAATATTGGGTAATGATATAAATTTAATTTCCTTCGGAGTTTAATTGTCACCAAGTAAAAAAGGCACGAAGTTTCTTTATCTGTCATAGTATCAACGATCGATCGTTATCTCAAAATTCAGATCCAAGCAAGTACATATCTACAAAATATAAAAACCCAAGGAATATACCGACGTTACGGAAATCTTTCATAAAGCTTTCGCAACGAAGGTGTCAAATTAATAGCGATTCTAAGCACGAAATACTCGACAAAGAACGTTTCCCTTTTAATTCACCAGTTTCTCGTTACAGAAGGCGCTCGTTTAAGAGCAAAACATAAATTCGTATACCCGGTTCCGAAAACGTCAAGAAACGAGCGTCCATTGAACGCAAGGATAGCAGGCGCCCGCGCTCGTTACGCGCAAAGCGTAACTGTCAGGAAAGGAGGCAACGTCTTCCGAATCGGTGAAGTTGCGAACGGCACGGCGGCAAGAAACGCAGTGCCGTCAGTCCACGTTATAGTTGGCGTTCCGCGGTGCTACCGTAACGGGGTGCAGTTCTAGAGACCATTCTCGCGTTACGCAAACCCTCATTAGACATCCTATTCTCGAGCGCGATTTAATCGAACCGCGGCTGCGTACTCGCTCACCGCGTCCGGTCCTTTTAACCTTTTCTTGTAAATGTAGTACAGATATACAGGATGAATCTTAATTTATGGTACAAATAGGATGAAAAAGATTGTCTGACTCGAAATAAGACCAAATCAGAAATAATCAAATTGCGTTGGAAGCTTCGTTTTCGTGAAAAGTGTCGCGTAATACTTGTCTGATCATTGACTACCTATTTCACTGCATGTGTCTGGCTAACAAATTCTTAATAATTTCATTGCACGGTTTTATGGGTCGCAGAAAGCTATGAATTTCTCATTCTAACGAGTCTTTTATATCTAGCGTAGTGTTAGGAATTGTAGGAAAAATTGGAAAACATCATTAAATATTGATATACCATCTCAGAAAATGAACCATAAAATAGGAAAAAAAATTGCTTAACGTCTGTACCATGTATAATACATTCTCGTAACTCAACGATTGGACGTGATACATCAGGGAATAGTTAGTTTTGATTTGAGTAAAAGAGCCGAGGAGGGACCTACTTTCTATCGTAGTTAGCCTACTATAACGCTGCTCGAGTATCCGGCAGCGCCCCGGGCGATACTCTCGCTTTGAGACGAGCTCCAGAGAACTCGGACGAAAGCACGATGTTCCTTGTCTACATCGTGTCCATCCGTTGTCGGTTTCCCAATATACGTTGAGTTTACCAGTCTTGCTTTTTCTATAGGCTAGGATAACTTTATTAAGTGTGATGAATATAATTTGCAATAGGTGTGCTGCGATGTTTCTCACCGTGGAAATTTATCGACATGGTGTGAACTCACACTAATGTTCTAAACTGTAAATATTCATGTTTATCAAGATAATTTTCGAAAAGAATGGGACCATCATTTTTCAAATAGAGTTATTAATAGAATTGTTCAAGGATGTAATAAATCAATACATCGAAGATCGATCTTCTGAATATACAATAGAACATGAAAAATATTTTTTAGACGTTCAGGAAAAGTAAGATGTCTTTGCATATTCAGTGCTGCGAATAATTGTACGCTCAAATACATTTTTTGTTTTATTTATTTAATATTTCGAAGGAACTGATCATGCTTTGGTATGTTAAATAAAAGTGTTTTCGTAAAGGATAAATTGAACGTTATAGGATATCAGGAGATGTTACGTGGCGAATTATGACCTTTCATTGAATTTTTCATTGAATTCATTTTTCAAAGTCATTTTTCATTGAATTGAATTGAAATGGAAGACAAAAAGACAATCTTTTCAATAAGACGATGCTCCTATTCATACAGCCGCCACTACGCACAAGTGGTTTCAAGATTTCCGAAAAGATTTATTATCATGACCAACAATGAATCCTGATTTGAATCCGATCGAGAATCTATGGTGGATTCTAACGAAAAAAAGTTTACAATCAGGAGAAGTCACCTATAGAGAGTATCGTTGAACTTAAGAAAAATATTGAAAAAAATCCGATTCAAAACGAAATTTAAATAAGTTAGTGGATAGCTAAAGCTATAAAAGTATAGCTAAAAATTAATCAAAAACAAAGGAAAATTCACTAAATATTTCATGAAAACGCAACGAAATAACAATGAGTTTATATTTACCAATGGCCAAAGACACGATCTTAAGAGGAAATTTAATTATTAACAAACTTCAAAAGAAGATTTTTGTTTGTTGCACCTTCAGTTTTATTTTATATTCAATATTTCAAATATAACTCAATTTTTGTTTTAATATTATGAAAAATCTAAAAACAGGATTGAGTTTGTAATTCACAGCACTGTACATATTTCAATCGTAACTTTAAGAACCAGTCGAATTATACGCTTCTCGAATACGGATAAATCGAACTCGACCAGCGAACAAATCACCAAAATCGAGGACGGATGACCTAACGAAGATAATGCCTAGTGGCCAGAGAAGCACACGCTGGTTATTTCCGATTCACGGTGCGCACGAGCTTGCCAGTGTCAGATGGTCGCGTCGACGCTGTACCGGCGAACGAGACGGAAAGTTGCGTAACGACTGGCATCCACGTGCTGGAGATCACCGACGACGGTGGATGCCCTTCGTGGAAACCTTGCCAAGGGTTATCGCGAGTACTTCGCTGACTGAATGGTTAATTGTCGACGAATGGAGGTACACGATGCTTGGAAGCGATACGGTGTACAGATTCGGCCCCAGCCACTGTCCCGACTGCTTTTTGGATTGATGCATTTTGCTCGTGGAAGCTTTTGTTCGCACAGAGGAATGCAAACTGCGAATGGAGATGTATCATTTGTGCGGTTTTATATCTACTGTTTTGCATCTGTGTTTGTAGAATGAAGGGAAAATAAAGACAGTGATATACAGGGTGTTCTGTAACTGGCGGTACAACCCGGTAAGGGATGATTCTTCGTGAAAAAGTTAGTCGAAAATGTGGACTGAACTTTTTTCATATATCGCTTAGTTTCCGAGAAAATCGAGTTTGAAAATTTGTCGAGTACACTTAAACTTGGCTAAGTATTGACTAGGTATGAGTAAACAATCAGTAGGAGGTTATTCTACATGGGAAAATAAGTAAGAAATGTAAATTAAATTTTTTCCATTAAAGGTCTTATGTTGAAGAAAATAAAGTTTAAACATGTTTAGTTAAGAACAAGTCTAGTGTACACGCATGGTACATTTTTAGATTTATGTTTCTCAAAGGTAAAGCGACTCACGAAGAAATTTTAGTTGACATTCTAGTGTCATCAGTGACCGAACACTCAGTATTGTCGTAGACAATGTATATTTTTATACATTGAAGACATTGAAAATTTGAAAGTTTCTGGTATTAGAACGATCATCCTGTAGACCTAATTGAACATTATTGAGTCATTTAGCGCCATATGTTATGCCAGAGTACACTTACGAGTAGCTGAAAAATTAATGACTTAATCAGAAAAGAAACCTACGAATCACAATACCAGTAGCAATTCCAGTTACAAAACATTCCATCGCTTTACGCAATTTTCTCTGCTAATTAAAACCAAACACCTTTGCAATAACTCCGACTACAAGTATCCTGGGTTTGACAGCTTGCGTAAATCGAAGCGTTTCCACTTGTTCTAGTTGTCTAGCGACGAGGGGAGAGGCGTTGAAAAACAAGAGAAGGGAGGGGAAGGGAAGAACGTTAGAAACGCTATTCGCGAATCGCAGCCTCGATCCGACACCGCTCGCCATTATAACCGGATCAGGCATCGTTTCGTGGCTGAAGTTAATCCAGTTGACGAAACCCGATCCACGGCGCGGCACGGCGTTCCATTTACGCGCAACACCGACAATCGATTTCTGCAACACATCCACAAATTTCAGAATCGGTCGCGTGTCCGATCCTACCTGTTTTTCTGGTTCGTGTCGTTCACTTGTTCCTTCGACTCTACGTGTGTATAAGTAGGTGCTTGTGTACTCGCGTCGTAAATACACTAAGTCTGAGTGGAATTTGCGAACCGAGAAGTATCAACGTGTACCAGGGATACATTAGCTGGATTCAAGTGAAGGGACGAGGGACGAATCCTGAAGAACACGAAGGTGTAAATGGAGTTTTAAGATTGATGTGGGTGTGAGCCACAGAGGATTTCGTCGATATGAATATGCGTATGATGGTTAAGTAGTCATAGAGAAGATTTAGAGTTAAATAGAATAGAATTTTAAAGAGCAACTTTTTTTAAAGAAAAATGATACAGCAGAAGGAGATTATCAAAGAACTAATTCAATAATTAATTTATTCGTAATGATTACATTTTAAATAAAAACATAGTAGATGCAGCGTAATCTGTACATTGATTTGTTTGTAGTTATGTTCCGTCTGTGTACTTTGCAATTACGTACTTGAATGGAGTTGAACAGAAAGTCTCACGAGGTGTGTACACTACGTTAACCCTTTGATCCCTGTTCCAGCACATATGTCCCTTGAGATGTTTAGAATGCTCTTACGTGGCATTATCATGCAAATAGTCATGGTATTTAACTATAATAGTAGGTTATAATCAGATTCAAAGGGTTGTCAAAATATTGCCTGAATAGTAACGTTGCTAAATATAATCCTAACAAATACGTGTCCGTCTTGTCGTGTTAATTATTAATTAATATCTATTGATCTATCTGTATCAAATTGCTCGCATTTCCTTACGAAAAATTATAGAAGATCAGATTTCTCACAATTCCTATTGAAAAATTATTCTCACTAAAATACAGAATACCGAAATTTTTGGTATTGTATATATTATTTATGTTCATTATCACGAATAAATTACTGTTACTGCTTGTCCGTGACAAAATGTGTCTTAAAATCGACTTTAAGCAGAAGGTAGCACTCGTATAGTCACATTGTGCTCCGTTGCATTCCTGGAGGCACAAATGTCGGAATGTCAAGAAGAAAATCACTCGGAGGAAGCTCGGGCGAGGCAACGACAGCGGTAACGCAATGCACGCAGACATCAATGTTAACAGAGTTCAGTTGATGGAAAACCGTTGGTATGCCCGGCAGGCCACAAAAGCCATTTCAACGACCACAATGCTCAGCGCAGGCGTGCGCGAGCACAACGATACGCGTGCAGGCCCGCTCGTCTCGTTTAGATGCGCGCAATATGCGCGCCACCGCAGACTCGCGGAAAAATCCCCGAGGAAAGCAGCGGAGTAACCGCACTTATTAAGACGTCGTGCCTCGGCCGGAATTTAAAGTAGCTGCCAGTGGTCGGGCACGAGCTGATGGTCTGCCCCTAGCGACCTTTTCTACCGTTGCAACCGCGTCTCCCCGCTTTGCTGCTCGCGAAAGGGCTGGAAAACGAAGGGACCGGTTCCGATTTACGCGAAAATTAATGTTCTCATTAGAATCCCAATGATCAGTCGGATGACTCCGAATGTAAGGGGCTGTGAGATCGTTTCGAGGTGACGTTTAATGGTATCCTTTGCTAGCGTTTGCATATCAGCACAGTTGAGAAGAAAGCCTCTGAGGCGTGAGGACGCGTGAGCTCGTGTTGTAATATAGAAGCGCATAAATTTAGTGAAATGTCGACTGATTTAATGTCATTGATGTTACATATACGAAGCATTGGAAGTTACGATTTGTAAATTGTGCGCTGTCAAATTCATTTTGCGTCGTTATATTTTCGATATAACGATGGTGTGAAGGATTCAAAGAAGGAAAAGCAATTCGGAATGTAACATCCTATTCTGTTTCAAAGTATTCTACCTAATAATTGCAAGTATCATTGAAATCGCATTCTCAATTTATTAATCTACATTCAACAAACGCACTTAACTCACTTTTCAAAAAAATCAATTCCAATCAAAGAATCAGAAAAGAAGCATCCTTCCCTTATTAAGTACACCAAGTACCAGGCAACCAAATCTTCATCAAAGCTCCACAAACTTCTCTCACCCTCTCTCATCAACCATCTCCGAGGCACGTTTACAAAATACAATATCGAAAATAAGAAAGATGCGCCGAGAAAAAATCAGGGAGCGAAAAAGGAGCGAAAGTTGAAACCCTACAAATGAGAGGAGAGGGAATTTAGGAAGCGACGTGTCCATGGCCGAAGCATCGGTGCGGCGATCGGTCAGCAAAAGGGACGAGCAACGGAGGGTCGCCGTTCGCGATGGGGTGAGTCGCGAATTTCTGAATTACTGGAAACAAATAGCGGGAGGGAGTGGCGCAACGTCGAAACGATACGAAGCTACGCGTGGACCAACGAATATACACAGAGAGAAAGGGAACAAGGGAGGAAGAGGAAGGGAGAAGAACCCCTTTTTGGTCCGTAGGTGGGTACGTGTCTCGGTTCGCGTAGCCGATGGTGGGAGATTTGGGGCGGTGGAGAAGAGAACGGCTGGGAAACAGGAGGGATTCGAAGACCCGGGTGAAAGAGGGACAGCCCGTGTCGTGTCGAGGAAAGAGAGGTAGAAACCGAGGGACAGAGGGAGCAAGAAGTGCGAGAGAGGACTACGAGGAATGGGACGGGTTGGAGGAGAGAGGCTGGGACCAAAGCGGCGTACACGGTAGCTCACATCAAAGAGTCGTCTTAATAGAAAGCCTTAGAGGCGTTTGTTCGAGTCTCCTCATCTGACTAAATATTCCTGGCTGACTGAGGAGATATCGGCGGGCCAAGATACACAGAGCGCGCCGCGCAGATCTTACGTATAGAACAAACAGCCGCGCGCGCCCGTGCCCCGGGATTACGGCTTCCGTTCCCCGTGTGCCTCCTGGGTAACGATCGCTCTCTCCCGCATAAGTTTCTCCGAGTTTCTGCAATCTGCGTGTATACATATCGGGAAGCCGGGGCTTCGACGAAATCCCCGATAGCCGTGTTTCGCCGCGGATAGAGAGAAACAGAGACCGCGGATGGGATGAATCTATACATATAAGGCAGCATGGAGCGTGCTAGCGGGAACGCGAGCACACCAACACTCGGGGGATGAGGACCGTCTTTGCTGTCTCTCCCTCCTGCGTGCGACGATATCGCGAAGAATTCAACGGACAGACGTTTCGCCAACAAGCAAACGAGCTCGATTCTCGGCTAATTGATAGCGTTCTGTAAGATCGGTAAACATTCAACGTCGAAGAGTTTGGTTCTTGGTACGGCGAAGAAAGTTTAGATTCGTTTGATATATGATTGTAGAGGAGAGGTAACTCTTGATTGTGTTATGTAGGCTGTTGGAAAAAAATTTAAGAAAAATCGACCACAATTATTGCCAACTATGTTCAAAATGTTTAGATTAGAGAATGGATGTTTACCGAGCTAGGGGATGTTTATTTGTTCGGCTAAAAAAACAAACCAATTTATGCTTGTTGGAACTTGTAAGGTTAAAAAGAGGATAATGGTAATGATAATAATGACAGTAATAATAGTAATAACATAATTTAAACAAATATACGTGTAGTGAATAGAAATATAGTATAATAAGCAAACGTATAAAGTTTCTCCATTTTTACATAGTTAAAAACACAGTACATTTACGATTGATAATGATAGTAATTATTCAACAAATATAGCAAGATATACTCCCAGATAAAAGCAAGTGAATAGCCTTAAATTAAACGTAAAGTTGCAAGAGATGGAAACAGAAATAAAAGCGAAAGTTGTCTTCTTTTGAATGCCAATTCGAATCGACAGACTTGACCTTTCTACCTTCTTCATCGGAAAAATAATCGACTATTAATTTTAATTACACCTAATCAATCTTTGATAGAAATCTTGTAGTCACAATATGTACAATGTCAATGTGTACAATTTTTCAATATGCTAATAAGTCACGGTGTATTCTATATTATACACTTAATACACGTGCTCAATTAATTTCTTTAACAAGCGAGAAAAACATTTCCTTTGCTAAAGAAATTATATATTCAAAAATCTTAATGTAGGAATTATAAAGATCTTTTTTCTTATTGTTGCGTGCCATGGTTCTTACCACGCATTAATTACTTACAATCACCTTCGTTAATTCTGTAATTCTAATTTCTAAAGACGATCCTAAAATTAATTCCATAAAAAGTCTATCTAAGCTACATACGTATATGCTAATCAGCCTTTCTCTGCCATTTATAGAGAACTGTTTCAACGCAAAGACTTTGCCCCAAGAATATTCACATACCTTCCTCGTTCATCTTCCTATCGCCTCAATTTCACAGTACGCGTCCGCTCCCGTTGCACATTGTCGATTAATACCTGCGGATATGCGACCGCATATCCGAACGCGGAGCCGTGTTTGATTGATTTAAATAGCTCCCCTTATCCTCTGACAGATATAAATGAATCGGATGCGTCCGTTACTAAGCGCCATACAGATGTAATCCTTTAAAGGGATATTCGGCCTGTGTTTCGCTTCGGTTAAGCTGTACAAATAGACGTGGGATGTTCGCAATCAGCGTTGGCCTCTCTCCGGACCGGCGGGTTGGGTCGTCGGCTATTTATAAATGAATCGTCGCGCGGGACACACCCCTCGGCGAATCAGCATCCTTCCGTTTATTATTCGAACGGTTCAAGGACTATTCCCCATTATATCCTTTCCGCACAAGCCTTGTTCCTTTTTCGTCGTGGTTGATACGGTCAAAGCGCGATTCGTCGAAAAGACGTCGAATCTTAACGTCAATGACGACCGATCAAACGGGAGTTGCGTGAACGACTTCGTTCGAAAGAAATTCGACAAAAACTCAATTCACCGTGAAACACCGTGGGGATGGATGAAATACATTGCAACCGAAATCATGAGACTTGTATCGATTTTAAGACAATAAGAAAAAGAGTGTATAGTACGTGTAATGGTATAGTAGTGTGTATGTAGGTCAATTTGATCAGGATACTCGGAGTAATTGTTGCACCCAGGACTAATTACACCAATCTGGCAAACAAGAAGACTCTAAGTCTTTAATTCGAGCATCCGCGGAGGCAGGAACATTACGGTTAACAATTATTCGAGCACGAGCCAAGAGGTTGGCTTGTGAATTTAACAAGATCTATCAGTGCCTTGCTCTTCGTTCGTTGCTATCCCGCCCCTCCCACAAAGCAGGGGCGCACTCCAGTTCTCGCAAAGATCTTACTGCGAATCATCGTGCCAAACGACCTCGTCGGTAACGACGAAGCTTCCGTCGCTTGTTTGTACGCTTACTTTGCTCCTCTTCTCTCTGTGTCTCTGTCTCTGTCTCTTCCTCCCTCGTTCATCTTGTCTACCCTTCCGCTTCTCTCATTCGCTCTCCCGCTTCGAATCTTCCGCCATTGTTTAAATACAATTTTGTCGT
Source organism: Bombus vancouverensis nearcticus (assembly GCF_051014615.1). Classification (NCBI taxonomy): domain Eukaryota; kingdom Metazoa; phylum Arthropoda; class Insecta; order Hymenoptera; family Apidae; genus Bombus; species Bombus vancouverensis. The sequence continues at coordinate 13,718,737 of NC_134912.1, read as the reverse complement.
TTACTAATTAATGCGCTGTACATCAAAGAAGATGTTTATTGGTTCATGTGATACTAAAGAGACGGTAACGAAGAGGTAACTCGCTAAGGGAGCGGTTGAAGGAGTGACGAAGGGTGGCAGGGGCAGAGGAACAGGTTTGGGGTAGAGGCAAGAGGGCGGGGGGTGGTTCGAGGCAACGAGAGACGCCGTACGCCCATGAAAATATCTATATAGAATGCTGCAAGTGGTGTTCCTTCTCCCACCGGTTGCCGCTCTTGTTTGCAGCTCTCCTTCTTTCTCCCCGTTTCTGTTTCCACCCCCTTGTCCCGGTTCTCCTCTCTGTTCCTCTCTGTTGCTCCATCCTTTTATCCCCGACAAACGACGCCAGCCACCCACAGACTCATCAGCTAACTCTGTTTCAGAGTTACAGGACTTCTGCTGCTTTCCTGCCATCTCTTTCTCGTATCCCGGCCGTGTCTCGCGCTTCACGGACCTCGCCTCTCGCTCGAAACCCGGTATCGTGCCGCCGAATCAGCCGTAGTTACCTACGGTAGTTCTCTCCCACTCTTACTCTCTCTCTTTCCCATCCCTTTCTATCCATCGAGTCGTCGACGTCAAACGAAAAGCAGCGAGGTACAAACATCGTCGCAGACGTAGAAGCAAACGCCCGGTAGGCGTTCGTGAGTCGGCGGACGCGGAAACCGACCAACTTGTTTAAGCGTGTAATTTGAGCGCGACCTTACTCCCTCTTGTCGCTGTTCAATTCGATAATTCGTCCGCCTCGACTTTTGTTCGTCCTTTGGAATTGGTACAGGGTTGGGAATACGAAAGTAATGGATGATAGCAAAGGAGAGTAGCCAAGCTCCGTGTGAAGTTTGGTTTACAAATCGAAATTAAGGTGTGTTGTTTAAATAAAAATAATACGAACAAACATGCACGTATCAATAAAGTATGGAGCAGACAGAAATGATTACAACTCGCCATAAACGTTCGTCTGAAATTCCAGTTCACACATATTTTTCCAAGAGAATCTGTTCAGTTCGATATCCTGTATACTAGTTAAATGATTCGAACAGAAATACCAACGACCGATGAAATAATCTGTGCAAGATAATCCCTGCTCATAATCCTTCGTCCACGCTCGCGATCGGTGCGCAATGAAGCATGCGCGATCAGCAAGAAATTCCACGCGACATTGAACGTTCCTCGTCGAAGTAGATACAGCGTACTCGCAACATGTCTCGAGAAACGCTTATTAAGCCTATCGGCCCTCGCTACCAATCGACTTTCTTACACGATGATGCAGAACCCAAAGCGGATCGGTTCGCTTCGCGTTCAGATGAACTCGTTCATTGGCGCGACCACCGATCCGACGTCGTTTTTCTTTCACGGTACGCACTGGGATCGCCGTTCGATCGACTTGACGCGGAATACTCTGGAGCGTCATGTAAATTTCTCGCGTGACGGAGCAACTGGATCGTTACACCGGCGCCGCGACGTGTATGATACGTCTCTTGGTTCTTCTCCTTCTTTCTCGTCGAGGAATTCCAAATGGACGAACAGAAGCGTCTCTTTCCGCGCTCCACGCCCTTTCCCTTCCTTTTCACGCTGATCACTATCCCTCCGTTTTAATCTTTCTCTGTCTTTCTCTTTCGTCTCGTTTCGCTCATTAATTTCCCGTTCGCGCAGAGAACAGTGAACCGGGTCAACCGCACAATGCGCAACACCTTGCCTGGCATAATGCAAAGGGGTGGATTAGAAAATGCAATCTTTCCTAATGGATCAGAACGAGGGGGGAAAATGCGGACGAGCGATGATACAGGGCGGGAGGGGAGGACAGAGAGTACAGGGGGGAGGCATAATGAATGCGGGGATCATAGCGGTGGTAACGTGACGATATAAAGGAGGCTTAGAAAGCCCGATGGAACAAAAGCAGCCGGTGATTGATCAGCCCTCTAGATGCAGCCTGTTGATACTACCGTTCGAGAGCCGCCGATCCATAGAATTCCCGCCGGCCTCGAACGGGAACGAGCCGCGGACCGCCGATAAAAGAGGCCCGAAAAAAGGGTAAGAGCGCGAGGGAGGTCGAGAGGAAGAATTGAAATCGAGAGGCAAGTTCGAAGGAGTGGAGCGAAAACAGAGAAAGAAGAGAAGTAACCGAATGAAATCGCATAGTGATATGAACGATACCTGACTTATTACTGTCTGTTCTTAATTCCATACCCATCAGGTTTACTAAAGTATTGGAAAAATATTAAGACATCTAACATCTGTGTGGAGAAATTAATTTAATAGAACTTCCCAATTGGCCGTAAACTAATTTCCTTCTGACAAAACTAAGTCATAATTTCTCCGTTTCCCACGAAAAATATATAATACAAACCAAAATCGCGCAAAATATAAGAGATATGTCTCGTGAACTGCCTCGATACGGAATGGAAAATCAACGAGTCCAGGAATACCCTTCGGAAAGGAAAAAAGTAAACGGTGAAAGTAGGATGGTGAAAGGGGAAAAAAAGGGAAAAGGGGACAAGTACATACGTGGACAGACGTGGCCTGTGATTTCGTGAATCCACGACGCGATAATGTTATGCTCGACGGACCGAACGAAAAACCTAGGGAGCCAGGGGATCGGGCAACGGGACCTATTATGCTGGATGGAAGAGGAGAGCAGCCCGCTGCCCGGGTCTACCCTGCCCTTCCTGTGTCAATAGGCTCGATTTCCCTTTCAAGTTGTCAACTCTTTTTGTGTGCACGGCAAATTGTCGCCGCCGGTACAGAAGCGGCGCAGAGGAGAATCAGGAGAAGCAGGAACGTCGAATGGGGTTGGGTGGGGTTAAATTAACATTATTGTTGTGACAAAGAGAGGGGGCGGCCCTGGGCCACCCAGGACGGCGCGCACCCCGGGGGACTCGTAGCTAGGTAAACAATTCCACTTGATGATCGGCTCGTTTGATGTCGCCTGATTACCCTCCGCAAACAATCGTTGATTCTCCGCGGAAAGGAAGATATCTTTTCGTTCGAACCGAGCCAGGCCCGGCCCAGCTTTCGCTCTCGACCATCTTCGCGAATTGACCGCTCGTTCTGCATCATTTCCGTTTCTTTCCTTTCCTTTTTTTTCTTTGCGCTTTTCTGCGCTGCCCTCTGTGTTTTTTTTCGTTTGAAAAGAAATATCGATTCGAAGCATAAAAGGACCGCGAGAGTCAAAGGGAGCTTTTGTGAAAGTTCACCTTTGACTGTGCTCGTATCAGAGAGCGATCCTCGAGGACCAAGAAAGGCAGAAGTGGTTTCGCGTCTCGCCTTTGTTATATCAACGTGGAATTTGATATTCCAAATGTGTTGGATATTGAGATTAATATTGCGAAGTTAGTCCGAGTTAGGAGATTTTAGAATAAACTTCTGAAATTCCTCGTTTGAGTACAAGTTTTAAAAATATATTTATGTCTTTTCAAACATGTTTCTATGTTACAATATAAATTATTTTAATGCGAATTTATATATCGTAGAGTGTAATAAAAAAAAGTATTACCGTTAGAAATAAATTTGAAACATCATCTTAATCACTGACACGAATGGTGTAGTAGCTGTTGCATATTTATTCAGATTATGTATATCTGATAGTCTAAACGATACTGCAACTCGATACGCTTATATTTGAAATATAGTTATTTAACCATTACGTTACGAGTGTAGAATTTAGTAGAATTAATTCTGCGATGCAGACACGCCTAACTGGTTACTCTTGGATCTCTAGCAGACATAATTTCCATAGAATTTCATTTTGTTTTCTAACTTGAGAAAATGTATCCGGTAACATTTTATTTGCATCATAGCATGAATTTATACAATAAAACTGCGTTAATTAAGTAGAATTTACCGTAATCTTATTCATGCTTCTAATTATCTATAAAGTATTCCATTATTTTCAACCTTTCCATTACCAAAAATGCTTGTAGTTATGAAACGTCCAACGTTTACTATAATTCGCAATACTTCGCCACAGCGATAAAAGTTTATTTTTAAAATAACCAACAACATTTTCCAAACTCGGCAATGAAAGCGACACCATCAACGATACTTAACGATATTTCGTCCGACATTTGTCTCGAAGCGATAAATCACCGACATATTCACCATGCTATCTGTCCGTCAACGTTCGCAAAGAAGAGGACAGTTCGATACGACCGATCTTTCCACATTCGTTTTCGACTTGCTGAAAAAGGGTGTTCGTGCACGCTCGATCCCACACGAGACTGACCGTGACGCAAGAACAACCTCGAGGAAGATATATACACCTCCGTACGCTTAAACAGCAACCCTATCCAACGAGCCGTCGCCTACATATCGGAACCTGTTCTTACGGCGATGCTTCGTTGATCAATCTTATTAATTAACACCCGAGACCGTTCACCATCGTATGAAAGGACGCCGCTGGGAATTTCCATCGTGTCCCATCTTTCATTCGTTTGACGGGTTTTACGTGAAAGTAAAGACACACGCGACTTCGATTTTTCCGTCCCCCCATCTACTTATAAGCACAAAGAGAGAAAGAAAGAAGGGAGAGGAAGAAAAAAGGAAACCCGAATACCTTTGCTCGTGTATAGGAGTCCTCCGATTGGCCAAGAACCTGAAGAAAGTCGAAGTCAGTCGATCTCGGTCAGAGGCCGCGGTGGCTCATTAATTAACCTTGGTTCGAGTCACGCCGCGCTACCCTTACGTAAGCCCTGTCATGCGGTGACAATGGGCGGCGATTGGCAATCATAAAGAGATTCGCCGTTTTGCGCGAGCGTCGCGCAATCTGAATAAAATATACGATCGAATCGATAGATAAAGGACAATGCTCTTTTCAACGGCGACTGGAAGGAGAGCACCGCGAGCTGCCGCCGGCATGGGACGAGCAGAGGGTGCACGCGCACGAAGAAACGCGGAAAAGAGAGGGAACGATCGAGTGAGGAGCACTCCGACTCTCAGCCAGTCGACAAAGAGGCTCCTTCTATGCAAATTAAATGCTGTTTCCATAACCATTCGTCCGTTCCATTGAGTGAGGTTCGGCTCGCCCGTTCGCCCGGTTCTTTGTCATCAAGGTAAAGGGAACTTTCACAAGGGGCCGCTCTCGCTCGCTCGCTCGTTCGCCCGATCAACCAGCCAACCAACCGACCCAATCCACCCACCCAAACCACCACCCATCCGCCAACTACCCTCTCTCCATTTCAATAACCGAAAACTGAGCTCTCGCTCTTCTATATGCTATTAATCAAAAGAACTTCCCCGACTTTTTTCGCTCTGTCTCCCTGCCACCCTCGCAGCTACCCTGTGTTTTTCCTCCCTCGTGCGACCGTTTGTCTCTACTTTACACTACCCAGCATAACTCAGGGAAAACGAACGGCTTGTTCCTGCTTCTCGATCGTACTATCGCGAAAGTTTTGGTGTATCGTTTCAAGCTTCGCGATGAGGTAGATAAAAATTGCATCGAGATTGGACGACCGAAGAGTCGAGATTGGGTCGGTTGTCTCAGATGATCGAATATATCAAAGAATTATCAACTATGATATTGCCTGACGTAGGTATTGTTTATTCAAAATTTCACGTGAGATCGGTATTACGGTACCAAATAAAATTTTCGACCCTTGTTTTATTCACCATATATCTTATCTATGGAGATACTTTCACGTATATTACATCCGCCTACCATTATTGCTCCCATTCTTCCGTTATACATTCCCTTGACAGTCGATACTTGAAACAGCAAAATATCCTATTTTTCTACATTTTTTCATATTTCTAGCTAGTGTTCTTATTACTTTTAACTATCACATAAACATTGTTAGTAAACATAATTAAGTATAAAAAGGTATCTATTTTTACCAAGCTCTTGTCGAAAACGTTTCTGTCTAATATATAAACAACATACAAGGAAATTTTTGACAAACGATTTCTGTTAACAGTAACACACATTTTGACAAGCCGTCGCTCGAGAGAAATCGATTTCGGAGCATTTTATTGGCGACATTCATAGACTGCTAGTCTATAGCCATTAAAGAAATCTACGAGCTTAACGATCCACTAAATTATCGTACGTGGTCGTTCGCCACCGTAGGTCGCCCTAGCTCATTGCCATTAAATCCAATGTCCGGATTGTTAGTGCTCATTAATGGCGGGTGTCATAACACCGAGCGCAACGGAGCGGAAGAAAAAATGGAACAGTAGTTGATACTCAAATACGGATAATCGCGCAATACATTCAGCTCTGTATAAACTTCCATGTCTGATTTGCCCCCGCATATGTTCACGTGTTTGCTGTATTCGCCACGTTTAAAATCCTATTTATTACCACGAACAGCGGGTCAACCAGACCAATCATGGACATTTAAAGTGTCACGGATAATACGCCATTTTCTCGTTTTACGACGTTTAATAAACATGAAGCAATAAAGACATGGGAATATGATATGTTATGGAGTAGTTTGAGACGACGATAGTCTATGAAATCGAAATTGATGCGAACTTCAACATAAAATGTATCATTTAAATTGAAGTGAGATAAAATTATGGAATTTAATTGAAACTCTTACGAATCCTCTACGACCTAAGAATGCAAATTGAAAGCTGATATTACTCTATCTGACGTTTCAAATTGTGTCTTTCAAAAATTGATTGAAATATCGATATAAAAATTTAGGGTTAAATTTCATAAGAATAAGTAGAAAATGACTCCCTGTAGAAGGAACATTCAGAAAGTAAGAAGCGCACAATTCCAGAAACAAGATCACTCAATCTTCGTTCTACCATTTTTCGAAACCTGGAATCACGCGACATGTTAATTCCTGTCACAATGGCGAACACTAATAGCGGCAAAAAAAATGAAAAGATTTTCCGCCGGCAGTATATCGGATCGAGACGACCCGCGCTCTTCTGTCCGAGCGAATGCACGCCGATAGCAATGAAATTACGCCCGGTACAAAGAGCGCCGCGGGCGCACCGTCCCGTAATGATGCAGCGCGTTTATGTTAAGAGCACGCCAGTTGCCTCCGAACAGAAGCAGCCACCTCTTACAGCTCATCGGCTCATATACGAGCGTCAGTTCGTAGCACGCGTGCACACACGGGCGATCGTGCGCTTTGCGTGCTAGGCCTATTCTAATTTGCAAATGTCGTGCGGACCCACAGGAAGCTACCGTCAAGATTGATACTATTAGTCTGCCAGAGAGAACTACTACCTTTTGCTTCTAGTACCACATTGTTGATTCGGATTTACCATTCAGGTTTTCCTGTTACCTATACGTTCGGTTGGTTTAGTAATAACGAGATGGGCGGTTTGTTGAGTTAGTATAGACTACGTACGTAGATGGAAAGATAAATAATTTTGCTTTGGAGAAAGGTGAAAGTAATGGAGCATGGTAAGCTTGCGTTTGTAATACGCAATTTTGTAAAAATCAAACGCACTGGAGGAAAAAAAATTTGTCGGCGAAATCATCGATATTGTTACTTAGAAAGCAGACACATTTCAATTAACATTGATTTACCTTCTAAATAATCAATTTGTATTTGTTAAAAGTATCGTGTATCTACGTAAAATATTTAAACGCGAGATAGTAAAATTATTAAAATGAAATGTTTCTTAAATAATCACGTAAATTCATAGTTGATTTAGAATTATTGAAAGCGTGAAAAGTATTTTAATGATAATGGAGATTACAAGATAACACGCGCAAGGAAACTATGTAAATGCTGTCGTAGAGAAGCCTACTCAGTTTAAGTTGCTAAAAATACAAGTATTTATTCGCTGCTTAAAGCAAAATCCACATTATGGCATTGAATAATCGCGAGATATTCTTACACGTCGGGCTCCAAGTATGCTCAGCAATTATTACTACAGTAATGGGAAACTACTAAATGAACTGTAGACTGGACTAGCAAACTGTCAGACGTTGAATTGCGCGCCAGATAAAATCCAAAAACTATTACTAGGTTATCGTAATTCTTGTACCTTTTCTTTTACACCTTGTGAATTTATTAAACGTAACTGAATATTATCAATTTCGTCGGTGATTAATTTATTACTCCTAGTGGCAGTCATAACGCGTTGACGTTGATTATCACTATGCTAATATGGCTATATGCATTTAGAAGTTCTCCAAATAGTAATTAGATCAGTAATATATGAAATTACGTGTTGGCTGCGTAAATTAAATGGAATAGACAAATTCCCTAACTTCATGATAACCTAATCATTATTTAGGATTAAATCGAATGAAAGGGCAGGGTCTACAAACTGATTACGCAACAAATTAATGAACCATGTTCTATGATAGAAACTAGAATCATACTACAAAAATAAAGTAAGCTGAAACTTCACTGATATTTTCCAATAAGAACATTGCCATGAATTCCTTAATCCATCATCCCCTCGTTCAATTAACGGGACTCCAGTTAACAATACCGTACTGACAACACTTTCAGAAAATTCCATTCCTCTCCATCATTCTTGGCAAGCCTGTACCGAGACAAGACCCATCCGTTGCTCATCGCAAACGTCGATAGGAGACAAGTGGTCGATAATTAATGGCCGATTACCGAAAAAGGTTTGCGAGCGTGAACAAATGGGAAAATGAGAACGGGGGCGCGGGGTTGAGGGAACAGAAGGACGGCTCGTTAAGTTTCTATCAGCTGGCGGGACGGAAGGACGAGCGAGTAACGAGCGTGGAAAAGAAGGAGTAAAACAGAAGAACGCCGAGGGAATGGCGAGGCGTTGCGGAAGGTCCGAACGACGGTGAAGCCTTTAACCTATCACCTGGCACGATGCCTCTGTGATAGTATTTCCGAAGTGGTCGTCGGAGTACCGTACGCCGGTGACGAAAGGTTAACCCGTAATTGGTACATCCGCGAGGCGAATAATTCGCACGGGCCTCGTTTCGCGCGCGTTCTACCTGCTCTCCACGCGATAAGATGGCTCCATTAAATCAGGAACGCCATGACGTGGAACACGATCGCATGGAAATCGAAGGAAATTACAGAAGCCAGCCGGCCGCGCATGATTTATATTTGTGGGATCGGTGGAGCACGACCCGGCCCATGAGCACCGTTTCCCTATCGCCGCCACTCGGCGAGAGCTTGGCTCTCGTCGTCCGGCTGAATGGCTTCTCCGCAAACTGCGACGGTAACGCGGTTCGAAACGATATTAGACACGCGCCGAGTTGTGTGCTCGTCGAATCGTGGCCGAAGCCACCCGTAACCTTCCGCCGTGACGTTATGGCCACTCAACGAGCAGAATATCGGTTAGTTGGTTCGCTGCTCCCAATCTCTTTAACGTCTAGCATTGTTATAAGCCTCTACTTCTTGTTTCCTGACTACCCCGCTAATTGCTGAGAATGTTATGGTTGATTTAACACGAGAACCAAGCCAGAACTGCTAAAGGCGGTTTTATTCCTATGTGAAATTATTCGATCGACTGATTTATTTTTCCTGTTTTCTTTAAATAATTATACAGTTTTCTTTCAACTTTACTCTCAGAACTATTTCTATAATATTTGAAATTTCATAAAAATGTTTCGTCCGAAAGTTGCATAATGTTTCGGGAACAACATATATACGAATTTTGAAGATTAATTGCTCTGCCTTTTCTTGAATGGAATATATTATATTTTCGGTTTATTAACTTAGTAAAGAAATTATAGAGAAATGAAATTCTGCGTGTAATATTTATTGAATCTTCATGACCACGACAATCCCTTGCATAATCTCTCCTTGCGTTAACCGCATTTGACTACCAGCCGTGTAACCACTAACCAGAAACCGTTTTTACATGGACACCAAATCACCAACTATATACTGCCAGTACCAACAATATATTTACCTATCTAAGCGGTAACCGCGTCTAATTTACCTTCGTTCGAGTACCAGACACAAGACGAGGCTTTCTCAAGGCAGAAACGACCTAGTCTTTTTCTACGCGTAGCCTAATCAACCGCAAATCTATCGTAATAGTGCAAAAAATCGTAACAGCTAAAACGCGTTCGGCTGAGTGATCAGGGATTGTTTCTTCGTCGATAAGAAGAAAACGAGGCCGCGGGCGAGTATGAGTCGAGTTAAAGGAAAAGGCAAAGGAGCTCGCCCGCTCTCTTCCTCGCGTGGCGATCGTCTTACAGCGAGCACACGACCTTGCGCGCAGTCGCGTTCAGCGTTTGGCATCCCTGTTTTTATCGTAGCAGAAAGCTGCTCGTCAACGGACCGCGTCATGTAAATCCAGTTGGATTTAAGACCGACTACGAACTGAAACGCGATCGACAAAAACAGCCATAACAATATCTACGTAAGGCACATATGCTACGACGAATGCTAGTTAGCAAGGCGTTTCATTAGGCAGATAAGGCAGCCAAGAGACCCGCCGTCTGACTGGTTAAATTGCGCATGCGCGCCTGCAAACCGACGCGGTCGTATTTATTTCGCGTTCTTAACCTTACCGCGTGTTCTTACATGCTGTTACCATCCTAATAAGTGCACGCTTGCATCTCATATTTCGTTCACGATAATCTTCCATGCTTATTCGAGTTTTGGTTCTTATAAAATTGAGAGCAATTAATGAAATACGAATTGTCAATCGTTATTTAGAGGTTTATGCTTAGAGGATGGTAACCGATTCGCTAAGACAGTGTATAAAATAGGGTCGCTAATGACTCGTTAATTAGATCGCTGATAATTCGTTGATAACTGGTTGATAACTGATCGACAACTGACTGTAACTCATTTCCTCGCGATCGCGTCTGCTTATTTATACCGCTGGGGGGAGAGTCGGAAAATTGAAATTCGTCTTTGTTCACACGGTTACACGTAGCGGCAACATTGTTTTGCTCGGAGTCTGTTTATTCTTACGTTACGTGTATCCTAACGATCTTGATACTCCGAGGCAAAACATCAACATGATTTGAATTGATCTCTAACTCATGTGTCGCTACAGTTACATGCAATCACTATGACACTCCATAAGCAATATATTAGAAATAAAACTTGACTTACGATAGGTGAATCGTAAAGCTCAAAAAGATAGATCTCTCGCTTCTCTGAACAAAACCTGAGACTGCAATCACTTTCACCCACTCTTTCTCGCAAACTTTCAAAAACACTTATTCTCACCCACGCCGCACATTGCTACTGACGTTCGCCATTCGATTTCCTCCATCCGCGCATGCGCAGTTTCGGAACCGCTAACTTTTCTAACATGGCGATTACACTTTAACTTCGAAAAAAACGTTATTCTTGCGCGAGTGAAGCAGTCGAATTTCGGTCGTTTATTTGCAGCTTGAAGTCGTATAAGGTTGTGCGAGATAAACCTGTAGAGGATGTATCTTATCAAATATCACGAATAACAGTCTATATGTTTGTGAGCAATTTATTAAAGATATTACTTTGACACAAAGCACAAGTCCAGGTATAATAAGTTTTACGAAATAAATACGCGCGTGTCAAGAGACTCCGTATACACGTATGATGCGTCGGTATGCTTATGCTGCGGACAGTCGGAAAGTTTGAACTCGACTGCGTTTGACGGTTGAAAGTAGCGGCGGCATTGTTTTGCCGGAGTTCATTACTCCTTGCAATACCCGTGACCTAACGGTCATGGTACTCCGAAATAAAACAACAATAAGATTTGAATCTGTCCTGCTCGCGTGCCGCTACAAACCTGCCTGGCGTTGGCAAATCGGTAGCTGGGTCGGTTATCCCAGTACACGAAGGCACCCCGCGCATCCACGATTGTCCCGATATCTTGAGGTCGGCCCACGTGCGAGACTGGGGAACCGCGGCAGCGTGTTACGCACTTCGAAACGAGCGTGAGCGCGCGCGCACTCTTATGCAGACCGGATATCTCCAACATCCTACGTGAAAAGTTCGACATGCTGTACCATTTGCTCGTACGATGTAGTATACTCGTTCGGATCGTGCACTTCCGTGACTGTCGTGCGAATGTCCAGTTTGATATGCTGCTAGGAAATAATTAGCTTGCCAGGTTTAAGCGAATACCTATGCTTCCGTCAAGGTTTGGTAAGTTAATTTGATTTCAGTACAGTGTTAATTTGATTTCTAATTTGGTAATACTTTTAAACGAATGATACCACGCACGCACACACACACATGCCGTTGTTACGTTATGTTTATAAAATACCACAGAAAGTGTGAAAGGAAGAATTGAATTTATTTGAGATTTTTGGTTATCTAACAATCGATCGTTTAATATCTTGATATTCTTAGACACTCGATCGTATGAATTTCAAAATTCGATTTCACATTTTAATTGCCATTATGTGAAATAACTATATTTCATTGATGCAGCAACGCTATCATTTTAAATATCTCCAGAACATTTAGTTTCACCTTCCTAACCTCAAAAATTAGAGATACTCGATGCGTTCCGATTAAAAATCAATTTTGCCTCTTACTTCTTCGAGAATCTATTCGTGTTCTTGGCCGTTGATTTACGACGAGCGTCGTAAGTCTACATTAAAATGATCGTTGCAAATACGTAGTCACATCGAATCATCAAACATGTCAATGCGGTAATTGTACCGTTTCACTACGTAACTACCAGCAATTCCGCGCGGCGTCCACCTAGCTTGCACCGACTAATTAGGAAAGTTCGTGCGATTCGAAGCACTGGTCGATCGCGTCGCCGAGTAAATCTTCCGATTGATTACCACCTGTCATTCGAGTATACGCGTCCACGCACCTGCTTCGTGCAACGTTCGATCTTACTGAAATTACTGAAACGTAGTTGAGCGTGAAACGCACCGAGAACCTAAGGTAAGACAAGAAGAAAGAAATGGATACGGAGGTAAACGCTGTTTAAATACCGTATATAGTTCGTATCTTCTTGGCATTGGTATTTTAATCGTGTAAAAACTGAACCAAAAAGAAGTCGTTGGACACAATGTATCTTTGTTAATTTTTCGATCTCGGAATTCAAGTTTTCCTTATAATGTTACTAAATCAAATGGCGTACTTTAAAGAAAGAAAACAGAAGATTACGCATTAAGATTTCAATACTACTAAAACTTAGGCGATACATATTTATAAATTACAAACACAGACGTCAGCTCGCGAGTCGCGAAGTTCAACCAGTAGTAACACGTAACATACAACGAAGTCCGCGCTGTTCAGCGAATCTTGTAACGTGTCACGTCCATTGAGATCGCTAGTCTACGACGGGACGAGTCGTGGCATGGTCCTTCTAGACTTAATAAAGCGATTCACGCTTTCGACGCTCGTCCAGGCGTAAGGAGCTTGAGCAAACTCGAACAAGCGGCCAAGAAACTCGTACAAGCGTGCACGCACCGGTATCCTCAGCTCATTTGCGCACCGTCAAACCAATCACCTGCCTTTTTCCACGAAACTTGTATCGCGCAGGCTGTTCAGCACACGCATATAATTAGATGCCACGGTTATCATCATTTTTACAGGAAGCAGATATCTTGAACCGATCGTCCGGCTTCTCGATCTCGCGTAATTAAAGCCGCATTACCATGTAGCTCGGAGGCAAATTACGCTCTATAAATTCGGCGAATTCTCCTCCGTGAAATTTCGACACCAATCTTCAGGTTTTCGACTGATCGATTTACCGTGAAACGCGCCGCTTCCATGACTCTCGATAATTGCGCGAAATTAAATGAGTCACATGCTCTCCCATATGCGTAGTCTATTGTAGCAAATTCAATTAAATCAGCCGATTCGTATCGCAATCGAGTGAAAGTGTGCGGTTAAAAGGAACGTTTATACGAGATCCATCGAAGTCGGTCGTAGCACGGAACACTTTCTGATAAATTCGGAAATAATATTTTACTTTCTTTTATTATTTTACTATTTTATTAACTGTTAAATACGTAAAAATTTATAACTACCTTTGTTACACCGATACGAAAAAACCCAGGGAACGCAAAATGACAACTCTATTAATAAATTAAGGAATTGCTTTTGTTAGATACAGAAATGATTTATCAATACTTAAATCAGTCTAGCCTTACAGATCGCTATAAATCAAACTACGCTTTAACAATCTAACCCAGAAGCCACGCGCGTTCACCGAAAGCCGAACCTGTCTCGCGAAACCTCAATGCACGTATGTTTATATCCTTATCGAAGTCGTAAGCCTCCAGAAACGTACACGAATCGTACATTCTCCGTGCAGGCCGAATGGAAGGGACGAAGCCGAGCGTGGGCCGCGAAATTTCACAATTATTTCACTTGCGATTGAATCGCGGAGCGCTCGTGACTTCAACTCCGGCGCGAATAATCGCGTTTTCTTTTCGCACCTGACTGCCGTCGCTTCGATCGGTAAATCACGCCTCGCATGATACACACGTGGGCAATTAATGCATATCCATGGACGATTAGGTGCGTTCAGGATTACGAGCGCCTCCGGGAACCATTCGTGGTGGAATTGGTCGCGTGGGCGTGCAAACGAGCGGCCGTGAAGCAACGGAAAAAAACCTGTCGAACGGTGACATTTATCACCCGCGTTATCTCGCTGGATTAAATCGTGCTCCTCTTTAGCATTCCGCTCCTGCGTCTTCCACGACGAGTATATTTAACTCGATTATTCTATTTTTCCAGATCGCGATTCGATCAACTATGAAAAGCAAAGAGGCTTTTTAATCGCTTGCATTCGTAATAGAGCGGCTAGATCGTGGTATTGAAGGTTGTCCGGATTGTGTGTGGTCGAGGTTTCATATCTAAGCGTATTAAGCGAGATCGCTCTGCGATTAGTGTAGTTTTTATCGATTAGCAAGTATTATAGGAATTTCTCTTAAAGTTGCAAAAACTATTTTAAGAGTTGTGATGTTCTATAATATTATACTGCATAGAACTACAACGATATAGTGGTTATCGAAAGTTTGCGATCTTAGCGTAGTTTTATTATACAGTATTTACATTAATATCATGTAATATAATTTATTATAAAAATTTATGTGGTGACCTATAAGCCACCCTGCATTCATGCGTAACCTGTACTCAAGGGGTTAATTCCGAGGCTATGAAGAAACGATCAGAGTTCAAAGCTTTCTGGCGATATCGTAGACACTCTCCATGGTAATTTTTATCCATCGATTCTATCAGACAACAAGGTTCACGATCCCAGTGCTCTCCGTAATATCGGCACGTAACATGCACACAGGAACGTTTCCCTTACGTCGGATTACTTTGTCCGGGCGCGCTTCGAACGTCTTCCCGCCGCACATTCCACCGTGCCACGTTTCGTTTAACTATCCGACAAACGTACACATTCACGTGCACACATCGGTTTCGTATCCAAGAATCTCATTGCTCGTTCGCGGCCACATGGGACAGCACAAAGTAAGCGCGCGTATAAAGGCGCGACCTTCCTTCCAGACTTCGTCCCCGACAGCGAGCTCGGCCCACAGACCGCGCACAGTGGTGTGTATTGCGGGAACGCACATATATTTTCTCCTGATCTGGAAAACAATACGCTAAGCGTGGATTTATATGCACCGCGGCCCGAGGCAATAACTTGCGAGGCGAAACACTGTCTCTTCTTTGGCGTTTCCCTGCTTACCCCGGACGTGTCCCTCCTCTAAATAAGGACACGACGGAAATGGCTTCCCATTTCTTTTTCCTCCGCGTCTCCCGCGTCTCTTCGCCTGGGTACGGATAATCCACCGGCGTCGCCTCTCTTCTCGCCGTTCCTGCGGAATTAACCCTCCACGTCGTTGGCTTTTTAGAGAAGATCATCCGCTTCTACACCGAGCATATTCGTTTTAGTCCCTGCTTCCGAAATTCTTTTAAACACGAAATTGTTCGTCTTCAGCGAATAGATTCGTTGAATCTTTCGTGCGGTTTCGGAGTGATTTTTTCGTTAACGAGTTAGTAAAGTTCTTACTGTGGTTTAAAAGAAAGAAAGGGAAAGGAAACGTATCGGGGGAGTGATTTGTCGGAGTATGGATAATTGAATAATGTTAAAATTGTAGCACAATATTGGTAGAATATAAACTACGCTGATTAATACAAATTATCAATTAACAAGAAGCAATTTTTTCTCTTTCAAAAGAGTAGCACTGATGCGATATTTCTAATTTCTCGAACTATTAGTTTTTAACTTAATACTTTTATGCGGAAGCAAATATACCAAAAAACGAATAACACCACAATATCAACCAGAAACTATCTCGATCAATTTCCCGGCTACTTCGCCGTGTATTATGCGTGTTTCCTGAGACGTGGCATCTATAAAACATAAATTCAGATTATCGGTGATATTTGTGCGATAGATGGCCGGGCAAACGGCACGCGATAAATCGAAGAGGCGCGTGTGTTCCGGGCCACGAAGAATGGAGTTTCCCCGACAAGCGTCGATTTGTCAAGAAGGGCTTCGAATGCCTCTCAATGGCAACAAGCGGAAAGCTCACCCTCTTCGGGGCGCCCATTCCGACCGCCACAATGCCTTCAATGCGTTCTTTATCCCACCGCCAAGTGAAACGCGCGCACCCGCTCGCGGGAGAAAGCGGCGAGTCAGAAAGAAGAATAAATTCGGGCTCTCCTTTCGCCGATCGGGCCGAAGCCTACAAAATTTACTTACCTACGCGAGCCGCTCTTTTTCCTCCGGCATCGGCCCATTCAGCTCGGATAACTGTATTACGTTCCATTGTGCGCCGCGTCCATCGCCCATTGTCGGCTTCCCTCGCCATTTCCACGGGAAACGTCGTTCGTTTGCATTTTTGCCAGTGACCCAGTCAGTTCGGCTTTTGCACCTACGCAACTTAGATTTTTTATGAGTGTTGTATTCCTTCGTCTTTTAATCTTTTCCTTTCTTCTCTTTTCTTTCTCTTTTGATGCAGCCTGGTGGAACATAAACTTATTATTAGCATCGCGTAATCGTTGTCGAATTTAGAACACGTACGCTAAGCAAAATGAATCTATTGTTTGCAAATATCTACGTACAGATAAGTTGTATGGGAAATGAGCCTCCAAAATGATAGATTATTTCCTGATGAATGGAAATAAAACTGTGTCGAATCTTGATAAGTCATCTCTTTTCTGGTCTGATACGCGGATAACGACAACACGACGAGGCGAGCAATTATTCAGCCAACGAGCGCGTTCATATTTCGCACATGTTTCCAGATTCCGCGTGCTCAAAAGCACCAGTAATCTCTTTTACCACTTTGTCGCTTGGTTGACACTTCGTCAGAACCTGCTGCGTCGAGTCACTGTAAAACAGCAGCGACTATTTTCTCTCCCACGCGTCGCATGTGCGTGGATGTTACAGAGCTTGAACGAGAGAAAGGTGACTTTTCATTTCAAGGATTACATTTTTGTAAGTGACTACTCACCCCTATGCTATGAAGCTTTTTAAAATTCAGAATTTAAATATTTCAGTATTTAATTACCATTATCGTATTTAGTTTGTCATTTAAAAAATTCTAAAGTTTATTTTACCCTGAACTACGAGTAGTTCTATTCGCTTCCTATTTTATGCTAATAGTAACTAATAACTAAAACCTTGACAATAACTTCATCAATACAATAACATTCTTAATAAGCTTTACCTTTCACTAATCGTCTGACGAATCGCGCAACTTCGGCTCGGAGCGAAACACAGTCAATTATTCCGATTCCTGTGAACCGGACACGAAACGCGACCAAACGGATCCATTACCAAGCATTGTTTCAGTCTTAGCTGTCGCCTGACATTTCCGCGTCGATTGTCACGCCAATAGATCGATTCGCGCTCGTTCCCTTTCCCCGAGGAGATTTATATCGTATGCGCCTCGGGATCGCCTATAATAGGTTGAACGACCTCGACTTTATCTCGCCACTTGAACCTGCCAGGTCCGCGAACAATCGATCTCTCCTCCACAAGATCCTCCGCCGTGGCCGCAGAAGGACGGAGACCGTGTTTCACACACGCTTGCGCTTCGTGCGTGCGAAAGGTCACGACTGCGCTCGCTGCTCGAGAGTTTTTTCCACTTTCTAATACCTTACCACTCGCTCGCCGTACGGGGTTAACGATAACCACGATTCCCTGCCGCCGTTGGCCATGGGCAACGCGACGACGTCCTCTCTTATTCGCCGCGATTACGTCGATTGCTCGATCTAAGCTACCAGCATTGGCAGCACCACGATTTCTCGGACTTTTCTCTTTGGAATACCGTCAATCACGATAGACAGAAGATAGTGGTATAAGAAGAGGTGAAAAGGAAAAGGTTCGTTATCAAACGAAGAGAATTTGAAAATTTTTAGAGTAGAGTAATCTGAAGTATAAGGAACGATTAAAGGAAGAACTACTGGTACCATGATTTTGTAAGTTTTGATGGAGCACTGTCGGTTAAAGTAGAGACGAATAGAGCGCCGATAAAAGAAGGAAAACACGCGTTTCCAAATGGTGCATTGACAATGGAGGAAGTAGGCTATACTAATTAAGAACAATGAAAGACAGAAAAGCCCCGCAGTGATCGAAGTTACTGGCATCGCAATTTCGTAAATCTTTCCCTTTGGAACAGCGTCGGTGAGGACAGATCCGGACAGAACGTCAATACACATAAAGGAGAGACGCGTTATCAAAGCTTCCCTCGACGATTGAAAAGATATACTAATAAAGGACGGTGAAAAGAAGAAGAGTATCATGATACGACGAGGCGATTAATTACGTGACGTTCGCGACGCGAACCGTTCGAGGCGATTCGAATTCACGTTCGAAGGAACAAAGAACGTGGAGGAGGAAGGTGGAGAAAAGAGATGCTCCTTTGTGAACGCTAACAAGCGTCGACAATTTAATGGTATAACTTCGTTACATTGACGGGGAGGCGTTGCGCCGCGATAGAGATATAATAGGACTGGCGCTAATTAATAATTAATAACCCGGATCCGAATTAAATGGCTGTAAGGGTCGAGGGTGGCCGCTGACACGGAGCAATGAATGCCGCAGCGCGCGTGCTGTATCGGAAATGACGTATAGGGTGGTCGGAGAAGGCACGTACACACCTACAGGCATAGACAGGGGGTTGCGAGGGTTGTGAAACGAGACAGGCTGGCAACTCCGGCGTTCCAAGGGTGGCCCGCCAGCTCAGAATCGCACCGAGGGGTGTTGCATTATTTATGGCCGCCATCGATCATCGTCCGGCTAGCAGTATCGCCGCCAACACCCCACTAATCGCCATATGACAACCGTATTTATTTTAAAGTCGCCTACGTCGACCTACGATGCATTAATTCTAATTGTTTGATCCGGCCGCCCGTATACGCGGGTGCCTCCTCATTTTGGGGTGGCTCGTGTTTAAATTCTCGTTATAACCGCGAAACCACCGGCCTTTGCCTAGGGCTTAGGGGATTGTAATTTATTCTTGAGAGTGGATAGAGACAATTTATGAGAAGTAGCGTGTTTGGAATCGGGCGTGTTCGGTGATGAACATTTGTCATAAGATGATCGATTCGAGTACCATGTGAAATGTAGCAGATTCTTTGTATTAACTTCGTTGCGAATGTGTGTCGATACAACTTGACGTTTCCTGTAAACAGATACAAACCTGTTCGTGATTAGAAAATGTACCTAACCTGGTATCTTACTTATACGTAATTAATTTAGGAGACATTTAAATTTCAGCATTAAGAGGTAATACGGACTACTTTGTATGGAAATTTTAAAATGATATATGATATTTTTATGATATAGAGGATGATAAATGAAACTATATTTTCTAGATAATTAGCATGGCATAGGTTCAACTAAGTAATCTTCTCCTATATGACCTTTATCCGTCCAAGTTGCTAAGAACCTTCTGTAAGAAACTAACATTTTCACTTAATGTTACTTCAATTTTCTTTTATTATATAATGCTGCAAGATCGGATTAGATTTATGTGAAATCTGCTTCGTTCCAACTCTTTTATTTATTGAAATTAATTACAGATTGAATTAGACGTTAAATTTCTATTTAATCACCCTCGATCTTCCATTACTTTGTAATACTAGTTCTTCCAGCGTCTTTTTATCACACGAGAAATACTAATTTTATCCCATCTTCAAAATTAAACCTGTACTCACAGGTTCACGCCGTGTACGACCTTTCTCAATATTTTGTCGATAGAAGCCGAATATAATATCTTTCGTTCATCGTCTAATTAAATATTATTCATTCCCAGACAAATCTCTGTTTTTTATACTGTTACTACACTCATATGTGTATCTCCTAGTCAATATGGTTCATAAGAACAGCCTGTACCGCATAATCAAGTGACACGCTAATGAAACGTCAATACCGATATCTGAATAGATCGTCCGACGCAGAGCGTGCGCTCTTTGACCGTAGTCAGGGTTAGGAGGTAAGACGCGAAGCGAAGGAGGTCGATGATGCGACGTACGCGATGGAGTGTGCAGAAGAGAACCGTATCGTGGGTATTGCCGTAAAATATGCATAGAGAAAGGGCTGACAGAGGGAAGGTGGAGCATGGCGAGGAACTACGAAGAAGAAGGGACGCCCGAGGACGAGAGGTGGTTGAGGTGCGAGAAACTGGATGCTCGGGGGTTGACGGGGAATTACGCTGCATTCGAATCTCAGATGGGTGGATAGGAGAGACAAGGAGACTGCTGCACCTCGGCGAACATCGGCGGCTAGAATGCCTGCAACGAGGGTGCGGATGCAAGAGAGTAGAAGATGGTGCGAGCGTTGCTTCCACATGAAAAGGGAGTTGTCGTAGATGTCTGCGAAAGGAAGTAGGAGAAGGGAGGACATTTTATCCCCCCGTGTTACACATTCACGGCGTAGGTCGTCCGTTGACCCCGACCGCCTCGCGTGAACCTGTGACGCGAACTATTATCTCCTGACCGTACAACCGTGTGTTTGGCGTGTACGTCGGAATCGAGTAATAGGCTTTTGGTTAGCGTGATGGGTGTTCTGTTAATGGGCATAAATGTATCGAGGGCGATGTAGGGAGATTTGTAGGGTAGCACGGAAGGGAAGGGTTGATCGGAAAATGTATTCCGTTTTGCATGAAAGTGAGATACAGATTCCTGTATTTCTTTGATATACGGATCGGAGGATGGTAAATAATTTAATCGAAGTCGTTGAAGATTTCTATTTATGACATCGATATTTCGTTCTGATACTGTTACTATTGTCTCTGAAATTATCTTATCTATTTGGAAGTACTTGTACCTCAGAAAGAGACACTTTCTAAACTTACGGCTACATGACATTTCCTTACGTTTCAAGTAAATTAGCGAAGGCATTTCCGAAGTCTACTTATTTCTGAAACATCTTTATACCTTAATGGTCGCTGCTCAAATTAAGAAGCGGGAACTTTCTCTCTAACTAGTTGCAAGTTGCCAACTAGTTTCCTTTTTAAACACCGTTCGCTACTTTTCCTTTCTCTGCTTCGTATTTTAACACGGGGAAAGGTGGTTTTATCGTTTAGTAACGTAAGTAACTTAATATCGCTACTAAATTTTAATATATATTCACCTCGAAGCTTTAAATCGTCTTTTACTTATCAATGGTACAACATTCACTTCTGTTCTTTTTACAATTAATCTGTCATGCAACTCATTAACTGAGTAGGTGAAATAAGAAAATAAGATTATAATAATATATTTAAACGATACGCAGTTCTATAAATTAAATGATATATAAACTGCTATCGTAACACACTCGGCAACTTCATTTAGTTACTGACACACTCACACACACACATATATAGATCCTATTACCAAGCAATTAAATTCTTAAATTTATTTATCCTCTCAAACCTCAAAACCATGAAAAATTCTGACCGTACTACAACCCATCGCACTCAACAGCTCCTATTCACTCATTAATATATACATACACGCAATCAATAATCATCCATCGATATCTCAACTTCATTTACCTATCCACCATAACAAATTCATAAAGGTCTTCAGGAAGTCACGCACCTCTCGCTATTTAAAAAGACGAATTGACTAAAGAATCCTCAACATTTCAAGAAGCAGTAATCTAATACTTCCAGCAAGAATCAACTTCTACTACGCCACCCACTACTCGCAATCTTTTCCATTTCCCTGTACAACCTGTTTATCCACGGTGGCTGCAAAGTAGCCGGAGGACATCGGTCGCTACCAGAATGAAATCGATTTCCGTCTCCGCCGGCCGGCGTTTCACGGTCCATCGAGCTTCATCCGCGCGCGATCCTCGAGGAAACAACAAGAAGGAGAAAAGGAGAAGGGAACAACGACCGAAGGGAGACAAAATGTATCCGGCAACGAGAGTAACAAAAAGGACAAGCGAAGAGGTGGCTGTAATACGCGAGGCGAGTCGAAGACGTCCGTGTCTCGCAAGGTTGCTGGCTCGCGAAAGCATGGGTCTCGGCGACTGGCATAACTTGTTCAACACGTTTCTCGCGCGATGGGGTCACCGACGAACGAAAGATGCATCGACCAGCGGGGTCACCACAGGGTTGCGCTGCACACGTGGCAGCCTGCCGCCGGCGATTCGGTTGCCGCCAATACCATCCCGACCGGCAAGATTTTGACCACCGTGGCGTACGCCACTCTCCGTATAAATCACTCGAGATAATCGCGGCCGATGCCCGCTTAATCGTAGGATGTATCACCGGGTCGTGGGGCAATCGTGTGTTCCGCTCAAACGCGATATCGCGCGAGTGGTTCGTGTGTGACTGGCCAAAGTTTTCAAGGTGTGACGGTGACTGTTTGATGAGCTTTTGCTTAGAGTTTGCAATATTAAAACCTTATTTTAGGCCCAGACAGATTACGAAATGTTTAACATTAAAGTTATGGTTCTCCTTTTTGGAATACGACATTTAGTCGAAGCTATTGTAAAATATCGGTTCGAGTTCTGTTAAAGTGATTTTTCAAAGATATTATATTTCTCGCAGATATCACTTCACTTTTTATAAATTTCTTTCGTCTGTTCACGACTAACTTTTAAATGGATATCTTTCGAAAATATAACTGTAAGATTCTGGCCAATAGAAGTGATAAACGAAGGTTTCAAGATAGGACTCGATCAGAGAAAAGATATGCGACAAGTTGCGGAAAAGTTCATGAGAGCGTTAGGTTGAGAGCAAGGACAAGATGGCCCCTATCGAACGGCAGGTGTTCGAGGTTGTAATCGGGCATCTTATCCGGCCGAAATCTCGTTAAAAGGGTAAACGATTGTGTTAAGCGAATGGCCACGCAACGGTTCCCTGGTGAATATCATCGACAGGCCCGGATGAAGATCGTACGAAATGGTGATTTATTGGTCGGCGTTGAAAGTAAACAGCCGGCCGGCTGAGAGCGCCAATGACGTTGGAATTGATTCGACGGTTTAAATGGAATTGTCGTTTACTAATGAAACGGACTGGCTCGATAGCATCGACGGCTGAAAATTCATTTATAATTCTTTGCGGCGGAATAGAAACGTTATTTCGAATTCGAGCTTTTATTAGGTAGCTGCGTTAGTTGGATTCATTGATTGAAACATGAGAATTCATTTTTCATTCAGTACGCTTCCTTTTTATTCCTCTTTTTTTTTTCTCTTTTTTGATTTAACGTAATACATAGATGAAATGCGAATGGGTGAACGAAGTTGAATAAAAACGAAATGAAAGAATTTTCGAACAATCATACACATTTAATTATTTATAATATAAATTGCTTGGTAATACATGCAGTAATACGTGCATTTTATTCGCACAATTATACGAACACTCGCCCTATCCGGTTCATGTACATACAGTTCATGTACTTTAATGGATAAATCGAATTTCTAAAAGAACCTCTGCAAAAAACCAAACTCTATACACCGACTCAACAGTATCGACGAATGATCGAACAATGCGTTTTTTCCCCAATTATCGTTCTTCTTGTATCTCGTAATTAAGTCCGGCACGGTCATCAAAGAGCGTAACAAACAGAGAAAACGAAGAAAGAAGAGAGGACAAAGATCTTGAAGCTCGGAGGTGTCAGAGTAATCGAGTTTTCGGAGTTGCTACTTCACGAAGATTCTTTCTAATTTCTCACCGTACTCTCTGTCTCTCTCTTCCCCTCTACTTTGCCCTTGCGAATCCGGATAATATGAGAGCGGCGAAGCTGGAGGGCGGCCACCTCCGTTACTTTTCTAATGACAACGGCGCCAATCGGGCGACCCGCGACAAAAGCAGGGTAATGAGAGCAGAAGTAAATCATGGGCCATTGTGAGGTAATCTCCGGGTATTGTCTGCCGCTACGCGCGTGATGTATTATGTTATTGGGGCTAGCAAAAGACCGTGCCCCGTCACAGAGACGCCACAGACTTCTCTCCGCCGTCCCTCCGTTCTTTCGTTTCTTCCGATATCGGGGTATTTATACGCCTCGTCATTTCCAAATTCATCTCTGCAACGGGACACGTCCGCTACGTGGCTGTTGTGATAGTTACATCACCGATGGTCAAACATCGTTCGATACAAATGACGATAGATGAGAAATATATCGTCGATCCCCTCGTCGAGATATCGTTTCGTAGATCCTACATTCCGACTTTGCTTCGCCGCATGAAGTATATAAATGATGCCTAAAGAAGCGGAAAAGAAAGCAAGAATATCGAACATATTATTATTTGCAACGAAGAATTCCAAACGCTTGTAGAGTTTTTCACAAAAAATAATCTGTATATTCATTATATCAACATTTGCTCCACTTATCTTGCAAATTTCACGCAACTTAACAATCCAACCTCGCGTCATCATAGATACAAGCTCGTTTCATGCTAATGTTATGGCCGACTGAACAGCAGTCGGTACCACATCGTTTTTTCCCCTATCAATCATTCCAACGATTATACAGTGTTCACTATGGTTGTTTTATTCCTATAAAATCAGCGGGGTGTATTCATATAAATGACGAAATCGTACGCGAATAACGCCTCAGCTGCTTTAAACGATCATCAAGGTGACAAGAAGACACGCGAAGCACCTTACACGATTCATCAACTACGACTCCGCGTACTGTACAGAAACCTTGCAGCAAAACGAGAAGCACAAAGTGAATTAGTAAATTTCTAAAGTAACCAACGGCTGTTCGAAGATTACCGGAAGTCGTTTTCCATGCTGCATTCGGTTATGTCGAAGTTCTCAACCGTCTCGATAGCGTCTATCGATCAGCCAGAGAAACTTAACCTCGCGGCAGCCGATTCTGCTCGTCAGACACCTACGCGAGTCGCGTTTCTTTAAAGGGACGTACGTATGTTCGCACCAGCGATACTGGAGCCACTTCCGTGTCGGGCCGTGGTAAATCGAAAAGACAACGTACGGCCATTATTACCGTACAATTCCGTGCACACGCCTCACTCGAGATTCCCGCGATAAGCATCCTCAACGACGAGGATTTTTCTGTTTGATGAACCGTGAATTGCACGGGTGAATTCGTAACGCGAGAGACGGGGAGCTTTAATCCCGGCTTTTCCAGGATCTGACTTTACTCTAGTCGCTCTTACAGACGATTGACTGTTATAACACCGCGTCCAAGATGGTCGATCGTATACACAAGAACGATCATAACGGGTTTTCGAATTAACAGGCTGGTTTTTCCGTAATCAGGACTCGCTGCCGAGAGCCTACGTAAAGTATTGGATGTACAAAGTTCTCGAAGATGGCGTGTTAGACGCCGAGTTGTTGGATAAGGATTTTCAGGTTTCCGCGGCTCGATACGGTGTCAATGCGTTCGTTGGCTTCTGAAGAAGTTAAGTGCAATGTGGGCGAAACATTGGACCGCGATTTTAGCAAGATAGGGTTTACTGTTATTGCAAACTGTTCATAGTTCTCGTTGTAAAACTTAGAATGATTCGATTGCGACATTTTAAAAATTTGAATAGGGATTGTGTCGTGTCGATCGATATGTCGGTATATCGAATCTGATTCGGCTTAAGTTGAATATGAAAGGTACGTGGAATGTAATCGAATAGTTTCTGAACGCACAGTTTCGTGGCTTACGTTATCCAGAGAACATTGACCGAAGGAGACGCGGTAGTCGGTTCGACAGAAAGCGGCGGCGAGCTAATCTATTACCTCGAGATGCGTATCCCGTTTCGGCCGACTGTTTCTCGAACAATTGACAAGACCGGCATGCGTTCCCGTTAGATCGAATTCACTCGGCTTACAAGCATTATGCTTGCGATCTTTAACGACCGCGAGATAACGATGAGCAATATAACGATCTACGTTCGGGAGATCGAGCAACGCGTGCCTCGATCCCGTTACTGTCCCGGACGAGAGAAGTTTTCTCGAATGATCGGTAAATGGAATGGCACTTGTCTGTTTCTCCTTTATGTGGAACAACGCGTTTTGGTTTAACTTGTGTACATTTTATAGTCGTGGATATATCGACGAGGCGCGTCCGTTATATTTTCCTGAGTCGTCGATTTGTTGCTTTTTTAGACATTTTAGTATTTCTCATGCATGTTGTATCAGAGTTACGATATATGTAACGTCTTACGCAGCAACAATGATCAACAGAACTCCAGCATTCGCCTCGTGAATTCGTCCTATTTGTTCACTTTTCTTATATAGCTCTTCTCCAAAGAATTGAGCGAGGAATTTTTCCTCCTTATCAGGGAAAAGCGCATCGAAGGCAAGGTCGATGATTCCACGCAAATGGATCGATTCTTCGCGCTGTGTTATCCACCTGCAAGCGCGGCCTTAACGAGCCACAAGGACGTCTCGTGTTTGACGAAAAGGGATTCGAATCTTGGTAGGCGATCGAGAGGAAGCGGAACGCGAAAAAGAGGAAGAAGAGACCGACGGTAGACAGTGGAGTCTCGCTTTCCGACTACGAGAGAGAGACAGAGAGGGAGAGAGAGAAAGAGAAAGAGAGAGAGAAAGACAGTACAAAGTGTAGGACGCGCCCGTTAAAGGAAAGGCAGAAATATATCGTGTCTCATCTCCGCGCGTCCGTTCCGGCTATCTTTCGTTTCTTTATCGCACCCCGGCTCTTTATGCTCTGTGTACTTGGCTGCGTTAATCTAAAAAGTCATACGGGAAATGCAAATAACCCACGTGTCCGTCTTTCGCCCCTTTCTCTGCACCCTCGTGTCCGCTTTTTCTTCATTCGTCCTTTTCTTCCCAGTTTTTCCTTGATATACACAGAAAATGTTGGTCCGCGAGTATACGAGAGCTTATCTCCCGTCGACGTGGTCGGAAAAGGTTGTTGCGATCATCCTATATCCGTCACCAGAGAAATATACAGAGAATCTGGCATCATATATGAATAATTGTTAAATTTGATCAGATAAACAATCGATTAAACTTTCCTGGTTAATAAAACGATTCGCCAGAAGATCAACAAGTCCACTGGCAGGTTCTGGGCATAATTCTTTTGCTTTTCTCTTCAGTTTCTTTCTACCTCTCTTTCCTATCATTACAACGCCACAAGAAGGTCACGAAGGGCTGACCGGTCGAAAATCACTTTATTATATGGTAACGAGTGGCGCTCGAAGGTTTGTCTGGGCCTGACCAGGGCCCATTAATACCTTATTTACCACATGCTGGCCCCCACGGAACGGTCGGTTCATTTTCAGTGGGGAAAATCCAGCTGTGTATTTTACCGTTTATGTAAATCGAGCTGTAGAACGAAGAATGCATGCAACGATGGGAACGAGGCTTGAACGAAGGCGATGGGCCTGAATGGGTGTTTCTACTCGAGGTTTCAGGGATATTTGTGCGATAGCATAAGGGGAATGAGTGATTGAAAAGTTAACAAGCGGTATATTTATGGTGCGTACCGTTATAAACGTTTAATTGGATTTTATTTTCTTTGGAATGGGAGATAGAGATTTGGTATCTCTCGAGCAATAGAAATAAGTACTCGATAATATATCAGTCTAAAATACGGATAACCAATAAATCGATCTGCATAAAATTCCTTACGAATGATTATCTCTTCGTTCATTTCTCACGTATCTTTAAACAAGTGCAACTATTCGACCCCTTGATTATTTCTAAAGAAACAATAAGATATACTATTCTGCTGGTTGCAGTATATATATATATTGCGTATCTATCCAATAGGCTAAACTCGAAGGAGCAAAATATCACGATTTAGACAGAACACAGTAAACATAGGAAACTATAAAAGTTCACGCCAGTTTGCCACAAGTCGATTGTTTCCGAGATACTGCCTTTCTCCATATTTGGCCAGTACGAGCAATATCCGAGGATAGGATCGTCTCGATTTTCACGAGCTCTCGACCAATGCATATTCGCGTGCGTGTGCACGCACAAACAGGCAGGTAGGAAGGCTGGCCGGTGATCGGGTAAATTTAAACCGATGCGGAGATACCGTTACCGCCACTGTACCAGCGATATAGTCGTTGCTACTGAAACCGCACTCTGTTTCACCGTAGGCTGCGTCCGCGGAGAGCTCGGCTCGCGCTCACGCAGCTTTTTTTCCAGCGGCGCGTATACAGGTCCCCGTTATCGCACCTCGACTCCTCCGCCACGCGTAATGTTACAATTTGTCTTCGCACGACTCCGTACTCCCACTCGTTCTCGCCTCGCGCGCCCGTTCGACCGCCTCGCGGTATAATTGAGTATCGACGCCAGTTAATAAATCCTTTCAACGTGTTCTTTCAACGCTACTCGCGGGGAAGGGAACGTCCGAGATAGAAGGTTGTCAGAGGTGTTCGCCAACGAAGAGTTACATCGGGTGTCGTTCGATGACAATTGGTAAATTGGAAAATACGTATTAATTGGCGGATAGCGACTACGTTTTACTATAAGGTTACGGAGACTAGTTGAGATGGTTATGACGTTGATGTTAGATGGATACGTCGAAATATTTTGTGTTGCGGTTATTAGATGTATAGACAGAACTATATGGTCTGCCTTCGTCCCAGTCTATTGTTTATACGCTGTCGATGGCTTCAGTGCTTGAGAAAACTAAAAAGACCAGATGTAGAGTTTTCTTAGAAGTGGTGACCACTTCAAGAGTTTGGTACTAGAAAGTGAGGGATTTCTGATTTTTTGTATAATTGCTGCAGATACGTAGCTACCTCTAACAAGCTTAATATTTATTTTCCTGGGTATAGATACGTGATTATTAGTTCGTTAGTTGGTGCATTGATTGTAATCATTTATATAAGATGCATCTGGGAACACGACAGAGATTGGTAATTCTAGTGCTGTAGAGCAAAGTGTATAAAATGCGACAAAGAAGGTATAAGAAAGAGATTATCTAAACAAATCAAAATCATAATCGTTCGGTTCGAAACGTGATAGGGAGGCGGTAAGGGCAGTAAGCGAACGGTAACACGGGAATAGAGAGGAAAGTAGGGAGAAAAGGGAGGTGTAACGAAGATAAGGAAGAGGCGTATCGTGAAAGAGGAGCGCGGGCGAGCAAGCGGCCAGGGATAGAAAACAGCGGAGAGGGCCGAGGCAGGTCGGCAGTCAGGCAGAGGCAGAGAGGCAGGGCAGAGGCACGGCAGACTCGTAACGTGGGCTAAACTACACAGCCTCGGTGGGTATAAGTCGGGCTATTATCGGGCTATGCGCTGAGAGCCCTCCGCTTTCATCCGCTAATGGGCAGCTCTCCGCCCGTCTGCTCCTTTACTGCGTCATTAATACAAGTTGCACATGTCGAGAGTCGGTGCGCTACAATAATTTACATGAATGGAATTGAAAATTTTCTACTCCGCGGAGGAGAAAAAGACACGAAAGAGCGAGAACCGACGTCGAGAGAGAGAAAGAGAGAGAAAGGACGGACAAGAGACGGGGTGAAGGAGGAACGAATCGAGAAAGAAGGAGGAAGACAGTCAGAGAAAACGGACACAGAAGGGAAAAGGAGGAAAAGAGTGCGGGTAGAGAGAAATTCAGGGGGAAGAGAGAAGGCGATCGGAGAGACCGCGAAGTTGTAGGTGGGGAACGGAGGAAAGGAAAGGGCGAAAATCTTCTGGCATTTTATGTCAGTAATTACATGAAAGATGGTATAACCTATCCGACCGACCGACCGCCCGATCCCCTTCTCCCTTCGTTCCGTTCGGAACCAACCAACCAACACGCGACCTCCTCTTTCAGTCGTCGGCCTGAACCCCCTTTAGCCCCCGTTACTCATCTTTCCGACTATGTCTCTCTATCTCCCGCCCTCGCTTTTCTCCCTCTCTTATACCCCCGTCCTCGACTCTCGCGGCCCCCGCAACCGGATGGCAAGGGGTTTTTTTATGCTTTAATTTGTGCATGAAGTGTGTCCGGCTGAGTGGAGGATTTATCTACGCGGTGTACGTCTGAATACCGTTTCTGCCCCTCTTTCAAGACGGAGCTCGTTTCCTACGTGCCGTGGCCGTTCATCCTCGACCCGAGTCCGATTTAACTAAAACGCAGATCGCTACAACCACTCGGCAGTCTTCGTCGACTATTGTTGACCCCGTGCACTTTATTATGCGCAGTGTCATGACTTTACCGCCGCATATAATGTCATCGTAAAGCAATCAACCAACCCTGCGCCATCCCCACGACTCCTACGCGCCAGGATTCTCAACGTCACCGCGTTCGTCGTCGAATCTTCTCTGAGGAGGTCACGCTGCCGCGTGTGCATGTAAGTATTGCCGGTACATCGACGCGGATTGCATATATTACGCATGGTGTGAATTAACACGACGATCCGACTAACCTTCCCGGAATAAATCCGCGATGGCTACGTGTCCCTCCGATTCTTCTAGCACTTAACGATCGCCTGACAAACAACTATTTGAAACCGCGTCTGGCTGGACTCGTGCCTGCTTGAAATGGCACCCAATGCTCGTTGTAGAATCTTAAATTAATTTACCATCTTCCAGTCACACTTTCTAATTATTACGTTACAATTTCGTAATAATTTCGTGGTACGAGCAATTGGAGCCCCGAGCATACCAGAACAATCTTTGTCTCTTTGACAAGATTCAAGGAAGTTCTCTAATCTTACTACTCGAAACAGTCTATTCCAAATGTTCGACGAATTAGTCAATAATCTCTGAGATTTCTTCGCAATTCTCACGAAACGCAGCATCAAGGTGTAACCGCGGTATCCTCGGGAAGAAGCGCGTGTCTAGAAACCATAGCTATGCGAGCGGTGCGTTAATCACGGCAGGCGATTGTTGGTTACATTGTAACACAACGACTGCAAGATTACAGAGGCGAATCGAGATCGTTGCACTTGGGTCTAATTTCGCGAAATTACATGGCGAGGCCCATACGCCGACGAATCTGAATAATAACGCGTCGGTCACTCTCTTCGGACGTTATAGAACGATCGAGGATTATTCAGTACACGTGGCCGCGGGCTGTCGAGCGATTAAAGATCGACACGAGCGAGATCTTGAAAGAAAGAGCTGGGACACGTACTTTGCGTTCTCCCTGTATATGGAAAGTCGTTGCCAAGTACTTCTCCGGCATCAGCAGCGGGCCTCTCGGTAGCTATACCGGCCATACGTCAACGTCCATTACACTTCCACCCTGCTGCTGGCTTTAATGTTTTCGACTCGGCCACTCTTTATCCCACCTTGCAGCTAATTAGCGAGCCGGATACCGGACACGCGCTCTCTCACTGCCTCCCATCCTCTCTTGTTCGTGTGTACATACGTAGCCTGCTCGTGTGTATGCCTACAAAGTCGTCCCCGTACATTCGGTTCTCTTGCCTTACTCTCTCTTTTTCTCTTTTTCGTGCTTTGCCCCTTTTTCTCCTCCGCCTCTATCTCCAGCCCTTTTCCTTCTTCAACCCCGTGGTCACATCTCTGCGCCCGCCTGGTCATTGCGAGGCGAACCAGACTCCGCGATTATTCCAAACTCATTTTAACTCATTACACGGGTCCACTGGCACAGAATGGCGCCCGACAAGTGTGCTCCGCTGCTCACTAGTCTCCGTAAGCTCCTTCCCCCATCCTCGAGACATTGAAACGTGAACCTCGGAAATTCGCATCGCGTGGTCTGACTTGTGGCCCGTGGTTTTTCGCTTAAATTATCCACTGAGCGATTATTCGTCCGGAGAAAATGTCATCGATGAATAGAGATTACGAACCGTGCGATTCCTGGCTGGTTAACGAATAATATTTAGTCGTTCTTCTTTCACATTTCTTGGGCGTCGTTCAGGGTTATCGTTACGAATCGTTATCTATCCGTCAAGGATTCACCAACATATTCTTTCAGTGTTCGGAAGGGTTTGAAGAGATCGTTTTCGCGACAGAAAAGTCGCGACGATCCAAACCGTTTAATTTCACGCTTCT
Organism: Bombus vancouverensis nearcticus; assembly: GCF_051014615.1. Taxonomy (NCBI): domain Eukaryota; kingdom Metazoa; phylum Arthropoda; class Insecta; order Hymenoptera; family Apidae; genus Bombus; species Bombus vancouverensis. The sequence goes on along the minus strand of NC_134912.1, from coordinate 13,686,556 downwards.
CCCAGACTCCGTTAACTACTTTCGCGAAAGGATCTTGAGGAACGATTTCTACGTCAGGCTAAGAAAGGTAGAACTAGGAGAGAAAGAGAGAAATTTCTCTTAGGGGTGTACACGCGGCATCGGGATAAGTTTCGAACTGATCATTAGGTAAGTTTAGAAAAAGGGCCAATCCGAGGAGGTTTCATTAGGAAATGGATGAAACAGTGGATATAGGAGGATTGGAAAGGAGGCGGTTCTGTGTGGAAAGGGAATGAGTAGAGCTTTGAAGCTCTCGCGATGACTCGAACTGATAATCCATTAGGATCCGACTACTTAGAGTATAACATCTATTTGAATGCAAATCAATAGGGAATGGGAAAGGACGGTAGTCAGTAATTGGTCCGGCTTTATTGGAGCTCTCAGTGTCTCAAAGAGCATCTCGTTCGGTCATCTCCTCTGGCTCCGCTTCGGCCTCTCCTACTCCCTTTTCCCCTTTCTCTCTGCACAGAGTCCAGCTCCCATTCTCTCTTTCCCTCTTTCTCGCCGAGTCACTTCGTTTCCTCTTCCTTCAACTTTGCAAACCTCTGTCGTTTCCTCCGTGTTCGGCCTCCTTCTGTAAAATATATACATATAGATGTATATGTATACATAAGACTCGACAGTAATTAACCAAGAACTTGTCCTGTCTGGCCACTTCACTGAAGTGGTAGATGCGTACGAACGACTCAAGAATATTGCGGCTACCGTGATGTAGACCAACTGTGTTGCGCGTTTGTCTCGAAATCGAAAGGAACAAACAGACTGACGCGACACGTCGTAACACCGGAGTACAGCAGCCGTGGCGTACGCTCGTTTATGGCTGCAATTTTTACGCTTCTCGAGCGTAGATACGATCGATGACTTTAGAATCGGTTCTACGAAAGGAAATAATCGGAGGGAGTATAGTTGTGGACAATGGCTATTTGAGATTCTTTCTGCATCATGGATTAAATTTTGTTATTTCTATGGTCGTACTACATTTTGAATAAAACTCGTTACGCGACTGACTTGGGTCAGTTGTTAATGATTTACAAGTTCCGTTTGGTATTTACCACCGGTTGAGCAATCGGATCGCCTCTAACGATATACACCGAACGTTAACGAAGCTCTTGAACAAATTGCCGTTCCCAATGTCTGTCGCAAGAAGAAGGGGCACATGGTAGGTACAGTTTGCCCCGTTGTCTTTGCACCGAGCAATCGGTAATGACTCTTTTCTAAGCAGGTGCAGAACCATTCATCCGCTGTGGTTGCGTGAGCGCTAGCAGCGTAGCAGGAGATGAAATTAATTCCAACCACGTTCATGCCACTCAATGGCTTCTTACTTTTCCGTCTTCGTACTCTTCTAGCCATCGTCACCGTCATCGTCGACGACGCGACGCTTTGCGATCCAGCGTCACGAGTACCCGAGTTCTCGTTCGGTAATGGTTTGTAAGAGGAAACGGGCGAAGATTTATTGGTTGCCAGAACGAAAATGTATGTGAGTCAACAATACGTCGATACAATATAAGGGGCGCGGGACTCTGTGTGGCTAGTGGTGCCGGTGGTGGTACTTACATAGCACACCCGAGAACGCCGACAAAAACGCGTGCACACAATCGACCCAAGCGCGATTTCCAATGGAGTTTCTTTTTGCTCGACCGCATGATTAACGATTGAACGCACTCGACTTCCGATCCGTGCCGACTCGACATGGCCAGAACGGTAAGGAACGCTTGGCGGTGTCCTCGATCGTGTTCGATTTTTATTTCTCCCCGCGTACCCCCTACCCTGTTCTGTTGCCACTTTTCTTCCTTCGCTCTTTGTCCGTTTCGCGCCTTCCAGTTTCTTGATTTATCGTCGCCCGATGCGATTCGACGCCGCCGCAAAATCTCGCCTTCGAGCTCCGTAAGAGCGACGCCATGACACGAGGTACGGTCGATCGCTCGAATTCTCGCGGACGATGGAAGATCGTTCGCTGTGGTCGGACCGAAGGCACCATACTAACGCAAAGAAGACAGTGAAGTATAAATCGCACGATACGAGATAGAAAAGACTTTTCTGGGGATTGCTCTTGTCTTAGCCGTAAATTAAACTATAATATATCAACGTAACGAGTACGCGACTTTTCTGCGGCGATTGCGTTCAAAGGGTGGGCTATATCGACCAGCAACAGCGCGTAATGAGCTTGAGACATCCTGTTGAGGGTGTTACGCAAGCGATATTAACGGAAGAAGAATGAGATCGCTATTAAAAGCGGCGTTCGAGACCAGGCCTAATGTCTTTATTCTTGGCGTGACGGGCGCGTTCGCCGAGTTTTGCGACGTGTAGCGTATTAGTTATGATATATTAATAGTCCTAGCGACTTCGATGCCGCGATAAAATTAGTATTCCCTTCCGATGAGGCGCACCGAGCGATTCACCGTGCGATTCATCGTGCGTGCCTCCCTGATCTATCCGCTTGTACATGGAGCCAATTCACGATCGTTGCGATCTATCCAACTACGTTTCGTCGATGAATATAGGGGTTACCGGAGAATTGTAAAATAAAATATAATCTTAACGTACGAAAGAGTTTAGAAGAGAAAGTTCAAAATTTTTTGAAGCGGGAACTATTATATATTTCCTATTCTTTCGTCACAAACAGTTGCAAATGCATCACTAAGTAATTACTTGGAGTTTACATCAAACGCTTTCCAACCGTAACAAACTCCAGTTTCACGTGTTTCGCAAGAATCGGTCAATCAGCATACGCGTATCGATCGCGACACGATTGCAGAATGTTAAATGTTTTAAGCACGAGGGGCATAGCGGAGCTTGATTTAAACGAGTAATAAGATATTAATTGGGCCAGGATTTCGATAATTCGAACAAACACGATTTACATAAATGACAGACACGCGAATATCGGCGGGTCGATCGGCGTTCCGAATCCGACGTTAATAGATTGTCAGCCAATGTTGTTTCGTCGTCGTGCAGTTAAGTTACAGCACCGAAATTCGAATCTATCAATGGCTATTGAACGAGACCCATTCGCTCGATAGATCGATCCGCGGAATTTCCGCCGGGGGCTACGCGCGCCACATCCACGCAACTACTCAATGTACAATTTAATCTAACAGTTAAGCGGCTCTTTCTTCCTCTTGCAAAATGTTAAAAAGCTGTACGAGAATCGAATCGACTTGGACGTTTGAAAGGGGAAATCGATTCGATTTGTGACTTAACGAGCGTAATCAGCAAGGAGCTTTGTGAAACAATCACGCTTTATTTGCAATTAATACGAAGAGTTCGGATATCTAAAATTTTCTAATATATAATAGCAATCACTTCTTGCCAGAATTGAATATTTTCACGTAAAATTGAGAAGGCTGGGATGAACCGAAATAATTATTAAATTAATTATTTGTTTTGCTGCATTCCGTATTAAAAACAATACTATTTTGTGTAATATTACTTGTGTAATATAAATAATTATAATCCTCAAAAATGTAATTGAATGAAGTAACAGCGGTGCGTAATATTCTTACACGACAAAGGTTAATACGATTTCTGCTAGACCGGTGCCATTTATCGCGGTATAAATTACTTTCATAACAGCCGCACGGTTTTTAACAGAATTATTGCGGTTCTACGATCGTAGGCTGGCCAATGAATGCCGGTAAAATTGAGATATTAATTCCGCAGTTCGAGCGTGGCATTTCGCGCGGGAAAACCGACTTTGTCGTAATCTTTAAAAGGTATCGCTTAATCGGTATTCTTCACGAGTAATTAAATACGAAGGTTTCATGGAGTAAGTCATTGACCGCTCGGAAAGTCGGTAAAACATTGAAATTATTCGCCCCGTAAAATAGCATGACGTATAGTCGTGCGTTCGTACAAATGAAACGCCATTCAAATTACACGTCGAACGACAACAGCCCCGGTAAGTGTCTTTAAGGAGACTGCAAAGAGATCGTTACTTCTACCGTATAATTTGCCCGTTACGCAAGCAAACGTAACTACTTGGAAATCTTGTCATCGCCGACTGTATAAATCATTGCGATTGCGTGCCACGCACGTTTTCCTGTTTGTCAAAAAATATACCAATTCGTGTCAAAAAGAGAGAAAAAGGAATGCGGTTGCAATCTTTTGGACACTGACCTTTTCAAGTTTGTAGACCTACTTGGTATTTTATTTTCGTTGCTTTATACTTAATGGAAAATGTTAGGAATAGAATAGCAATTTCTACTGTATATAGGATCGCTCAGATGTAAGAGGTTGGTTATACACGCTTCATACACCAGTCCAACTTTGCGTGAGTCTTCCTATAGAAAAAAATAGGATGAAAATAGGTAGGTTCGAAACCATTCACTCCAAAATTGACGAAGGTGATGACATTACATGCTTGGTGATTTGCTTCGATCCGCCTTACGCTTTCAACTATCGTATCTAAAATCAACGGTAGAAGTGCTGGAGTAAGAAAATATTCCTGATGCAAATAATGAGAAAAGGTTTCTAGTCTAAATCTTAATAAATCACTAAAGTTGAGATAAAATTACCAATAATAAAACATCTAATTTACAATAAGCTATCTACGCTTAGAATATTGAAGATTCTTTACAATTACATTTAATATATGCCTTAATCAAAACGAAATAGAAGAACAGACAGATATTCATCAATCTTATTTCCCACGTACACATTTTACAATGTGCAGCAGATAAACTGCAAGTGCCTTCTTTTCCACGGAAATCAACGACAGAAAAGTGAAGGTAAACAATTGGCCAGTAAAGAATCGCGCGTTGCACTCGGACGAGGTTATCTGCTCGTCTGCACTTTGCAGCCTCTCGTAGATTTCCTCGAGCTGTACGCGCTGGTTCGCGCGCTTATTCGCCATCGAAGCCGGTGTACCGCGCGAAGTGAAAGTTCTCGTAGTCCCTCGTATAGTCCCGCGAGCGAGCTATTCTTTTTTCCCCCGATTGTCTCGTCACTGGGCGCATACGCGGCATTATCGCCGCTGACGTGAAGAAGGAAACGCCGAGAGAATGGATGCTGAAACGGCGTCGTTGATCCTGAACGATCTCCGATCCAGTCCCCGCCGAGACAAATTCTCACGCTTCGCGGCCCCCAGCGCATACACCAGTCACCATCATGCAGGTTAATAACGCCCGGCTCCGCATCGTTCGCGATATAAATTAACGCCTGACCCGGACGAAACGATCCTCCGCTCTTTTACGTGCTCTCTAACCGTGTCCTCGATGCCTCGAGCGTTACGCTTTGCATTATCGTTTTATGTTTCTTCTTCGAGGATAAGACTGGTAGATCGAGTTATTGGAATAGGAATAGGAATTCCAGCTTCGTTTAATGTCTAAGATCTGGTTTAGATGTTACTGTCACTAGATGTTTATTCAATTTAATTTATTAAACATAGAGAGGATATTTCGGATTATTCTGCAAGTTTAGTGGTATCTTTATATGTCATTCGTTCGGTAGAACCTGTAAAGGATAGTTAGGACGTGAGGTTTAAAGGAAGAGATTGCTCGCTGTTGAAACCGTCGAATGTATTTAAAATAATAAATTAATATACAGCCGTATACGTGAGTCGTTAGTACAAAGTATAAATCGCAAAATAAAATCGCGGAATAAATACTCATTAATGCTCGTCGCGTAACTCGATAAATACTCGCAAGATACTCGGAGATACTCTGTCGTTCGCGATCGCGTTCGTTTATTTATACTGGTCCGTGGGAGACGGAAAATTTGAATTCGTCTTCATTCGATGGTTGCATGTAGCGGCGACATTGTTTTGTCCGGAGTTTGTTTATCATTACATTTCTGCGTCAAGGCTGAGTCAATGTCCTGAGGCAAAACAACAGCATGAATCGCTCTCGACTCGCGTCGTCCTTTGACACCTGTGCCGCTACAAATCTTTGCATGAAGTAAATTGGTAAAGTTGTAGAATTTTTTTAAACTGAAAAACGTGGCGTATATACTTGACGCAGAATTGTCAATAGGCTTTCTCCATTGAACTTGATCGAGACTTACTGTCAAGTGTAAGCTGTACGAACAATGGATGTGAAATATGTGGACTGGATGAGTGATCATAAATACAAATGAATAATATCGACAAACATCATAAGGTATAACCATTGATTATGGAAAGAATTTGTACACTGTTAAACGAATCTTTCTCTCTCCATCTTTTTCTCGTTTATTAAGTTAATTAATTCATATAGATAATACCTGACATTATACTTTTTACAAATAAAGTATCAAACTATATAATTAAATCAGTCAAACGTGCGTGCCGACCGTACCTAATTCCGACTTGACATTTGGAAATGGTTAGGTAAAATAAAACAAATCGAGCGTTGATCCCGAGCGTAACCAGTTCGCTGGACGATGTTAGCTTCACTAACGCTAGTTAGTCGAGCAATGCATAATCGAAAGTCGAAAAATGGTAAGACGACGAAGGAAACGTGCGCAGGTCTGGGTCACAGCGGGGCCGATCGAACGCGGTCCGCTAACGATCCACGGCACGCCGATAGATTTTCGTCGAGCGATTTTTAGCTCAGCCGGCAGCTGAGGGGAAGCGAGAATTCTGCAAAACAAGGTTTCGCGAGAGAACAGGTCTCCTCGTTGTGCTCACGGTTCTTACGTGCTTTCTAATGTAAAGTATGCGCCCGGCTAATGGCTCGGAGGAGAACAGATATTGCATCGGGACGCCGCCGGAGCCGTGGTAAGGTGCCACGGCAGGCAATTAATTCCTCCGGCAGACTTCCGTATCGGAAAGAGATAAACGTTGGACGCTCTCGGTCGGGACCCTAGGATCGTATATTACGCCGCTGGTTTTGCGAAGAACTTTTTCCGAGGCGATCCAACCGTGTGCCGGTGAGAGCTGCAACTTCGAACCAAGAGGAAGAAGCCACAGAACTACGCGTCCTCCACCTCGTCGTCTTCGTACTGCTCTCTGGTCCTCCGTGTTCTGTCCTTTCCTTCTTCGACAACGTATAGAACGTGTCGGGATGGTACGCTTGCAGAACGAGTGGACTGGCGCCAAGTAGATGTCGCCACTACCTATTTGGCAACACAAGGACGCGATCTACACGCACGCGAGCGCTGCCCCGCCGTGTCCTCTGTTCCCTATTCCGAACTCCCCTTTAATCGGATGCCTTAGATTCCATTCGACTAATTAACCAAGCGTTATGCTAAATCTTGCTAAATTTAACTCTGGATCGGCGTGCCGGGGCCGGTGCTCGCGACGGTTCATTAATTGCATAGCCATCCTAAACGGAGACACGTCGCTGCGGAAAAATCTTCGGAACTCTTCAGAACTCGTACCGACGCCGTAATTACTCCGGCCGCGTAATATCTTACTTCGCGGTGATCTGAATTACTAATCATACCCGCACCTTGAACGAATCCTGCTCATGCGACGGACGGACGTGAATCTATTAACAACGTGTTGCAATTCCCGTCGAACTTGTAGAAATATTACAATTCTAAGCGATGCTGGAGGTGATATCAACGTTAAAATGGAAAATGCGTATCAAGATTTTAATTTTTAGTGTGTATGCTCTGACGAAACGTTTATAGTGGATTGAAGACTCATCTTGTTTTTACAATTCGTCTTTATCTTCGGAGTCACAATGTGTCGCTATTTCTCTTATCAATTGAAAGACGTTGTATTTAAGCCTTCCGCTACTACGCCTCACATATATGTGACGCATTCTAAAAGCCGCTTGGATTGTCTACTTATCATTTTCTATTATTGTATATCTAAAGCTATTTGTCGTATTATGCAACATGTTTAAAGTTTGAAATTTTTCCTGCGAACAACGACTTTTACTTAAACTGCGGTAACGAAAGGGCCTTCATATTATTAGTTCTTATAAATTATTGGCAAATAACATGAGCCTCTGAATTACATTTAAATATACTTCTTAGATTCGTTGCTTTGTACCCTATTAAAAGTAATTTATTCTAGTGAAGTCTATAGTTACCCAATAGAAAACTATAAAAGGCAACGGCGACTTAAGTAAAGTAAGGAAACAGTGATACATCTTTATTAAAACAGCGTAAGCCATACTCGCAATGCCAATAGCAATGATTCACTTACCCTTCTAACAAGAAATCATTTCAATTATCTCAACATCGCAGCGACGCTTGAGCGCGCACTATAATTTCGAATTTTGCCGCTAGAGAGACCGCGGCGCGTCATCTGTCAGTCAACAGACAAATATGGCTGCGTTCGAGTTGTTGCCGCGTGTAGCCGGTCGAAAAAGGTTCGTTTTTCCGTAAATAGTTGTTGTATCGAGCAGAAGTTACGTACACACGACGACCGTATTTCTGAATAACAAGTGCTGATTTACGTGATCGTTATATCGTATGTGATTCGTCGATCACATTCGTTAACAGTCGCATACGAATTTACGCATTTGACCGCGTCGCGTGTGGTTATACGGTAAACAATCGCTGTGACGCACATGCGCGACAACATATTTCTGACATCTACGCTTACATACAGTGTTTACAAACTTGACATCTACGAGAGATTTTCTGGCCAATGAACGCAGTACTTCGACGGGCACCGGTAAGTTCCCACATTCTTTTCCCCTCGAATGAACGATCGTTTCAGACGTTCCATCAGATAATAAGCCCGCGGGCTGATTCGTGAAACGTGCAACAACCTCTAACAAAGAAATCAATGGTAAAGGTACGTCGTATCGTCGATATTGACGAGCTGACACGTACGACAGTAGAATGCAGCGATTGTCTCGGAGGTGAGTACGAGCCGACTTTCTATACTTTGTGCCGACTTTAACATAACTCAAGTGCCCCGGACAAAAGTCAAGGGGAATCGTAGAACGTTGGCATTCAGGGACGGCGCGTAGCTTTACCCACGGGGAAAACATTTTCGCGCGGTGCAATGCAGCATCGCGATAGACTATCGTGGCGGAGATCGCGCGATAAACGATTCGCAATGCGAGGAAAGACTGGCGCACGCGTCGATGAATTAGAGAATCGGCGCGGATTTGACGTAGAACGTTGTCGAACCGAATGTCGACTGTCGGTCGAGTCTGTGTACATACGTACATGTGTATATGCGAAAGCTTTGAAAACTCGCGGCAGCATTCGCCTGTGTGATTAACGAGTTGTACACCGCGGGCACGACTGCTTTTCAGTGGCAGTCCTGCTCGTTTCGAGGCTCGCCATTATGTAACGGGAACGGTGTACCCGATGGTGGGGAGAAAAACGGCGCGAATCGCCGCGCGCGCGCTCGAATTATCGCACCTCACCGTACTCACCGTTCGTTGTATATTACCAGATGCGGAGATAAGGGAACGCGCGTTAAATGTTTCATTACCGGCCAGGCTCGCGCAACGTACGCCGGGATTGAATGTCCGGGACGTTGATACAACTTATAGCGTGAATTTCAAGCAGCCTGCGTGTGCACGAGCGAGCTAGCTAACTCGCTGCCGGTGCACCGCGATTCTGCCTCCTTAATAAGCGTGAAAGTTTAGTGTAACCCTTAACTGGCGAGGTGTATTTAACGGGAAAATTGCGATTTTCGATTCTGACAAGTTCTCCGAAGGGGGAACCGTGGAACAGCTCGGTGCGTGCGAGATGTTAAATGAGGTTTGTTGCTTACTTATTAAAGAGAACGTCAGCGTGAAAAATGACGTCGAGTGAGTAAGTGCACCGGTAACTCGACAAAATCATTTATGGTGGCTCAAGGGTCGAATGCACTTACGCATGTTAGATTAGTTTAGTATCGACGTCTCGAAAATTGGGTATTTCGTAGCAGCTAGACGTCTGTCAAGAGTTATAAGCAATCTAACGATTATTTTCGATTTATTAAACGTACTTGGTACGCGATACCTTTAACAATACGATAGTAGTTCAAACTCATTATTCTCTTAAGCAACAACCGGTATATGATCACTTCGATGTCTCATTTTTCCAAGGATATAAAGATAACATGTCAGCGTATTTTCCTAATTAACTTGTGTATCCTGTTCATATTGAAATGCATGGAATTAGCACAGGTAAACTAGAAAGAGGCGTCTTGCAACATAGAAGCGATTAATTTGAATTCCAAAGTATAACAATTAAAAGCAAATAATCTAACAACAAGATGCATAATAGGTATGCATAATAGGTATCGGTATTACAATCTATCCATAGTAACGAATTTATGACAATAAAGTATAATAGATTTATGTGCTTCTACACTGTACATTGCCATACATTCGTATAAGATTTATCGGCGGTCGGAAAAATTGTCATTAATTAATTTCATTTGCTTTCCAATGAATCTGTCCCTTTTATCCAGTCTGAAAATAGAAATCAAACCTCGTCCTATAACTTGGTGTCGGTAACAATCCGGCGTTGCATAAGTACAATAATAAACACCTGTAATCGGTATGAAACCGGTTCTTTAAAAACAGTTTGAACGCTGCAACAGCGTAAAAACTGGCGGACAGGCGTTTCACGCGGTCGCGGTTAGAGCTGTTGCGCTCGAAGAAGAACGAGCCGTCCTCTCGCGCCATAGTCGATGGTATATTTCGCTTTGTCTTATCCCGCCGGGGTGTAGGGTGTAAAATGCGTGTGGAATACGTGCTAAGACAAGGGTCACCGATACACCTGCCCCGGAGCTTCTAGAGCGCGATAATATAGGATTCTGATCCGACAACTGCGACCGGTATCTTCTTCTTCTCCCCTTCGCATCGTTCCAACCCATCCAGAGAACATAATGCCGTGTAGAGCAGCCGCTCATAACGCTCGGCGAACCTGTTGAGATATAGCCCGGGTAGTGTTTCAATCGCTAGGCCACGGAACGTCGACAATGATACGTACGCGCGCGTATATACCACGTATGCAAAACGTATTACAATATTGGATAGCCGGCCCATGCATCACGATAGTCGAAATAAATCAACCGCGAACAAGCACAGACGTGGCCGGCGGAGTCTTAAATAATTTACTAATTTTTCAATGGGTCGACCCTAAAGGTCGAGTCCGCGTCGAGTACCGCGTAAATCCCTTTGGCTATGCCTCTCCCGGCGAGCCCTTGCGTCTGAGTTCAATCCCAACCCGTTCGAAACTACGCGAGAAGTCTCTACGTACTCGTACTCTCGGATACGGTACGTTCAGCCCGTTGGAAACCGAGGGAAATCGCGCGATTGGTACCGTTGAAAAATCCCTACGAAACGCGTATCCCGTGCGTACTGTACTCTACGAGCTGGCGATAAAGAGTCATAGTTCTCTCTCTGTCTCTCTTTCCTTCCTTCGTTTTCTGAGTCGCGAAATGTTTCCGCAAAGGGACCAACAAAACGCCTTGAGTTCGCATCGTTGCCGTGGCTGAACATAATGTAAACATCGGAACGAGCAAAAATCCTTACTTATTACCTTCCACGAGCTTTCCTCCTGGCCCAGGGTCACGACTCTCCATTTCCAAGCAGAGCTAAGCGACATTAGGTGAATTCGTTCCTCGGGATGTTTTATCGTTCTCTGTGTATACGGGAGGCATTCGAATCGCTGGCTGGCAGCGATGCGCAAGATCTTACAAAAGCGAGGGCATCGTCGGACCGGACAATGCCACTTGATCCCTCAGCCAGTGGCTCTGCGTTTCTGGTCTATTCCTCACCCCACGTGTCCTTTTTATTCCATCCCCTTCCCGTCGTCTCTGTTGCTCCGCTTTCGACTCGTATCTCTTTCTCACTCTCGTTATAATGGGCAAACACATAATAAAGAGGGTAAGCGCGGGCCGCGTACGCGATATGTGGGGCGTTTAACAATGGAGCACACCTGAGCACGGGCCGGTGCGTTTGAGATGGCTTTAGGGAGGTGGAGAAAAAGAGAGAAAGGGAGAGAGCGAAGGTACCGCATGGTGCATCGGTATGAAGCGTAGTGGGACGAAAAACGAGCGGTCCGCGGTGTACGGTGCGAGGGGCGCGGAACAATGCTTTCGACCTCTTCTTCTTCTTCTTCCTTCTCCTCCTCCTCTACCTCCTCATCCTCGTCTTCGTCGTTGTTTCGTCGCCGTCGCCGTCGCCGCCGTCGTCGTCGTCGTCGTCATCGTCGTCGTTGTCGTCGTCGTCGTTCTTGGCGGTGTCCCTTTTCCTCCGGCATCTCCTCGCCACCGAGCCAGGGTGCCGGCACGATGCTCTCCCATTTGTTCGCGAAACACCGAACACAGGCAGTCACCTCGTACGCACGTCGTCGTAGCGCAGCTTGGCATTGTCCGCGACGCTCCCCCTGAACCGGCCGCGCATGTGTGCGTCACGTATCTCTTTCAACTGTACCGGCTAAGCTGCTGCGCTGGAAAACTGCCACCTTCGAGTGTCCGGTCTGTACTTCTTTTTTCTTTTCGTTGCTCTCCTTCGGTTTTTCTCTTTAGTTCCTTTTCACTTGTTTTTCTTTTTCTATGAAGATGTTGGCCAAGACGTTAGTACATACCTATATATACTTACGTACGTCTGTCCGGGAAACTGGTGATTCTGAATGATGAATGTTCTTTTCAATTTCTCAGGCTTAATTTTGCTTCCTTTTCCGTTTCTTTTTTGTGGAAAGAATCGGTAAATCGGTAAAGGAAAAGAAAAATTAATAATTACACGCTAATTACACGTAAGAGTAAAGTAATGTTATACGCTGAAATAAAATTATCCTATTAATTATTAATGCCTTTATTGACGTTTTCGTTGAAGTCTCGGTAAAAAAAAACAAATTATGCATATTTAATTTGAATCCAAGAAATTACAAGTAACAAAATATTCCGTACAGTGCATATCTGAACGTTGTAAAAAAAATGTTAATCTCATTCTAAAAATGATTTGCATCGTGCCTGTGCAGATAATTATAAATAAACGTAACGTATATGTAGGTATATTTAAATAGCGAAGGAGGAGCAAAAACGATCATTGCAGATTTATCGAAGTATCATAATATGCAACGCGATGGATTTAAATAAAACGATAATAGATTACCACAAAAAGTAATATCACGACTTCATGGACGAAAGAAGTAAGACAATTTATACATGTCAGAACTTAATTAATCGTTCTAGAAATAGCAAGATTTTTTCGATTAAATCCTTTTTACACGTTCTGTAATTTTTGGTGATAGAATCATATTCGTAATGAGATCTCTCTAATTAAAAGATTCGGAGTTCAGAATACAAAAATATCGCAAAGCTGTTGCAACAGAATTTAAGATTAGTAAAAAGTGAACCTATAAAGACTGAGATTAAAAATAAAATGTAATAGTGGTGGAAAATCAAAGTAGGTCGTTAATCTTTCATTCCGCTTATTGAACCTGTGTCAACAGCAGCACGAATGATCGTTATTGCAAAGCCTGGGACGATAACGCGTAGAAACGAGCATAGCACGCTTACGTTGCGCTGTGAGCGGGTCGTTAAATACGTTCGTTTACACGACAACGTCTTATTAGTCGCATTCGTTCGTTACGTAACAATGATTCGAATCGTTGGTCGCGTTACACATTAACAGAACGGAATACATCGTCGTGTCGCTCAAAGGGGAGGAATAATGAACGGTTTCGATCTCGAGAACCCATTTTTCTCCACCGTTGCGCGAACGCTCCACCCTTTATTTGCTTTTTCCACGTAAAGTTGTGTAACCAGGTCATCGTATTACCGAAAAAGAATACGCACAATTTGGTATTTGTTGTAGATAACGATAGAACAGATTTTACATTTATCATTTAGGATTCAATTGTTTGAAGCTGTTTGTGATTACGGATAGTAGTATATATGTACATATACCAAACAGTTAATCACGAGAACAAGCAACTTAAACTAATACTGTCATCTATACTCATTTTTATTCGCATTAGCGGTAAAACCCCGTTTTTGTTTTTTCCATTTTTTCTTTCGATCAAATATTATTATGCTCGCCTTAGAGAGATATTGGTCGAGAGAACGTCTTCCTTCACAACAACGAGCTGGTTTTCCATACGATTTCTCGCAGTGGTCAAGAAATTTTTTTATTGTGACGTTTATTCGAGCGGGAACGCGAGCTTCTGCTCGTTCAACACGTATCTTTAACGACGGATATCGCGGCCCAGGTCGTTTCACGTTCGACAAAACCGGTGACGACGTTAACCGCGTTTTACTTTGATCTGTTGCACCACAGGCACTTTCAGCGTTAATTTTTCTCTCTTTCTCCAGCAAGGGTCCCGCTCTGTCGCGCTCTCCGCTCGTGACGAGAGATCATTAACCGGCTTGCGGACTCGCCGTGCTCGGATATTAGAATTTAAATCGTCGCTGATATAATTACGAGCAAAAGCTGAATATCTCGGCCGCGGAAGAAATTACGACGGCGATCCGCCCGGGCGAAAAATTAATAAGGAGATCCCACAGGGTATTCTACGCGGCCACACTAACGTTGTTATTAACGCGTTCGATCGTCAATCCCGATACACACTAGCTGCACGTCTATTTTCAACTACAAAGCCATCTTTCTTCCTTTTCTTCGTTCCTCTGCTCGCTACGCATCTCGCGTATCAGCAGAATAATAATAATAACGATAATAAAACCACTTGCTCGTGAAACAACTCTTAAAATGATCAATCGAGCGTTCGATTTGCGGCATTATAAATCCAGGGCTAATTAAGGTGGATGGTGAAGCTCGACGGGAAGATCGAGACGCGGCTCATCGAGTCGGCAACCCGTTCCACGACCAAACGGAATGTTAACAGGCACGTAGATTCGTATTATCTCCTGGAGCCAGGATTTTCCATGACTGACATTGTATCTGGTGCGTTTAATCGTCGCGGATTCTGCATCCGCGGGTCTCTTTAGTCGTCCCGCCCGAATTACGATAAACGACCGCATAAACTCGCGTACAAACCGCAGGTAATGTCACGAAGACCGAGAGAAGTTTCTTGGCCGAGGGAATCTCGATGGCTCCAGGTATCGTTCGGAATGCGCGTAATCTAACGTCGATTCGAAAGGAGAAGAAGCTGGGCTCGCCGCTCGAGTAACCCATTATCGTGCTAATGAACAAGCTCGACCGAAGATGGAACGCTTCAGAACGGATTCGTGAGCAATGAATCCGATATCGGCTTCGCGGAATATTTCCGTGGACCGAGTATCCGGCGATAGCATCCGACGAATGGGAGAAATCGCCTAGTCATCGTTCGGAATGATCCCCGCCCCCGACTGCCCCTCTCTTCAATGTCCTCGTCGTTCGTACGAACCTCCGGGCGAAAGTATTTTTTTCACGGGAGCCGCGAGAAAGGAGCGGACCCTTAAGTACCGTTCTTTCGTTCCTCGTCGACGCACCGCTCGATTCGTGCACGCTTTCATTGCCGTTGGAATGCGATGGTTACTTCTCTCGCCCGTATGCGCGCCGTAGGATCGCTCAAGGCCGCCGTGGCTCAGGTGAACGGATGAATGGATTTGTCAGATGAATGCTCGGCATATAAGGGCGCATCTTCTTCAATTACCACTCACATGTGTCCAAATACCGTGTTTTCTTTTCGTTCCTACCCATGTTTGCTATCAATAGCAGCTGTGTTATGCTAACACTATCATCGAAAGGTGGTCGGCTACTATTGGTGGTTATTTGGTTAACGGAAGAGATATGTATAGCACTGATTAGTTATAGCATTGTGACAGGACCTTCCTTCGTACAATCTCAAAAATAAGCATAGTTTCATTATTAATTGGAATGATCAAATCTGCGAATCGAGTAATGTAGCAACGTAAGATGAGAATGAGCAAGCTGGTTGTATTCTTTGTCCCTATGCCGATTGTGTATCGGTAGTTAACTCTCCTTGTGCTCCACGTGTCGTGTCCACGTTGAAAGCGATTGTTTGCCGTTCGACGCGGCTAGATGAATCGATTCGTTTCTGCGTGTCGGATTTCTTTTTTTTTTCGATTCGTCGTAGACACGATGAGTCGTGTTTTCCGTGGCTGCTTAATAAGTCGGATTAATTCCGCGTAGATCGATATTCACGAAGTTACTCCACGTGTGTGCGCGGTCATTACATACCTTGTTAGCAGTAAATTAGATTCTTCGTGGTGAGAGATACGATGAATTTGAGATATGAGATTCTAATGATATCATGGCTGAATATTGCAATAATTCATTCTAAAGATGCACCGCATTCGTAGGTTTATCTTTTCGATAGCGTTGCTATCTTTCTCTAATTGCATATTCTAATCTAACTGTTCCTCAATCGTTCGCATGTTTTTAACGCTCTATCAAATTGCACACTGCTGCAGTTGTTTTTACGAAATTGTAACTATGGTAGTTACACACTATATCATTCACTAAATTCTGCTACAAGTGTTCTTAAATTATTAATTCTCCGAAATGTTCTAGAAAAATTTTAACACTGATCCATCATTACAAAGATAGTTAATCTTTACACCGTGTCTATTTCATTCGATTCCCTGTAAACATTTACAATCCCACTGTCGATATGACAAGCAGAAATGTCAATTTACGATCAGCAACGATATCTACAATTACCAAGTACTTAGGTATTTATTGCACAAAGATCTCCATATCTGCGATCTACAACGAGAACGACACGTTTCTAGCAACATAAATTATCCTAATACAAACTCTACAAACATTCTCTCTCCACATTACCAATTCCTCTACATCCATCTCAGTTATGCATTCTAACCACCACTTTTAACATTCATTTCCAAAAAATTCAACTCAAAGTCCACGAAAAAGTTCCACTTGTGTCGTCGAAGGTTCGAAACGACCTCCGTAAACATCTGGTCCTGATAGTGAAAATCGTGAGCAACCTGATCCGAGGGTCGGAGCTGGCCTAGGTCCGCATAATGGAGGCAGTCCGTTAACAATCGCGTAGAAAGACGCCGCGGCGGTCGGTTTTAGATCGAGGAATATTGGGGTATTGTAGGAGCGGCACCTAGCGCGGTGTGTGCGTGTGTTGACAATGGGAAGCCTAGTGGGTGCGTTAATCCCATATGTAAGCTCGCTCTGTGGGAATATTTCGTCAGGCTGTTGGGGGTGGGTGTGCTGACGAAGGGGCGGTAAAGAGGGGAAGGGACAGAAACGGTAGAAGATGCTGGAGATCGGGAAGGCGGGTAAGAGGGACTCTGGGTCTATTGTTGCATCCTGGCGATATAATCTGGGGTACACGCGATGCCTCTGTCGGCGAACCGAGACAGACGGAGGTGACTCGCGCGCTCAAAGGATCGCGCGGTGCGTTCTTCCAGGCTCCTTCGTAATTGCCGCGAACGAACGAACGATCGTAAGAGCGAGCGAACGAACGAACAAATCGCCGGACAGATCTCCGCTCGCGAGCTTATCGGACTTCGCGGCGCGCCTTTGTTCGAAATCGATAAACACGTTGCCGAAGAATCATTTTCCATTTTCACTCGGCGATCGATCGACGGCCGCGAGTACTACGCGCGAGATACTCGAGACCCGATAAGGGTCGCGCGAGTCGAGGGGTTACGCTTAGAGGCGTTTCTCACGCGTCTTTTCTCCGCCGGATAGAAGAGAAATCAAGTGAGGAAGAATCGAATCCTGTTAGGTGAGATGGAACCGTTGTTTCTTGGTAAGGCAACGTGTTCGACGGGTTGGGCCGTGGAATTCGGGAAGTTTGCCTGTGATGTATTTCTCTTATCGTTGTGTAGGAGTGATGCATGATGCTGTCAGAGTATGGTATGTATTAATTATGGTTATTGTCTAATCGGAAAAATTTGAACTGATGGATCGAAGAATAGGAAACATTTCGCGCGAAAATCAAATGATAAATACCCTCTTCGTCTCTCCTCGTATCGTTTCTCGTTAATTTTCTATTTAAACTGGACAGTAAAACAATTCTCCTAGTTTCTGGGAATAATTCTCTGATACAACGTAAGGCAAATAAACGACTAGATCTCGTGTAAATAAAAACCAGTACGATTATAAAGGGTGGGTTTAAGATGACGGGTTAAAAACGCATTCCGTGTTCCCGTACGTAAGAAAGAAGATGAAGAGCACGAAGACGCTGAAGAGGAAGGGTCGCGGTCCCATTCTGGTAGCAATTTCTGCTTGTCTTTTCCCGTTCTCGAAGGAGCCATGACCGTGCCGTATCTCACCTGCAATTTCATCCTTTCGGTCGAGTGGTTTCGAAATTCCAGCTGTGACGGACGGGCGACGCCAACGACGCCGTTCCGCCCGTAAGAGTTCTGGGTCTAATCTCGAGTCCGGATATCGAGCCAGTGTACGGTGTCGTCGGTGATCGGTCAGGGGATCGGTCTCTCGGAAAAGTGGCTGGCCACTTTTGTAGGCGCACTCTGGCGAACGTGGGAATGATTTTGAGAGAAGGGCAAGCCGCGGCGAGATCAGGACGAACGCTAGACGGAGAGGGAGAATCGAGGAGATAAAGAGGGACAGAGAGAGAAAGCACCTGAACGCCTCTTCGAGCCAGTTCCGTGGCGTCTTGCTTCCAAGTCTGTGTGTGATCCACAGCCTCGTGTATATACGTGTACATAGACGCCAGAAGAGAAAGAGAGAGAAGGATGGAGAGAAGGAGATGGAAGGATGCGGAGGCAACACACGTGTTGTCCCGTGTATGCGCGTTCATGCAGTTTGTAACGCGCGGAACAGGTATTCCCCCATTGAAATAAGGTAACGTCGCGAATATGAAATATACCCCCTTGTACAACTTGATAATCCGTGGTTACCATAAATCCTGAGTGATTATCCGCGTGTCTATTTATAAGCCTCGTGGCGTCGCCCTCGCCTCTCTGCCCACCCCTCGTCTTCGCGCCGTTCGTGTATACCTCCCTCCTTATCCCTCTTCCTCCTTTGTTCGGATATTCATCCACCCTCCCAACCCCCGTCCTGCCGACTCGTTCTCCGTCGCTATTCTCTCCTTCTTCAACCACTGGCGAGGATGATCGCGCCCAAAGGACCTCTCGCGCGTTTCTACCTATATGCGTGTCACGGCCTTTCATCCTCCTGTGTGTCAAGCAGAGAGAGAAAGAGAATAACAGGGAGAGAATCCTTTGGAGATACGCTCGATAGGATTAATCGGCTTACGAAGACACGCTCTCTCCGCCTGCCGGTCGCCAAGAGAGAAGAATATGATTTGTTGCCGAACATTCGTCCGCACCTGCGACAAAAATGGCGTTCGCCCGATGACGGGGCTGAGAGAGCTTTCTCCTTCATCGAGGAGAGACGTACTTGTGGTAAACTGTAGATGTTCAATGATCCAAGTTGTCTTTCCAAGTTCTTACAGCAACGAATGTTTCCTGTAAAATTCAGTCTGTCCCTTAATTTTTTATCGACGTAAAAACGTTTAACATCCAATCGTTCCACATTACGAATGATAAACGCGGTAATTCGTTCATATTTCAATTGAATATCGATAACCTCCGAGAAGAAAAAAATAAGAGAGTAATAATAATAAATGACAAACTTCTGTACATAATAATCGTGGTCGTTTTGATCGAGTGGCGCAAGCACGAACGGGACGTGAACGTATACACGCGTGTGATACGTTGCTTAACGTGTGGCGTGGTCCGAGAGCCGGAAACGGTCGAAACGCGAAACACGTCTGTGCACTGTCAGATTAATTGCACCCGATTCGTTCGCCGCTGTATCTGCGCGCTCTCGGGAGGCGATCGTTCGAACGTTAATGCATGGAACGAATTAACAGTTTGCGTTTGAAAAAAAAGGTCGCGATAGCGATCTGTTTCGAGCGAGATCCACTTCTCCGATGTCAAACGGAATTCCACGAGCTCGTGTTACGGTTATGCGAGCAGATGTACGCCTTTCGACGATAACAAGTGCTCTTCCGGTTTCGCCTGGCCGTCCGGAAACCACGTTCGATCCCTTGGCGCTCGCGTCGCACGCCATTCCGTCTATCGTTTCTGTTTCTGTTTTCCTTGCAAAGCTGTTGCTGCCGCGCGCTGGAAATATCGGCGCCGTTTCTCTTTTGTCAAACAGGAAACGCGTTCCACGAGAGTGTATAAAATTATATCTGCTCTCAGACATCTAATCTTCGTATCGCATCTATAATATATCATTCCTGACAGGACCATGCCTCGTTGCGTAATTCCGGGTTTCTTGCGAATGAAATTGCTCGCGATCTTAGCAAACCAGCCCGTTTTCCTACTACCAGACGTAGTTACATACATAGGTACACAGGCTGATTTCTTCATTAACCGCCTTCCTCAAATTCCATTCGTGCTCGATACGATCCTCTAAGGATCGTCTAGATGTTGAATAATCTTATTCTTCGTATCTTCGACTCGATGCGTTAGTTTTGTCATATCGGAGGTTCATAAATTAAGAAAGAATATTATATTTATTGGTTTTGTGAATTTGAAGGTGTGAAAAATGTAGTAACTGTAGCAATAAGAAAGAAATATGTTGGATCGTGTGTATCTTTACATTTCTTTTCGGACGATAAAGCAGCACAGGTTATTTTTCATTTCTATTCTTATAGAGATTAACGGACCGTGAGGAATTATAACGTCTTGACAATCTCGATAAATTTTGAAGTTAGCGATACTCGTAAGTTCGTTTTCATCGTGCACCTGGTGCAAGCGAATTAACATATAGCTCGTATCTCATTATGAGATGTATGTTTTTTGATACGACTCGTGCTTTAGTTCCTTTCAGAAGAAGATTTAACAGAATGGCATTTAATGGTACATGCATATTACCTGTCGTTGAAAGTAAGAGCATTTAATTCAAGACTCGATAAATTTTCTTTTGACGAGGGGAGATAGTATTCCATTTTTAAAACGCGATGATGCTATAATTTTAGTTAGTAATTTGTGTTATATTATTTATGTTCGCTTTATCATCTTGATGGTATCGATATCATTATTTCATACTCATCGCTATTTCATCAAACTTTCATTTCCAAAATTAAACTCGGAGAACGAATAAAAGTCGTACCTTTGATATTTCGATTAATATCTTGGGATCAGATAAAGCGTCGATTTGTGTCAGAAAAGTCGAGGAAAAGGGGTTCGTTCGAGCGTCTATGGTTCGCGTGGACTTTGCGTCTACGGGACGATATCGGGGCTATCCTCGAACATCGCCAGAGGCGCTGCGTGTTATGCTGCGGCAAGCTATTAAAAACCCAAGTTATGAATGAAAGCCGAGCTGAAATAGAATGGCACGCCGTGCTCCGCCCACAAGAACAGGTACAAACACCACGAACGATAAGCTTAGCTCAAGTCCAATGTCAGAAGATTCCCTAGAGGCTAGAAACGAATCCTTGTTCGCCAACCCGAGCTGATATTTCACGCGGAAGCGAAAATTATCGGTTTTTTGGCGTTCGGTTAGCGTGGCAAACGGTTTTCGATGATTATGATTTATGTCATTATTTTAAGCTGGAAAGTAATTTGATGAACTCGAGGGACAAGAGAAAGTCGGTTCTGAGAAGATTTTTTAAATTCTGATATTTTGGTAGAAGGCTATGAAAATTATGTATAAAAATGGGGTGCAAAAGATCGATAAAACAAGCTATCATCGTTAATCGCTTCAACTTATTCGTTTAACAAGAAAAATTCGCTTCCCTTCATGCGACGTGTACAAATGAAAAATTTCTCCAATTTCGTATACCTTAGCTCCTAATTGCTTAACTTAATTCGTCTTACGTGAACGAAAGAATTCACGGAAGTACCGACAAGGTCACGAGGAAACATCGTTCGATCGTGTAGCGTTGATTTACTCCGGTCGGCGGTGTAAGGGGTTCGCGCGTCGTAAACCCAAATCACGGCGGAGCAAATTATGCGTAAACGAGCTGGACGGAACGACGGGCAATACATCGGAATCGTACGGCGGGTCGCCGGAGGTTCCACGCGGAGGGATCGTGAAAAGGGCACGATGCCCGACTGTCTGTCACATTCTTGATGTCAGCGGGCCGGAGAAGGGCCGGTAGTCGAGCATCCTGACGATTCAATTAGGATTCAGGCATGCAGCAGAGGTCCGGATCTCTCCTCCGTGTGCTGTTCGCCTGGCCCCTCTCACCTCCTTCCTGCGTCAGCTTTCTTTACAGACCCTCCTCGGCTACAATCGATCGTCGATTTCACGAGAGATCCGGCTGGCCGTTCGCGTGGCCATTGATGTACGGGGGCTGATAGAAAAATACTGAGAATTCTCGCGTATGCCGATGAGAATCTTTATAAACATTTGCAATTTTTTCCGAAGCAATTACCGATCGAAGTCGTCTGATATTTTGAAGATCTTCCGTCACATTCGAATCGTTTTAGAAAAACTTTATCATCGAAAACACTTTTGTATTCGATGAAATCTGTTTTGATTTCTCAAATAAAATTTAATTTTATTCCGTGACTTCTTTATCCAAGCTTATCGTTGCTCCTGTCAACATTGCTGAAAAGTAGATTGTTAAACGCGTCGAACAATGTCTCCTGTATCTATATCGGGAGAATTCTAGATTTCGATTCACAAATATCATCGACGTAGCTACGAACACCGGAGATTTTACGGAAGTTATCGAATCGTTGGCGGCTAGATGGTCGCGGGTGAGCTTCTTCGAAATTCAATAACTCCCGCGTCCCTGGCTCTATGATTAACGAAGGCTGCGACCGCGTCGATCGATACAGAACTATCCCTTTTACGTATGGAAATATCGTTATAATCGTGTACACAAACGAGTCCGCCGCGGTGAGACTAAGGAAGAGGAAGCAAAGCGTTGAACCAAGGGGTTGAAAGCTTGGACGAGGCCCATCGGCGAGAAGCGTCGCGGGACAATGGAGCAATCAATAGGGTAATGTGAGGACACTTTATCGAATTATCGATGCGGTCGACACTGGCGTACCTACGGTCAATGGACACGGGTACCCTGCTTTTCGAACGAACCCTTTCCCCTTCCCTCCAACACCCCCGCGCGGTCCTCTTGCACTGTCTTTCTCTCTTACTTCTGACCAACCGTTCTCTCGCCTCTGTTAACGTTCCTCCGGCGCTGCTTTCTATCTGCCTATCCGTCTCTCTTTCTCACGGTTTCCCGTCAATGTTCGTTCGCTGATAAAGTGAAGCATCCGTGCCGTAACAAGCTCAGTCGCCCTTGACACTTTGCCCAGTTAATGTCCACCGGGCACGCGATAAATCCGCCCTCGAACGCTTTAATAACCGTGTCGTGTTTGTGTGTGCGTATACGTGAGCATGTGGTAACACGCGAGTGTCTTCCCGTCGCGAAATTCATTATTCGGTTCGCGTTCCGTGACCTCGTTCCTCGATCGTAAATATCGTCTAGAACCCCCTCGAACCTCGAATCTTCCTTCGCCCGTGTCGGTCGACCGATGGAAGTCTTAACGAACTGTCCAAAGACTTGAAATTTGTAAAGTACGATGTTCTTTTCACAGCGGAAATATTAGATCTTTTTGTCGAAGTGGATCGATGGAGGATGGGCAAGAACGTGTTCTCAGATTCTTCTTTTCTCTACGCACGGAGGCGATCGCTCGCACAGGTGGCAGGGATCCTCGCGTGGAGCTCGGTTCTCGTTTCACGGATTCTCGATCCGGAGATCATTAATCACGTCGGTTCTCCCCCCGGACGAGCTGAAATCTCTTGGCTCGCGACGCAAAAGACTGCGAAACGCAGCTAGAGGAAACCCGGTCGCGAGTGGGTTTCGCGGACACTTAACAGGGACGATGGTGGGCCGATGCTTTTTACGCGGACGCGATCGCATATTTCATGTCACTTCGACTCGATCGCTTTTTCGTTTTTTTTTTATTCTTCTGTCAGCTCCGCTCTGTTTCTATATGTCGAATATACTTATAGGGTGAGATAAAAGTAACGCAACTGGAAATATTGTATAGAAAATGCTGCGTATCGTGGTTCATTATGCATCGAGAAGTTAGTCTTTGAACAGATTTGTGTACCAAATTCTTGGCTGATTCTAAAGGAGCAAATCCGCCAGAGGTGAGGGCAAGAAATTAGGTAATGTTTTGGAGAATAACGAATTTAGCGATACGTATGAACATGGAGGAATAGTTGGATGGCAAAAATATCAAAGGGGAAGAACTAGTTATACTAAAGTCATCGATGGTAAATTGCGCATTGAGTTTGTTTATTAGTCGACTGATAAGCAACTTGAAAAAAATGATAATTCAATTTCGTCGTTCGTATAATTTAGCAAACAGGATAATTGCTTCAATGAGACATAAAACAAAAATTCCATGCAACGACTATCTCTTAAATCGTTTAACAAGGACAGATACCATAAACTTCTTTTACCATTCTTGATAGTTTCATTGTTAATCATTTTAAAGCTGTGTTACTTTCGCGTCACTCTGTATACGTACATCGTTCGAGCATGGCAAATACACACAGAAGCGTACGCAGTTGTAATTGCCGCGTTCGGTGTTCGGTGTTCTTATCTGGACGGTGTGTCCGCGGCGAGTCGCGTCGGGGCCGTGTCGCCTTGGACTCGGCGTGTCCGATTGACCGCGTGTGAGAACACGATATCGCACGAATGAGTTATGATCCTTATTCGAGGATTTGCATACCGATTCATTATGCGCCGGTAGAAGTCAAAATTGGAACGCGACGTGGCGCAACGGCCGCGCGATCGCGCCACCTCAAGGCTCGCGGAACGCGACCGAACGATAAATCAAACACCTTCCTCCCCATGGCCCGATTTTTTATTTTTGCATCGATCGGTCACCGCACGTACCATCGTCCCTCCTTCTGTAATATCGCTGCTGCGTATAATATCAGGATACATAATCAAACGAGGTAAAAGGTAAGCGCTGCAGAGAAAAGACTAAGAAGGAAAGAGTAGGCATGGCGAGACGAGTGTAACGGACTTTTCGAAAACGTCCTTCGGCGGTTTGCCGCGCGGCAGGTTATTATCACGAGTGTGCCTACAAACACGGCCGGCGAAGGCCGTGCGCACAGATGTTCTAAATTGCGCGCAAACAAATCACTTTGGTACCATCGACGCACGCAAATACAGTTGTGCAATGACTCGGCCTGTTAGGTAATTCGATTTATGTAACGGTGCCGCGTCTATTGTTCACGCGTGTCGCTATTTCGCGCGTGATCCGTTCGACAGCCGCTCAGGAGAAAGAGTACTTATCTTCTGGTATTACGTTATACTCGGTTCTTGCCTACCTGTTACCGCGAGAAATACGTAAAACGAAGGAGAGATATTTATTTCCGCTGCACACGTCGCACGGGGTATCGATTCAATTAATTTCGCGGTCCTCCCTGGGTAGAACAGAGGCAAAATAAAAAAAAGAACGAAGCGAGAGCGTCTCAGCTTCTCTCTCGAGAAACGAGACGCGGAGAAACGGATGAACGGATTGTCCGAGATAAGAAGAGATGACAGGTAATTCGGCCGATGGAAACGAGACAGCCGGTTACGGTGCCCTGAACGCGAGCCGATCGCCCTCTCCGCGCGTCTTAATCCTTCTTGCGTTCGATTTGCCCGCTTTTATCGATCCTTCGCCGCGATAAGGCCGACCGGATCTGTCGGAGCTGACGGATTTTTCGCCACGACTAATTGGCCGATGCAGATGTTTCCGAAACTTGTTCGAAAATCGTATACATTATACCGGAACGATAGTCACGATATATCGTCCACGTATAACACCGTCTGATCGGCTTGGAATCGGTTTCAAGTCGGTTTCGAGCATTTTCACCAGGCACCTGTAACCGAGCCAAACTCGTCCGATCAATGAACAGAAAACAGAGGTCGATACGCGTTCTGCTCTCCGGGCTTTACCCCACTTTCATCCCTAGAACAGAAGTTCTAGAAGGTTGGCAAGTCGATGGGCGGAGGGAGGAGAGCGAGATAATACTCGCGCGACTGCCTTAAAGCGTGCGTACTCGCGGCTTAAACAGCAACAGCAGCATCAGCAGCACCGGCAGCACCAGCAACGAAGTACACCCCTCCACCAGGTCCCGCAGGCCGTTTCTTCTCCTCTCGTCTCTTCTCTCTGGTCACTCTCTTCTCTTACCTCGCTAGTGGTTAGTCTTGGCTCCCTCTTTTCTCCCTCTAGCCTTCTCGCTCTCTCCTGTCCACGTACCTTGTCTCTAGCGCTCTCTCCTTCTCCCTCCGCTCTCCCTCCCCCCATCTCACCTGGTTCAACCTGCGAGCCGCGTCTCGGCCCTCTTTCTCCGTCGCTCCGTCACCATCTCGGTTCCGCCACGGCTTCTCCCCGAGTCTCTTTAGTTTTGTGCGCTACCTGCCTGCCTTGTGGCTCGCTCGTATCGTATCGTATCGTATGTAAGTGAGGCGAGGTGCCGTTGGCGGGATGAGGCGAGGCTAGCCTGATGCTGGTCTATACCTGTGTGTGCCGCGGTATGGCGTTGTCTCCTCGCGTGTAGCCGCACACACTGCCCTCTTTCTCTCTTTTGCTTTCTTCCTCTCTCTTCTGTTGCCTTCCCTTCTCCCTTTCGCTTGCTCGCGTGCGCCTGTACGCGAACGCAGGTACGCACCGGCGCAGGTACGCAGCCACGACGACGGCCACGCACACCGGTGCCACGGTGCGAGCCAGAGCGAGAGGCCAAACACGCGAGAGCAAAGACACGCACCACAGAGGAGACGTTCCGTTCTGTTCGCGGCGCGCGTACCTACATACCGGTATGTACGTATGTATGCACGTACTTAAGTCCCACTATGCATGTAGGTAATGCGAATCGACGAATACACGTCCGATACGGTCCCGTCCGCGTGTATATACGTACAGCGAAAGCACGTTAGCCGTGGCGCGCGCGAGAGAGAGCTCACCGATTCCACCGCGAGAGAGTACGCTTCGGGCCTTGTCTGTGTATGGAGTCGAGGCACGCGATTGTGTGTGGCCGGTGCACAAGAGCGTGCTAGCTCCCCTCCCTCCGGAGCCACACTCCACCTCCTCCTACCTCTCTCAGCCTCTACCTCCTTCTTCTACCTGCCGGCCCGGCCGACACACATGTGTATGTGTACCTTGGTCTTCAGTGTAAGATCTGAACCAGCGGAGAACGCACGCTATTGTTATATCATTATCATTGTCATCGTCCGTGGCGATTCGCGCCCGTCCCCACCGTGTCTCGCGGACCGTGTTTTCGCCCGAGTGTCTCCGCGAAAACAGCCGGACCTCCCGAGGAAATTCGACAGCCCGTTCGCCGCAACCTCGCATTTTCCGGGTGCAAGCGAGCCCGCGGAAACCAGAGGAGAAACCGCGCGATCAGGAGAGATCGCGGTGCACGCGCCGCGCGACAGCCGGCGCATCTCTCACGCGCGACAGCCACGCTGCACCTCACCGCTCCTCCCGATCTGTGCACCGGGTCAAAGGATGACGGGACAGACGGCACCTTCGCCGCGCCCTCTGACAGCAAGCCGCGCACGGGGCGGCCCGCCCGTCTGAACACGTGGGAAATCGCTGCCACCGACACAACTCGCCTCCTCTGCTTCCTACTTTGCCGCCCTTTTTCGGCGCGCCGCGTGACCAACTTTCACGATCCACCTGTTCGAAAGTTCCGATTTTCCTAGTGCTTGCTTACCTTCGATCGTTTAGTGTCACGCGTTCAACCACGAAACTTACGATCGATACTCGATCGATCACGGTCGGAGTAACGTCGTCGAGGAGTCGTCGATTGGATTGTGATTAAAAGAAAAACGTTTGGCTCGATAAAAGAGCAAAAGTGCGAGTATAAATCGACGAGAAAAGCTCGGTCGATTCGTTTCCTGCTAACTCCCGTCCCCGTCCCCGTTGCTAGCCGATTTCTCCGTCCGGGACACAGAGAAAGAAGACGTCGACTGGTCGATTAGAATCGAGGGGACCCGATGACGGGGAGGAAGAGAAGGAGGTCTCGGGACTCGACGAACGAGATGGGCAGGATTGATCGGAAAGAGGCTATGCTTGACGCCTAATTAAATCGATTAGACTTTGGGGTTAATTGTTCTGGAACGTGAGTTCCCTTGCACGCGTCTGTCGCCGCTACCGTTATCGTCGTCGTCCTCGTTATTCCGTGCTTTCAAGTGGTGGATCGTGTGTACGCGAGACGAACGATCGGTTCGGCCATTCGGTGGACGAGAGGGAGAAATCGACGCGTCGCCGATCGTATCGAAACTATTACGGATCAGATCGGTCGGCCAGTGAGTCTAGGAAGAAATTTCGGTGCTAAGTGACGATTCGTGTTCGACCACGCCGTATATTTGGCATTCGTATCGGCCGAACCGCCGGTGTCACTGCTTTTTCACCAGCGTACTCTCCCCCGTTTCTTCTCTTCTTTTTTTCCCGCTCTTCTGCTTCGTTCGTTTTTTTTAACGTTGTTGCCCTCCCAATTCCGGTTCTTTTTTTACTCTCGTTTCCCCAGGCAGTTTACTCTCGTTTCTAATCGTTCCTTTTCTACGAGCCCGCCCCGATCGGATTGAACCGTCCACGACACCGGTTGTCATCGGCATGTGAGTCAAAGTGAACAACAGCGTGAACAACGACTGGTGTCCATTGTTGCATTCCGTGGTCAGTGCTCTGTGTCTTGCTATCCTTTCTCGTTGACAAACAGCACGGGTCTTCGTGGCTGTAATCGTGGTTGGCCCGAGTGACAGGCCTGCGTAGACCGGCTTCCAAGAGCCGCTAGAACGCCGCGGCTCCGACCTCGATGATTACTCAATTAGTTCAAAACTCGTGCTCCCATAGTGTAAACTGTGAAACGATTCGACTAGGTTCCAGAGTGACTGGGTGATCGCGTCAGTGTGAACGGGATAGTTCCTTGGAAGCGAAGTTTCGTGTGTCATTCGTTGCTAAATATCGTGATCCGACCTGGGAAATCCGATTATGCGGACAAACAGTCGCGGTGATCGATGATCCACGCGATCCTCGACGCTTCTCACTCGCGGAAGCAGCCAGTTGGAACCGACGGTGAGTCTACTAACGAAATTTTCACGATTTTTATGCGGGACTAGCTCTTCGCGAAAACGATGACGCTACGTTAGACGCAAGAAACTTTCCAGTTTCCCCTCGAAAAGGTAACTCCTGTCCGAGGTCTGATTTAAAGTGACAAAAACGTGGCCTGACCGGGAGTGTATCTGTCGAAAGGTATCTCCTAATAAAGCAACGTAGCGATAAGTGAAGAGGAATCGGCACGCCGACACGAGAGCAACGTTCCACTGCGGTGCATCGTGTGGATGCGACGTGTAAGGAGTTCCCTCTGCTTGGATCTGCTTGGTTCGTTTCGCGAGTCGTGAGTCCCGCGAATTCGAGGCGAACGCGACCGGCAAATGGAACGATAAATCCTTCGATTGTCGAACGTCGATAATCGTTTCGCGGCGGCGCTCCGTTGTAGACACGCCGAGTGAACAAACATCGTCGGACCCGACTTGTTATCGGTCGCACGTGATCGGCCCCGGCCGATTTCAACCGGTGAAAATATTGCCCGGCTGTGCTCGGTCACGTTTATAATGTAACGCCGTCGATCGCGACACACAGTTGGGAATCTTTCGGTGAAACTTCATGGCGTGATTATCAGCCCGGAATTCGTCACAAAAATGCTTCGAAAACTTCTTACGTCTTGAGTGGATCGTCGCTTTTCAATTTGGTACTCTTGACGATGGAAGTTTGTGTGTGATTACCTGGAATGGATTACCTGGGCAAGGTTTTGTTCGCTGAATGGAACTTTGTTAAGTCGAAGGGTTCGGAGGAAGTATCGTAACCCTTTTAACATGAAGAGTATTGTGAAAATCTTCTATTCGTAGGATATCCATAGAAAAGTGAATAATAGAAAATATCGTATTATGACGCACGATATCACATAATGCAAAAATATTTATATCTATCGAAAATTCCATAGTAAAGAACTGGAAAGAAACGTAATGTTACCGTAACTGAGTTTAGTTAGAGATAATCTTAATTAAGATACGAAGTATGATTCACGAAACAATTAACAATAGCATCCCCACGTTCTTCGAGAATGAATATCGTTCTGACAACTCTACCATTTTTATCTACGTATACGGAAGCTGAAGCTGAATCAGCCGCGTCATCATGCAATATGACGAGTAGAAAACTATGCATTTGAGAATCATCGTCGGAGAATTTACAAATATGCAAATATGTTGTGTATTTTTCTTGACGTTCTACCGGCATTTTTCCAGAAATTTTCTTAAGTTATTGTCTACTACCGAATGTGATGCAAATATGTTATTATC
This sequence comes from Bombus vancouverensis nearcticus, assembly GCF_051014615.1. Classification (NCBI taxonomy): domain Eukaryota; kingdom Metazoa; phylum Arthropoda; class Insecta; order Hymenoptera; family Apidae; genus Bombus; species Bombus vancouverensis. The sequence continues at coordinate 13,656,466 of NC_134912.1, read as the reverse complement.
AGAAGGTTAAAATGCATTGACGTTGAAGCAGAAGTTGTTAAAACTTTTTCCTATATGACGAATAGACAGCTTTGCCTGTTACATTTTTTGTACTTATTGTTATGACTATTAGGAGAAGATCATAAATTTGCTTAGTATTCATTTCTTCATCAATAAACGTTCCAGTGATTTTTTTCTGAAAGTAACCTTTCGTTTCCTTTAGTTTACCAACAGTACGATGTTTTCTTTGGAAATAGGTTTCCAGCAATTTCTCCGCCTTGCTATATTGGCAATAATCTTTTTGCTTGGTTCAATCTTAAACTCTTTTTTCAATTTCGACGTAATTTGAGTCGTCATTCGTTCCTTGTGTCAATTTGACATGTTATAAACGTAAAAAAGCAATACCCTGCACATCGTTTTATTTTCTTATGGTCGATATTAGCAATCCTGTATCTGGATATGCAAGAATTTCATTCTTTTGTTTTTGATGAAAGTCTTTGCACATGTACGATATTTTACATTATTATGTAAACCTGAAATTATAAAAGACGAATTAAGTGAGAAAAATGAAGGCTAGATGAGGGTTAAAAAAGGTTTTTGTATTAGTTATCGAGAAATGCCACTCGTAATCGAAAACATCTAGCACCGTACACCAATCTAATCTCTGGCTTTTGAGCTATAATTTATACTTCCTCTATACTCTGTTTCGATTTGTATCTTTTTGTTCTCAAACAAGTTTCTTCTTGTAGCTTCGTGAAATATAACGCGACGAAGTGTTCTCGGGCAGAAAGCATTCGTTCCGCGAGACGTGCGTTCCGACCCGTGGAAGTAGTAAATTATTAATCAGTGTTGCTAATTACACGTTTCTATCCTGACTGGAAATTCCCTGATATCATTGCTGCTTGTTATTGATCTCGCAAGACACCGACCTTTTCTAATGCGTTTAATTAATCCGATTGCGTAAGTAAAACGATCGGACCGATGCGTTTTCGAAACAGAAACCCACCGAGCATAACGATTTGATCTTCCTGCAACAACCTGTATGTTCAGGATGCGAATTAATGCTCTCGTTATTTCTGGATTTTTTGTCAACCTCCAAGGCAAGTTCCCTGTTCTTTCGAACCTAATCAACTAGCATAAGACAGGTAAAAAAAAATTGAGTATAGTCGCTTGATATTGTCACGAATTTCCTCGAATTCTTCTTAGCTTTCCATTCTTCTTAAGAAATAGGAAAATGTCACAGCAGCGTAGATCCAGCCATTTAATGCTGGCTGCGAAATTTCTGAAAGACAATCGCGTCCCATCCCCCGCGATACGAAATGATTTTTACCCGGTTGCACGGTGAACGGTGGCCACGTTTAGTGGCCATATTTCCAACTTAAAAGGAGCTGCTGTCAGCGGTGATTTGGGTGGCGAGTGAAGTGCCGCTTTTATAGTACGCACAGGAGGAGACAGTCCAATTAAGGGCACATTTGTATACTTAAGTGCACCGATATCGATGTATAAATCGGTCCGCGTTGCACGATTTATGGCCGCGCGGCGAACGTCGTAAAACGTCCGGCAGCCAGATATCGGTGAGGAGAGGCCAAGAAAGTCCTGGGGCCTCCACGTTCCTGGAACCATGAACCCACGTCTCGCGAATGTTTGAACGGACGCCACCAGAACCAACTGTCCCCCGTCCTTTCCTTTCCTCGCCTCTCTACTCCAGCCTCCTTCTTTTTCCTCGTTTTAATTGCTGAAAAAGTCCATTCTCGGCGGGCCGGTTGGCCGTCACACTCGTATCATTCCGGTCTCGAGTCGTGAATGAAATATCGAGATGAATCGGAAACGCCGGGGGACACGCGCGACGCTGGCGGCCGTTCCTCGTCGGTTCCATCAGCTCCACGTTTCTCAGCAAACTTTAGCGAGCATCGCGCGCGTTAAACTTCTCACTTTCTCAGACTTTCTCCGTTAATGGTAATATTTTAATTACAAGAAGTGACTGCCTACGTTGTACGTTGACGTTAAACCGCCTAGTGGTACGCTCTTCATTGCGAGTAACTTAATACCGTTTCATTCCTTTTTTCTTTCTCCAACTTCCTCTTCTTCGTCGTGTTCTTCTTCTTTCTTCGCCTCCTCGATCGCGTCTTCGTACTCCTTCGACAGCATTTCACTCGGTCTCCTGCGTGCACGCGCACGTTTCATGCACCTGCGAGCGTTCTAGAGGAGCCAGTCTCGCGGTTACCGTAAGCCGTACGCAACACGGTAATGAGTTTCGAGTCATTCCGGTCTCGAAGAGGCTTGAAAACGGCTCGCCGAGGCCGCCGTTAGAAACTCGCCGGCAATTTGTCGCGCGTAACGCTGAAAAGCACGAGATCCGCCAGCGAACGGTCACCTGGATTTTCTAATCCGTTCCGTACGATGCCAGGAGAAGCGAAACACAACACTGGTGAAATCATCCTGGACGGCTACATTGTCGATACTTTCTATCTGATCCCGCCACCGGTTTATGCTTGGAAACACCGACTAGATTAAGACAGTCGATTTTAGAAATTTGAATTTTTTCTTTTTTGGTACTTCGTGGTTTAGAAAAATTCTGATTTAAAAAAATCTGCGCACCATTCGTTTTAATGCAATTGGAAGATAATTAGTTCTAGTTCCACTAATTTTTGAAGAAAAACTAAATGGTTTTGTTTATTAGTGTTTACTACTACCGTAGTTTACCTGTTAATATATCTACAAACTTTTGATCCTATACTTATACGCAAATTATTCTCGAGCATATGCATAAATCCAAATCTTTCTCTTTTACTTTCTTCTTTTGCAATTACTCCACTACGATTTACAATAAAGACATAATAATAACGTTACGCGTCCGAAATAAATCGAAAAACGCTCAGTGTTCGCAACGTTCATAATTATGCAAATTTCACAGACCTTCGATTACCACTTCGATACATGGATCCAGGAGACAGACAAAGAAATTATATCCATATTCTTGATTCCTTTCATTCCAGATATCTGAATCGGATAAACCAATGCACAAACTCGTGACGCTTTTGAATACTCGTATCAAAATTACGAACAACCACCAAGAAGTAAATGTTAGAAAAGACAGGACGAAAAGAAGAAATAGAAAAAAAAGAAGTCGTGTATCCAGAGACCGTGTCGGTAAACAGTTTGCGAAGAAGCGTCGTCTGGCGGAATTCGCCGGGTAGAATCGGAGGGTTAAACCCTTTACGCGCTACATCACAAAGGAGAGCGAGTTTGCAGCCCCTGCGACGCACCAGTCGTCCGCACCCCTCTCTCATTCTTCTGCGACGGAATTCTCTGTATGGCAGACAGGCCGGGAAGGTATATATTTCCCTTGTCGTAAATCTTCTTCGCTTGTTTCTCGCGTGCTCTTCAACGATCGCCGTTGAGTTACGCTCGTCTCGGTGACTGCACCCCACCCGGCGCGCCGCGCCGCAACTCCGTGTGTTAGCGACTCGTAAACGCTCAAAATGAAATCCTTTAAACCATGGTATATTCATTTCGTGTCTAGCAATTTGCATACAAATCTGACACGTTCGAGCGCCGGTATTGACGTTTCGCGCACCTCCGTTATCGGTACTCGCGACGTATGCTAATTGACTCCTTGGCGATTATTCTCCTTTCTTTTAACCGTATCCTTCTCTTCTCTGCGTTTAGGGTGACACCGAAGCTAGCGATTGTCCGCGGTTAGGCTGTGTGTTACGTTCCTTAAAATTTCAATACTTTAGAGGTATTGGTACACTGTGTAATATTATTGAGTGATGATTTTATGAAGTGTGGAGTACTTGAGCCTGTCAGTTACGTTTGTTAAAATATACTTCTCCCTCCGTGAATCTGTGATATCTTTTAACGAATATACGATCGATATAGTGAAGTAATTATAGCTTTGACTCTCCCAAACTTCCAGTAATAGTTAAGATTTTCTTTTAATAAGTGCGCGTGTTAATTACGTTTTGATATCTTAAATTGAGTTTGAAGAAGAAGGTTACGGTGTTGGAAAGTTATAGCAGCATATATAGTAAAGTTTCTTCTAGGGATGTAATGTTGTGGGTAAAATATGTACACTCTGTTTGCGTTATTTCTTTAAAATAGAACGCAGAAAAATGAATATTTTATTAGATATTATGAACCGCGTTATATCATCTTCCATGTTGGCAGATCGTTTTACTGAATCCAACGCTTTAATATTCAACAGCGATTGTCGGTGCAACGTATTAATGATTTCGTATTCAAACATGTTGCTTAGACTTCATGACGGAAATAAGATGCAAAAGGCACAGATATATGACTACGTAACTTGTAACAATAAGTTACATAAACAGTATTATAAAAGGTAGTATTTCACCGGTCCAGATCATCGCGTCAAAGTTCCGCGTACCCCGAAAGGATCGTAGAGCACCAATCGGGACGAATATCGACGAGTGGAATCGTCGTTTTTCACGGTGTAAAATGCAAATATTAATTATCTAAGATCGGTGAGGCGCGATCTTGAAAAACGGCCGTGTAGTACCGGGCCTGTACGTCGCGCTCGCATAACTAGTCGCGATAATCAGATCCGTGCCGACACAAAGAGAATGAAAGTTACGTTTCTCGACGAAACAGCGTGTATACGCGGTGTACACGACCGATAGAGGCCGCGCGAGCTCGGATTTGAATATGTTTACATTCTTGTTTTGTTTATCGGGCTACGATCGTCGGTGAGCGAGGCAAAATGCATCGCGGATCGCCGATGGCGTCTGACTTTTGCGAAACAGGTGGTTTTCACCATATAGACTGGACGAACACAATGAGACGTGTCTCCCCGTGGACCATAATCCATCTTGGAAGTCAATCCAGTTTGCCTTGGCATGGAAAATGCCGTGTCTTCGACGAAACTCTCTATTGTTGTTGCCGGCTGTTCGATGTAGAACAACGTACCGACAAGAGTGGGCTGGTTGCCGATCCTGTTGGTTGCGTTTCGAATCGATCGATCAATCCGCGGCTTTACAGCGATCGCAATTTAACCGATTTGGGTTGGTTGCCTCGCTGGATCTCGTTCAGGATGGTGAATCTCTTCGTAATGTTGCTTTATACAGAGCGTTAAAAAATAAAAGAATATAAGTTTCAAGGTTTGTACGATACACGGAGAGGAATTCAAAAATGTTGGATCGATATCTGGAATGCAAAATTGAGCGTCTTGGAGTCGAATAAAATAGAATTATATCTGTAACTTATCTTCTCTCGTCAAGAATTGAAAAATACGGATTCTAAAAATTGTTAACCCACATGCAAAGCTCGCGTTTAAGCTCTCCTCGCAGTCGCTTTATAGCTTCGTAAATATCTTTTTTTCATCGTCCGATTTTTCGTTTCCTGACTCGGTTGAAAACGCGTTCACTTTTATCCGGGCAAACGCGAAGAGTCGCGCGCGCGTTTATCATTCGCGCCATATGAAACAACACGCGTGTTCCCGGAGTCATCTGACCCGTTCGCCCACTTAAGCTCATCGAATCACGCTTCTACGAAGCAAGTATAAAAGATCAAAGCGTTTCGGGTTTAATGCTCGCGGAGAGGATTCGAGCCGTAAAACGGCCAACAACTGAGAAATAAAGTAAGGCAGAGACGGTTCTGGGCTGCCCAAAGCGATTCCCGTTTTTAATTTCGAAGACAACACGCCCACTAAACTATTTACGAGTAGAAACAGATAGAATCTTGCACGTTGCGCTTTCAGCTTGGATTAAATTAAGCTTCGAATAAATTGTTACTATTAGTTTCCTTCGTTCTTTTAATCAACAGTAGATCGATTTCCATTCGCAGAAACGATATTATTTCGTTAATTATTTCGATCAATCGGAATACGAAAGAGGTTCGCAGAGAAAAAATCAAACAGGTTTATAATAATAAAATCGGAAGAAGGGACCATCGTAACGATAATATCCCAAAATTACACATCCGTGCGTAACGTTGAATCCAAAAGCTGCGGACGAGATGCGTTGCCTTGCTTTGGAATTCTTACGAATTTCCATCTAAAAGCGGAGCACCTACCTGTGAAACCGAATCGTTTACCTGCAGCTGCTTTGCTGCGTCGATGAAGCGGTCATCGACCCGAGGGCCAAACACTTTCGACTTAACAAGTTTACCTCTTAAGGTCTATGGTATGTCTACGAAGGTGTCCGAACTTCGACCGATCCTCCGTTAAGATCTCCGTAGAGAATCTTCCTCTAGGAGATCCTCTTCCTCTAGGATCATGTTCTTCCTTAATTTCCTTGTCGACATCGACAGTGTTCCGAAAATCGCGGCTTCTTCCTTTGACGTAGTTCCACGATCGTAAAAGAAGATTGGGGTAGCGGCAGCACAGAAGCGGAGAAAGAGAAAAACGCGTGGATCGTTTTCGAAAAAGGAAAGGAGGTTCCCGTTTCATCAGGTTCCCGAGTTTCGTTTGTCCGGTTAGTCCCTCGAAACGATGGCTATTCCACGGATGCAGGGCCACGAGCACGACGACAACAACAACGACAACGATTTCTTCAGGAAGAGGCGAATTCCAATGGGTGGGAGGTCGATATCATCGAAGAAGGGTGACGCGACGGTGGAAGCCAGGGGGCGACAACGCGAGAGTGGCTTGTACAGAAGGAGAGAGAAAGGCGGAGGGCAGGGCGGCGGTGGGCCTAATTAGTCAGGGATATATCTGGAATCTCATGGAGGCTGAGTTTTGTAGGCCTCCTTCAGTTTTATGTACGCAGGCGGATTTCTCCGGTGGATTAGCATACAAATCGATTTAAACTCGAGATAAATAGCCACTCAAAGGCTCCTCACACGGAGCCGACTCCGGGCATTATCTTGTCCACCGGTGAGATTAACGCTTAATGCTTTATACTTTACAGCCAACGGAGCTCTGCCTCCCCGCGCTGCCTCCTGCAGTTACCACTATATGTATGCTTAAAGTATACGTACCGTCGTTTTGTTGTTGTATCCGATCGAGAGAAAACCTTTTATCCTCCCCTTAATTCTCCCCTTCTCTCTCTCTCTCTCTCTCTCTTTCTTTCTTTCTTTTCCTTAATTTACCTTTCCTTCCTCGCGAAGTAGCAACGAAGAAGCACCATTCTCGTTCAAACACCGACTCTCCTCTTCCGATTAATCGAAACGTCTGGTTATCGTTGACGCAATATCGAGCCGTCGATGCCCGGATCGTTTACACTTTACACCCCCGATGAATTTCATGGGAGTAGAGTGCGCACAGTGGCGAAGGAGAATCTACTGGCTAAGCGAGAACGATAAAATCTCCATCTTCCTCTTCTGTTCGTTGTACGGCGCGATGATCCCCGAAGCGTATCTCTGTCCAGGCCGCTCGTGAACACGTCACAATTAACCGGCGAATCGCCTGGTTGCGAGCTCTCCTTGTCTCCTCCGCGAGAGGGACGCTTATTAAAAGGGCGAGACTCGACGGGAACCAGTCGCGCGGACTTTTCTTTAAATACGTTTATTAGGATTTACGTGGGTTGCTCTTTTTGTGGGATGGGGCAAGCTTTTTGTTTGGCGCACGGGTGTCGTGGATGCTCCTTTTTAGCGTCCTGCTCGTTTACGAGCGCTGGCTCCCGCATGCCGCCGCACACCCCTTCGCGTTTCAACGAATTATTATCGCAAATTTATTCGCGCGTTGATGATCTTTCGCGATGCGATCCGCACTTGCTTCATGTGAAAAGATGCGCTTTCGTTTTTTCGTTTCTTCGAGTTTGACGAGATTGCGAAAATTTTGTGCGTGCGTACGATGGTATATTTCTCGAAGATTCGTTTTTTACGATTGATATTATCATAAGGTTAAACGAATTATATTGCTAGCGAGAGTAAGAGGAAGAAAGAAACATCATAAAATAATTTCCTCAATGAATATTTAACCTCCCAAGGACGTAATATTAAATGTAAGCATTCTTAGGTGATACGATGGTTAGATTGAGAACGATGTTTTAGTGCGAGATCGCGTGGATTTAATGGCGCCACAACGGCGCCGATAAATACGTACATACATATTTCTTATACAATTCGATAGAGACTTCTAGGAATTAAAAATAGTAGGATGGATATATTAAATAAAAACCACAAAACCGCAAGAGTATATAGAAAAGCAATCGTGAAATATTTAATATCTGTCTGTTAAGACGATAACTACCTTTTACTATTCTGTCAGATTTTTATCTATCACCGAATATAAGTTTTATTTCCTTTTCAATATTCCAGTTTTTAAGAACGTTTTGCTTTTCGTCCGCGTCTTTCAAATTCACGGTAGCAACAAGGATATCAATTTTCGCGCGAAATCTGCATGTTTCTTACGTTCTTTCGCGGTATTTATGGAACCGTCGAGATTACGAAACATTCACGTTCTCCCGTGTCCCGAGATCCAACGAGCGAACAATTATGACGGGTTGTAAAGCGAAATTTATAGCGTATCTATTGTGTTCCGTTCTTTGAATCGCCGAATCCACCTCGAAGGTTTATGATTCCGTCGGAGCCGCTAATTTATTCTTTCTTCTTTGAATCTTACGATCTATCGCTCGATGAACGATGTCGTCTACTGAATCGCCTAGAGAAAACGAGTTTCGGACGGAGCCTCGTAAATGCACGGCTTTGGTCCCCTCTGTTTTATCGAGATATTTCGATTATTCATGATTGCTCAAGGTCTAACGGGCAGAGCTGAATCCATGGCTTCAGTCATTAAGTATTAAGCATGGAACACGTGGACAACGGGGCGTACGAGTGAAAATCATATACTCCCTTGGAGATTTGTCGTATCGTCTCATAGCGCTCGTTAATCCTCATCGTTTTTATCCTAATTTATCCCGTTATTCGTAGCTTGTCCAGTTTAATTGGCTCTTGCGCAAACATATGAATTAACCATATTGAGCAAGCCTATATTTTTCTCTCTCAATTTTTCTCTTTTTATTCTGCTTAGCTTTGTTCGTTGATATTTGCTTTTATATTCAAGATGAATCGAAAGAAATAATAGAATTATAATTGCGAGAGATGGTTGTGGTTTGGAGAGAAGAATAAAAATCGTCTTCTTGTATCCTTCGATAGCGCAAAGTTTATTTGCTATTTATAAGAATTTTCCGTATTTGTAAAATGTTACGCCAATTCACTCTGTAGATAGAGCTAATTTAGAGACCTTTCGTCGAAGAAGTAAAGTTAAACACGCACGTAGTTGCATACACTTATGTTGTTCGCAAGAGAATTCAAATGACCAACGGGAAAAATTATTGACGTGGATTCTGGAGAGATGAAGTTTCGCCGAAGCACGAAACAGATAGGATGTTTGATTAGGGAACGACTATGCTGAACATCGGGCCGCGAGATTGTGTAACTTTATCGACGTGTTTCTGTTTATTGAAAATTTCCTAGATTTTTGTAGTGGAACGAACACTTTCGCTAATGATTGGATCAAATTCAATAAACTACCATTACGATCTTTCGTGTGATTTCGATGCGAGCGGCAATTGCCTTGTAAAATTTCATTGATAATTAGTTCAATTGTGCAAAAAAATATCGATATAAATTTTTAATACATTACACGAAATTTATGCCTAAATCATGCAAATAATAACGAAGAATCGTCGGTGTTTCGTGATAAAAGTAGCAAGGTATTGAAAACACGTACAAAACAAAAAAAAGATAAATACAACCCACGATTAATATGAACACGTATCAGGAGTTCCCTATTTATAGGTTCCCAATAAAACGAGTTAAGTCTGTATGACGAATCGTTTGCCACGGCATCCGCGTCTCCATACTTTATCGTAATATTTCATGCAAAAAAACCAATGGAAACGTTTCAGCGCCGGTGTATATAAAGTTATTCGACTGAGGTAAAGAGCCATTAGGACAATTAAACGGCATGCCGTTAAACAAGAAGTATAAAGACACGGTACGGAGGCCATTACCAACAACGGTTCATCTAAATAAACGTTAACGATCGACGATTGTGATACTGGCCCCGACGAGGTTTCACGGGGAGATGAGCGAAGAAGCTGTTGGAACGTTCGTCGAACGAGGCTCTAAATAATTACTATTACGCGAATCGAGAGAGTCGAAGACGCTCGTTACCTTGATCGTTCTATTAAGCGGCGGATTACGTGTACGTGATAAATCGATAGAAGTCAGGCGATTCGAGCGGAAACATCGTTCGGGGACTGGATGAATGAGAATGAACGGAGCGAGGAGGCTGATCTTTTTCGGTCGTTAAAGCCTTGAAAACGCAATAAGAGTACAATGGGCAGCGATCGCGCGCGAGCCCGCTACATACTACGTACGCGTAAGCGGGCATAAAATCGTTGGTCAGATTCGAACGAGCGCGTTTATTTGATAGTTAGCGTTAAAATTGGTGTCTCGGATAATAGTGGCTTCGCTGGAAAATAAGTATGTTATACGCGGCGCGGCAATAATTGCGCGTTTGTATAATACTTCATTTACATTAAGTGAGACATGTACGATGGAACAGAGCTAAGACTCTTTCGCTACACCCCTCCATCTCTCTGGCTGTTTTAGCAATTACCATAATTTAGTTAATTAAGATGCATTATCGGAAACTGAAAAGTAGCTTAAAGGGTATCCACGAACGGAGATGGTATCGTATCACCATGCTTATCCGCCGTAACGATACCACACTCGTTATTAAGCAGTTATCACTCTAATTACGTATATGTTTAGCAAAAGAGAAATTTTCATTAGGCGATACGTGTATACGCACGCTACCGTAGCAGTGCCGCCGCCGGCGATCATCGTTCTTCATTCATTTTTATCACCTGTAATGACATACGGGGAACGTCGATGGTTGGGCCGACTGGTGAATTTGGCCATGAGAAAACACAACGTGGCTACCGGTATCGTGATATTGTTCTCATTAACGCATCCATTAAGAAACCACCGTCAGACGCTACTGCTTTTTTTCTTTCAATTTTTGCGCGCAACCGTACCGCGTCCGATCACACGCACCGCGCATGCGTGTAGCGGGAACATTTCGATTCGAGCTGATGCCATGAGCGTACGCGCTATGATTGGATTTACGTATTATCGAATGATTAAGATCATAGCTCTTTTGAACTGAAAGCTAAGTTGGTTCGAAAGAAAAACGATTCCTATATATGTATATAGTGAAAATATTATTAATCGCAACTGTCCTTATTAATGGCACGATAATTTTAATTGAAGCAAAAGCTGTATAGGAACACCGTTAGCGAAGACGTGAAACCATGAACTTTCATTCGCAATCCTAATACGCTATTCACTCTATTAATTTCGTATGCAGCATCAAGTTTCACATCGAAGGCAATCAACATGCACTTTCATTTATCAAAACTATAACATTAAACATCGTATTAAAATGCAGCGCACTTGCATAATTTGCACGCTTTCTCCTCAGCTCTATTCAAATATCCTTGACCGATGCCCATAATTTAACGAATCGTCTTTCCTTCTTAAATATTTTATTCCGGAGTTGTTTTGACGAAAGGAAAGATCTTTGTACTCGATGTTTGTATAATTCGTCCTGTTTACGCGAAGACGCGAAGATTCGTCGAAGACGCGAAAACTTCGATTCTGTTTCAATTCCAATATCTCAATCATACGCATATCCACGAATTCGTTCGCAACGTCGTGCTTGGTTAAGCATGCATACACGCGGCAATAAGATAATAAAGCGAAGGGCGAGATAAAATCACAGCGAAACGATATTTCCCAACAGAGTGTGAGCATAGAGAAAATAATTTGGTCCATTCGTGAGACAGATGAATAGGAGCATCAATGCCAAAACAGGAGAGAGAACAGCAAGTATGAAATGTAGAAAGTGGAAAAATTGGTGGATGAACAACAAGAGACGCAGAGAAAAGGAGGCAGAGGAGAATTCTTGAGCGTTTGGCGAGAGTCTGGACCAGCTGTTGTCGTCGATCTGCCCGGCACTCCGCCAGATCATCTTCTACGTGGCCTATGGACGCGATGAAAACGATGCCACTAAGGTTCTGAAAATTCGGCGAAACTAATTTACGAGCGGATTATTGTTATGTAACGCGGCAACCTGCTGATAGCCTGTTGAATAATTGCGAGCGAAGAAACGTGAAGCTCTGCTTCGAGAATTATGAGCCATAACTGTTCCTTTCCTTAGGCTACGTGCTTACGAAAATTGTTACGTATGGTTCAATGTTCGTAACTGTTCAACTAGGATAACTAACATACGTTAAAAACGTCCAATTTTCGTTTATTCAGCATCTCGAGAACAAATTTATGACTTTATACTCGATAGCTGCTCTTGTTAATCGCTTGTCTTTGAAAGATCCCGTACACGATATTCACGATTAAAGAATTCTCCCTTACTTAAAAATTCTTGGAAGAGGAAACGAAGATAGGGAGCATTCGAGGTTTGCGAATTAACGTTAAGAAGGGGACAGATTCAGAGCAGAGATAACGATACACCTGTCGGATAAATAATTTCGACTGGTTCCGGAGACTGGTTTGGCTCGGTTGATTTCTGGCATCGCGAATCGACTGGATCGACTGCGTATCGCCTTACTCGCGTGTCGGCCGCGGAATCGCGTGTACCAACGATCGAATCGTCGACACTGGCACCGTTGACCCCAACCACGGTGTCTCCTGCGTCCCCGAGGAAGAAGCGCACCAGCCAGACCGGCTACTTTCATACGTTAGCTGTTAGCTCGCCAGCAAACGGAGAATGAATGATCGACCAGCTCGATGTTAAATCGGTAGAAACCGTCCCGGCTAATAAATCTCCGCAGATACATTCCCAGCTGTAATACGCTCCCGGATGAGAGTTATGTACTATTGATAAGGCATCGCGCAAAACTGTAATTTACGGCATCGTTTACGCGACGTGTAATTGACTATAAATGAAATCGCAGAGTAGGAGGAATGGCGCCTTTGTGACGAACTCGATGCTCGATTTTCGGGTTTGAGAACGTGAGAGAAGAGCCGAGGGAGAAAGCCTCTATGGGAAGGATTTTACTGAAAATTTCAGATTAATGTGTACAATGAAACTGTATTGACTGAAAGGAAAGTTTACGAACGAAAAATAATAAATAGTGGAGAGATTGAACTTCTATTGTTTGTCCAACGAAGAGTTTAGGTAAATAAAATTCTACTGTAATGGATAATTGAAAAATTTAATCTAAAAAGTATTACGCAATCTGACAGTTGAATAAAAAGCAAATAATTGGAATAAAAATGCGAGTAATAGAAGCTTGAAAAACATTATTTAGTGCGATTCAAAGTACAGTTGTAGTCACGACAAAACGAGTAAGCGAGAATACACTGGAGAATATCACTCTGTTGCGCACAATGTCTAGACTCGAGAAACTGACGCTAACTGGTGTAATGTAATACCTAATCTAGACATAGCATAGACTCAACTTAGATTTATGCTAAATGAAGCGGCCCACAACGTATACGCAGGTATCGCAACGATGAAAAGTCAGCTGAAATTCAGTGCGTAATTGAACATATGTAACGTAACGTAACAATTTACATGTATATAGAGTTAGATCAAACATAGCCATAGTGTTATCTTGTTGCACGTAAAAATAATGCTATACTGTATGGACACGAGAAATTGACGCTTAACTTGTGTAATGTAATACTTGATCCAGACATAACTCAAACCAAGCAACTGATAGCGTAATCATGAGTATCACATAGTGGCGGCACTCTAACCTAGCTAATGTAACTAATAGGGAATTCAGATTCAATTTGAAGCGAAATTTGCAAACTTAAATATGTCATAATGTCGTTCGAACTTATTGTTAGTCGACAGTTATATGTGATTCGAATCGAATAAACCAGGGTAGGATTGGTACGTATATTAATATCCCACAACGTATGCTATGCAAGCTAATTTACACAATCTGATCTACGCAACAAAAATTGGAAAGAATAGTGCAACTATAAAGTACACGTGCGCCATAAAAAAATGAGAAAATATAATTCTTTTTGAATCATTTACATTTCACTCTAAAATTTCTTTCTGATTGCGATCAGGCGAGACCTACAACTCGATCCAGTTGCATGAATCACCCTATATAGCAAAAAAAAAAAAAACACTTATTTCGTGGATATAAATAACAACGAAGCGAGTTTCGTCAGGAGGCTCGATGCATCCTGTAATAAGTTGAGAAAGGGTTTCACCCTGCAAAGGTAGGCCTAAAAGAAACAGTTCACGAGGGATTTTATATCGAATGGCGGCCCACTCTTCGGTCGCATCTTTCGCGTGATGGAACTTAATTTTAGAATAGCCGTGTCCGAGTCTGGGTCTGCCGCGTATAGGTAATGCGTGACACCGTTGAATCGCTGCTACGCGGCAAGGTGTTGAAGCTAAAGGCTCGTATTTTTGTCGCGGCCAGCACGTCGGCTCGGCAAAATCCTTTCGGCTGTCCTGGCGATAAATCCGTATCTTTATGAAACGACGTCGAGCTTTCCTGCTTATAAGGGCTGGCTCCTTTTGTTCGGCTAAAACGCTCCACAGGACCCACTTTGCTCCCTTCCTCTTTCTCTTCCACACATTGTACTGTCAGTGGGATCAGCGATAGCGAACTCGAAAAGAGTTCCACGTACCAGGTAATTCGGTATAATCGAATTATCCTTGTATTCTTGGGATTTTTTTATCGAATTTCTTCGTGGACAACGAGACATTAATTGGAAGGCTCGTTAGTGAAAAAGTGATACAAGCATGCTTCTCGTACGAAATTTTGTTCATCCAAAGAATTGTGTTGTGAATTTTTAAATCTTCGTGACAAATTTTGTCTAGTTTATCATCTATGTTATTATTAGTCTCAGCAGATTCTTTCATAAATATCATTTATTAGACACAAATCTAAAAAGGAGAACTTGTCTGCATACAGTTGTCTTTCTCATAAGAATTCCTTTATTACAACCGGTTGCTTCCAAGCTCCAAGAAGTCAAGTCGATCCACTACAACAAGACAACACCATGGAATCCTCGATGTAACGATATCGAGATTGAAATTGGAACGGGGTCCTATTAGCATCAGCTTTGGGAACCACTGATACGAACCGTTCCCCAGGGAACGGCTTCTCTCGCCAGTCTTAAAACTACATTGACACATATACACACACACGCGCATATCATCAGTATCATTGGTGGATTTGCTTTAATAGATAGGGGTCGATCGTAAATCGAATTTTGAGATACAAGGAAACGTCGACCCTATCCAGCGAATAAGTACCTCTATTCCTTTGTGAGACTCTGTTATCCGGTACTTAGGTATCCGGTGTATCCGTGTAAAGGCCCCTGACGATCCAATCTTATCGTGACGAAGGGCCCCGGGACTGCTGCGCGTCCTAGGCCCTCCCCACCTTTTTCGTATAAATTACCGCCACGAATTTCGAAATGCTCCACCTCCTCCGCCTCCCTTTCTTTCTCCTCGTTTTGCGGCTCATTCCCAATGTATCCTCTTAAAAGTGCCGTGGAATTCGACGCATTGTGACTACAGCTCGATCGTGGTCACAGCTCAGCTGTAAGCCGAGGAGAAAGTGGGGGTATGACGATGGACAACGATGTTAGTGGTGGGAGAGAGATTGAAAAGGGCTCCTAATCAAAGAATGACGGTAATCACCGAAAGTAATGACCCGACGTTTCGTAGACCTTTAAAGCCTACGTACGCATCGTCTTGTGCAACTACGACGGCCGATGGGCAATAAATTGTTGGCTCCTACGCGCGAAACAAGATTTCCGTCTCTGTCGAGCGCGTACCAGCGAACGGGACGCATCTCCGTCTCCGTGGCCCGACTCGTTTCACTCGTTCCCTTCCGACCGATCACGTTCGAGACACCTTAAGACAATAATAAGGGGGATAGCTTCGTTGTTAATGCGTTTCCTTTCTGTGCAAGACGTTCTGGACCGTGACCAATGAGAATAAATTTATGGTGGTCGGTCGGAGCGCCGAGCGCAGACTCGTTCGCGTCGACTGATTAGGGTAATATTTTGTTTATAAACGCGAGCTACGACCATGTGAACCTCCATTGATTCCCTTCTATTTGTTTCTCCGGATCTTTTGAGGAAGCGCATTTTGTTGGCTGTATAACGTAACGAGTGGACGTTCGAACAGAGGTGTCACTCGTCTGAAAAGACCTTTTCGCGATACTTCCATGGATGGATACTTTGTGAATATTGAAATTTCTATTTAATTATAGAATATTAAGCTATGCTTAAGGATATGATATAAAAGTTGGGACCAAAAAGTAGACGTAATAATAGTGGAAGTTTTTAAATACGACGAGTAATATACCAGTTATACGTATATTTTCGCACAAAATCTGACATGTATGTATACGATCTTTGGAATGACACCGTTGAAAGGTCCAGAATTAATTCGTGTTCTTTCGTTGACGTGGAAAAACTTGCTACGGTTAAATGAAACGTTCCATATTCGCGGCAAGAAAATTGAATGCTCTCAGCTATATGTTGGCTCCGTGTACTGCAAAGATATATGTATCTGTCAATATTTCAACGACTTTTCGCGAGGAATTTTTTTCTCCGCGACTATTTGAAAACAAGTACCTGCCTATCAGGGAATCTAATAAGATTTATAGTAAAGAAACTGAAAAATCTTACAATTACACGAATAATTCCACTTTCCAAATGTGATTTCTGTAATTATATGCGTACTATCATATTGGGGATTTAATAGATTTATTTCGCCTGTATATAAATTTGTTTCGCAACGAGTTTTTAAAATTAAGGGCATGTTCGAATCAAATATCGTGCATAATTCATTTTCCTGTTTTTACACTAATACGACGTGTAACATATATTCTTGGAGAACACGTGTGTCTGAAAGACGTTTAGTGCACCGATAAATTCGAACAAGCGTAACCTCGTTGCGCCGAACGCGTGAGTTATTGTCGCTCCTAAGCAACTTAGACAATGCGGCTAAAACAGAGTGTATGGCTAGAATTTGAATTTCAATCGGGACGTCCATGTAAAAGTTATTTGTAACTGTCACGACGTTGTTTTCAAGCCGCTCGTTCCCCCCGGTTCGAATTGAGAGCTTTTGCAAATGCCAGCAATTATTCTCGCTTGAGTTTCCGTATTTTCTAACTGACGCGTATTGCCCAATCGACTAAGGACAAAAGGATCAAAGGAGATTCTTATTGAAATAGAAGTGCCTCCTGATGTATTGATATATGTAGATGAAGAAAAGGAAACTTCTTTTCAACCGAGATGTCGTTCGTGCTTTACCTACGTCCGCGGCGTAAAAAGAAACGATGAGAATGAAAATGCTCTATTGTTCGATATTTGGAATAACTGCGTCAAAAGGAATTGAGTCGTAAGTTTTCAACGAGAACTGTTTGTTTGAACATCAAGAAAATTGATGTTGCGTTCGAATTATTACTCGGCCTGTGAAGATGAGACCATCGGTTGAAAGTGATAAATAAAAGAGTCTTTTGCTCGTTTTGTTATTCGTTTCTAAGGCCGTGGACATACAGAGATCAATATGCCGTACGCGGTAAGCGACAAAATTGACATTTGGAGCATTGGTATTGGTTGTGCCATCACTTGTTTTGCCACCGCTCCGTATTCACACGGCATAACATTTGTTTAATAGCCAGGTTTAGTCGTTTCATTCACACGTATGAACACGGGAGAAAAGATCGAATTGAATACTTTTTTTTTTAAATAATACAATCACGATCTGCGTTCGATCGACGTCCATTAAACTTCCAATCGTTCATTATGCAGCGACGACCAAAAATTCTCTCAACCACGAGTTCATCACGCGAAAGCAAACATCGTTTCTCGTCTCTGTGGCTATACGGAGTAGTTTGCTCGTAACCAGGTTCTTTTTCATGGCAATTTCGCGGCAATTAAATATGCTTTACATCGACCAGCAACAGAGCTTCTTGTCATGGTTCAGTGTATATTAATATTCATCTAATACTACCTATTGACCATCCACCGACGACGAAGAGCAGAGAAACTCTTTGCCTCTCCGTTTCTTTCCCTCTTTCTTCTACCACTTTGCATCGCGACCACTTAAGACGCGCAATTATCGAACTCGTTCCCAGCCGCGTTCACCACGGTGGAATCGATAGAAGAATTCGCAAAAGGAATATGGCGAGAGGAACAGAGGGAAAAGGGGCGACGCAGATGCGACCGATACCGTTAGCGGAGCCTGTAATAAAGTAAATAAAGAGCCCGTTCGACAAGTTGACTCGCCGTTCGGTCCGGCCGCACTTTTATTTCCTTCCGCTGGAGTCTCGTGGCGGCGCGCGCACCGAAGAGAAAAAAAAGGGGCAAGATAGCACCCTGGGACCAGTTTCGAAGACGCAACGTGGCCCCGACGCTCGTTATGCACTATCATCCTTGATATCGTTTGTTGATTATGTAATTGACGTGCGCCACGGACCTTGATCTATACTAATTCAACGACACCTGCTGATTTCTTCGTCAGCCTCGCGTGGTCGATTGGATTTCTCCTTATTTCCTTTTTCCTTTCCTTTTCTTCATCTTGAACGTTTTACACGTCGCTTTCAGTCAACAACATATATATGTATATATATAATAAAAGCGATCGCATTCGCATACTTTATAGATACGTCTCCGTGATACGCGGCTTAAATGAGACGATCCAACCGGTCTGATAGTGGCAAGACACGTCCGTCCAAAGGTTGACGTTGTTCAAAATTAAGATGGACCTCGCGAACCGACTGAACGTTCTTTTCGAGCGATCGTTCGCACGCCGATGTAACGCTATCCTTTTTCTTTTTCTTCTCGCGTCCTGTTTGGTAGCCTATGTAAAAATGTCTGAATCTTAAGTGACGTGGTTAATTATAAAAGTAAATACCATCGTCCGATGATAAGGGGAATTCCTCTACGCGCTGTTTCTCGATTGGAGATGTATATGCTGTGACGTAATTAAGTCGAGGTGTCGGTAAATCACGGATGAGCTTCGTTTTCTATGGAATCGACATGTCTGCTTTTCAAATATAGAAATCTTGAAAGAAAATATTGTTCAAAGTTTTAGTGAGAATTCGATTAGGTCAGTGACGTTAAGTGACCGCCATTTGTTAAAGTTTCTATATTACTGTCATTACGGAACCAGGCCCGTAGCCAGCCTCTCCACGTACTCACGACTCGCAATTTACAACCGCGCAACGAATAGTCGCGACGGTTTCCGGGTGAATAAGTCACTCGGATAAATGTCGTTGCACGATATTACAGTCTCTGCTATCATCTTTATTCCATTCGCGTAATTCTGCTTGTTAATGGGAGAAGGTAGATGATCAGTGTTGTACCATCAGGTATATTTTATTCACAGGCAGAAACTCAGTGCTGCGCGATTTTCCAGCGTTAATTAGGACCGTTTCTTCGGTCGATCGACTATCTTTTTTATTCCTCTTTTTGCCCACGACTGTTGGAATCTAATTGGCCAACCACGGATAGAAAACGTGGTCCACGTGTGGAAAACTCGCGCAGGAAGTCGATTGTCTCGTAAACGCTGGAATCTAATTGGTCAACTAATAGATATCAATTTATCGGATGTGGATACGATCTTATTTGATACGTTTTAAAACGTTTCAGATGCTCGACTCAAGAATATCTCCTCTGTTCTGATATCTATCAGATACGACGAACCTGTTCATTACGAGCATCGGCAACGTTCGATGTTTCCGGTGAAAATAGCATCGCTGATGGGGAAACGGCTCGACGCGTTTTATTACCATTCTTTCTCCTTCTGGACTGACAACTTTTCACTCGATTAGCGACGGTTTATGTATATTAAATCTTCGTGCTTTCGCGTGCGAATCGAGCACAATCTCTGGATACGATGTTGCTGCTACGAACGGATTAAAGATTGGATCGTGTTGCTCATAAAGGCAGAAATGGCACTCGATAGCTGAGCCAATGGGTACAGGTTTCATGTGCAACATCGAGAAGGTGGTTACTTATCCTGATTAAGAATTCTGATAAGATGCGTTTCCTTGGTAACATCCTATGCGTTAACGTTGGATACAATCAAATTCGTTAAAGGTATTTGCAAAGTGTAAAAATATTTTTGTAAAATGATGTAAGGTATTTGAAAGCTTGCTAAAAGTGCAAGAATTCCATTGCAAAACTTGAATAACCATACTGTACTTCATAGTGTGAATGACCACTGACCACGCATCTTGTATTTATCTTACATCGACAGTGCCACTTCTATGTTCCATGTTGGTGGACGATGCGGTTGAAGCCTAATGAACAATGGCGAAACTACTACCTCACAAGTACTCTATCTCGACATAATAGGAAGAAGTTAAATTTACGTCGATGAAAAAGTTGAACTTACAATATATCGAAGAAACGAGGAATGACAACAGCATTGTCATATTATATTTCCCAAAATTAAAATTCAGGTTAATAAGAGATGCGAAGATTGTAAGAGAACTTAATTTAACGGAGCATACGGATGTATTCAAGTTCGCGTAACGAAAGTAGCAGCTGACTTCGTTCGAAGATGGCATCTAAAATAATTTGTCAATTTTAATTTCCTTTCGGAGTATCCATTAATATATATTATGTTCTAACTCATTACTTCGTTCTATCACATGTCTTAAAGACAAAAATAAAATTTCCTGCGTAGTGCTCGTTTTGATATTCGAGTTAATTCGATCCGTGCTAATTTTTTAAAGGAACGAAAATAATCTTATTTTCGCTTTCCAGATGATCTGTTGTTTTATAGTTCCTAAATCCCATACATCTTCTACCGCTTCCAACCAACGGTTGTAATACAACCTGCAATGACCCTCCGCTTCGTCGAAACGCATACCAAAACCCCCCATAAGTAGGTTCACATTCATCTTCTGGTTCTCAATCAAACGCCGGGTCACCGTCAAAACTCGTATCTCGATTTGCATCGCGAAATAGTCAGATCGTGGAGAATGCTGAGCAATATGTATTTCCGATTGACCAGGTGCACAGCAGCTGTCATCGTATAATCAGTGCACCGCGTTCCCGATTATTCCCAAGTTGCCGCCGCCGCATAGCACCTGTAGGCCGCGCGATGCAGAAACGCGTCCTCAAAAGCTGGCACATTGTGTTCCATTTGGAAATAGGGCACGGAACAAGTGCACGTCTCGGCACGGCCGTGATAATCAGTGGCCTCGGCTGGCCGAGGTCCGCATCTGCATACAAGCAAAGGCAGTGCGCACGGCTTTCGAGCCAGTGACAACGGGTAAGGGAATCAGTCCGTAAATGTAAAGTTGAACGAGCGGTGCAAAAACCGCGAGACACACTCGTGCATCGGGCAAGGGGCCGTTTGTTTGGCTAGAGGCCGGAACGAGCGAGCCTTCTCTCCTCTTCGACCGTGTATATACCCCTGTGTGTTCTTCTGTTACCCGGTGTGCTTTCCGCCGGTTGTGTAGTGTCTTCTCCTCCTCCTCCTCCACCGCCTCCTTTGGCATCTCCTGCTCATCCTCCCCGTCCCGGGCAAGCTGTTCTTGCGCGTACTCTCATCTCCATTCCGTCCACGGTGCCTCTTCTCTTTTTCCTTTGGCCGCGTCCACGATCCCGGAAAACACGCTCGGCTCGGGATCGGCTCGCTTGCTCGTCCGCTCATCCACGCCGCATTATCCTCTCTCGCGTCTACCGAGACTTTCCCTCGGCATCCGCTTTTTCTACCAGCTTTTTCCTGCCCATTTTCTCTCTTATCTTTCCTCTTTCTTTTCACCATGACAAGAGAAAAAAGAAATGCGAACAACCGTATGAAAATAGAGACCTCTGGGCAAGTCGTTTCAGAATGTTTCATCCAAATGTGCATGAGTATGTTCAACGTTCTTTCTCTAGTCTGCGTTGTTGGCAATGGAATATAAAAATGGTCGAAAGAATGGCTGTGTCTTGCGAGTGCTAAGAGAGGATCGAACGTTTTGACGCGCTTCTTAAGCACGCGTGAATAATTACTCCGGATAAGGAGCGGCACTGTTGCCAGCCTTTTCTCTTTACACACTTTATTAACTCGGTAGCCTGAACGTGCGAAGGATCCGAACAGAAGAACGATTGTACGCCGCGACGCCGTTCGGCTCGCGTCGCTTTTTCTGGAGGCGGCAGTTTCCGGTTGCTGGACACGCTGCGGAACTGCGATCGATCTGTCCGACTCGTTTCTCGAGTTCCGAAGTTCCGGGCTGAATATGCTTGTTCTTTGTTAACGTTTATAGTTGCAGTATTATCAAAAAGTATGAAGATGTGTAGCTTTTGGGATCGTATACGTATAAAGACCACAGGGAAAGAACATGATAAATTATCGGACGTTTAACAGGGAAGCTACTTTAAAATTCAATTCACTGCCAATCAATCACATATTAAAACTGGTTTTCTACGCGGTTTTAAGATTAAATATCTGTTATAACATTGGGTATGCTCTTGGCTTTTTAGAAGACTTCACAGGTTTATCACTCATTTTTAAAAGACTCGTGTCTTCGACTTGCAAGATTGTTCCCTTTCCAAATATGTCACGTTAATATGCTCCTGTTTAGCTATCAAGCGAATTTACAATCTCTAGGTCAAACAATAAAATGAGATGGGCTTATCTATCATGTTCCTTGCTAATCGAGAACCTTTCCTATTTTTTTTACATGTATTACTAAATATCGGAAGTTATAATTTTAACATCGAAGTATTAGCAAATTTCTAAATTTCTCACCTAGATATAATAGGATTTTAATTTTCATGAAGAATTCCAAGATCGTGCATTCTCAATGAAGCTAACTTTGTGAAATCCATTTACGTTCTAGCGCAACCTAAGCCCGTGTTTCTCGTTTATCATATTTACAATTCATTCAATTCGTTCCTCTTTCCTGCTGAATTTTAATCTCAATTCAAATGAATTCCGTTATACGATATTATTTCAAATTATCTTTGTTCTCCCTGCTTGTTAGTAAGAAGATACAAGATACACCGTATTTATACACGACTCGATTCACATTTTTTTCTATAATTGCGCGCATCCTATTCGCAGTTATGCGGAGATTCGAGCCTGCGATTCTGTCTAATTTAGACTCAACCCACACGCGCGTTACCGGGCAAACTAGCCGTAATATTCTTATATACAATTTATCGATGAACACGGTTAATTAATAATAGTGTGCGAACGTTTCGATATCTTTTGCGTTGGTTTACACGATACTGACACTTCGCTAACGAGCTATATGGATATCCTCTTTTTCTTTCGAAACTTATTTCCTGTTTTCTTTTTTTTTCTTGCTATTCGTGAAGAAATTGATATCTCAGATAAAATCTTTGTACACACACACATACACACACACACACCAAGCTTCTTAATATTCAAATTCCCAAAAAAGGCCTTCGTCTTGCGAAAATAAAATATTGATCGAATCTTTCTAAATCGTCGTCGAAATATCTCTGAAGTATCGAAAATGGATACGCGTGCTGCAAAGAAATATTTTAGCTAAGTGAAAGCACTCGTTGTAAAACATTGCTCTTACGAAATTCCCGTTTGATATTCCAACTATGCCATGATTTATAAGCGGACCTTCCACTAAAGCGAATGAAACAAAACTATGCCACATTTTATGCCAAGCTGACCAGTGACGATTATATCTCGCAAAAGAAAGAACCCGGAAGTGTGTCCCGAACTCGACACAAACCTGTCCAAAAATTAAGAATAATATTCCAATTACCATAAACTACAGTCGTTTCATCGGCAGCTTGATATCCTTCCGATATTAATCGCAATTTAATCGAACCACGTAAGAGATCAGGGAGTAATCACCTAATCATCATAAATTGACTTCTCTCGTCGCGTCATGGCCAGTAACATCGACGATAAATTAACCAATCCACAATCGATCTGGCATAAAATCCTTACATTATGGATTCGTTGAAAGGAGAGAAGCAAAAGTTCGTACAAACGCAAAAACGTTCACCAGGCGAATTCTTTCGCTTTATCGTGCATTGATCCTCCGGCGCGTCGGATCTTCTTCCGTCGAGGAGGCAGCAAAAGGCGATGCGCGATGGTCGGAGAAGGAAGCATTCGGTGAATTGAATTATTTAAAGGCCGCGCAAGAACAGGCGCCTTTTATGAGTGTCCCACACAATGGCGGCTTTGTGGGCTGCGCGTTGGGTACACGTGTTGCGTGCACGCGCTCACGTACAACGGTGGCGGGTGGCGGGTTGCGGTGTGCCACTGCCGCCGCCGCCACCACGTGAATGTGCTAATAATGAAGGTAAATTTGTTCCGAGGAGTCATTAATTAAAGTATTTTGTAACAGAAGGCAGAAATGGCGACGCCACCGGCCGTCACCGTCGACGCGTCCTCTCCCTGTCTGCGCACGAATTTTCCGCATCCAGCGGCGTGTCGCGCCGCGTAATAAACAGCGCCTGGGCGATGTTCGCGACCACTCTCTTTCTATACACACGGTAATCTGGTGTATACGCGTGTGTCGGTGTGCTCTCGCGTACAGAAGACGGACGAATAGAGGAAGACCTGGAGGAAGGCAACGAACCACGCCACCGCGCCATGCCACGGCAGCCCGTATAAATAAAGGTGGCGATCATAGAATTGCTAATGTTTCAAAGAGAGATATTATTCTTTTCAGAAGATGACAGGGCATGCGACTCGGCGAGAGACCTTTCAGAGGGTCGAACAGAGGGTAGGGGGCGCAAGAAGAAGAGAAGAGGCTGGGAGGACCGAGAGATGCTCGGGGACAGGGAGAAGTTAGTGGTAGCACCGGTGGTGGTTGGTGGTGGATGATGGTTTGTCGAGCTCTGACGGTGGTGGCCGGATAACTCTGGCGCCTTCTCCCTTTCTCTCTGTCTCTCTTCTTTCTCTTCTCGTGTATACAGGCGACTTTGCCAGATTCGCGTGTATAAGTCCATACGAGCGAACCCGGCTGTCTGTCCGTCTCTCTCTTTCTCTCTCTCTCTCTCTCTCTCTCTCTCGCCATACTTATATATTACTCGCTGAGACGCGCTCGCCCCCTATACGAACGTCCTACACGCGTCCGTACACAGAACACCCGTGTCCAGGTCTGCGTGAATACGTATACATTATGCGTCTATACAAAACAAGCAGCCAGCAGTAATTCAAAGGCCTCCATTCAAGGCTCCGTCTCTATTCTTGCTCTCTCCTACGGTTTGTAAACCGTTTCGTTCGCCGGTTGCCCCCTGTTCCTCCCTGGCAACGATGCTTCTCCTCGCCCGAGCGAGTATACTAATAACTAATAAGGAACGCGCGGAGCCTCGGACCTTTCGAACTGTTTTCCGTTGCAGTGGCCTCGCCGCGAGAGACTCGCCAGAGTCTCTGAGAGACTGGCCTCATTATCGCGGCCTCATGCCACGCCACAGGGGAGAGAACGCGAATGCGGAAAATAACGGCTTTGATATTGTCTCTCCCGACTCGGTGGCGGAGTAATGGACAATGAAGATCGCATCAAGCGATTCAAAGAACGATCCCGAGGCCACGGCGAGAGATATCAGACGCGCGACTCCGCCGCGCCGCGCCGCACGGACAATGAGCCCGAAATGAAAGCGGAATAATCCGCACGCTGGCTGAATTAATCTTCATTCCTAGCCGCGCGACCGTATAACGCTGCTGGAATATTGGTCAGAATGGTTTCACAATTGACGTTTCCATCTTTCTTCGCTCGCTGTCGGCCTCTGATTGTTTCTTCAACCGTGTTTTCTACCGTGCTTTTCTGGGGGAAGTCGAGGATATTGAAGGGTGGTTCGTGCAAAGGGAACGTAATTTGCTCGATTTCCTTAAGAATCGTTCCTATATGGGCGAAGAAAATGCCACTTTGACGTTGAAGCCGTTTCTCCCTTCGAACAAAGTTTGGAGACTTGAGATTCTTTTAATAAAAAACGTAAACGAAGATGATAGAAGTTTTAGAATTATCTAGTTTTATGATTACGATAATTCGAATCGAGGATAATTTTTCGTAGATTTTAACGATTCGCTTAAATGCCACTTTCGTCCGTTTCCTAGAGACGTCGCGCGATAGTACGGTTATCTATTAAAAGTCATCGGAGCCTTGGAAAGCTATAATCAAGCAGCGATAATCATCGACTAATGAATCCATTAGTAAATCGCAATGCCGTGAAAGGTCTTTTTTAATACTCCCTGTAATTTGTCTTGGAATAAATTCGAACCAAGTAAGACTGGGAATATTTAATGAGAAGTGGTCACGAGATTATACCTTATGTAATTTTTATTATCCTTCGTTTTTTGTAGTTTACGATCACAAGATAAGTAAACAGTTCACACGCAACAATTCAATTCGCGTTCTTCGATGATTACAGCTTTCGGTAACAAGATGTTAAAACATCTGACAAAATTTCCTCGGTATCCACGATCGAAGAACGGGGTGCGATACGATCAGTTTGCAATTTTCTTTTGCAAGATAGCAATTTTTTAACTTTAGACGATAATATTTCACGGTATTACGTGGATGGTGTTTGAAATGAAATTTTACGAAATTTTCTGTACACAATTCGTCGTTAAAATCCGCTACCTCTAAAAGTTACAAGTTAAGACACGTGATCGCTATAGCAGATATCAATGAGCAAACATCGTTTATTTCTCGTATACGCCACATGTCACAATTATAAAATCATTCTGTAATATCTGATTCCCGCGCACCATAATTAAGATTAAGTCAAACAACGTAAATCATGCGCATCCTCGCAGGAAGAACTTTTCCTGCTCTTGTTTCCATTCAAGTTCGATCCGAAAATATAAAATCTAAAAAGTTTATCTAACTTCGCAGTTGTAAAATGTGATGTACTATTTCCCTTTACGTGATATGCCTTCCTGTGCAATCAGCAACGCTTAACTGTGAAATTATACATTACGCCAACGATTACCTTAATTGCTAGCTCGATCGAGCATAAATCGCGTTCCTTTAAATTTCCTATCTACCTTAGAATCCACAATTTTCTCCAAATCGAGAAAAGACTAATCATCGACAGATCCAACCCAGTCTCGTCTTGTCTGACCGCTGACCTTACGCGTGTGAACGGAACCACTTTGAAATCAAAGTCGGTACAAACTTCGTAAGACGACAGGTATACTCGCAACTTCTCGGTGGCTGGCAAGGCCAAGGGAAGCCCATCGAGAGTTGTGATCTCTTCGGTAGTGTGAAACGAACGCGGAACAAACAAAAACGTGCACTTGGTTGGTCCCCGCGGCGGAGCAACCCTCATCAAGTTTTACGAGCCGGCGTCTCCACGCGCGGACACGAGCAACCTCGGTGTACTTACGCGTCGAGGAATAAATTTCTTTATTACTTTGTAGCAGAACCCTAATGAAATACTTAATAACAGTATTAAACCGGATCGTTAAGGCGAGTGGAAAACGATCGCGGTCTCGTGGTAAAAAGTTATACGCGCGCGAGTACGCGACCTGGTTTCACAGAACGAAGAAGACGAAAGCTCGTGGAGAAGCTGTAGAACGATCGAGCCTACACTAGCTAGAAAGAAATTAACGAGTAATTAGAGTTGTCTGTTCTGTTGCCGATAGAAGAGGGATTACGGGCCACCCTGTTGATAGTATCGAGGTAAGGATTAACGAGAATCGGTCGCGCAACGTTCGCGCGTGATACACAGGTTTGATTATCGACAGGGGATCGCTTCCACACGTTCGGTATTCGAACGTGTGCTTGATTGATCCGGATCACCGAGCAACGAAAGAAACAAAAAGCGAGAACCGTGCTTCGTTTGGTCATGATACACGGGATTGATTATCAATAGGGATCGTTCTCATTTTCACGCGTTTGATATTCGAACGTCCAAGTAAACGTGTAGTTGAGTTCGATCGATCCAGATCATCGCCTACTGAAAAAAAAAAAAAAAAATAAAAGAGGACAAAGGAAAAGAAGGAAGAAACTAGAAAAAGAAGAAAGGAAGGAGCTGAAAGAGAAAAGCACCGAATCATCGAGATAGCACGGGTTACGTCAGCCGAAGACGATCATCGATTCTCTCGAGCTAAACGAGGTGTCCTTGGTGGACACCTGTCAACGAGCCCCAGTCGACAGAACGATTACGGAGTGACGAACGAGTCGACGTTACGGCACGGTCTCGTGCAGGAAGAAGGGATCGAGGTGGCCGTGGAGGGAGAGGGAAGCTAGTCACCCTCGACTTATACACGTTAGAAGGTCGATGGAATTTCAGAGTGTCGGTCGAGAGGAGAAGATCGGCTACTAAATTGGTGAAGGGCGAGCACGCCGGAGGCTTCCATCCTGTTTCCCCCTTAACACGACCAACCCCCTTCTATCCACCCTGACGCGAGGACTGCAACGAAACACGAAGCTCTCGATCGGGTTTGACGTCAGACAGAGGAAACGGTTTCGCGCGCTATAGTGATTGTCATTTTCCGGCCTGCATCCGGACCGTGTTGCTTTTTCTCCGTCGCCTCTTCTCCGCGCAGTCTACTTTCAATTATTTTTTACGATCAAGTATCCTATTCCCAGGATAGGCGTCTGTTCGACATCTGTTTTTGTGCTCGCCGTGATTGCGTCTCCTCTTTCGTCCGATCGTCCATCGATGAACAAACGATCGTCCCTAACGGATTCGTCCAGGGACTTAATCGACTTCTAACACGGAGTTTGTCTCTTTTCTTTGATGCCCGACGACGAGTACGATTATGGGCTTCTTGTTGGAGTTTCCGTGAGAGTTGTCCTTTAGAATTTCATATTTTAGGGAGTGTGAGATTTCTGGTATTTGGGGTAATTAGTTACGGCGGATAAACATAATCGTGTTTTGTAATATCTATGATGTTTTAACTTAATACTATAAATGTAAGTGAATCATTTTTTATTACTCAAATTATTAGAAATTTTAAGTACTAGATACCGAGAAATCGATACTTTCAAGTGTCAGGGTTTGATATTTTACGAGCTGATTAATTTCTAATGTATCTAGAAATAAAATTTATTATTCCCTTTCTAAAACGAGTTTTGTAATTTCATGCGAAAACAACGCGTTTACGCTTCTGCACATATTCCGTATAGTCGGAGGAATTTTTACAAGACCTGACTACCCAATTCGAAAGAAGTTCACTTCTTACAATAGACGTGACTTTCATCGAGCGGCCGCTCTCTTGCCGACGAGGCGATTCGTTCTTCCTCTGATTACGAGAATGATTCGAAATATTTTCTGACGTGTCATCTTTCTCGCCTCGGTTGTCCGTGCCTCTTTTGCGTAACAGCGTAAATAGTCAAAGAAGGTGGACGATCACCGGCATAAACTTCGAAGAAGTACGACGCAGGCGAGTTTATGTGACGTGCATAGCTGGACGTCTCTCTCAATCCCGGTTTCAAGGCTACTTCACATCACAATGGTCACCTAACGGTTAAAACTCCAGGCAGAGCAGACTTCGAGAGCGTTGGAACGTAATAATGGCCGTACCCCTCTATCGATGAGGAAGGATCGAACATCTCTCTGGCCTTATCGACGAGAGTTAATTATAATCGAAGACCGGTTAGTTGTTTGGTTTCGTTGAAAGCATCCGAAGACTACAAGGAACCCTCTGAACAAGGGCTAGCTCCCCCTTCGTCCGGTTCATTGTAAATTAATTACCTGGAAATGAGAAATCTCCGGTATACGTTCGCTTCCGTAAACGAACGAGCTCAATGGGAGGTAAAAAGTGTTCTTTAAGCGGCTCTTCGATGCGACTGATTGTCTTCCTCGCCCTGTTCGAGCCCTTTCATCGGTATCTCGGCTGATGTATTTATGCGCCACGAATGGGGTTGAAGACTTACTGGGGTAATAGTACGCCGCTGATGAAAGTGAGGCTGTTATCGGCGATTTGAAATAAAAGGAAGCAGTAATCGATCTACAAAGTGTTTGATGTATTAACAAAAATTATTATTATTATTCAAATAGCGCATACGCGTGTATCTATTTTTCGTATACCAGAATTGCCTTTGGGATCGAAAAAATATATCTTTACGCACCTGTAACATTACGCAAGAGACAAAAATCTCAAACTCCATCTCTGACAATGTCCTCTTTACCTACGTATATTCTGCATAAAAGAATCGGCGCGACGAGTTAGGCAAACGTTCTTTAACCTATAAAAATAGCAGTCGCGAAGTGGAAAGAAAGAGTGCGGGGACGCGGGTTGGACTACGCCTGAAAGGAACCGAAAATTCGCGAATCCTATCTAATTGAATCAGAAAACAATTGTCACGCGTTCTCGCGATGACACACTCGCGCGCGTAACCCGCTCGCGTCCTCACCTACGCAACCCGTCGTAGTACACTAGAGCGAGAGAATTTTCACCTGCTCAAATAGAGCCCGGCCTCGTCGAGTTAGCCGTGTCATTGTGTTTGCATTATTATGTTAATCACAACGAAGACGGTAACAATGCGTCAACCTCGATTTAGGAAGCGACTCGAAAAAACATATAGCTGAGCAAATATTAACTAAGCAAATCGTTAGTTTGCTCCTCGGTGACTGGCCACCTCTATTCCCCTCTTGCATGTGAAGGAAACGAACAGAGGAGAAGACCTTTTTTATGCCCGGCTCTGTGTATGTATACGTGATGAGCACGACGATCTCTCGCGGTTTTGCCGAGACACGAAGCCGCAACTTGCAAATTGAGCATACCTATTTACGGCGTCACAAGTGTTCTAGCAAACGACCTCGTGATAGCTAATTCGCGGGGGACGTCACGGGATTTTCGACACTGCCGATTCAACGTGTGAATCTTTGTTCGACGCGAGACTTTACCACTTTACCGATAAATATTTGACCACAACTCATAGATGGTCCTGGTTCCTCGAATTGATTATGTATCGGCGAACGTCGATTTCTTTTTTGATACACGGTATTTTAAGAGGAAATGGTGACAAATGTTTAATTCGCGCAGGAAGAGTCGATTCTGTGACTCGATTAACTGGTCACGGTAGTCGTCCACTAAGTGGAAGATCGAACGATAGATAGCTCTATTTGGAAACTTTGTTTTATCCAATCTTCTTTTTGTGATAGTTTAAATTATACCTATTCACAGGATACAACATCGTCGAGCTATAATTTAGCTCGATCTTCGCAAAAGAGTTTTAATGGTGACAAATTGAACAGCCTACAGGGATTTGCAAAGAATAAAAAGATTTTCAAAACACGAATCACGAAGTTACCGGATAATCGCCTAAGGTCATTCCAGTAAACGTTACTTGAAAGAATGCTAATGTCTTTAATTCCAACTCACAAGATAACGGATTATTATACACATATATTTCAGTGGTTAGCTTCCTCCCATGAAGAGATTAAGAAATTCTTCTAAATTTCACAACGAACGTTTCGAGTACATAATTCAACACAATGCAGCAACCATACAAATCTACAACAAAAACTCTGCTATCAACGCGAAAATCACCTCTCATCCAAGCAACAAGCAAAAACAACAGACTCCCTAGCAAGCGCCTGTAGCGGAGTCGTACTGTGAGAAATCAATCGACTCCGTTGGACCTATTCTTGGAGTCGCGAACAAAGCCTCGATACGAACATATTCGGCCGGGAAATAGCGGCACGCGATAAGCACGGCTCGCTCGAAAGGCGAGAGCGTGCTCGATCGAGGACGCTCGTGGCACTAATAACGTTAGCGTAGCACCGCTCGAGTAGTGGCATCGAGGAGCGGCCGAGTGCTTGGCGTAGACCACTCGTCCGAGCAACCCCCAACGTGCACGGAAGCCGCGACTCGACTCTGCCAGTTCCCATCGCCCACGATGCCAGTCATTCGTTCCGGTCCCTTCCACTTACTCCTTTCCCCTCTCAGGCCGACCTGTAACGCAATTACGATTGTTGTTTGAATGAACAATCAAGCGCCCTCGAGGCGCGCGCTCCCAATCATTCAATTTCTGTTCAATCGACTTGGAGCGTCGCCTGGGCCACCCCTTTGCGCCACGACGTCGTCTATCTTTGTCACGAACCGAGAATCGTGGAATAACTCGATCGAAGGACAAGGATGCGACATTACGAAGGTTTGGCTTGGCTATTAAGGGCGAACGGTGAAGAAACGAAGGACAGGGAAGAGAAAAGTCAACGTGGTTATTGTTGCCGGCTGACAAAGAGATCGCGTTCGTTCTGCTCTCCTTATTCACTGCCACTGACAGGGCACGCATTACCCCGAGAAAAGAAGCTAATAACAGCCGGTTGGAACAGCCGTCTGTTTATCGGCTACCTGCTTCGACGTGCGCCCCGCAGAAGTTGAACAGCGTAGTGCGGAGGACAGCGTCGTTTTCGGCGCATGGAATCCGGCCCGCGCGGCTTTCTTCGCGCGGACGCGCGTGCACCCGGACACGCCTCATGAAACCCGGTTATTAGTTCCCCGCGGGAGGGCTGTCCCCCTTCTCTGATTCTTCCCACCTCTCGTGGACGGGTGCCACCGCTTGGAGACGAGGGGTCGTTCACGCGGACAACCGGCCTCCTGTTACTTCACTCGTGACGTCATTCAGCGACGATGAATTTCACTGTACCGTGGAATTTGATCGGTATCCGGCTTAGCTCGTTCACAACAAACCCGTGTATACCCGCGTGAAACGCCACGAAAAACGCTTTCTAATTGGAAAGCTGGATTTCGTGACACCGAACGATGGGATCCAACGATAGCTACTTGATATTTGCATTTGCTGCTTTGTATTTGAGAAGATGAAACGCCAGTGTGGTTCTCGACGATGACGAAGATGAGTTTGCGTCTCCGTTTACGTGCATTTAAGTTTTATGGAAGCATTATCGATAATCCACAATAATCTACCTACGTAACTATCTCTTGGACTATTCGTTAATGTGGAAAATGATTCTTCAAGAGCTTCAGGTGAATTATTTTATTTCTTTAAATGGTACTATGTATTTGCGATTAGCAAATCATTTGTGGACGTACACATACGAAGGGATGGTTTTTTGAGTACTTTGCTTTTCTTTGAATCATTGGTCGATAGCATGTAAAAGTTCTACAGCTCAGTACCATAAAGACCTATTAATGAAAAGGATGTTCGCATTGGAGATCTGAAAAAATTAATAATGGTGGGAAATATTTCTGGAAAGATGGTGTATTGATAAATTCAAGGACTGTCATTACCTTTTACAAGGAACGCTCATTACTTTTGCTCGATAATGATTTTATTATAGGATTTGTATAGATCATATGTTATTAACAAATAGTGGCATTTAATAACAAAAGGGCAGTGAATACAACACAGATGTAGTATAGAATTAACTTTAGCCGTGGTCACGAGAAACATATGAAGATCGTTCTTTTGTTGGCGGTGAACATGAATCTTACACGGATTTTCCAAGTGTTATGTCGAAATATCTGTTTCTATCGTTGACTGGAATTCCTTTCTATTTACGTACAAACTCTTTCATAATCCACGAAGAAAAATTTTCTACACGATTCGATGAATAATGCTGAATAAAAAGTACCATACATCTAAATGTACCCGAAAGAAACCACCAATCAATGAGACGCTATAATAAAGGTACAAGTATTTCAATTCTCAAATTATCAATCATGCGGATACAACTTTTCTAAAAAGGCCTTTTCTAAGAACTTTCGAAATATTAACCGTTTCATATTTAACATCATTCTCTTCTATCATCGATTGATGCAATATACTTTGATTCTCTCGTTATAAAATACATACTTTGTATTTCATAATTTTTATTAAATAAAGCACTTTCTCAGTTTCACACGTGAACTCTCTAAAGCAACATTCGATACCTAACGGTACATATAATAATAACACCGACGCTAATAATACCGATCGATCGTTCGATAGTTTCGACGTACACAATCATTGACAATAAACTAATCATCCGAATCATTGGCACTAATCCCCACCGTAGAAACGGTTAGTCGAACGAGTACCGTAGCTTGGATAATATTCATCAGGGACCGTAACACTGAAAAAAAGGCATCGCGCGCGGCCTTTTGCCGAGGCCTGAAATATGACCCGTGCAAGGATTGCCTGCGAATTACGGTGATCGTCCGGTCGCGATATATTGCTGAGAGGCCAGCGGGAAGGCTGAGGAAGCGTTAATGCAAACGAATAGTCGTAGATCGTGCGAAAAGTCTCGCGGGTCGTTATCGTTCACCTATTCGACGATTGATGTGGATTTCGGTTAACGTTTCTGACGTTTACGATCCGACTGAAATTGCCATGTGAAACCAGTTCTGATAGCAAATATCTGAATTCAGTCAGGAGACACATAAACAGAGAGTATTTATTAGCGACACGTAAAGCAATCACTGTCTAGAGGAAATGTTTCATCACACCGAGCAGTTCATGATTCCTTGATGGGGAAGGTTCTTCGGTGTCCCCCTTTGATTTTGATCTACTTTCGTAGAATGTTAGTTGTGTCATTCGCTGTTTGTAGGGTAGGGATGGATTTAGATGTGGAAATGGGAAGGTGCCTCTATCATTTGCATCGTGTCTGGTTTGTGGTGTGACGAAGTTAGTGATAGTTCCAACGGGATTTTTATTTTATTGGGATTTATTCATGGGATTTATTTATGTAATACTTTGATTTAATGTTGTGGAACGATATTTGTTTGCTTTCAAATCTCAATGACCATCGATCGCTTGATTCCCAAAGCTCCAATTCTCTTCCTCTTTACCATGGTAGAACCTGTAAACACGCCTGCAAATCGGAAATATCTCAACTAAGAAGAGGCTATCCAAACTCTACGGTCCCACGACCGAGACATAGGCGTTATCGACAGAAAAAAGATGCGAGCGCGCTTTTTCCGCGCGGCGTAACAGGCCAATTATCGTGTTAACACGAGCACGAGTGCAGCGCGTCGATTCGAGGCAAAGTAAGTACAAATACCGGTGTAACTTACTTAGTTAAGTCGGTGCTGGTGCCGTGCTCGGATCTAGAAGACAGGGAGACAGCCGCCCAATGAAACACTGTGGATGTGGATGAACAAAGAGAGAAACACTACACGAAGAACGGAAGGAGAGAGAAAGCGTGGAAGAAACAGGTGAAGGAGAGGGAAGGGGTAGCCAGGGAGAGCCAGCAGAAGAGAGTCACAAGAGCTTGTGAGAGACGAACGAAGTCGCCTGGAAGAGGTAAGAGGGCCGCGTGATTCGGACGCGAGGGAGAGAGATCCGACGAGAAAAAGAGAGGACAGAGGGAAGCAGGATCAGTGGAAGGAGGGGGAGGGGAGTGGAACGGGTGAACGGGTGAACGGCCTGCCGCGTCCTTGCGAACCACCTGACCACACCGGCCGTGCCGCCACCACTCGGCCTCTCCAGCATCCTTCCAGCGGCTCGGACTCGCCTTCCAACCGGCAAACAGCTCGCCTACCGGGCTCCTACCTGACCGATCGCCTGCCTCGCTCCGGTCCCGATTCGCTTCCTCTCGACCGATTGTTCCTGAATCTTCGAACCGCTACTCCTTTTCTCAGCCCGAGCAAATACATTCTTTAATCAGCTGTTCGTCTGCTGCCGCCGCTACCGCCGCCGCGCCACTCAGCGTGCCGCTCGTTCTGCGGACCAATTGCATGGATCGCTACTCTCGTGGACGTTCGTTCAGACGGTCGTTTTCGAGACTCGGTGGTTTGATCGAGTTTGTGAAGAGGATTCGGAGCTTTTGTTTCATGGAACCTTTTTGGAACTAAAAAGTTCTTGATATTGACGAGGACGATTTGCTTTTATGGTAGGTTTATGGTGAAAGAAATGGAAGGGTTCCGTGGAAAAGTAGTACAAGTAATGGGAATCCACGTCCCTGATTCCGCTATGAAACTTCTGCATTGTGTACAAGAGTCGCAACAATTTTATTACCGTGTTATCTAGGAGCGCCAAGAAACTTATTGTGTTTCCAACATCCTGCTTTTAGATTGAAATTTATTCTCCAATATACAGCTATACAATGTCCTTTCACGTCCACACATTTCTATTTCTTTCAAACAAACGATACATCCGATTCTATACGATCCATATATTTCGTATCGACTCTCTCGAACATTCTTAATTTATCCAATGAAATTCCGAACGATAGGCCAACTAAAGGAGCTTTGTTACAAGACTTCGGCGAATGTTTCAAACTGGAAACAAGGCTGTTTCTGGGACATCAACCTGTGATGCATATGGTTCTACTAGAAGGTACTGTTCGCAGCAAGGTACTGTTCATAGCAAGATTTCGCGAAGTGTAATGTCACCGGCGCGTTTCGCCCACGCTCAGGAACTACAATAGGAGTAACAATGATGCTATAAATTGCTGCGTGTGTTCTTCGCGAGGTCTAGAAATCGGAGCACACCTAAATTCCTGGGTTAGCGAGCCAATCTGTTTGCCCGTAAATAATGGCGCTTTGTCTAAGCGTTCGCGGTTGCGTTATCCCGGCCATCTGGACACCGGTAACGACCGTTTCGACTGATAACGTTTGTTGCTGACGAAAAGCAAAGAGAAAACAAGGGAGGAGAAAAAATGTTCGCGAGACACGAGGCTAGAAATTTCCTGCGACTCCATCGAGAAGAAACAAGAAACAGCGAAACACTGGTCTATTACGTTTGACCAGATCCAAAAATGGCTGGGTAGGTTGCTGGTCGCACGCTTCCTTATTTCTTAAGAACACCCACGCGTTATTAGCATATTAATGCAATAGCGAAAACTCGAGGTGACCCGGTGTTTCTGGAAGACCTAAATGGCAAAGAACGTTCCTTTCGCGTGGTGTGGATGATGAAAAGAAGAGAAAGAAAGAGGTAGCCGTCTGATTTTGATGCGCCATTACGCTAGGCGTTATCCGGGAATTACAACTTCCTTCTTGTTGCACCGCGCCGGACGGCCAATAAACGCGCGATTGCTGTGCACCAAAAAAGCCACGGCCTCCGTGAAATATGCTCAGAAAATATGATTCTTCCTGCTGGTAATGGCGCGAACGTTACATTTATCAGGAAATAAGATTCGCCGTACGGTTCTCGAGCAATACGCGGAGAAGAAGAAACGAGAAGGCGGTGCATTATCGTCGGTGCATTCGCAATCGTGCCTCCAACTACCATTACTGCCGTGAGCTTCTGTCGGCGACCCAGCGCAACCGACTCCCATGTCCGACGATTTGCGCGTAATACAAGCCGAGTTTACGTATTTTTCTGTTCGGCCGCGGTATACAGCTCGCTCCCGAACTCTATCCCCCTTTCTCTGTTACTTCGAACGGAGCTAATGTTCCAACATCACTTTCTTCGCCGGTCGAAAGTGGCCATTTAGCGCCTTTATGACCGCCTCTTACTACCGCCAGGTGTCGCGCTTCTATGATCATCGATATATCGACTGCCCTATTAACGTAGTTGTACTGACTGCATTCCGAAGATGCAACGAGAATTGTCCGCGGTCCGATGCGATGTTCCTGTTGCAGGTTGTGTTGCATCGACGCGCTTTAATCGGATGTCTTAATCGTGAGCTAAAATACTGGCGAGTTCGAGTTCAAACATAAGGAAGGGAAATGTAGTGTATTAATAAATATACGTAATTCGTAGTAGTATTTAATACGAACAACGTCAGATTTAAATTAAAGTGACAGGTATCTTAAATAACGAGTACAAATCGACCACATACATATGCATATCATTCATATTTGTATCCTAAGGTATAGAGCGTTGTACTGTTGTAGCTTAAAAGATATGAACGCTGGAATTTATTTGACGGAACAAGCTCAAATTTAATAGACGATTATACGTTACAAACTATGTATCGTGCAAAACGTACAAGCATTTTCGATAGTAAAACAGGCCTTTTAACGCGAGACCAATGCTCCGCCACTTGGGCTGTTTGTTTTTCTACAAATCGCAGGTATGCGGTGCTCGCTGACTAGGCAGAAGTTACAGAAGGATCCCCAAGGCTAATGATCCATCATCTCCTTATTTCCAAGTCCGAAGTGGCTACTTAACGACTTTACGGCTCCCTGCTAGCCAGGAACGCCCACGTGCCACAGGTACCCCGGTCGCCTCGACTGCGAATTGATCGGTCGCTCTTTTAATAGAGCGAATCACCACTGCCAGATCGTCGTAGTGGTCGCACGGGAACATGGGAACGCTCAGTTAGGAACGTCGTAGTCGGGACGTGGTTAATGCGCCTCGTATTTCATTGGAAAGTTTCCGTGAAATTCGATGTACGGTGAATCTTGCAAGATATGGAGCGTTTCAGTGATGAACGAATCTCTTGGCCGATTGTTTCAATTAAATTTTACTCACGAAGTACTGTTTCAAAATCGCTCATAGAAATTAATGAAATCAATCAGCATTTTGTATTCGATATCTCTCTCTTGTCCTACTACCTTCTAGACTTGAATCAAATATTTTGTTAACATACAATTAAATACAATTAAATTTCTCTTTCTTACAGTGATTGCGGGTAATCAGATTCGAAGTAGATATATTTACACTATCAGAAGTAGCCTTCTCTCTCTCTCTCTCTCTCTTTCTCTAACCAGTGTATCTAAATACCAAAAGAAATGAACAGCGTATACAAATACTTTCTGCATCTCCTTCGGCTGTTTTTTCAAAAAGTCTCTCCCCAAAAAACAACCTCGTCCGCATCTCGACAAAGAATCAGCATTCACCCATTACCATCCGTTTCATCCCGCCTAGTTCGTTTCTTAACAAAAGAGGGAAGAAAAGAAGGAATCCCCCGGCAGTGTGACACAAGTTAGAGAGAAGCACCTGCTGTCGGGGCATCGAGTTCCCATTCTCGTCAGCGGGCACTTTCGTCGGGGCGATCAGTCTCGTCGAGCGATTCGGGAGATTTCGGCCGGCCGTAAATTACGGAAACGGAGAAGAATGTTTAGCGGACATTATATTTCCTCGGGACGGTTCATTTAACATCGTTGGATTCCTCGCGGCGGGAGGAATGCCGAGATTTCGAGTCGAAAACCACCTCGCGGCGTCCGATAGTCGGTCGCGCGCGCGCTCCAGACCAGCACAGGATGAGCAGAAGAAAAAGACAGTGACGTAGTGCCCACCTTCGGTGGAATCTCGTGTCATCTACCAGGTACTTCTCTCCTACTACCTCTGAATCATCGTCCTTTGTCTTCGCACAGGATCCTTCGTATCTGTCGGTCGCGACCGCGGGCCAAGACTCCACCGACCTCCATGCAAATCCTACGCGTTCGTCGCTGTGTCGCTGCGTTATCAATTATCGGAAGGTTGGATAATGGAGTCCTACGGGGACACGTTAGTAACGGTTTCTTTTCTTTTTATTGGAGACGATGGCGAGGCTTGGAACCTTTAATTTGTGAAACGTTTGGCGAGGTTTGTTTCTTTCGTTTTTTACCGAGTAAGTTTGCAGGGAGTGGATTCTTTTGGATTCGAACTTTTTAGAGCGGTTAAGCATGAGATACGTTTGATGCAGAAGAAGTGTTAGTGATGTTGATGCGCTATAGAAATTTGATGGATGTTTCCTTACAATTTTCGTCGTATCGTACGAAGTAAGAGAGACGACAAATTTTGTTCTAAATACTTATTTATGAAAGTGAAAGGGATGGTTATGATCTTAATCTATTTATAAAACTATCTATACTAATATGGCGTTAATACTTCTTTACGTAACGATACTTGATTAAAAACAACTATGAATGAGCGTACTACGATTTACGCCAAGCAAAATCCCGTTTCTACTCAAACATGTCTGATCCACCGCAAAATATGTACTCGCTTTGATAACCCTTATCAGCTTTCAAGATATCATAGCAAGAAGGTGTATATATAGTCTACAGCCTACGAAAAACATCTTAATTTTGCAACAATTATAACAATCAGTTTCGAGCGATAAACCTGCGTATCTATTACTTGATATTATACACGGTGACTCACTGAAACAAACTATATTCGTAAAATGATTAGAAATAGGGGAGAATGAATAAATGACAAAGCAAACTGAAACCAAATTTTGGAATTTACTAAATTATTTCTGTGTTTAAACACTATTATTATTATAGAATTATATTTCTTTTCGTAACATAGTGTGACAAACTTTCTTTTCATATTCCGTTCTTCGTGTTCAAGACATTCAACAACCCGTATAGAAACACATTGTATAGGTACACACCTAGATTCTTCTTTACAAATTCACGAATCGTTCCGTCCGACCATAACGTTAAACCGTCTATCACGGATTACTAATAAAACGATTTTCTTCTGCCCGCAGAACGGTGTGCTTCCTGATGTTCGCCGTAATTGTTCGACGGTGGATGGGGTCGTCACGGCCATAAAGCCGATCAGCTGGAAGGAGATTCGAAGCCGGTGAGTCGAGCACCAGCACCTGCTTATTGCGCTTGTTCATTCAGGATGGGCCTGCGTCGAGGCGCCGAGCTCTCTATTCACCTTGAAAAGGCGCGAACGCGTCCCTCGATCCGTGTAAATGCCGTCGTATCGCGATAAACCGAATGAATCAGGATTCTTTGTAACTTGGAGTGGAAAAATTCCCTTCGATCGAAGCTATCCACTAAAAAATCCTCCGTTAAATCATTCGTTCTTTTACAAAATCGATAATTAAATATTCGAGTGGATAGCTCCGCCTATTCTGACAAATCGAGATTTTACACATTTTTATTTCCATTTTTTATCTTATGCTTGTACTATTTCTCGAGTCGTGGTCGCGTTTCCGCGACAACGCGGAACGGCATCACGCGTTTGATCTAGCTCGATCCTATTCGTAACTATTCATATTACAAATCCATTTTAAGCGGAAGTTCGGATGGCGA
The DNA here is from genome assembly GCF_051014615.1 of Bombus vancouverensis nearcticus. NCBI lineage: Eukaryota > Metazoa > Arthropoda > Insecta > Hymenoptera > Apidae > Bombus > Bombus vancouverensis. The sequence continues at coordinate 13,615,800 of NC_134912.1, read as the reverse complement.
ACTGTGTGGTGATTTTTCCACTTGATATGCTCGCTCTATGTCTACACTGGCAAAAGGTGAACCGCTGTGAAAAATGGACGAGGTCGCTTGCGGCCGCGTACGAACATGGCGGGGCACGCGCGGACAATTACAGCCGGCCGGACACGATTTTACAATAACTCAATTCATTTCCGAGCGTACGTAAGAACGGGCTGACAAAAAAGCGCGGCTGGATATAGTTATTGCGGCTGTGGTGCACACGTGAACAGGTCAGTCCGGTCGAGCTGCGGAACGACGCCGGGAGGGGGGAGAGGACAGGGATCGAGACAAGGGGACAGAAGGAAAGGTAAAAACGTAGACGGAGAGCGACCAGTGGAATCAGGTGGAAATGAAAGAGAGCGGGATAGATACAGAAAGAATTCTCTTGCGAGTACCACGAGCAACCTGAGCGACAAAGATCACTGTAAAGTCGGTTAAAAAGAGATAATACAGAGAATGAAAGGAGACCGCTGAAGATGACGACAAGGAACGAAGAGACGTTCGAGTGAGATTTTCTATAAACGTAGAATACGTATTGATGCGAACGTGACAGTCGCAGATCGTTTAGAAATGTGCTTCTTTGATACATCGGAGCACAGTACAATTTCGTTTGTATGAATTTCATTTACCGGAACGAAATCTTACTTAGCGTCTAACTGCTACCGTTTGAAACTACTTATCTGAACGCGAGCTTCTATTATGTGAACGAATCCTATTATATTCTCCTATTATACGAACTGCGACAATTATAGAAATTATTTTAAACTCTCTCTAAAGATTCTTATAAAAAAAATTCTACTATACAAACATCTTGTAGCGATATGTCATTTCTGTGTGTAACACTGTGTCCAACTGAAAATGTCTATATATGTAGATGCGTATGTATGTACGTTTAACGCTTATAGGAAATCCTACTTTTAGAATAATCCCACAGTGCAGCGCAGTGTGTTTGCAAAAGAGTCGATATCTAATCGGCAAAATGCTCGTCGAAAAGTAAACCCGAGAAACAGGGTGGAGCACAGGCATGCACCTCTCGTCTCGTTTCGTCGTCTCAACGTTTTCGTTGGCGCGCTCGCTGTACTCCCAAGCGTATGGGACAGTACTACGCACGAGACAGATCCTCTTCGCGGGAATACCTGACAGTACTTGCTTCGTTCCTTTCGTTTGTTTCGTTCGGTGGTTGGTTCGGTTGGTTCGGTGGACCCGGTTCGCGCGTCTACGTTTACATACTCGCGCCATCGTCGCGTACGCGCGCAGCGTACTGCGCTCTCACACGCACGCGCACGCACACCATATTCCGTGTACACCAGTTCACTGGTATTGTATAATGCAGCCATTGATAGCCGTCCTCTCTTTCACGCACGCGATCTGTTGCAGTCGCTGCAACCCGTGTCCGGTGACAGCGTCCAGTGTCCAGTCTCCCTCCCGGTGAGTGTCCACAAGATTTATTTTCCCATGCGATATACGGGGTGACACCGCGAAAAGTGGACCTGATTCGTCGATTACGGCGAAAAATCACTCGCTATCTTTCTGTTATCATCGTAGTTACAATTGCAACAATATACGTATTAATGAACGCAGTCTTTATCATCAGTTTCAAGATCTTGTGTTTTACGTGTACTTTATAAACAAGAAACACGCATCCACGTGACGATACATACCATACGCGTGTACGAGTGCATTCGTGTTTGCGTATTCTATGTGTACACCAAAGAAGACGCATAGAAGTTAAAGAGAACGCTTGCTGCGCACCTTTCGCCGATCGGCGAACGCATCGTCCGTATGGATCTCATCGGGTACGTAGTCCGTTCGATCGCTCGAATCGATGTCTGAGCGTGTTGCATCGTGTCGCAAACGTTCAGTGGAGACGTCGTCGATCGCGGCGAAGAGGGCTCTGGATCGCGGCCGTAGCTCTCGGATACCTTTTCCGCCATTAATTGCGACCGCGTCACGTTTTATCGTTATTTTCTCGATCTCGATCTCGATCCACGCCGGATTGCTTTCCAGCCTCGTCTCTCCGAGGAGGCTGCTGCGGTACTTAACGAGCAGATCGCTTTCAGTCGGGACGCGAGCCGCGATCAATTTACAAGCGCTTCGAGATCGTACGAAGTTAGCCGATCTCGGTCTCTGATTCCAGAAAGATTTCGAATGCCTGGCTCGAATCGAGTGGATTTTCGTCGATCTAAAATCGATCTTACGTCTGAGCTCCATTTATTAGTCGTGCGAAATATTCGCGAATGTTCGCTAATATAAATTTGCTTCGGTGAAGACGCGATGTGTAAACGAATAAAAAAAATTGCGAAGGATTGTGGGCGTTTGGGAACGTTTAGAGTAATATTAATATACCAAAGAAAATTTATTGTTCATTGATTTCGTACACGTTCGATCAATTTTTTTATTAGTTGAATCAGCGACGAATGTCTGCGATCACTTTCGCTTTCTCCAACTACATATGCGTAGCGCAAATACTCAACAAATGTTTATTATCATTTGCTAGCGCGTTTAATAGATAATCAGTTCTAGACGCGATGCGACATCGTCATGATTCATATTGCTAATGATAAAACGCGTATTGTCGTAGAAAATATAGATTCGCTGAATCGTCCAGCGTCTACGCTGTGAAATCGTAACAGTGTCGTCTTGTTTGTCTGCGTCGAGTCTTGATTAGTGGACCGATCGCCCTCTCGCGCGGAACACCCGTTGCGTCGCGAGCTTCGCGAATGCGAAACCACGATTCGACAAAATTGCGTAAAGGGAATCGAATTACGCCTGTTCGCGAAGCCCGCAAGATTCGCCCGTTAGGGGAGAATTATCTCAGCTACGGCCACGATTTACGCGTTCTCCGAACCGGTGACTCGTGTCTGTCTGAAGCGTGGCTGCGAATAATGTGATTTTGTTCCCTCGTTCAATGTTAAACTGCGTTCTTCTACTTTAATGGAATTTCTCGATACTCGGTTCTTGGTACGTTTCTTTGATTTTTGCAATTTATTTATGCTTCCTTTATTTTAATATGTAGTGTTTCATTGACTTCATCTTTCTTGTTCTCTTGTCCGAGCTTGTTCGATGTTTGTTGTCCTTTGTTGCGCTTTATTGCATTTGTGTTGTTTTTAATTGTATTACATAATTAATTTAAAGAAACTCTTAAGAAACGATTTCATTGCACGGTTAATTAAAAAATAACAATTATTAAAGAGGCATTGGAATCTTTCAGACATCTATAACTGTCTGAAGAAAACTCGTGTGCACAAACTGTATTAAACTTTCACCACAAAAAGACTCGACATTACAATTTGACCGAACGTCCTTCGATTCCATGACAAGTTCCCAATATTTACCCGAGCTCCTAATCTCCGCGAACTTTACCGGTGGATTATGTGTCCGCAAAATGAAAGCAAACATCTGCGAGATAATTGTACAACCACCTTCAAATTCCAAGATCCAATTACACGCACATACAACTCATCGCGCCTCGGTATTTCCCTCCACAATCGATATCGACCGATCGGAATCGAAAAAAAAAAAAAAGAAGAATCTAAACATTACATCACTATTTCCAAAGAGGAGTCCTATTGAAATCGCACGTCCCTTTTCACGATCGAAACGTAAAGAACGAGTATTATCTAAAAGCAGATAGCGTGGCCATGAAGAAATCCGCGAACGCATCTCTGACACACGTAATCGACGATTCCCAAAAACCGAGAAAAACTATCGTCAAACTCGTGACTCTATTAGCGCCTCTACTTTGTTTGCTTCGAAGAATATTGTACGATGTGTTACCGAAGAGAAACAAGAAGCTACACTGTTTATCCTTTCAATTCGATCGTACGCTGCCCCACCTACCGGAAGTGGAGGAATGGTGATGTAACGCAAAGCGAAGGAACAGTTTGCACGGGGCTATCGTTTCGAATCGAACGTCGTTGTATTCGTAAAGATATTGACACGTTACGCTACCAACGGGACAGCGCGAGCAAATAACGCGCGGATAAGCTGCGATCCTCGCCTTCGCGCTCGCCTGTCAATAAACCGCGTATCGTTAGCGATAAAACGCGCCGCGAGAACGTGGAACGGTTTAGCGATTTTCGACGGTGGGAAAAGTTCGTACCCTTAATCTTATCTTTGCGCAAACAATCGAACGATGTTCCGCGACCGGTTACTGGTTCCCGTTGCCCGAGCCGCGTTCCATCGATTTCTTTAGAAGGAATCACGTCAGGCAATGAGCGAAAGAGTAGGTTGAAGAGACGAGGAGTTAAATTCGGAGCAAATGGCGAGGAATTGGCGTCGGGGATCCGACGACGCCGTGAAAATTGTGACAAAAGCCTTTGGTTATTTTTTACCGCGCCCGCCGCTCGTAATTCTTTTCGATTCGCGGATCTCTTTGAATATTACGGCGCTTTCGCATTGGAAAAGGGGAACAGGTGCGTAATCCTCTGTTTAACACTTTGCTCCCTGTTTTATGGTTTTCTGAGGAATGATAGGGTGATTTCGAATTTGCCGCAGTCATTGTAATATCGTAAGTTTGATACGAAGTTAACCTTTGAAAATCAACTTCCTTAGGAACAATGAATTTCGCTTTCAACTTTAATTTTTGGGAGCCGATGGAAATTTGAAAGTTATATCGCTATATGTAATATTTGAATGATATAGCAATTCTAATTAAAATTCTACTTGAATTATTAGAAATACAATTGGGAATTTTACTTAATCAAACGTTTCAATCTATTTACAAGTACAACTTGTTTATTTACGTATTTCTTTTCGAAGCACTGGCGAAATGTTTCAAATATCCTACTAAAATTCGAAGGTACTTGCGATACACTTGATCCCATCGCTAATCAGGGGATCCCGTAACGGAATCCGCGCGCGGAATGCAGTCGTAAATAAAGCGCGAGCGACGAACTCTCTCGATGCGCGGCGGCATCGAGAAAATTGAGGATCGAGAAAGAAACGTGGACGAAGAAGAAAGGAACGGGAGAGAAAGGGAGCGCGCTTTTGTCGGTACGTCATTACGACATCCGGTCACCGTACGGTCGTCGCGAACGGTATTTCAAAAATATCGGATAAAATACGAGGATCGAGAGAGAAAGAAAGAACAGAGAGGCTGGCTTCTGCTATTATACTTGGTCGATGTAGCCACGTATTTCATCTTTCGTTGAAAATATCGTTTCGAAGGGTTATTTTTGGATGATTCTATTTTTCTTGACACTTTTGACGCAGGGGAAACGCCGCTGGCAGCGCGCTCATGCTTCGCCACGAAATTCCTTTGGTACCTCGTAGCCCATTGTGGTTGAATATCTTATTGAGAGTTGATTCGTGCATATGCCTTGGTATGCGTGACGTTGAAGCGTACAGATGTTCGTTTATCAATGTTTCACCGTGGCAAGTGCAGTGTGAGATATGGGTGTAATTTTTGGTGCGATGTTTTTGTGAGAAATTCTTGGGAAATTTTTGCATTTGCTGTACAAATGTGAAAATGAGTGCTCTGCTACTTTCTTTCAGTGGAGTTCAAAATTGTAAGTGTATAAAGAAGTCTTCAAATTATATTATTTGGGATATTAGTTCAAATATATCTTGATATTATCTTATTACTTTAGATATTTTCCATCAGGAACAAATAATGCAACTGTCAAATGTATATATACTTTGTTGCACTCTTCGTGGTCCTTTTCATCATTTTTTCCTAACACTGTTGAGAAAAGAGGAAAAACTCGTTTTAAGTTGCGTGGACTACTCTGTACAATAGAAATACAACGTCAGTATCATTAGCGAAAACGTAACTATAAGTGTTTGTCAATAGATTTGTAAATTCTCTTCTGATAATGCGTGTATACTTTGCAAATCAGCATTATATTTGCATTATGTTTCAGGCAAATTGCGTAACAAGAGTCATAATAAAATGGCAAATGCAAGGAAATTACTGCAATTTATGAATATTTATCATTTTATCGTATTTTCTTTAACAATCAGTAGATGTTCTATAGCCATTGTGTTAAAACAGATTCATTTGTCTATTGATTTTTGCCGATAGATTCTGAAAACGTTTCTTTATGTGGCGGCCATTAACATGTCATATAAAAAAGACTATCTTAGGAGATGTGGTACATGTAATTATTGCAAAGTAGGGAAAATCGAATACTATTTGTTAGGAATGACATCCCAAATAGCGTTGCTAATCGCTTGCTTTTGAAATCAAAATTTCACATTACAAGACGTTTGCTGGAATCATCATAAGCGCAATAGGATTAATTCAATAACACGATAATTTATACGATATTGGTAATTAATTGTGGGTTTAACGATGATTTATCGCCAATTAAAAAATGAGTTATACGACAATGGAAACGCTGTTTCCTTCAGCAGGAAAACTGTAACGTAGCTATTGTGAATTATATCAAACGAAATTCAAGTAGTTATGACTGTTCAAGAACCTACTTTGAAATTCCTATTATTTCCAAACTTTCTATTTGTAGCGTATATCATTCCAATATTCGCATTCTTATTTTTACCTCGAAACACTTATTTGGACAGATCATAAATCCAAAAATTGTAAACAAATCCAGCAGCTCTAAAGTTTAATCAGAATGTGCAATCGCATAAATCACGTATGTCAGGAAGCACAATAAACAATAATTTATTCATCCAAACGTGCACATGCGCGTGTTGTGGCACCAACAGTCAATGCCTAGCTTCGTCAAATAATCACGGATTACCTAGAGAGGCTCGGTTTCGAGGATTAAAACGGCGGGATTCTATGGATGCTAAAAGCTTGCCTATTTAATTCAAGGATCTCGATTTATGTGGAACTCGCCGGTCGTTGAATGCTGCTCCCCGGTAGGCTCGCGGCCGTGTGCGAGTCGAGAGCCGATCGTGAATCTGTCGTTGACACCGAGCAGCCAGGCTGTTTGACAAAAAAAGTAGGCAGGCATAATCGTAAAGTGCGAATGTTATTCTCTGGACGATGAGCGAACCCAGGGAGAGAAAGAACGAGGGGACACTATAGGCGCACGAACACTAACCAACGCGAATACGTATACACACATTGATACGCGTACACGCACTTGACACCGGTATTATAAGCATTTCTTTTATTCGTCTTTTATTTTGTCGGTTTTTGCTCGAAGCGTATAATGGGACGACGTAAAATAAGAATTCGTAGCGGAGACAGAATTCTTTAACGGTTCCGCGAGCGGCGAATTAGGACGGTTCAATGTTCCCGCGAAAGCGATATAATTGCGTCATTAGCGAATTTCGCCGGACATCAAACCGGTCCTCGCGCGTACTCCGATCGAAAGAACGAGAAACAGCCGGAGAAAAGAGGAATCCTCTTAAGGATCGCGAAATCGTTTTACTGTTCATTCTTAAATCGTTCCATTGGCCGCCACCCTTTTGTTTCGCGGATATTGCTCGGAGGAATTCGAAAGCGGGACCATAGAAAGATATCGCCACCCTTCGATTTCCATCGAAATGCAAGGAGACAGAGGAGAAGACGGCAATCGCGAACGCGACCGATTCGAGGAACAGAGCAAGAAACAGAGAAGACAGGGCTGGGAGACGGACAGACAGGCAAATTCAGTGGCTCGAAATTGTACAAGCGGATTATACGTTTTCCTTCGTATTAAAATACGGCGGGTCTCAAAGGGAAAATAATGTCTCCCTGATTACTCGCTTCGGTTCAACTCGAGCCACCCCTGTGCGTCGATCTCCGTTGCCCTGTCCCGTGTTCCACCCCCTTTCTATGTCCCTTCGTTTCGCTCCGATCTCTATCTTCGTCTGGCTTAAACGCGTCGACGCGACGGTCGCCCTGTTCACGACCTCTCCATCTTCTCTGCCTACTCCCTGCTACCTTCACCGAAACGGGGATTAAAATGATGTTTGCGTGAAAGCCAAAAGCATTACCGACTTTATCTTCTGAAGTGCGTCGTATTACTCTCCCTTTTATCCGTCCTCTCTTCCACAATATTTGTTTTCTTAATTTCCAAGAACGCCACCTCCGCGATTTCCTTTCCATTTTTCTGTTTCTCTCCCTTTTCGCTTGTTCGTTCGTCGATTCGAATTTTTCCACAGAGCTTAGGAATTTTATTCTTGCTTTTCGTTCAATCCTCGTCCTCTTTTCTTGTTGACAATCGTTAGCATGGCAGAATGCACGTTACTCGTTAGATAATTTGTTTTTCGATCGTAGCTACCGTTTGGCGCAGTGTCAAACGAGTTGCAGCAGCGTTGCAAAAATGTCCGACGTAATGACTCGGGCGTATCGGTCTGCCTGGCCAATTATGATAAACCGGTTCATCGGTGAATGCGAAATGCCACTTTCTAAAGTCGTTGCGCCGCTGAAAGGAAGAAACTCTTGTTCCCTCGGTCCTTTTTGTTCCAACAAACTCGATCGGCTCGCTCGGTTACGTCGGTCTTGACTCCTTACGACTTCATTATCCGCGACGGGGGAAAATCGGTGGCGGATCGTGAATCTCGAAACTCTTGCACTTGAAAGTGCATTTGGCAGCGTGTACTTGGGTTGTGTACGGAGGTATAAAAAGCTTTTGACCTTTGCGAGAAATACAAAATCTACGAACTACTTTATTGCTTCTATCATTATTTGTTAGCAACCCTTACAATCGATCGATTAATTCGAGATTAAATTACTACACGTTAACTACGCCGTAATTATTCTCGAATCTAAGCTACAACAACCGGGAAACATTTACACGCGAAACAAACCGAGGATTGGATTAGGAAAATCAGTGATCGAAAGGGCAGTGGCATCGCGGCACTACGTGGGCGGCTGATCGAAACAGGATGTTGCGAGAAACCCGGTGGCTCCTCGTCCATAATATATGGCGGCCGCGCGAACATAAAATTCTCCAATTGCAAAATTGATGCGTCTTATGTTACTTCCTCTTTCTTTATCTCCCCTATCTATGTCTCTATCTTTCCATCGACACCTTCTTCTCTGTCTCTATCTTTGCTTCACGTTCTCTGTTCACCGGGTACATGGTGGAGCCACGGGTCTCGCGGGTCCCCTGCTCGTTTTACTGTAAAGCAACTCCTCATATTGTACAGGGACGCGTAATTCATTTTTTACCGGACTCGGCTCAATTATTTATAAATTGCTGCTCCCTCGGGTAGGACACAGGCAACCTGTCATCCTCCCTCCCCTTCGCGTCGCCGACCTCCCTCTCGATACTGCTCTCGCAGTTCTCTCTGATGGCACTGCTTCTCCGGTGCGGAATAAAAAGGAGGGAACAGCGAAAGGGAAAGAAAAGGAAAGGAAGACTGTGAAACGGAACGAAGAAGAGCGAAGAAGAGAGAGAGAGAGAGAATGGGAGGGAGAGAATGGGAGGGAGAGGGGGAGGATGGTAGGAAAGAGCAGCGAGTACTTGACGAGAGCGAAACGTGCACTCCGAGTACGAAGCACTTTGGACGATCGAAGCAGAGGTACAATTTACCGGTTTGCCTCGCTCTGTTTATTTTGTTAGCGTGCTAATGGAATGGTTACGATTCCGAACGGGGCAGCGCTCCCTTTTCCCGTCGATAAGGCGAATTATAAAGATTGTCCAGGAATAAAGTTTGACAGCCACTAATGGTGATTCCCCCGAAACACGTGAATCAATTAAAACGGACGAGAACTAGCAGTGGCAACGTTCGACCGGTTAACAGCGGTTGTCGTTGCTCGTGGTTTTTCATTCGCTTATTCCTCCATCGATACGGTTCACGAAGTCGAGACCAGACGACAAAGGCCTCTGGTTGAGAACGATGATCGTTATTGCGCAGTGATAATTTGTAACGAATGCGAGACGTTTCGAGAACGCAGCAAAGAAGTTTATATATGGTGGTTTTTATTGGCCGGGTTATGACGATCGTGTAGGTGATAATGAAGATGGAAGTGTTAAACGCAGATCGCTGGTAGTCAGGTTGGAAAAGGTGATCATTGTCGAGTAATTTCGGAACGACTATGAAAGAATATAAAGGTGATGGCGCGCAGCTTGGGTTGCATCATAAATTTTTTCCTTTGTCGTAATACGCGAGTTGAAGTGATTAAATGCCTGTTCCGCTTAGGTATAATTTAGGTAAATTGGTAGTTGGAAGAATAATGTATTGTGCCTTCTGTATATCCTTCCTAAGATTCTAGTTAGTAGCAGGAATTATTTCCTTCGTTAGCCAGTGTATCTGTTCAAAACCATAACCCTACCTACTCAACGTTTATTCATCGAAATGATTAAAACAGATGCATGTACCTTTATTATACGTGATCTTGCAAATTAATTACACACATCCAATTAAGTTTATCGCTCAGTCGAACCGCAAAGATCCGGTGGCGAAGTCGCGAAGTCGACGACACGCTCAACCTCACGGAAAATCTCGGCGGGTCGAAGCGCGCGAGAAAGCCGCGCGTAATCCGGCGGCGGGGAGGAGTTCGGGATCGTGCGTAATTCGCGATCTTAATGACTCGGCCGGTCTACATAAATTCGCGTGTAATTGGAAGCTTCTTCGTGGCGGCGTATAAATTTAAGGCCAGCGGGATGCGCGCAGACACGCGCGGCCGCCTCGTTTCGCCCGCGCCTCGCGTCTTTGAGGAATTAAAAAATCTCGAAATATCGCGCGACGGCTCACTGCCACGATAACCGGCCATCCGGACGTGTTTCACCTGACGCGTTAAGAGATCGCGACTGTTTTGTGCACGCATGTTATACGCGAATCCGCTTCGCAACTGCGAATGAGCATTAATAAGGGAATGGAAGCAGCAAGAAGATAAATTCTTCTTGCACATAGTTGTATCTATCTGTTACATTTTTTAGCTAGTTTCTGTTTAAATGTGAAGGAACATATTCATTTCATTATGTTTGCTTTGCTTAAGCTAACTCTCGTAAGAAGCAAAAATATGTACAAGAATGTAAAAAATGTAATGTAAAGAAATGTACAAGAATAGCAAAAATAGTTGCATAAAGAAGTAAAGAAGTATCGTTAATCATAATTGTCTTACATAAGACAGTGCGATTTGATAAGTGAAACACGATTCACATAGTTAAGTAGAATGTGTATCTGAGGAGATTCAGACAGATCGACTAGGTATTGTCATATATAGTCGATGCAAGTAGAATGTATCTATGCCCTGCTAGTCGCGAAAACGTATTGTGTTCAGGCTTTGAATAAAATGAAAAAAAAAAGTAGAAAATTTGATTCGTCTTTATAACTTTCTCTAATTAATAACTTTCTTCGCTCATTACGCAGTTAATAGCGAATAAGTTTGATCTATTGATATTAAAATAATGCATGACGATAACATTCGTATAATTTTATGTCTTGATGCTCAAAATGATTTGTATTAGAACAATTTTATGGAGGATTTGGCTTTTATTTGTATTTTTTTTTTTTTTTTTACACAGTCTTTCCCATAAAACTTTGAAATCCGATTTGCAATTATTTTTGTATCACCCTGTAGTTTAACCTTCGTGATTATACCTTTAGCGTATATGGTTAACTAACTGAGCGGTTAAAATTGCTGAACGAGATAATCTGGCGGCTAGCTATCGTGTCTTAATTAGACGTATAATGCATCCTCGATTTATGTAAGTTTTTTTCATTTTGGTTTCGATTAAAACGCGATTAGATTTTTCTGCTAGTTCGTGCAGTCTGCGCACGCAGAGTCCGATAAAACTTTGATAATTAAAGTATGGGATTTTATGGTTCTCTGGCAGAAAATTGTGTGTGTGCGTAAAGCGGGTTTATTACGTTAATTTTAACGAGAATTTGTGGGTAGGTTGAGAATTGGTAAGCGTTTAATCAAAGTTGATCGCTGTGCGTGGAGATTTGCCGGCCTGTGAAGTATTTCAGGGTGTGGATTATGTTTTATGAACTAACTGCGGGGTTTTTTAAGTAAAGTTACTGGCCAATAAAAACGAATTTGGTTCTACTTTTTATTTAAAAAGTAAATTGTTTCTTCTCTTATCTTTAATTTCTTCTTTTTCAAAATATTACTTGAAACGAACAATCAAATGTACAATGGAAGGAAGTACCATTCGTTCTTTTAATTTGTCATAATAAATTATCTATTCGTAATACTAATAATATTATATGATATAGTATATCATTTCTACAAATAAATACCTATATACTATCCAAAAAATTATAAATAAAATGAATAAGTTCACTGTCTGTTCCCCGTTCAATTAAGATTAATCCGATGACATCGATAACGCCGTCTCTATTTACTCATTATAGCGCATATCTTCGACGACTTAACGCTTATAGTGTGTGTTATGTATGCCATGACTAAACCCATAAACAATTAAAGGTTACACGCGTAAAAATCATGATGCGTTTTATCTCATCTATGTTCAATACGATCAAAATAAAACAAAGGCTATATCCAATTCGCAAATGGCTATTGAATCCTAAAATAAGAATAATACCTATCAAATTAAAAAATTGTAATTCATCCATAATCACCATTTTTCTCGCAAAAGGCAAACAAACAAGAGAAAATCGGAGAATTCCAATTAGAGGTTTTCAAGTACTTCGGCATAAATCGCATAATTTTCTCAAAAGTCATCAAATAATAGATCAAGCGACTAACGCTTTTCCATGCTGTAGCTATTAATCGAGCTCAAGACCTTCGACCTCGGGGTTGCAGCGGAAACGTAAGCACCAGATATTAATAGGAACAACCTTCCTCCTAGACACACAGTATCCAAGATCAATCGAACGTCTCCTCTTTGTTTTCCCTTATCTAAGATCGCAATCGACGATGCTCGGTGTACTATAATACTCCGGGCCACGTCGGAGAGCATCAGTTTGTTTGATGCTACCGGATCGTCGTGACAAGGGCGACGTTACTTTGACTACTCCCCTGAGAACAAAATCTCCCTTTCCGCTTGCACGGCTGTCCCTCCCTTTCGTCAGTTTCTCTCTTCTTCGCCGTCCATCCTCGTTTTCTCCGCGCCCTTTGAGTTATTCCACTCGATACACGTTCTGGTCTTGTTTGCAAATCGCGTACAATCATCTTAGTTTTTTTCCAGGAAACCGTGCGATGTTTCATCGAAAAACGGAGCATTTTGACCGCGCTCCATGATATAGTTAAATAGTGTGTCGAAAGTTTTTTATATCTTCTGCGCAATGGTAGACAGCAAAGGCGAAGGTTTTCAAAAGCTATGCAATTAACGTGTTTAATTTTTTAATGTGTTTTTGAAACGGAAAATATTTTAAAAGAAATGGATTGATGCCTCGAAATTACAGCGCAATGCAGTATTGTCGATTATTAATCCTACGTGCTACACATTCCAACACTTCTAAGCCTACTGTCTTCAAACACTGAAGATTTTATCTGGTAATTATACGGTACAAAACGTGTTAACTGATTCTACGAGCGGTGCTTTTCTCTTTACGCGATCGAACAAATCGTGGATTTTAGAGCGAGAGGTATCTATAATTGATGTCACGTCATCTACATAATTGATGTTGCTCGAGTTTCTGCATGATTACATTCTTCAACGTCTATACGAAACGTGGCTGATGTAAATTCTTCGCTCGAATTACCATTAATTTGTTCGATAAGATATCGGGTTAAGTGAAGTATACGCCGTTTGCAAGTTACTTAAAGAGCTATGGGAGATGTCGATTAGTGAATTAGAATCAAAGGGTGTGCCGATGAGAAAGGATTTCAGACTCGAATCGAAACATCTAGAACCGTTTCCTTTTTCTTCCTCGTAACATTACCGTCGAGAAGGTTCAGATGTCGTAATTTGTTGGATGTCGTGTGATTTTCTTATACGACGCGATGGAGTTCGTTATCTTAAGTGTGGTGTTGATATATGAGCGTACTTACGCTTCTCAGATGCAATAAAGAAAATCGGAGTATATGTTTCCATTCATTAATTTACCTATTCAATAGAGAAATGGAAACTGGAAAACATTATCGTGCATTTGATATACTTTTCTCTTAAAAATACGTTCTTTAATCAATTACAGCAGAACATTCTCACGTTAGTAGATCTCTGCGTTATAAATTATATATTTCGTTCTATATTATATCAACTTCAGCTTCATGTAATACTATAATCAATATGATTACTTCTAAGCAATATATATGTTGTTATATTATAGAAACAGACAAGTAATCTTAATACCTTGATTATAATTCATCAACATAACCGTGAAAAGATTACAACTTTATTATTATCTAGTAATCGATTGAAGCATCAATGTATTCTTATACCGGCAATAACATTTAACAGAGAATTTATAGAGGCGCGCTGTCATATATGGTCTATCTATTCCTGAAAATATATCCACGCCACGAGTAGTGGCGATACAGACTAAATTTAATGCGAATAATTCATCAGAAGGTAATAAGCGCAGCTGCGGATAAGTCAGAAATAAATTGAACTCCTGACGTAACAATAATACATCTTAAGACTAAACCAATCGATCCTAGACCATCATTACCAAGTTACGTCCAATATAAGTACTGCTTAAAATAATTCAAACGGAGAAATCAATATCTCGTGCATTCAGTGAAGATTCCGTGACACAAAATGTATACTGTGTTTCCTTAATCATTTCATCTTCGAGATTTTCCAATTAGTCATTTAACCATAAGACTTCATCCGAAATAAGCAAATAAGAAAAAGTGATAGAGTCACAGTTTACTAGGTTCATCATATAGCTATTAATTAAAACTCGATTGTTTCCTAATTTAGGTTTATTTACTTAAACAATTTATAAAGTGGAATATAAGTTATCGAATTTCTCGATCGAATTTTCTTACGATAGAACATACACGCATAGATATATATATATATACATATGTGACGTATATCCATCTTTCGTTTTCATTCCATTACCTATGATAAAATGACAAAGTCGCCTGGACACGTGCAAGTATCGATGTCGAAGTCAAAATCCTTTAGTCGCGGGTTTCGCTAGTGGAGCACGATCCCGCCGACTACCCTTCAAAGAACCTTGATATTAACCAGTCGCGTAGGGGCCATTGTCGGGCCGGCACTATGGACATTGTGCTCTTTGAGCGTGCCACAAAGAGGCGCAGCTCGCACGCTCGGTGTGCGTGCGGCATTCAGCGGGAACGGGCTATCCGTGGCCAAGCCGTAGTTAAATCGCCGCCTAAGAGCCTCGCGCTACCATTGTGCTCTTCAGCCGCCTCTCTCGAAATACACGTAACCGACTAGAAATCGCTCGGGTCGTCTGTATCCGCTGGAAACAACGAAGCGAAAAAAAGGTGTCTCTCCCAACAATATAGAAATCGTAGAGAAACGGACGAGGACGGCCATTTTTCAAGCCGGTCATCCACCCACGCGCGAGGAAAGAGACGAGTGGCGACAATGGACACGAGGAATTTCCTGCGGCGGAGATTAATTGGTCACGAGGATTTCGAGTCGCTCTGAATTCGAAGAGTCGCCTTCGAAGCATCGAGCCGCGTTGAAGGAACAGGATGGAAGAAAAGGAATAGTGAAACGAAGCGAGCAGAGGAGAAGGCAATCGCGACGTTCGCACGAAGCTCGCCCTAATGCCTTAAGCTCCTTGGCCGGTGAACGCGAGCGCGCATGCGTGCAAGAGACTAATGCACCGCCGGTAGCACAATGCCGTCGTCGTGGCCCGCGATGAATGTGAGCATTAAATGATTATAGCCAGGGATTTGTACGAACAAATGGATGACAATGGTAGCGCGTCGGTGCGTGGCCGAGAGCTCGTTTGCCGACGCCGCGGCCTTGGCTTCTTCTTCGCCTTTCCGTTCGTCTTTCCGCTCGATCACTCTGGCCCGATTAAGGGTTAGGAGACGCTGGCTTTAATGATACCTCCGGATCGAGTGTCCAAGCTGAAACGCAGTCGATGAGCAGATTTCCACTTGGTGCAGCTCGAGAAATACAGAAAAAGCTAAAGAAATATAATAACAAACTGTATCGTCATTGCAACAACTAAGCCTGCGACCAATTGACAAGATATTGCTTGCTATGTTTTTTTTACTACGATTAAATAAAAGATCATCCTTGAAGATTACTGCGAAGCAGGAACAAGAATTTTTATATTCCATTCCATGCTAATATCTCTATCTACCTGAAGATTATCACTTTAATTACTTTATCAGTTTATAGACATCTCGTCTCATATTTGCTGTAAATTCAACTACACATCCTGCGTTTGAAATTAATTCAAACGCAACCAGACCATTTACTGAGATCATCGAACAAAAAGAATATTCCACTTTCCACTTCAGAACATAAGGCTCGACGAATATAGGGACAAATACAATAGATCAGAACAAAAACAGAGAATCGATATCCATACTAAGTGATGCACGTGCATCCAACGTTCGTTTCTTAATATGTACCATGTTTTTCGACCGATAACCAAACGATCGGCATTGGTACCAGGATGATCCGCGCTGGATTCCATCGTGCAAGCGCCTCCCTTCCTCGTTGCTTCCGCGAATAAACACGACGATAACGACCGGTTCGCAGGAGCAAAAGAAGTCGGGGCCCCGTTCGAAGAAAGAGCGGACGTTGGATGGAATCGGTCGGTCCGGTCGGGGCCATCTATCATGCAGCTGTTGCTTCCATTGTGTTGTTAGTCTTACGTTACGAGTCGTAAAGAGAGAAACACGGCTCTGGAGAGACAAGGCACGACGTCTTGGACTGGAGCAGAGGGACAGAGAGGCAGGCCGAGGGTTGTAGAACGAAAGAAGCCAGCAGCTTCCCCAACGACAGCCGAGTGTGCAACATGTGTTTGTCTCCTCTAGATCCATCTTTCCTCCTCCTCCACCGTCGTTCTTCCAATATCTCTCTTTGTCCCTCCCTCTCTACGCCCGTTATAATGTTATTCTTCGGACTAAGCGGCTAAGAATACGCGGTCAAAGGACGCAGAGACGTCGATACAATGGATCCGTCTGTGTTTCGTCCGGCGCGAAAACGCGCTAAAATCGTTGCCTAGCCAAACAATCCAGTCTCTTCATAGTCGTCGTTCGAAGTTAATGACCGCTGTTCCTCTTAATTTCAAGCGGCACGTGTTCTTTGTCGAGCTGTCTACAATTGTCTACGAAACAATCAACCGCGGCAAACGCTATTCACACCGGCACTCTATACATTTGGTTTCGTGATTTTTCATGGTTTTTTCTTCCCACGTTGCTTCCTCTAGCCAGCCACTTTTCAACGCTATTATACAAGAAAGCCTGGTCAAACTGGGATATCGTACGAACGGGGCACGATTTACTGGCGCGCACCCTGGCAGAATGCGCGGCTTCCGGCGGCGTTTCCATCGTCACCGCAAGTATCGTGGTCAAAGAAAGGCGGCGGCGGAGTAATTTACAAATGGTCATTTCTCGGAAGCACCAAAGCCACGCGCTGCACGGGAGGGAAGCACACGGCAAGCAAACCAGAAGGAGCAAGACGGAACGAGCGAGGGAGGAAACGCTGGTAGCCCGGAAGGGAGACGCGGATAGCCGGGTAAAAGACAGGCGAGAGAGAGAGCAAGAGAGAGAACGAGGTCCCCGTTAAAGGCCACGGGAAAGGAAGAAGGAGAGAAAGAGAGGCGAACAGGGAGAAAGATAAGTCTTTGATGTCTAGCGGAGATATGATGATAATCACGATGTAGGCTTCCGCTTGCATGGTACAGCGGAATCCGCGCCTCCTGCCACCTCCCTGGCATCGGCGAACATGCTCGCGCGCGCACGTGCTTTCATGCCAGGTATCTTGTGTTCTCGCAATCAATATAGCGGATGTACCGAGACGTTGATGTATTCGAGACTGACTTCGTGTCCAAACACAGCCGCGAGCTGGGACCGATGAGTCAATTCCGAGGAGCTGGGAAGTCACGTTTGTCGATCGAAACGTTCGTTAGAGAAGTAATCCCGATCGAAGGGAAATAGTGTTCGCGGCGACGTCCTCGTTTACGATGTTTCCTGTCAGGGAAATAAGAGAGAAGCTTCGTAAGTCCTATTATTTAAAGCGACTGGAGGATTTTGAGAAATTGCGCTAAAATGATTTTTGATTTACAAACATTTGACATGACAGAACGAATGTTATTTAATTAAATATTTGGAAAATCGGTAAGAAAGCTTCGAATATCTATAAATAAATACTGAGACCGAAGAGATCAACTTTGCACGACTAAATATTTTAAACACATACATAAAATACTAGACTCGCTACAGAAAGACGAACTTCCACTTATGGACAATCCACGCTCTTCTAAACACCAGAACCACAAACCACACAAAACTTCTGCCCTTGGGAAAGAAGATTTCAAGATTGCACTCCCTATTTCTTAATATATACATTTACCCATCTCCATTAAATATAGAAAGAAAAAGCAGAAGCTCTTGAAGTTAACGATCCCTGCGTCACAAACCACCAGACAACAGCCAGGCTCGAAAATTCGTGTCCCATTAAGAGGCTTGTTTCCGGCTAGAAAAGAAGAGACTCCCAGCTATCGTTTTCGAAGCGGGCGCACGCGATACAGCGAGAATAGAAAGAAAGACGCACGGAGAGCCGACGAGTTGGCAGCATTATACGGAAGGAGATACTACCGGGAGCCTGCTATCGTGAGCAATAAATTGATCTGTCCTTTTTTCCCATCCCTCAGGCTACTTTTTGCCCCCGTTGTCGTAACGTGGTTGTCCACGTTCACGCGAACACACTTATACGCGCCCATCTATGAACGATATGTTCAGTGGCAGACCGCGGTTGTCTGGTCTAAGATACATACAACGAGAAGCACAATAAACACCGACGATGCCGTGTGCGTGTGCGTGCGTCTGCACACGCGAACGTACGCAAGAAGAAGTGCGTCCTGCTTTCACGACAATCCAATGCGGGCACGAGAAAGTAGTCGGTCCATCCGCCTTTATACATACCAATGGAATAGAAAGCCAGATAAGTTTTATAGTTGATCGAAATCGTAAAACGGCCGGCCAACGAGTAGTTTTAACGAGCGATCCGCCGCGATGTCGCACGAATGCATTGCCATACGTCTGTTCGTACGTACGGTTCGTCTTTCGGATGATGCCAGCAGGAATCGAACCGCAGTAGATATCGGATATCGACGTTGTTCGTCCGTGGAGAATGTTAATTTATTAAGGGATGTTGGTGGCCCAACGAAGTTCAGTGAAAACAGAAGAGTCGATTAGATTTAATGAGCGCTTTTGTTGCAAACTTGGGGGATGCTTTCGAGGATCTGTTCGATTAACTTCTATATAACTTTGTGTCTTCGACGGGTTATAAGATACGTTTTAAGGATATAGAAATAGGAGTGCATTTGTCGGACTCGTTCGACGACATTTTTTAATTATCTGATCGGAATAATCGAAACATTTTATATTATACACAATATAATTTACAATTCGTCAGAGTTCTTTAAATGTACACGATATGCAGGTGTGATTTACAGCAAGTTTACACGCAAGGATATCTTGTAGAAAACTAATAATTAATTCTATCTCCTTTCTTCAAAATATTTGGCAAAATCTACCGTCGTAAGATGTTATCTCGTTTGAGAAAGTAACGGAGAAATCAATATCTTCGAATCGACACCACTTACGATATAAATTCTTCTTATCGCACGACGTGTCCTTGTTGTATTATGCTAAATTTACTTCGAAGTAGTTTTATTTTTCTAAATTGCTATAAATTTGGAGAGATTCGAGGTGATAATGGTCCGTATATCGCTATCGATGTTCGGTGAAACCGGCTTGTAGCTAGTGTTCTAAGTTAATAAATTGGAGATCGAGAAATCCAATTTCGTTAGCATAAGTATGTCTGTTTTTTAGCGGATTTTTATTCGTAACATGCATTATTAATCATATTGCTGTTCCTGTCGAGCATCGACCTGTAAGTACGTCGACCCGACACTATTGTCATTAAAAACCATATTTTACACGACAGTCGCTGAAGCTTATCGACGATCAAAAATCAAAAAAATTAATAGTCTATAATTTTTCCTATTGCAATTATTCTTATGAAATCTCAAAAAATCTGTCTCTTGATCTCCATATACATATTTAGACGATTCTTTTTCTGTCGTATAAGAAACCACGAAACGTATGTCAAAGTTGTATAATTGAATTTTAGAATTCACCAATTATTTACAAAAGAAATTAAGGACCAATCGCGTATTTAGCCGGAAAAATTGTCAAGAAAGCGCAGAATGTTATGCCGCAGATCCATTTATTTTAGTCACACCCTGTATAATAAAGACATTTTCCTTGGAATAGCAAGCTTGGCGTTTTGAAAAGACGAAAGCAAGCGTCGAGAAGCGCGAAGAATGTCTTCGCTTCTAGGATTCGTCGACCGGTCATCGCGAGTCGCACGCTTTCATCGAATCGATGCCATGTACTCGCTCGTTTGCATATCTATAGATAATGCGTATTTTCAGGCACGAACATGCCGCAAACGCTTTCGCACGCGGGATTATTGAATCGGTTTCCGGTGATTTCACTGGCGCGCACGAGCGCGCGGATTCAGTCCTTCGACGTGTCAATTTTTACGCGCCCGACGCCGTCTCGCTTGTTTTCTCGTACTCGCGGATCTGCGAACGAATTATAGAAAGCGTACTTTCGAGTCTCGGGAGGAAAATCACACTCCGCCGGTCGTTTTCACGCGGGAAAATCTCTCCTCTCGCGAACCGTCTATCACGGTGGACGATGGCCTATCGGTAAGATTCGAGCACGTTGTAGAAAATAAAATCCGTGGAAGTTGGCGTCGATGAAAGTGTTCTTTTTATTCATTGGTCGTGAGAAGCAGTATTCTTTGTGATTGCAAAACGATAGATGAACATTTCATTGATAGCCCCTGGGTCTTTATGGAGCCAGTAATCAGCTTTCTTTTATCCATATCTTCGTTTAATTTTACATAGCGCAGAGATGAAGTTGATCAATTAACTAGTAATAAATATTCGTCTGGAGTTGCAGACTCTTGCTTACGAAACTGTACATATGCCGATAAGATTACACGAATTGATCGAAATAAATTGTAGAAAGTCGCTTTCCAGCATCGCGAGGATGATACTTTTGTTAGTTGTGTTCCAGTTATGGAAAAATCTGCCGTTGAATCGTGCTTATTAGCGTAGATCCCGATTGACAAGTGATAACAAATCGATGTATGTAATTTCTATTAGATTAATAGAAATATAATTAACGTAACAGTATCTGCATTTAAAAAATTGTTACAATACATTTACGCAAGCAGATACCTGCATTAGCAAAGAAAGTTTCGCAGAGAACATTCCATATGCTTCCATAACAACTTCCATAGAATATAATTTATTTTTGAATAACATTCTTCTTGCCAAATCACAATTTATCGAAGAAAATTCGATCAATGTGATCTAAGAGGAATTCCAACCGTATATATCAGAAAAATAAGGTTAGTTCCACGAAGGGCGGGTACACGTGCGCTGGACGTCGTTATTAAAACATTAGGCGATGCGGATAAATGGCTGCAATAATCCGGCTGTGGGGCTCGCGTTTCGATTGTAGAGTAAAAATCGACGGAAAACGCGGCGCTGCGTCGCCCTTCCCGCCATAAATGATCGCTCTTCTTTCTTGGCAGCGTTTATACTCCACGGGCCGATAAATACGGGTCCGTTATAGGGCGAAGGCGAGACTCGACCACGAATTATAGGCGTTTTAAAAATATTGTTCCATTACTTATTCAGTAGACCGGCTAAGGTATCGCTTTCCAATAGTATCCTTCGATCACAATTTCCCAGCGTCTGTATTATTGAAGCCTGGCCACGAAACTCCGATAGGATAGACGCCGGAGGGGGTGGATCGTCTGTTTAGCTAGGGTAGCTCGACTGGATAAACGGATGAAATATGACTATTGAGAGGCAGAGGAGTCGGTGCTACCTTCGATTGTGTCCCGTTTCAAAAGTGCATTTCCCAGAGTGCATTTCTGGCTCCTTTAGAAACGTTTTCGTTAGGTTTCTGGGAATTTTCTGCTGGCTACGTAATATTTATGAAGAAAGGAAATCGTTTCGTAAAGAGATTTATGTAATTGACAAAGATAGAAGCAAGATGAAATTTATAGCTGTAGGTTATTGTTCTGTGTATCGGAAGATATTTTTGGAGCGTGAGACTATTGTAGAAGTGCACTATCGAAGTGATAAATGAAATTAAAAAATATTTAGAATTAGACAAAGATGTCAAATATGTATTGAATCGAACAAAATATTTAGTGTTTACTTTAATATTTAGTGTTAATATGTAGTATCTTGATAACAAAATTATTCTAGTTGTCTTCACTCAATTTATATGTATAACCGCATATGTAATAGGGAATATGTAGTAGGAATATGAAGTCTGAATTATTTCCTTGTACTGGAATATGTATATAATTTTAGCTTTTATTATAGTTTCCTTCTTCAATTTATTATTTCTTTTAGCTTTCAACAATTAACAAACAAAACGACATGTATTATTTATTATCTTAACGCTTCGATGGACACACAGAACAAAATGTCGCGTTAAAGAACACTCACATGTCAAACGACTCGATTTTTCGAGCTTCGCATTAATATTAATTCAGCAATATTTCAACTGTAATCGTTTGCGAAACAGATGAATTATTCCTAACATAAACCGTCTGTTGAGTCAGTGCTTTTTGCAAAAGCATCAAATCCGTCATTAAATTTCAGTCCACCGTCTTCCGGCTGTGCAGCGGATTATCCGCTTCTAATCTACCGTGGAACAGGAAGTTTTGATGATTTCATCCGAACTTTGAGATCGCCTCTGAAGCATTCGTGGTCGTCCTCGCATGAGTCGTCAGAAACCACTGCGATGAAAAATTGCGAACAGGTATTAAATTTCTTTTTCCGTGATCATAAACCTGACGCGATCCTTGACGTTTATCGAGTAAAAAATGTCAGGGAAGAAATGGAAGACGATGATCTAATGTATCATTCATTAGAGCGATACGTTGTCGCAACCACGCTTTAAAAACCACTTCTGTGACAAACAGAAAAAAGACTCTTACGACGTTGCAGCATTGATTTGTCTTTGTTAGACAAAACGTTCTTTAGGATTCTCTAAAGTTACCAACCAGAAGTGATGAGCATCGCTTTTCTTGAGGATAAAATAATCCGTTACGACTATCGCAAAATCTTTCCAAGTCATTGAAAAGGATTCCAAACGACGGAAGAATGTGTCACGAAACAATCCTACTACCTCTCAGTCATCTACGCTCGAAACATCAAGCAGGCTAGACGCAATTCTGCAACTACTCTAAGCTAAACCGCCTATCTGCTATAGGATTATCGAGCATCGGCAGCCTGTTTTATTTGCGTGCTTAAAGAGCGCCGATACAGGCCGAAGGACAAACCATGAGGTCTATATCGTAGTTCCCCCGGTGCGCGACAGGATCAGCGAAGAAGACCGGTCGTTCGAAGCGCAGTCGCCTCGACGAACTTACACGAACGCCGACTGAACATCCAAACGGACGATCGGTCTCCGAACATACGTACATATACATAAACTTCCATATGTATCTGCACGGAATAGCGTAGTTCGCTCTCTCGATCCAGGCGTTAATGAGCAGAGGCGGTCCGCGGCGGCATCGTGCATACATTAGAAGCACGGCGATCACGGTAACTCGATCGGATCGAGCGACGACGGAGGAGAGAGAAAGGATTGCTAGGGGAGGAAGATCGGCTTCCGTCCGGCGATCGAAGCGCCGCCACTGTCGTACGCGGTAGAGCGGTTCCGATCGTAGCGCGAAGAGCGCGCACAGCCTCTATATAGAGAAAGAGCGGTTGCAGTCGGATGAGAGTGGCTACCGGTGGCATCCGTAGCGGCAGAAGCAGCGGGAGCAGCAATAGCGGCGGCACCAGCCGTCGGGAATGGGAATGAGAAGCTCAAGCGGCGCTTTCAATTATTCCCTTCGAACAATCCCGCCGCTTGTTTCCTTCGGCGATTACATCTCCGAGTATTTATTCGCTGCCTCCCGTTCTCGGCGTCCCACACCTCTTTTCCTCTTCCATCGTTCCCTCGCTATCTATCCGCTCTTGCTCATCCCCTTTTCACCCCTCCGCGCCGCGCCGCTTCACTCGCTGCCTACCGCCGCCGCCACCGCCGTTTCTTCTTCTTCTTCGATTGTTGGCTACCTGGTCGCTACTGACGCTGGCTGCCTACTCGTTCTCGAGTCACTGATCCTTCCATGCGGCCCACGGAATACTCCGGCGAGCTTGCCATCTATCTAATCGGTCCCGAGCCACTCCGGGACTCCCTAGGGGAAACCAGCAGTCTGTCCTGTCGCGAATCAGCCAGGACCGCTTGCTCGCCACGCTACGGGACAGGGAATCGTTTCTTACCGGGCAACGATCGTTATGTTATGTTTCTAATTCTATGGTGCACTGGGGTTTCAAGAAGAATATCGAGTATAGTGGAAGATTTGTTGGAACCGAAGGACAAATGATTTCTGTATAATAATAGTCGTCCGTGGTCAGTCCACTGACAGTATGCATATATCGTCCATTAACAATCTGCAAGCAACGGAACAGAAAATCCAAGTCAAAAGAGTTTATGAACGTTCTGTCGTTAGTCTGTGAAATAGAAAACAAGTGACAGCGCGCGTTGTCACTGAAATAGAAAACAAGAGAAAGTATCTGCCGACAATTGTCTGCGAGTCAGTTGACGAGCGTCTAGGTTAATCTCCGTTAAAATACATTATTCTCGCTTCCTCGACGAGACTTTGCTTTTCGAAGCTATTTTTTGAATCCGAAAGCACTATCCTGCCAAATATATACTCAGAATTTTAATACCTCCCGATTTATCCCTCCGGAGAATGATTTACTTTTGTTGGTTTTGGACAGCGGCACAGCAGTTCGATAGCTGGATCGCGGCCGGTAATCTCGCTAGCAAATAATCAGTCTTATTTATGTAGTCGGCCAGGCAATTTATGGGGTCGTTACGCGAGATTTACGAGATTCGGTAACAATATGCAGCGAGTATTAATTGCTCAGGCTCGCGGTGGCTAACGCGGCGCAGAAACAGCTTAACGAAGTATGCATGCGGTTTGATATTGCGCGTGCAAGGAATTGATGTTCCATTAAACGGCTGGCAATAAAGCAGCTCGAAAGAAGAATACCCCCGCGTCCCGTTCACTTTCAATGCAATCGTTATTCTTTACGCGATTCATTAACGAATTACCCCATGTGTTCTGTCTGCCCACCTACCTCCTTTCTCGTCCTTCCTTGCTTCTTCTCTTCCGATCGTTCCTCGATCGTTCTCCAACAACGACGACCCGATCGCGAGATCCGAACCACCGATAACATGCACGCGAATTATTAAGAGTTAATTGCGAACTTAATTAAGGGGAAAGGTTGACGAATTTCTTAGAACGAGCAGTTTCGTATTCCGAGAAATCTGCGGTAGATCTTTAATTAGAGATTAATGTGTGATGTAGTAGGATCGCTAGTTTTTGGAATTGTTTTTGAAGATGTGTTGCCGTTTTCGCTTAAGTTTCACTTCATATCTTGTACATGCATCTGATAAATGCGATGCTAGTCGAAGATTAATATATCAAGTACCATTCAAAGATTATAAGAATTCTTTCTTGTTTTCTTATTATAGAAGTATAATTACTATATATAATTATTTAAACAGCATCTCAATTTTTTTATGTTGTTCTCTCCTAATTTATCACAACCTAATTTATTCAATGATCGTCTTAACTTTTTTCCATGTCATTTAATTTCCCACGCATCAACTCCCTGAAAGGATAGCAGAACGCTTCACCCCGTATGCGTTGCTCAAGGCTGCGTGGAATTCAAGTACCACGTTATTGGACTAATGTTTGCGCTAAATAAATCACAAACGCTAGTGGAAAGAAAAGAATCAAAGCAACGAAGATCGAAGAATGCAAGTGGCGGAAGTGTCGGTACGAGACTCGATTCGGTGGATGGTCGCACGCGTTGATCGAAAAATGGCTTTCACTTATACAGCGTTCGCAAGTCGAGCATTAAGACTGTAGCATAACCGAACGGTAGCTTCGGAGCTGAATCCCCGTCGCGTCTATCTATCTGCGGACCGGCTACGTACGGTCCACACGTGTCTAAATTATTATTGTCTGAAATACGCGCACTGCATGTACAGCGGTGGGCGTCCGCGTGTTGGTGTCGAACGCCGTTTAAAACTGGTTACCTTGCTTCGTGGTAGTCATCCATCTCGTGGTCCAACAACGATGTTCCATTAAATTATGACATCCTCGATTTATATTTCGCGGGAAGAACAACGGAGTGCACGGGAGAGAAAAGTAGACACGCGGTTCTACGCTCAAACCTTAATCACCGACCTCTGATTTTTACCGGAACGAAGGACTCCTCGTTGATTATCGGTTAAGCATGGACGATCTTGACCGCTATCATCGTATCGTGTATTTGACTATTAGATATTTGAATTGTTAACTATTATGGCGTAAATCGTGCGTATTTATTCGATTAAAGTCGATCTTCGATGGTTTGAAAATTATTTCGTTGCCTGCTGAGATTTTAAACTGAGATTTCTTATCTCAGCTTCAGCAGGGATTCTGGGATTCTCACTTTTCGAAAGGCGACCTTAACCTATCCCCAGCTACCGTGTTCTCTGCAATGCCTAATTTCAAGCAGAACACGTTCTTAGCTGGAAATAGCGAGCAGACTTTGGTAAAGGGAAGGACCTGCAGCACGTCATGGTGTAACGACAATTAGGCATAAGCGGTTCGTCGACGCGAAAAAGATTCCGTCTTTTGGCACGCAACGGCGGCGTCGATGCACCGGATGTCGAGTGGCCGCGAAAAGGTTCGCGGTATATTTATTGTAGCAACGCTACAACTGCGGGACTAACGCGCGTTTCACGCCGTCAAAGATGCAGACACTCGTCGCGCGTCGTGCACGCGCATCCCGTACATCAAGAACATCGATGCGTCGCATCGTTGCTGCTCTAAATTTATGTCTCTACATTGTGTTGCTGGTCTCGAGAAGATATCGGATAGTCTCGTCTGAAATTAGGCTGCTTCTCATTGTTGAAGTCTATAGAGCATGAAGTAGCATTGTGCGGACTACGAGTTGCGACAAATCTTGCTCGTTTTTTATTTGGTTCACCAGCTTTACGATGATGATGTTGCACCCACTGTACGAATACTCACAAGTTACAATGTCCGTTAAATATGTCATTTGTTCTTGTCGTGAATAATGAGGTGTTCGTACGTGGTA
Organism: Bombus vancouverensis nearcticus; assembly: GCF_051014615.1. Taxonomy (NCBI): domain Eukaryota; kingdom Metazoa; phylum Arthropoda; class Insecta; order Hymenoptera; family Apidae; genus Bombus; species Bombus vancouverensis. The sequence goes on along the minus strand of NC_134912.1, from coordinate 13,588,599 downwards.
ATTTATTATGTTATGTTAAAGTAAATTTAGAGAAATCTGCATGCACTTTGGAGAATAATGGAGATTCTTCGAATAGTCTTGCAACCTTGTAATTCTTTTGGAAATACTGTCAGTAGACGAAACAAGAATGAATATGAAAGGAAAGTAATGGGAATGAGGAGAAAGGAGGGAAAAAGGAACAGAAAATAAAAGAGGAGAATGAAAGGGAGGAAGCAAAAAAGAGAAGGAGGAAAGGAGGAGAAGGAAGAAAGGGAAAGCAAGAATGTACATGGTGAAGTATTCAGATACTAATGTAATTCCTAAAGTATTCCATAACAAATTCCATTAACTGATAAATATTAATTAGCCGAAACTCGATCGAAAGTTGATCGGTAACGCTGCGGCGGCGTATCGATGCCGCGATTTATATCGAGGCTCGCGCATCGTTTTCACGCATCGTGCGCCGCGCATCTTAAAACACCGCGACCGAAGTCATTAATAACGAAAGCGTATTTGTATACATAGTTAATAACTCAGGCCACGGTGGTCATACATCATCCTCGTTGCGTCTCAATTGCTTTATTTGCTCATTTCTCGATACCACGGTTCGTTTATACTACCTATACCTTCTCGATATGCTGAACAGTGTGACGTCCTAATAAACATTGCTTGGAGAACAATTAACGTGCAACTACACTCTAGCAGCTTTCAATTTTCTTACTGAAACATGTTTTTAATCGTTTTTTCATAGCAAAATTAAATATAATTCAAAAAATTGTTCCATATTGTTCATCAATATCGTTCATAATTGCTCAATTGCTCTGCATCACGTTCTAAATATTTTTTAATTCGAATCTAAAAATTATACTTAACTTGCGTGTCATTCTAACAACTGTTCATCATATCGCTCACGCGCGTCATTAAAATCCTCATCTCTGAAACGGAAATGAAATCGTATCATTGACACTAGTAGCTTTACCGTTACCAATCTGAAAGTTATATCGGTTAATGTCGAGTGTAAACTGAACCGTTAAGCGTTTCGATGGCGCGTCAATTTCCCAATTACGCACGCACGCGTTCCACATCGCGATTATCGAACAACGGTATATATGCGGCAGCAATGAGGAAACGTTGTCCGCACCTCGCGAGCGTCGACTATTACACGGGCCACGCATCTCCGGCTAATGATTTCCGTCAGCGAAGAAATCCTCGCGGACGATTGGTCGAGTTGTGATACTCGACAACGTCTGACACGAGGAAAAACGTCCGAGCGACACGATATCGTGTTCCAGCAGCCGGCGTTCAAGCCAGGAAAGAAAAGGCCGATTGGCATCGGTCGCCTTGATGGATATTCGATCTTGCTACCTTTCCTGCGCCGGATGATTGCTGTTTAATCAATTAACATGGCTGCCATGCTGACCGGTACTTTCACTCGAACGTTGCACTGTGGAAGGCTTTGTTGGATATCTGTATGATCATTTCCATGATTCAATAGCGTAAAGTTTTACAAAACTAAAGGGATGTATTTATGTACTTATAATTTTGAAGAATTTTCAAAATTTTCCTGGATGTTGAGGTTTGAATACAATACAAATATCGATAAATCTAAGGATAGCTGTTCTTGAGTTAAGCTGGATTCGTTGTCCTCTTGGAGCACTAGGAGATTGGATTTTGATCGAGGCTTTTAGATCTGCAGAGGGGAAATAGCGTTTAACGATTGAAATGAATTCTTCATTTTGGAACGTCAGCTATGCGGCAGGTCCGCATTTAACATGACCATTTACTTCTGAAAACACAGCAAAAATTAAACGATTTCCAAAGAACCACGTAAAACAAGGAATAAAATTTCGTTCATATTTCTCGCGAACAAATATCCAGAAAGTCATAGTATACAGTCAGCTCTATGAGGATTTTGCTGGTCGCATTCAACGTCGCTCTCAGATTATGAAATGAACAAAAATACAAAGTTGTAAGGAGATAGTCCAAATTCTAGTACCTGAAATTCCAGTATACAAAGACGAAACTAATAGTGTTTGTATAAAATAACACGAATAATACTATAGTAACAAAATCAAGAAGCTTGTAAACCAAGTATCATGAATGCCACCTAATCCTGAAAAACGAGAAGGCTGATGAATCAGCGCGAAGGTGCGAGATTTAGTGACCGTCCCTGACGCCTGTTCACTCTAACGAGCAATCGTCGAATCGAGTGAAACGACACGCGAATCGTTAAACTAGTCGTCGGATGCGCTCCGTTAACTCGCGAACCAGCGAGCGCAGTCGAAGTTTCCGCGCTTCTAGCGCCGATCTCGCTGTCGGTCAATTAGCAACGTACCGCGAGCAACTGCTAACAAATCACGCCGATTCGTTCAACCGTCACAATCCTCCGATTCTATTAATTCAACCTTACCCGAGGAAACGTATAGCAGCTTCGACGATATTTATACGCGATAATGTCGAACGTTTGGTAGTTTGTAAACGCCAGAGAACACGCGACGACCGTTGTCGAATAATGAAGATCGTGAGTTGACTGTCTGAATATCGAAGATCAAACGCAAGCGCGTACTTGAATGCGTTAACCTTGTTCGCAGGTACATAATTAGGAGAAATATAAATTTATTGCAACTAACTGACCGTATGTAAATTGACACGTTTCAGAATTCGTTGATTAAAAATTAATTAAAATTATATTTGTCATGTAGAACGTTCGCAGATGTTCGATTATATAGACACTCTTTAAAAATACTAAAAATACGATTATTTAATTTCTCTACGAGTGCATATCAAACGCATTTAAACATAAATTAACGCATTAACCACAAATTCCGCTCGGATTTTGTACACTTTGAGTCCTCGCGCCTTCTCCCACGAGGTTTCTTTGTGGCGGCAATTAATAGTAGATTACTAGCTCGTAGGTGGCGCAAGAAAGGCAAACGAGATGCATCTAGCGAAATCGCAAATCTAACCCGAGCGGTGTTAGAAAGAGAGAAGAGTAGAATCGAGAAAGGACGACGAGTGTGACGGGGAGTTAGGGAAAGGTCGAAAAAGGGGGTTGGCAAAGGGGCATAGGGAGCAGGGCACAGGGGTAAAGCGGTGGCGGAAGGAGGGGGTGAGATTACACACGCCGCCTCGGGGATTACCGCACTCTGATTCTCCGATAAGAATGTCAAAATAAGCTGCCTCTCGCTTCGCCACGTGTAATCCCTCGTGTTCCTGTTCCGCCTCCCACACCCACCCCTCGTCGCTCACGAGCCGCGTAATTACATTGTACGACAATTCCGACGATCGGTCGTCTGATCCGTCGAAACGATCATCGCCAAGTTCTGACGACCACGATGACACGGGTTCTTTCCTCGTCGATAGAGAGTGGAGCGTGCACGCGGCACAAGGAGAGGGATTAAAGCGGTCGTACCGGTGCGTAAATTACGTTTAACGCCGCTTCTGTCGTGCAAATAAGTCGGGACTTTGACCTTGTGGTACGCGCGCGGAATTCGAAATGCACAGTGAGTGAGTTTCGACGTCACCGGGGACCATAAGTGGACGAGGAATTGTGAGTATTGTAGACGATAGGACATGGATTAGGCGATTAGACCATTGGCGGATGGACCTTCTATCGAAATGTACGTACATGTTCTTTTAAGAGAAATGACTTTGGAAAAAGGGTGCGAAAGTGGAGTTTAGAAGAGGATTAAATCATAGGATTAAAAAACGCGATAGAAGCTTGTGGAAAAATTTTGTTTTCGCGTAAGTGAAAAGGGTAATCATCTTTTGTTATAGAATTAGCTTTTTTGAGGATGGTTCATCCGAATCAAGAGAATTATTATGGAGAGAACAAGATAAAAGATTCGTAATAATTACAGAACGATAGATTTCAACATCTGCTGCAAAATCTTCCTCATGCGATCGCGTACCTCCCACACGACTACCTACACAAAAGAATACCTTCCCCTCCGAGCCTAACGACTCAATCACCGTTCTAATTGCAATTCGCGAATCGTCCCATCTCCCGCTACCATTATTCTCTCATCCCCGAAACGTTCTTTTCATGTACACGGTTGTATCTATCGAGGCCGAAGTCGCGGCCCGAACCAACCGCAATGAATACTTATAATCAGAGGACATGTGCATTATAATACCCCGACGTGTGTACGCCGATCTTCACCCCAAATCGCTCGAGGCTTTTACGAGGAAACGATACAATGCTTAGAGAATGGCGATTATTCAGCTTGGGGTGGATTATGGGACGCTTATTGAGGCTAGCTGCTGTCCCCAGCGGATCCGAGCGAGCGCTCGCGCGCACACAGAACCGATACACGGACAACAAGAAGCAGGACGATGTTGACATTAGCAGATCTGCTCGCGGATTAAAGCTTTGTGTCGCACAAAGCGTTGTCATAATGGCCGGCCCGTTGGTTGCGCGACCTTATGTAGCCCCAACACCCAGTCACCACGTAATAACTCTGTCGATTTCCTATTAAGGATTCAGACGTACTCCACGACTAGATAGCTATCAATCCCTGCTCCATCGGATCTGAAACGGCTCGCGTTCCTATCTTGCTCAGAGAATTGCCTCGTGCAAATTGTGCTCCGGGTACCGATGAAATTCTAGTTTATCGTGGCTTTGATTAGCGCTGGAAAATTTAGCAAATTTTCTCCTTATCACTAATATAAACATCGTCGTTTACAAATTTTCGAGTTCCGAATTTTCCAGCAAGTATATACAGAAAACAAGTGAAATCTAATCTAAACGGTAAACGCTATTTCCTCAACCTACATTGTACCAAAGCTAAGAGACAGATCGTCCAAACATCCAGCAATCTCCCGAGCTAATTGCTTCCCTTCCACCTATCGCTGAGAGCGCTGCGCCCATTCGGCAATCCACATTATCCGAAAGTACCCAGCCAGGGAGGGTCATAACCTTCCACCCCATCGTTTGCCCGGGTCACGCGTACAAGATGCAACGATCTTTTACAGCGCGGCCGTGGCGTATCACGGCGTTAGCCTTACTTCTATAACTACTAATACTTGTCTCGCGTATCCGCAATGGCCGTTCCCTCTGTATTTTTAGTGTTCTACGAAATGAAGTTGCGAAAAGTGAGATGGTCTAACGTCTGATGCCCGCCGCTGCTAGCGGACCTGCTACGTAATATCTCCGTAAGCTCCGTCTTTTATGACAGGACTAGAGCGCCTCTCAAGGATATTGGTAATCTTCGAGCTGGCTGTAATATTGGCGGCGCAGTGATCTCTCGCCCCGAACACCTCCACAACCCTCTGCCTCCTCTGCCTCCTCTGTCCTCGACATCGTCGTCGTCGTCGTCGTCGTCGTCATCGTCGTCCTCGTCGTCGTCGTCTTCGTTGCTCGCCACCCCGTCTTCTCACGAACCCAAGTCCGTTACCCTCTCTCCCGCTGCCACCCAAGAACCACCCTCAACCAGGCGCTCCTACGCTCGCGCCTCTGCCACCCTCTCGCATCATCCCCCCTTCCCCCTCGCTGTCCCTAGCACAGGCAAGCGTATTGACGCGGCTTTGCAGCCACATTCCGGGCTAAGGACATGGAACGCGGATGTACATCGCCCAGCGCTACTTCCTCCGGATCTTCGATCTTTTATCATACTCTCTTGCAATATAGGAACTGGCGAATCTCTCATTTCCTTGAAAACAATTCCAAATTCTTTAATCTCTATCGTCAAATACCGACACTTACGAAATCTTCACGTCACGCTATTTTTCGTATTCTCCAATCTACATGTAGGGGAAATTTATGATACTTTTTTACCTCATTAAGAAAAAGAAATCTAGATTTTCCTCTTTCGTCAGATTTATTATTTTAATTGTTTGGCCAAAATTATTTCATTGACTTTTTAATCTTAAGTACCAAGTAATACTCCGTTCACGCCACTTGTGGTACGCGCACGCACTCGGCAATTCATTTCGACAAGCTTATTGTAAGCAAGAATTATAGCCTGGTCGTAACGGGGCGTCTATCGGTTCGTTATACGGCTGGCACACCGCAGAAGATAATTGGATAGTACTCGTCGAAGTGCTTGAGCAACAATGGAACCAGGCATAAGAAGACTTACGTTCGTCGTTCTGTTTTTATTATTATCTCGAGCCCAACTACCTAACCATAACGACGATCTTCACTCCGCTGGTATCTCGTGAATATTCGACGTCTGCTTTGAATCGGTCACAGAAGCTGTGAATAGAGGCATGCGCGATGAAACGTTCGAGAAAGAGCGAATAGAAACGTTTAAGAATGTTATTGACAATATATTCAACAAAATAACAGAATGCAAGAAAGAAGAGAGAGAAAGAAGCGCATAGAAATTTTCTACGTGTGAAAAACCATAAGTTAGCATTGAATCCGCGTGAGGCATTCACGGTGGTGGCGACGTTTGTCGAAAAAAATTTCAACGACCCGTATAAAGAACACTTCCTCCCCCTTTAGAATGGCAGAAACAAGTTTCACAACGATAAACGTTCCTGCATATTTGCGACTTTTAAGGCGAAGCGCGAGGAAGATCTAGTTATTCAAATAGTCTTTCGTTAAAGACTCCAGCACGGACATTTATTCGCATTAACGCGTCCTCCTCATGGTTCCGGACAGGTTATAGCGGAGTTACATTATTTAAGCCGCGATTCACCGAACAAGAGGCTTTTTCTACAGCGTCCGTTCGCGGTGACGTGCAGGAAAGCGCGCGAGAACCCGTTGCAACCCTTATTTAGCACGAGACAGGGAGCCGGCGGCCGCTTAATTGCAAAAATTAACGCCGCGCCAACGCGCGGCCACGGCCGTGCCCGCGGCCGATTGTTGAAAACTAATTAGGGCCGAGATTTTATTACACGGGAGCATATAATACGCTTTCCGTTTGATAGCCGCGCTTCATAAAGATCCAACCCGGGAACGGGTGACTGCTTCTCCCTCCCTCTCTCCCTCTCTCTCTCTCTCTTCCCTTATCTTCCGTCTTTGCCTCTTTTCTAGATTCGTTCCCGGACATTTTCCTTCTTGTTTCTTTCACGTTTCTCTCTCTTTTCCGCTTTCTTTTCCTCGGTTTCTCTATTTCGCTCTTCCTCGCGGTCTCTTGTGAACAGGCGACAGTGTGTGAGCCGGTAAGCCGGAGCGTAGCGTGCGCGAGATTAACACGAGAGTAAAATAAAGGCTATTGAATCCCCCACGGGTCTCTGAACAAAAATAGCCTCCAATGAGAAAAGGAACCTTACAGTTTCTTTTCAACGCTTTCATAAAAATTTCTGAAAACTAATTTTCCTCTTATACGGACGGCACAGCGGGGTGCTCGTGTATATAAGGAAAGGAAGGAACGGCCTTCGCTCGTTCAACCCCCTCTCCCGTTTTCCTTCTTCTTCGAATACTGCTGCTATTGCCTCTTCTTCTTCTTCTTCTTCTTCTTCTTCTTCTTCTTCTTCTACCTCCTCTTCTTCTATACCGTCTCTCCTCCCACCAAACCGATACCTCTTTGTCGATCGTCCTTTTTTCCTCTCGCTCCTTCGTTCACCCTTTCTCGCCACCTCCATCGACTCTCCTACAACCACCACCCTTCCATCGACAACGCCGCCACCTACCTCCAACCTTCGCCGTGTCGCCACCTTTCCCTCGAGTTTCATTCCCGCTACAGTACTTTTATACGAGGTGCTAATCTTCCAGACAAGCCCCCAGCACCCCCCTTCTCATCTCATCCTCCTCCTCTCTTTTTCACTTCGTCTCACCCCATTCCATCGTTTTCTCCTTCTCTGTCTTTCTTTGGCTATTGCTCGCTTACCTCACGAGGCAACCTCACCAACGTCGCCTCGCTTCGCCTCGTTCATCCACCCCTTCTTTTATAGCCTCCACTAAAGTCACTGTCGGGATTATAATATAATATTGCGCTTACAGGGGTGAACGCGAGCTCCACACTGGTCGCGTCCTCCGAGAACCGGGGGACCAGCCAATCTGTCGATCGTATCGGATTTGCTAACGTTTCCTTTTGTACTTTGTCACTCTCGTTCCCCTGCGTAGACAGCGCGAAAAAAATGCTCCGCGGCGCGTGAAGGTGTAAAATAAAAAGGAACAAAGCGCGATGAGATTCGCTGATAGCTTGTTACGTTCCTTTTGATGTAACATTTTTGAAAGATGTTTGAATGATTTTGTTAGATCTAGTGGTCGATATAATCTTTATCAAAGATCATCGTTATTATGGCGTTGTTATTATGACGTGCGAATGTTGAAATTTTAGGGGTTTATCTTTGGACTTATATACTTTCATTTAAATCCGATTCTTGTCCATTAGTAAAGCGTTGACAAAAAATTTTAATCGAAATATCACGAATTGCTATCGGCTCAGAAAATACACGTTGCTGGAGAATGGTCGGAAAAGCTTTTGAATTTTAATGCAAAGAAAAGAGGACACGAACGCCACCATAGAAACGACGTTTCGTCACCCACAAGCGAAATTACACGGGAATTTGTCGGTTCCTTCTGGGCTTGGCAGCGTGACGGTGTTTCGCCGTTTATTATCGGGGTCGGGTCACATAACTCGTCATTGCTTCGACTGTCCCAGGGTCCCACGGGACCTGGCAGGATCCACGTCGGCCATGGGAACAATGTGGCTGCCTCCTGAATTATTCTCTTTGATTGCTAGCTTTCGTCTCGGTTCGCTCGACACGACTCTACGTTCCTTCTTCTCTTCGTGTCTCGTTCCAGACCCCGCGGTAAAAGAGCTTCATCGATACCTCCTGTGAGAACTCCTACATAGTTCGTGAAGTCTATTATTTAGCAAATACACGCATTATTTTTCCAACACGAACATCGTACAAATATTTTATATCAGATAGGGTGAACCAAAAATAATCTAACATCTTAAACTCGAAGTTAGCCATCTTCTATATTAATAAATATAAATTTTGATAATCTAGTGATCAATAGGAAAAAATTCTTTCCCTGCTCTTGGGACGAGTCAGCTCTTTATAGATACGTATACGTACAGAGTTTTCAGATAACCACGCATACGATCAGAAATCTTGTAGTAGGTAGGGTTAGTACAATATCCATGGAAAATTCGAAAAGAATTCTAAGAATTATATCATACTTATACCCAAATATATATTTGCAAGCTGTTCAAAATAAAATTAATATCTGCAACAAATACTTTCGTCTTCTGCACGATTGTGTATCGGTACTGTTCGCTGAACTGTAACGCGAAAGGCCACCGCATCACCAGGAGGCTGTGGCGCAAAGTACGACCTTGTGTCGTCCAGTGAAGAAGATAGGGCTTGAACGGTTGTGGATGGGCAGGATGCAGAGCGGCCATCGAGCGCCCATTAATACGACTAAGTGGACACGAACGTCCGTGCCGCGAGATTTAACCTACGTTTCATTTTTTCGCCAGCTTTTTCCCTTCCTATTTTTCAGCAGCCCGCGTGTACCATGGCTAGACGGTTGTTGCCACTTGCTTTTGATATTGAAGCCGACTTTGATGTCGCGCGCTGTACAAATTTCCTCCTGATGTTGCCGATCGTGTTTCTGCCGATTTTTTCGCTGAAGGCCAAAAGTGGAATCTCGTTGAACGCGTCCGTTGCGAAATGGGCGCACGTTAACGATTATAACTGTGTCTCAAAGGACGATATGTATAGGAGGTAAGTTCTCGCGACGAAATATATTTTCATCGAAAAATTTCGTTCGACTAAACACTGAAGTGTATCGATACGAATGTATCGTTTATTAATACGTAGCGCGTGGAGTATGAGTCGACGACATCGATTAAATCCCGACTGAAACCTGACCACTTCCGTGACGAATTCGTGTGGAACCACCGAGAATCGCGGTGCTCTATCATACCCAGCACAAAAAGACCTTTATTGCTCGACAGTGGAGCCATTATGTTACGCGTACGCGTGATCCATCTCTTCAAGACAGCCGGACAATGGCTCGATAACGCTCGAACGTTTGATCGTGTGACGTTTTAAGCCTCTGGAATTAAAAGGAGGAGGGGAGGATTGACGACGCAGGACGCTTCTCACGAAATTCGCAGGCCTCTTCGAGAAACGTAAAGAAGTAGAATGGGAAACGTGATTAAATGAGATACGATTTGCGAGCATTGCTAAGCTAAAGAATCAATTGACGTTTGAAAGTTAAGAAAGTGCAGTTATAATATACTTTTGACGCAACTTAATAAGCTTGTGTAGAAGTAAAAAATCAGGTCTACCGAGCAAAAGCGAAGCATTCAATGTACATATCCAAATAGATAAAGAAAACTGGGCCTGAAATCTTTACAAACCCACAGTGAAGTTAAGACGCTTTCCTTCGCTTCTCCTTTTCGAACTAATTAGCTGCGACTATAGGAGTCTTACCTCATAATTAACAGATTGTCGGAGATGTTCCACGGTATCGTTATTCTACTTTAATTCCTCCAAAGAATTTCGCTGTTTGCTACACTTTATTCGCGCAATTGACGCTTCAAAACGAAAGATGCTCAAGAAATTTACTTTTTACGTAACATTGCTGCATAAAGTGGAGGAGCCAGCCGAAACTTTTGAAAATGACGAGGGAAATTTTTTAAAGACCTTAACTTTCGTTAAAAAGCAGCAATATCTTATTCTTCGACGAACTTTCTTGCAAAAATTGTGCCACGAAAGGAGAGAAAAAATCGCGGGTCAGATCGAAACCTGTAGCTCGACAGATAAGAAGCTAATGAATAAAAGAGGAATGAGTAAGCTGAAACCGTGCTCGATGAGTCAGCCTTTCGTCGAGCTTCGTGGCGAACATTATTCGCGAGCGCTTCTTTCTCGTTCGTCATTCATTAAGAGAAGATCGCGTGAAATCGGATAGAAAGAAGTCATTTAGCGATTAGATGCCGGAAATGTCTTATAGATTCGACGGCGATCAATGTATCACGAATCGTTTCATACGAGTCTACTCCTAAATCCTAAAGTTTTTACCTCAACCTCATTTCACTGAGTTCTTTTGTGACCCAGATTTTGTAGGTTACGAAAACTTTCGAGTCTCCTGTGGCTCAAACGGGTAGTCGAAACCTGCATAAAAGCCGCGAACCATTGAAAAACCCATTTCTTGCCAAAAATCCCCTTAGGCTGGCCGATTATAGATCTCCCCTTTGAAGCCCGAGACACCTTTCACAATTAACAGGCAAGTCCGCCCGGGCTGAAAAGCTTTTATCCGGGACGCGTCTAATTTCGATGTTACGATAGCGATCGGTCTGAATCGGTTCAAGGGCCCGACGCTCTGAAAGCATTTACGCGATATTTATTGAACGTTGTATTGCCATAGGCGTCGTGATAGTCGGTGAATGGGAAACGAAGCCAGTGGCGCGGAGAAAGATAAAGGTGGCGAAGAACAAGAGAGTCAGAGATACGAGATAGAGGGTTGGAACGTGAACAAGCGAGAAAGAGAGTCGTGCAACGCTGGAAAGAGGGAGGGAAGGAAGGGAGTCGAGTGAAAGCACGGCTTTGGCAGAGCACGAATAGGCGAATCAATCATCCTGCGACTCATTAGCTCCGTCGGTGTGCCCACCTTCCTCACCGACACCATCTCTGTGCTGTCTGCTTCCTTCACACTGTGCTTGTTTCGCCTTTCTTCTTCTTCCTCCTCCTCCTTTTTTTCTTTTTCTCCTTTGCCCCGCTCTCTTTTCCAGGATACCTAGCTTCTTGTATCCGCCGCCTTGTTCCTTCATCGCGGATCCTTCGTGGCCTTTCAGCGACGCCCCCGTTACAGGAACTTGCTCCACGGCACTCGTTATAGCCCGTTTCTATAGTCGCTCTCTCACAATGCGGATCGTGAAGCGAGTGGCGAAACAAAACGATAACACGAACGAGTTGTCTGCGAGAAAATGGCCATTGGGAACGGAACCAGTCATGGAAAAACGAATCTGGACGTCTCGCTAGCCTCCTCGAACGGCGCTTGTTCCCTTTCAAGCGAGAAGCTCGTGCACCGCTGTCCGTAGTCCTTCGGGGGATTATTAAAACGTTAATTAAGGGAAGAGCACAGGGGACGAGAGGAAACGCGACCTTCGGTCATGCAATTAACGCCACGGTGTACGCAGAGGCGTCTGGTGGCGACGCGTTCGGATACGATCCACCTTCCGCTGCGAGAAGAAACGAGTCCCGGCAGGTGATTACACCTGCGTTACATAACACGTTCGTTAGCCACGGCCCGTTATTTGCCGGCGATTTGATCGAGCTAACCGTTTATCGCGAAACCGGTAATCTCGCCATGTTTCATCGTTTTTCACTGTACCATCTTTTGCCGCACTTTGATCGCTTACGCCTCTTTTTTCCGGCTTCCCGATTTCATCCTCGGTGCGTCTACCTTCTTCTCCTTTTCTTTTCTTCTCTCTTTCTTCCTAGATATCGATGTGACTTGAACCAAGTGCGTGGAATTATGTATTTCATGGGGAAATTGCAGTTGAATTTTTGCAAACGTTATCGACGGTCGAGGGAAGTTACGTTCAAAGGAAACGTACTTGCATATCTCTTAAAGATGTTTGGTGGGGAAGTTACTAATACCAACAACTATCAAGATCATCATTTCCCTTATGCTCTCTACCGGTCTCTCCATTTTACCAATATCAATTTTCCTACTCTGAAATATCCTCGTAATTGTAGTAGAAGAATTCATCAATCGCGCCAAGAAGAGAACAACGATGGAAAGAATTCGAAACATTCGTTTCTTGAGAAACATCTCGGACACGGGCGGCTACGAAATCCCGCGACATCGCTTCTCATATAAGACACAGGCTGGGGCCGTTCCATCAACGTCAACAATGACTACTAAAACATGTCGTTGCATAATACATTCGACGTAGCGCGAGAGAACGATGGACAGAAAGAGAGAAGAGACAGGCACGCGCATCGAAGCTGTTTCTGCTCTCGCGTCGAACTTCCTGCATGGCATACAGGGACCGGACCCATTAGCAGGATATATCGAGTCCCGTAGGATTAGCCTAGTTGCCCCGCAGCGGCTCTCCTATCAACTCAAAGGACAAACATAACTACTTTAGTCCCGGCCGCAAACTCAAGGGTTAAGCGAGCCTCCGTTCCGCTTTACGCGAGTCCTCACGCACCCCTCAGGATATACGAAATCCTTCGAGCCTCGTGCCACGGCCCTCCCTTCGACCTTCGACACCCCTTCGTCCCGACTCCTTTCCTCGCTGCCGGTGTATTCTCGATAGCGTAGCTTCGTTCGTCCCGGGCCAGAGAGTCAGGGATTGATTCCGGTTGAATATTTCATAGCGAGCCGGGACCGAACTTGTTGGCCCCCTCGTAGTTCATTAAGGTCATTATTGTATGATGAATTTATCGTCCATCGGTGCCCCCCGTCGATCTCAGCCATATGGACACGCCGAACTTAACGAGCAATTACTCGCCAACGTTAATGATTGTTGGGGGACGCTTTGCTTCGGAATTCAATTCGAATGGCTGTTCCTCCTTTTTTCCCTTTGACTCGTTCGTTTTCTCTTTTACCTTCTCCTGTTTGTTTTTCTTTTTCTTTATGATTAAGTTTGTTTAAGGAATGACGAGGATAATGTGAAGTGATGGTTAAAAGGTGCGGATTAAAAGTACGTGTTACGCTTTGAAAGTTGTATAACAGAGAGTATTGGACCAAAGGAGCGTAGGTTATCAAAAAATCAACATATTCTTAGTAATAAGAAGAACAAAAAGTCCTCGTCACAATGAACGAGTGAATATTCCATTGCTCGCAATATACGCTCGCCTCAAAGTGTCCGAAGAATTCGCAAAAGCGGCAATCGAACCACGAAACACCGATAAAACCACGTTCCGAAACATAACATGTGCCATTTAACATTCAGCGTTCGGAGTTCGTCAGAAACAGCGGCATGATGGCGAGCAAAATAAACTGGTGCTCCAGGTAAATACTGATTAAATGCATCTGGCCCGACTCGATAGCAGTCGCGGTCACAACGCGAACAACAAAGCGAAACCGACCTGGAAACAAGTCGAAATTCGAATGCGACTGCGTATCGGCCGTAACTCTATGGAAAAGCTCGATTATTTGATATCTGTAAGCTTACTGAACCGTCACGCGGCAATCTAATCAATAGGACAGGAGCCGGTTGCTAGGGCAATGCGGTGCGCATCGCTGCAATATCGTAATTATAATTATTAGCTAAACACAGAGAGTAACATTTCGGTATATACCTATACGTGTGTTGGCGATAGACGTGGCGGGTCCTCTCTTTCTCTCTCTGCAATCCATACCTTTCCACGCTTAGCCGGGGGTTTTACCGTGGTGTGCGACTGCGATATATCCTAGGTATGCATTATGCACGGCATCCTCTCATTGGCTCGTACCGGTGCAGTCGATACTCTCCGCATTCAATAGCTATCTATAGATGAAACGGTCTGGCGGCGCTGTTGCGTTTTGTTGCGATCTATTAAGCGGAAATATTCGGTGCCGATTCGTAGGATTCAACCACGCGCGCTCCAGGAACTAGATTTTATTTGACGTCGATGGGTACCGCGGTTTCCACAACTATCGACCAATCGCGATGTTTTTCTCCGCGTGGGAATTACACACGACGCTTGAAATTACCACGCGACCGCGCCGTTCGTTCTGAATCGTGATCTCGCTTCTTACTGTGTAGAGTGTCTAGACGTGCTCTCGTGTCTGGTCTTGTTGGATAGATGACGTTAGCTCATATTGCTAGGAAAAGGTCAAGAATAAATTTCCTTTGGATTAAATGAACTAGGATTAGCACTTCGGTAGCTTGGACGAATGAATCGATTAATAGGTGACAGTACGATTTATCTAGACTCGTCAGTTTATGATAGTTATGAGCTGAAGACGTAATTCCGATTGCGATGCAAATATATAAGAGCGATTTATAAGAACTTTGGTTTTGTAAGGTATTGAACCTTGATGAGACTTAAAAATATATTTACAGGAGAAATTTATAAAAAAAACATGTCAGGCGATTGAATATAAATAAAAAGCTCGCAATGATTAGTTCTACAGATTTTCATTCGTTCATCGGAAATGATTTTTCGATTTAATAATATAAAAACTGGTTGGAATATTTAAATGCGTTAGCATAAATTTTAATAAGAAAACATGGTGAATTAAATCTTCACGTCGTACAAAAACCAATGCTTGGTTCAGACATATTTCATGACACCAACCAGACAGATGCCATTAGTTTGATAGTTGTATATTAATCTTGGAATATATAGTCGGCAATGAAGTCTCCAACAGTGATTGAAACCTATTCTAAAAACATACAAAAAATAACCTATAAGACATTTCGTGGCTTGTTTAAAAAATGTTACAACAATCAATGGCATTCATAGACAATATTATTTTAACCATTAACCTTTAGATAATATTTTACAGATAAATTTCTGCATATGCATTTTCAAGTAAGCTGCATATCATAACTTGAAAATCTCTGAAAAAATCCTCGCTCTTTCAAGTGTCAATCACGAGAGTAGCTAGAGACGGTCAGTGCGATATTGAAACGCATAAAAACTCTTCGCAAGAGGACATTTTTCACTCAATGGTCATTAACTACCTATGCAGTATATATACGAAAACGATAATTTTGACGCATCCAACATTTAACTCGTACCAATATCTATTCGAAGTAAAGTAGAGGTACCATGAAAAAGCCAAAACCTCTAAAAAGTAGCAACTCCGCTCGAAAAACCTCACTCGATCAATCGCCGTATTCAATCAGCCGTGGGAAATTGACCCGACGCCTTGAGCCAACGTAGAATCTTGGAAAATTACAAAACGCGCCGGCAGATTGGAAAAAGGACTCGCCGGGCTGGAAACGTCGTTAAAGCCGCGGCCTCGGTCAATTTTGAAATAAGCAGTCGGTTTCTTGCCCGTCGAAGCTCGTTCGATTCTCGCCGACATCGGCTAAATAGCCGTGCAAGAGCGCCCCAGCCCACGGCCGCGTTTCTCATTAACTTTTTATTTTGAGAACACGAAAAGTCGCTTCTTCGGATGAACTTCGTCCCGGCTCCTTCTTCTTCCCCGTTTCCCCTCTCATCCTACCCTCGTCTGAGCTCTCGTCTCTTCCGCCCGCGTTCTATCCAGCGTTCGCGTCTCCAGACACAGCGATCTCCCTTGGAAAAAATTCGCGAGGTCAGAACGTCTTGCAATACCGGGAGCGTCGAAACAAACGCGCCAGCAGGAGATCAAAGTGCGCCACGGGCTCATTGGACGAAGCTGATTATTTTTATGACGTTACACGACGAGATGGCTGTCCAGAAGATGAGATGCCTCAGACCCTCGATATCTCGAAGAGCCTTTGCCGTGAGCCACCTCAGCCACCCTTCGCTCTGTCTCGTGCTGCTGACAGTGCTACCAACACGGCCTGTCCCGTGACCGGAATACATCCGCGTCTCCTGCTCTGGCTTCCGTCTTTTATTCCGCGTCTTTCTTGCGTTATTACCGACCAGACCTCCATGTCAGCCTGATGAATTAATGGACATCGGGAGCTCAGGGTGGGAACCAAGAAATTGGAAGGGGAGCATTATGTTCTTGGGATCAAAGGGGATTCGTTCACCGGGATCAGGAAAAACTCGAATTGGAATATTGTAGGCGTTGAATAAAAATTGCAAGGAGACGGTTATTGGAAATTCTGATTTTTTAATGGGGTTGCTTCCTGTAACAACTCCTATAGAATCGGTTTTAAATCGTTTCTCTTGAGTAATTACATATCTATGATCATAATCAGTATACTTCTTGTTGACAAATTGGCAAACAGCGATATCTTCGTCAACAACAAGAAGTAACTTTCTGCTTACAACTGGAGTGAGGAATCGTGCAACTTCTCAATGTCAAAATTGATCTTATCCCTCTTACAATTTCGTTGTCCTTAATGATACTCCATGCAATCTACATACATATGTTACACCTGTATAAAACGTGGACATAGAATGTTGATATCCTCTTCCTTAATTAAAACAAGGTGCCTCGAGGATGAAAAATTGTTTCCCGATGCGCGAAGATGTCTGCAAGGTTTTTAAAAATGCGAGAAAATCTCCGACCGAGAGAAGCTTATATTAGTCAAGCTGTCAGCCAGTATAACGGCGGTTTTTGCGTCGATAGTATATTCGCTGGCTCGTTACATAATAACGGAACGTCGACCCGACAAAAAAAAGTGGTCGATGTAAAAATGAGGAAGCCGGGTGTATATATATGTATATTGATGAGCGCGATGCGCGCCAACGATGTCATTCCTCGTATTCTTAAGCAAATGAGAGACGACGCGCGACAAACGGAGGCGGTATCTGGTCTGACCGGTGACGGCCCCCGCCTCTGCGAGCGTATCGACGCGAAGTCACTTCAAACGATGTCGCGAGCATACGAGAATAGTGCCATACAAGGTGTTTATGCTATTGATTGCCAGCATTGTTTCCCATAAATAACGGATTTGTAAGGACAATTGAAAAAGAGTACGTTTTGCTATTTTTTTAAATACAATACCACGGTCTAAATAATTCTTGTTAATTTCTCTTGCGCTATATAAAAGCGGTTGTTGCGACAAGAGCAACAGTCTGGAATCTAATAATACTCCATATCCGTGAAATAAAAAAATAAACAAATCTTTTTTCCAATGTTTAATGAAATAATTGAACTAGTGTCGAGTGTCTAAAATAAATCGAACTTCGTACTATAAAAATGTGGAAAATATTTATTTCATATTTGTGTGTCAGTAATCTTAAGCTTTATTGTGTCGTAAATTATTAAACCTATTTTAGTACTTGCTTTGCCCTTTATTTTTTTTTTCTTTTTTACAAATCTATTCAATATTACCGATTTGTAAGAAAAACCCTGGAATATTGTTAGTTCCTACTTACTAGCTAATGCTATCGCACGAATACTTTGTATAGGTGCTACGCTGATTAGTTTCGAACAATACGGAATCTCTGAAGATTGACGGCCGTGGTTAAAAAAAAACCGAGGCTGTCATTGTCGTCCTTTTGTAGCTTCGAACAATCACCGAGAGAATACACGTTTAGAATTTTTAAAATGACACTAAGCATTCTGAAATCAATTTTTTGTTTACGTACGCCACTTTTGAATATCACCTTCAAGTACGTAACAATCATATTGTGTTATCAGCTTTTATGATTATGGTAATTACTTCTTTTTATTTTAGAACTTACGATTGTATTGTTGAAATATAGCTTTGAAAACGATTGTATTTTATTACTAAGGTTTTCCCAATCAGGTGATTTTGACGCCAAACATCACTAGGTCGATTACGATACACCTCTTAAGTATTGATTATTAATTATTTTACTTGACTAGATGATTCTGGGACCATTTTCTGCTACACAACTTACAAGCGTTAAAATCAGTAGATTATGAATATTCTTAGACCATAAGTGCATTGGAAAACTGTCGAAGACCGGAACTATTTGATATATAGCTCGATTCGTAAGGTATGAACGCAATTAAAATTACATTTCTGCGTTGATTTCCTTATAAAGTGTCGCTGCGAGTTTATAAAAGCTAAGGTAATTCGTGGAGCAATGAAAAATCGCTGATAAGCAATTTTCATCGCTGCGTAATACATGAATTTCAAACGATTCTCAATCATATCAGCCAATCTCGAACGATCAGATTTTCCTTGAAGAAAAACGCGTAAATGGTGAGCGCACCCTTTCGTCGCGGCACGCTTACGGGGGCGCGCGGAAGACGCACCGAATGACAGACAGACGAACAGCGTAGGTAAAGTTATATACATTAACAAGGGTGCCGTGTCAGCGGGGGCGGAAAGAAATGAATTACGCTTCTCAGCGGTGTGTTTCCAGGCACGATGCCGAATCGCTACGGCTGAGCCGCGTTTATGCTCGAATGTCTGCCGGTATTTCTTCCACGAAAATAACGCGCGGTATTTATAGGCGGGTTTTTATGTGAAAAGCTAAGTGCTAGTCGTAAAGTTACATCAAGAGGCTGTGCACCGCGGGCTGTGTATCAAGCCTCCACGGATTTCGTTTTCTTCGACCATGCAAAATATTCGTCCTCGTCTCTCGCGCCAATTCGCTCGTGTCATTGTAACGAGGGCTCGTTTATTAATGGAACTTGTGTTTATATACGAGTCTACGTATGCGCATATACGTGAATACCGTTAATTGATAGGATATCGACGCGAATGTCGTTTCATGGATGCAGTTTTTCGAGTTTATTTTGCAAACGCCTATTCATTAACATCTTTGTAAAACTGGTTCCCTGTTATCGTTTTTGTTCATACTGTAAACACTCTGTCATTTGGTGGCGATTTCAGATCATTTTCTCGGCGACGGCAATTAACGGTAAACGGGGAAAACGTATGCTGGACGCGGATAACGACCATCCACATTTTCTGCTCGTTCTCCGGCCGATAAGTGCAACTACGAGAAATCGACGCGTCGCGAATTGTTATTAAGAGTACCTTGCTCTATTTAGGAAGGAGCACGTTTATCGAAGGGTGTGGCCTGAGTAATGGGCAGAAATATTTCGCGGATTATTTATTATACCGCAAACCGATAATTAAAACGACAAGAATCTTTTAGGAGGGATTTTTAATTGTTCTTGTAAAATTATGGGTACTAACTATATATGTGGCGGATACGTTTATGTCGTACATATCCACGGTACATTATTTCCTTTTTTCGATACATAATTCGAAATACGTGCATTTTATTCTCATATTTGTGCATAATCTATATTTATATATTTTTTACACCTACGGATTTATGGATTCAGTTCAGACTTAATTATTCATACGGTAATTATTCAAAATTCATTCTGAATAATTAAATATCATTTTATGCTAAATAAATCAGTAAATCATCGCACGATCAATCACTTTAGTGCTTAGTAAAACTGAGAATTTTATCATTGTAAACAAGCCAATCTGCTTACGATCTACATTTTGTAGTAACTTATTACGATATATCATAGTAAAATATCAGACTTCATATCAAACTCGATACTTTATCCTCGCGATATCAAAACTCAATTCTATGACGTCTTATCACCCAATCCATCTGTACCATAAAGTAATTCCTCGCTCGAGCTCTCTCTTGTAAAATTTACATACATTCGGATCAGAAACAAGTCCGAACGCTATTATCACTTACCCTACGAAACGTATTCCAACTTTTACGATATTTACCACGGATCGTTAGCCGATGCACAGAGAATGGTGCGTGCACGAATCGTAGGCGGTATAATTGAGCCTGGCCACTGGAGTCGATCAGTGTACTCGAGCCCTTCCCGACCGTCCCATTATTCGCCGATCCCGCTAATACGGACCACGTGTTTTGAATAGCAAGGCTAGAAGACGAAGGGGACGCTTGAGAGTCGAGCACGTGCATCGTTCCAACCTTCGACATCCTTTCACCTACTCCTCCTTCTCTTTTCCTGTTTCCTCTGCCACCTACGGCTGGCCATTAGCCTTTCCACGTCAAACAACAGCCTCGTTGTGTCCGCCACGATTTACATATGCACTTGCTCGACGATTTCGTGCATGTTTGTCTCCTTATGTTCTCGTATGGGGACTTTGCGGTGGGTCTTGTTTACGATACTTCTCCAGGTACGCGTACTTCGGGAAACGGTACTTCTGCATCCTGTTGGTGGTCGTTTTGAGGAGATTCTCAGTTGCAAATGAATCGTGCATGAGTAAATATCTGCGATTGAATGGAACTTTATAACTACGTTGATTAATCATAAAAATATTTTAACAAAAATTTGCTTTTACACGAATAAAGTCAATTTTCAGGAAATTAGAGAAATTCTACTGCTGGAATACACGTACAAAAACTGGTTCGTATCAAAGTTTCTTTAATTCTCTTAGTGTTTGTTACATAATATAGTATAGTATATAGAATAAAACAGCTGGTTTCTAAAGAAAATGATTAAAGTGGGAACTCGAATGACTGAGATCCATCTGTCGAAACTTTCCGGTTGACCTTGTCCGCTTGCCAAGAAATATCGAAAGACGATGGAGCAGTGCCGATGGCGGGATATTTAGAAACCGCCCTATCGCGAACAGTCGCTATTAAACGAGGAGCGACGGCCCGCGTCGACTGGCAATTTCGCGTTTGAAAGGAGTTGAAGAACGCACCGAGGTCGGGAAAAGGGGGTTGGATCGGAGGAAGCAGAAACGGGGTAACGTTGTAACATTGAACCTGTCGGTCGATTTTACAAGAGGGATTTCACATTCGCCGGCCGAACGGCAGCGCATCCTCGACCTTTATCTACGAAAAGTCGAAGACAGCTATAAAGGGAGGGGAGGAAATCATTCCTATAGAAACGTTAATAATAATAATCATAATAATTCTCTTCTCTTTTCACGATGTCTGTTCGACGCGGCCTTTTCATCGGGCCATGAATGGGTCGAACGAGTTGAGCCACATCCTCTTCCAGCTCCCTTTTTCCAACCTCCGGCCTCGCTATCTCCACCATCATCGCCGTTCGTTGCTCCCCCGCCGCCCCTTCGCCAACCCCCTTCTACGATTCTGACAAGGAACATCTACTGTGAGACTGCGAGACCAATTGTACCTGGTCTCGGTACCACCGATCTAGGAGCTCACGTATGAAAAGAGCCACGAGTTTCTCTATGCTTCTTCTCCTTCTTCCACTTTCCACCCTTCTCTGTTTCTCGCTCCCTTTCTACGAGTACCTTCCGCTTTTCTTGGAAATTTCATGCTAGGAGAAATGCACTTTCTCTCGTTCCTTTTTGCCCGAACGCCGCGTCGATCCAATTTTATCGCGATTCCGTCCCGCGCCTTTCAAACACCGGACTACGAGCCACAACGTTAGCTCGCGCGTGTTTGTTGGTTCTGCGTTACGATTGAAGGTAGGGCGAGGGTTGAAGTCGGGCTTTGCTTAGTGGAAATTGGATGGGAAGATGTGGTAAGATGTTTGGTGTCGTAAGTAGGATTGTTTGACGGGGTATGTAAGAAAATGGAAATGGAACAGAGAATCTGCCGATTAAGGAAACACGACTTGCGCAGTGTCGTAAACGATTTTACCAAAGTAATTCACGATATTCTTTGTACTAGCATATTTCCAAGGCGATGAATGTAATTAATAACTACTCGCGGAATTTAAGAATTTGTTATTAAACGAAAGTCATTTGAAAACTTATGCAAACACGGTGTATCGCAACTTGAGCGAAGAATGTTTGCTGATCTAGATGCATTTACGCGTTAAAAAAAAAATCTCTTCAAGGAATACAACCTCCTTAGCTAACAAGTTGACACGTAACAACAGCTTAGACTTGTTTCTATCAACGAACACCGTATAACTACAATTATAGTAACGAACCTAAGGAATCTAGCAACACTACGTCATCAACAAACTCGTCACGCAAGAAAATACTTCGTTATAAAAAATAACAGATGGTTCATCGAATCCCACGTCCAATGTACGTCGAGGTCATAGACACCGAGCAAATCCAAATCCGCCACTACCCGACGAGCCAGCGAATCCAAGGAATCAATCGAATAGTAATAACGTCACCGTCGGGGAACGAAATGCGCGGCATGGCGGTGGGCACGTGGTTTGATTCACGGCTGAGGGAAAAGAGGCTCGAAAGGGTACATAAGAGGCAGCGATGCGAGCCAGATCCGGAGGAGCGGGAAAGGAGAAAGAGAGAAAAGCCGAGAGCCGGGTATAAAAAGACTCTCTTCTCGAATTCGCCCTCCGCCGACGTTCTCCCTCTTCTCCATCACGTAGCCTCGCGCAATACCGCTGTTGGTTTAGTTGCACGCACGGCAACGCGCACGTTTCTCCTATCCGTGGATACTCACGCGAATATCTGTATCGCGGAACAGAAGAGAGCGCGGGATATCGCGGACTATTATACCAGGGAGAAGCGACTCTATGGGCCCTGGAACGCGGCGCATGCCGGTAATCCGATCAAATGGCAAAGTGGATCGGAACAAAACGAGAAGGGAGGAGAGAAAAAAATGGGGAAAAAAGAGAAAAGGAAAAAGACGATGATCTGTATCGCTGGCCCGTCGAATTTCAATATGGGCCGGCATGCCCGAATAACCACCTATCCCGCGCAGAGGTATTCGTACGTGTTATATGAAAGGCGGATCCGGGGAATCCTTTGCGCCGCGAGACGTGAATACGGTCGCGTGCGCGCGCGCTCGCGTTGCCGCGAGCACGAGCCACCGAGCAGACCTGATACACCAGCCATCCTCTCCAATTGGTCTGCTCCGTCCTATACCGATCGAGTCACATCGACGCGGATAATTATGCCTCCTGATACACCGTTACTCTTTCCACACGAAACTCGGCTTTCTTTCTGTCGAGCTTCAAGAGGGACTCCTAATTGCGATCGGTAGGACCGCGATTGTTGACGTTACTACTTTCTGTGAGGCAAGGGATGGATGAATAGTGAAGCGAGGTGTTGTTGGTTGGGATGGATCGGCGTAGTTGCGTATCTGTTATTTTGCCAGCTCGACGGTCCCTTCTTTGATGCGGTTGCGTTTGTTTTGAGATAGATGAAAGATGGATTTTATGAGTGTGGTATAGGTTAGTTCTAAATAGCCTCTGCTACGCTATTTTTATATTTTCAACTTACCTATTGCTGCTAATCGGACTTATTAGAAAGGAAAGGAAAGTTGTAAATGTGTTTGCTTATTTTTAACATTTCGAAGGAAAATCACGAGTTTGTAACAAGAAAGCTTAGTAACGGTAATTATACAACGTCAAGTATTTTTCTATCCACGGCAGATATCGCTAATTAAATAAATTCCTCGTTAGACAAATGTACACGATAGCCACGAAGGCCGCAGATATCCTAAGCGCGCGGGATAACAAATTGGTCGAAGAGGCGAGCAAATGAGAAACAAAATGCGTGGAACAGGGCGAGGTAAGAGAGTATTTTCATTAACGAGGCACGATCGTTCATTCTCTCTCCTTGACACCTCGAAACACTGCCCACTTTCTTCGATACGCGGGGTGAGAGAGTCGATTAGCCTGTGCTGGTGGCAATAAAGATTTCAAAGGATTTATCGGGATGTTAATAAAATCGTTACGGTATCGGTAGGATAATTAATCGCCCCGCGCAGAACCATTAATAACTCGGATTATTTCTTCTCGAACGTTTGTTCTCCCCTACCCGAGTCTCTTTCTCTCTCTCTCTTTCTCTCACTCTTGATTTTTTCTCTCACAACCTATCCATGTCTCGTATTTCCTTTAACGAACACCCGTTTCACCGGATCACCGAACGCTCTCCGTCGTATTTCACCGTAGCGGACACTTCATCGTGATAGAGCGATAGCGCGATCCGTTGCGTAACCTCGACCTCGGTCTGGCACGGGAAAACGGTATCGAAAGGTCAGTAACGCAAAGGCAATTAAGTTTCAAGCCTATTCTCCGTAGCGCGGCGACCGGTGTCGATACTCTCTTTGAAAATTCTCCGGATCTGTACAGTCTTAACCATAGTAGAATCGCGAAGAATTTTCTTTCCTTCGAGCAAATGTCAGTTCGTGCACCTGCTGTTAATCGTTCGAATGTTAATCGGCCAAAGTGTCTCTAGTCGCCGCTGGATTCCAACGATTTGCGCCGTCATAAACGGTCAGCCACGATTTCTCTCCGGTCGATACACGATCCTGTGTAATGTAATAGTTGTAAATGCGTTCCCCTTGATCGAACTCGATTGCACGGTTCGATATTAATCCGACACAGATGATCGCGTGTCGTTTAAGTCGATTCGGCCGATCGAAAACAAGAATCGCAGCGAACAGAAGCTCCCAGGAGGTGCGAGTGATTGACACGGATCGAGATTGATAGATCGATATCCCTGTGCTCGATTCCTGGCCGCTCCTAGTGTTACATTAACATGAGAAAGCTTTAGGCGATTTTGCATTTGATTCGAAGGAAAAGCGGGTTTGTCCGCCGATAGCGTAATGTCGGCTGAAAGAGGTCTTTCGATTCAGCGAATCGAGCATTGTTTGGAGAAGGTCGTTTCGAGAGTTCCTTGGCGTATTGTCTGGTGGTGACGTGACTTAGTATGGAAAGGAATTGTCAGATTCAATGGAAATGCGAGAAGAACGTGAATATATTTCGTGTTTGTACATCTTAACGCTTGTGTTTAATGATTTACAATGTTACGTGAATTAACTTCTATAAATTACGAGATCACTGTATAAGAGGAACGGTAGTTGTGTTATACACTTTGAAAACGTGTGTGATAAAATGTATACGTTGAGAACAATCTTAGCACATGGGGAATCCCCTGTACATTATTACATTAGCACTTGATACAAAATGGAATTAATTTTTCTCTCACGTTTGTTAGTCAATTTCTTTTATTCGACTAAATCGAACTATCAGGTATTACATTCTAGCTAAAAAATGTATCGAAGCATTTATCAATAATTTGATATCTAGCTTATTATCACTAAGAAAACTATCTTCAAAAATATTAATCTTCTGCTTCGAACACCCGATCCTCAATTTCTCAAATCTCCCAAACTTCGCACTCTTCGATATCGCTACGAGAGCATTTATCTCAAGAAATTGTCTCCAATTTCGACGCGACCGCTAAAAGTCCAGGAGACACTTTCACCCACGCAGCGCGGCAAGCAACGACGATGAACCTTCTATTTAGAAACCAATAGCCTGCAGACTCTTCGGGTTCAAAAGATTCGTTGGTCGTTTGGTTGAAAAAAAAAAGGGGAAAGGAAAAAAGGAAACGATAAAGAGCGTCGACTGAGGCACGATAGAGGAATGGGGTGTTCGAGGTGGAAAGAAACAGAGAAAGAGGGTGGAACGGGACACGTAGCACCTTCAGAGGAGCGGGAAGATGCGTTTTTGTCGAGGTCGTTAGAGAAGGGCGAGAAGGCCGTTTTCTCCTCTCCTCTCGTCTCTCCTTTCTTTCGTCGAGGCGGCGCATTTAAGAAAGCCCACCCCTCCCTTTCTCGTTCTTTTCGATCTCTCGTCCCTTTCTTCCCTTTCATCGCGGTAGCCGCGACTTGCCTGTGTCCTCGTCGTTAACGCGATCGAGCAACGCGCGAACCAGAGCGAAGGGTGGTACACCAACGCCGGACGAGAAACGTGTTTGTCAATAGCCTGTTAATGCGTTAAGCCATTAATCATTGCGGGCGCTCGCTCCTGTCACCGCGAAACCTTAACCATCCCCCGTAGCTACCATCGGCCTGGGGAGTGAAGTAGCGTCGCCCTTCACCCTCAACCCCGTCCCAACGCCAGCATCGAACACGTCGAGAGCCGGTCGACGTGTTCTTTCTTCGCGCGAACACCCTACTTTACGACCGCGACGAGCCGCGACGCTCTTTCAAAACGTACCAAAACCAGGATTAAACGCCTCGCGGCTTCGAACCGTCCGCTACTGGTAATCAATTATTGCCGGCTACTTTTTCATGGAACTAGTGGATGCTTGAGCGGAGTTGTTGATAGTGGATATCGAGGGTAGAAACGATGGTCTTTGTCGAAGATGACAGCTATCTTTAGGAGTGTAGATAAATACAGTGGAGACACAGAAATGATAGTAAAGTGTCGTCTTTCTTGAATATATTAAATATCCTATTATTTAGAATCATTTACAGGAGACTAAAAAGAGCAATGGAAATTCTCGTAGCTATGTAATAGATCGTTTAATCCATTCTACGGTGGTTGTGGAAAAATCAAAAACAGTGGTGGAAATGCGCACGATAGCATAATAATATCTTGGAAGCACGGGTGCGGAAATTCGCTCTCTGAAATAACCGCGCGTTTGCGGGCGGTTTGCGCGCGCGTGTTGCTCGTGGAGATGATGATCGGACCGCATCTATGACGAGAGACAAAGAGCGAAGTACAGAGCTGTGGAGCAGAAGGGACACAGAGGAAAGTGAGGCAGAGGCACGAGAGAATGAGAGAGGATTCCGCCTATTTATAGCGTTCTATTCGTTTCGGGTGGCTTTCGGTGGCTGCAGGGATCTGGCATGATGGAAGGCATTATTATGGTAAACCAACGGACGGCGCTTCGTTTATTATCTTCGAGTTTATTGTGCTTCCGTGGCCGATTAACTCGTCTAGTCTCGAGATCGGAACCGCTCGTGATCTCGCATACACACGACCTGGCTGTGCGCGTTCTCTAGCCTTTTGATGCTGTCCAGCGTCGCGGTGCGATAGGAGCCGTTTGCCGGATGAAGACGAGATTCCGTGAAAATAATAGAAATAAACAAGTAATGAGAACGACGTCGACTGATTCTTTGGTAGTGGTAGAGTGGCAGAGAAATTAAGATAAAATATGTTTTAAAGAAATAGGAAAACTATTATATAATAGTTGGTTTAATCAGGGGATTTTTTAAAACACACGTAGGAAGTAGGTACGAAATTTAAATAACAGTTTAATAGCAAATGTTTAATAATACGAACTTGTCGTTTTGGAAAGTCATTAATTAATTCCTAATAAGAATTTTCAAGGAGATATCGATTGTTCTCTCATTCTTCCTATAAAATTTCTGTACAACAGCAAATAGACCCATCTGAAACATCTTATTTACTCTAGGTCGAAACGGTATAACAAGATCGTACGATAAATCGAACAAGACAGAAACTACAAACGTTTCGATAATAGAAACATCAACTCGAAAAATTTAGGAACGAGAGAAATAAGAAAACAACATAAATCGACAGCAATGATACTATAATTTACAACCTCACCATGTATCATCGAATTTAAGTATCACGCATTTCCTTCTTTCAAAATGCGCTTCAAACGGTAAACTCAACACTCAGATCTGATCGTGGATTACATGGCTGGTTCTTCAATTTGTCCCGGATGCGTGCAACTTTCGCGGATGGACGATACATGATCGCGAAAGGGACGAGAGCACGTTGCCATCCGTTCGACTACAAACTGCTTATTGTTTTTAAACGTCCGCGTCGGCGTAACGGCGCGCGAGGCTGCAAAGAATGACAGAGGATGAGAACGGAGACGATAATAATAGCCGCGTGCGAGAGAACGGCACAGGCATCGGGTTTGCTTTCGCGGCCGCTACTCGCTCGCGCCGTTTTCTCGGCTCGCCTTTATGAAATATCCTCGCCATTCTTTCCAGCCTGACTCACCGGCACCGGGCTTCATTCATGAACGCAGCCGCGCGGAGAACAGTGATCCGTACTGTGCGGCCACGCCGCTTTAATTGCGCGTGTACACGCGGCCACGCGCGCGTGTCAGTAACGGATACACCGTTTTTATCGTGGCAACGAACCGATCTTCTGTCTTTGTATACACTCACGCGTGGTTGCCTCGGAAAATTTTCTAGAACGATCTTTTTAATCTATTTTTTATGCTACCATACTACGAATGGCATATGAACTGATACTTGTTGGAAAACATGTACAGTCCCGTACATAGGTATTAAGACATTTGCTGGCGTCGTACAGGACGTGACAGCTAACCTAGATTACCGGGCAAATGATTAATTGAACTGAATTTTGTACTAATGCAAGATAACGATGCAATGACAGTTTGTAAAAATGACGAATCGTGAATCTTATTGTTGATTTTCGGAAAGTGCAAAGCGATTAAGAAAAGTTTCAATTTTTCGGATAATCGACTTGAAATAGAAAATACAAAGAAGACGATTATTCGTTACACGACCATTTAGTAAAGAACAAATTTTCTTCTTTTTACGATTCAATTTAATAGTCTGAATTTCGAATTTTGTGTGAAAGGACCGCAAATGTACAATTTGGCTACATACTATATTATCGTCGTCGAATATTGGTTCTCGGTTCGCATGAAACATTTATATTTAAACGATGTTTGAATAGATATTGTTTAGATAGCGATACAAAAGTTACATAATTAACATCGAAATGTACTACTGTATCCGCTACTACCATTGCCGCTACCCTCGCTACTAGCCTGATTCAAATCTCTTGGATTTCCCTTTGATATCGAGAGTATTGTAAATATTGTTGTAAACCTCCTGAATACAGCATTGAAACAGAATGTCAAATAATTTACAAATATACCTAGAAATTGTAACATATTCGTCATTCATCGTTACGATACACAAGCGTTCGTAAGATAAATATAAATACGAATCGAAATATCGATCGATAAGAAAATCAAATTGTATTAGTTAATTCTATCGTAATTTTCTAACTTCTATGCGTATTTTCAGATTGATTTTTAATTTTTAATTTAATTTTAATTTGCTCGATAATGATAATGATAACAGTCTCGTCAAAGCGTTAATAAAATTTCGATACGTTTCATATAACATATTCGATATTGAGATGACAATTTTCTATCGTAAGTGCTCAAATACCTTCGTGTGCCAGCGTACGAATATCGGCTGAGGAAGGTTACATTTCTCACTAACCTTTCTAGTAGTCACTGTCTCCATCCTCCTGCAAGCGTATGCCACTATCTGGGATGCACGAGCATCACGGCCAGATAGATACAAGGTTACAAGAGAGCTGAGACTATCGAGATATTGCCGCCGCAGATTCCTTCGACATTCCCGGCCATATTCGCACGCTCAACGTCCTTATCGTGATTTCGAATCAGCGCGGGCGAGACGCCATTGTCTGCTGCCACTTTAAACGAAGAACAATTAGACGCGCTCGCGGAATCGAAACCTCGAAGAAGCAGGTTCTTTATGGTCTAAGACTTCGATACCAGTCGTTTGATACAGCTCGAGTGATCGCTCTGTGCTCGAGCATGAGAACGGATGCGGACCGAACAAAGGGTCCAGTCTCCGCTCGATCTGATTTTCTGTAAGCGTTACTCTGTGCCGCTGTTCGCTTCGCGTGTCGCGATTAAACGAGCTATTGAAGAAGGGGAATGCGTGTCGGCGAAACAATGATACGCATCCACTTTACAGGAGACGAGAAAACAGAGGTTCTTTGGTGGCACGTTGCTCGCAGAGTTAGTTTCTGCTTGAACGTTCTCCGGTATCGCCTTTGCCAGCTGAATCGACAAAGAGTGGAAGCAAAGAGAAGCAACTGTATGTCTGTGAATTTGTATTTACAATGCTTTGGATTAAAACTTCGTGGAAGTATAGAAATAAAGTACACGACAGGAATTCAAGCTTACAATCATGCTGTTCTCTTGATGTAATACAATTACTTTTGCTATGGTTAGTGATTTGGAAAAGTTCCTCGGAGAACTCTTACCAAAAATTTCTTATTCTGCCGATCCAGCATCGTACGTAGTCCAATTTCCAAACAAATTCTACGCGACAGTTTATGCCAGGCTTATCTCAAACCAACGCCAAAACACATTTTCTGCGATCGTTTATTAATTTCTGTTCGAACAAATTGCCGAAAGAATGTCGCTCCTAAACCCACACACCTTCACTTCACCTCGATCGATCCACATAATCCACTAACGTGAACAAAAATCCACTGCAATATAAGAAAGAAAAAACTACAGGAAACCCGCTCTTACAAGATACGTACATTCATGTAAATACTCTCTCGCCTAATTGCCCGGACGGAACACGCGCGACACCCGTGAACCGCTTCATTTTACTCCAATTAGTCGGCTCCGCTCCAGATTCCTCGGAGACTGGCCTCGGAGCACCTGGTCAACAGGTATCTTACGAAACTCCTGTCAATCAACCGTTGATCAAATATACGCTACTTCATTTGTCGCTGCACCACGCGGATCTCTGGCGCGCTAATCGGTCATCGACCTTCTAGAGTCTCTTAAACACCTCAACCAGTCTCCTTTCCGCCGTGGATAGCAACGACAATGCGGGCGGCCGCGGTTCGCCGGTTCCCGTTATTTGCTGCGTCGCGATGCACGCCCACGCGCGCTTCCATGCATATGCACGAGGCGGCGCGTGCACTCGCCTATTATGGCCGCGCGGAATACGCTTCGATTTCGATCGCCATCGGACACCTGTCACGCGTACTCGAGCGATCGCGTGGCTTTCTATTTATACGAGCGCGCGTTTACCGATGTGTGAGTTCGGTTGGCGAACGAGTCATCCTTGTAAAAAGTCTTTCAACCTCGCGAAGACAGTGGATGTAGACGCGCGCGCGAGCGCGTAGAGGGTGGAGACAACCACGATGAAACGATAGAGGGCCAAAGAAAAGCGTCCGACAAAGGTTACTATTTATAATCAACGGGACTCGCATCACCGGATGGGCCAGGCGGGGGTGCGCGAAGAAGAACCAGGCAGAAACGTCAGAAGAAGAACACGACGACGAACACGAAGGCGAAGAAGAAGAGGAGCCAAGGTGAAAAAGGAAGATACGGAACGATGCAGAGAGAAGCGACTGGTCACGCGCAGCAACTGCGATATATTAATAATGGGAGCAACAAAGCGACAAGGAAGAAGCATAAGGGACAGCAGGGGCAAAAGGAAGAGAAAAAGGAGAAGGGGGACGAACACCGTAGTCGCATCCTCTTCTATTCCCTTTGCTCTCTCGGTTCCTGTTCTAAATTCGTCGCAGGCCTCGTTGCAACCGTTTGGCTTAAGGCTAACGGTCCGTTCGCTCTCTTTCTTCCTCGCTTTCTCCCTGTAGCCCTCTTCGTATCTCCGTTACTCCTGAAGATTCCTCTAAACGCGTCTCCTTCTTCGTCTTGGGGATCGCGGGAGTCGGCGACTCTCATTCATGAGAAGAGCAGCGGAGGACGCTAGAGCACCGAGAGAATCCGGCGAAGGGACGCGGCAAAGCGGTGACCGAACAACGAGACAGAGACGCTAGAGCCGCGCGAGGAGGACCCGAGCAAGCGCGAAAGAGAGCGCCGGAAACGGTCGCGAGCCAATGTTCATTCACAAGCGGCCACGACTGCCGGCTGCCCGTCTTCTTGGTCCTCTTCTTCTTCTTCTACCGCTGCCACTGTCGCTTGCCTCTGCGTCCCGTATCGTTCTCCTCCATTTTTTTTTCTTCTCCTCTCTTCGTCCAACAGCGTCGTTGTCGTGCTCGTGGTCGTTGTTGGTCCTGGTCGTCGTCGTCGTCGTCGTCGTCGTAGTCGTCGTCGTCGTCGTCGTCGTCGTCGTCGTCGTCGACGTCCGGAGCAAAACGTGCCGACGCCGCGTCGTTGTCGTCGTCGTGCATAAATCTCGTCCTCTCTGTCACGTGGCTCGCGTCCCTTCTCGCTTCTACACCCACTACCAGAGGCCGGTAAATCCATGGAAAGGAGGATGCAATACACGTACGATACTCATTGTTCTTGTCTGCTCCCGCACTCGGGAGGCCGGTTACCGGAATAGAATGGTATCCCGCGCGGGTTAATACGGTGCAACGTATAACGATGACCCATCTCCTCCTCCGCGACGAAACGAATCGTCGTACGGACGAACATTTCAAATCCTCCGATGCATATGCAGTCTAAACACAAAACAACGAACTCACCGGTTTTGTTTCGATCGCACCGGGGAAATTTAGACCGCGTTTCCGCTTGTCTGATACTCAAGCGACAACTTTGTGTGGCATCTTGTCGCTTTATTGCGACGATAATATCGCCCCGGGGGAATGTCTTTGTCGTTGTAGGAGATGAAGAATAGCTGCTACTGAGAGGATTAAAATGGATTATGAAGGAACGCTTACTTGTTATTCCTATTGGTAGTTTGGTCGAGCGCGTCTTAATTTTGAAATCTGAAAGTTTGACTGCAGTTCACGTTTAAAGTTGCTTTTAATTTAAATAATTGTTAGCTGACACGATGCGTGTATTCGTATAACATGGTGTAGCAAAAATTGCGATAATTTCATGCAATATAGTACTTCAATTACATAGTTCTCATAAAAAATATCAGAGAACACAAATGTCATGTTTCTTTGACTTTTAATTATAAATTTCATATAACACGATTGTAAACAACAAGAAATCATTTAATTTTGAGAAACTTATTAGAAAAACGATTGTTATACTTGGATCTATCCGCTAACGCTGGATGTCTGACTAGAAACTGTACCTAATCTACTTACGATACAGTCTACCGTAACTCTCGACTCTTTCATAAATGTAGCGTAACTTATTTTCAAAACATGAATATATTCTTGGAAAATACGTTATATAATATCCGTTATATCACGAATAGTAACAAACCAACGTTTCATAGGAAGTAAAAAGAAAATCTATTTCCAAGCGTATCGCGATGAAACAGTCCAGCGAATATTGAGCATAATAAATAAGATAACCAACATAATATATATAATACATATAATTAACACTTCTTCCTATGGAAGCAACAATGATATAGATTTCCGCATGAAGCACATTCGTATCGTTTGCCAATCTTAATAAAACCTACAATTAGAAACCTTTCGTGCGTTCGAACCGAAAGACGTTCTAAGTCGTAGATCGGTTATCGTGGTATTGTTTTGTAATTAAGTTGGTACTGCTACTCGCTAAACGGCGATACTGCTGTTTTGATAATATTCCACAATAAGGAAACAGCCATGCCGCGATATAAATATAAGTGGAACAAACGGTGATTGTTCTTATGTTGCGATGCACCAGGAAACTCATATTTTCCGCAGTAAGCATGTCCACGTGGAACGATTCGCCGAACGGGACCAAATACGTTGCGAGATCGTTCGTGATTTTACGGCTCTCGCGTCAGGCGCTCAAACACAATTAAAATTTTTAATAGTTAATTAATCAGCGTTCCATGGCCGAGTCGATCTCGAAACACGGGGAAACACGTAATATACGCGAGTAGTCGGCTCCTCTTTCATCAGAAAACGCGTGTATACGCGTCTCGAGTGCGGCGTTCAGCGTTCTGAATCGAAATAACCTTCGCAAAACGATTCGAGGACCGCATTTTGGGGAGAGGCGTGCACGTAATGGCCCAAAGAAAAAAGCGCATCGCCGCGTTTTGTGGCCGTCGATAAAAAGGCTGCATCCGCGAAGTGGACGAACTTCGTTGCCTCGCGGTACACGTGTACGAGAGAGCGTGTACACGCGTGTAGGATGGCGCGCGCGCTCTTGAGCGTATGCGTGCACGTGTACGTGTCTGTTCTGTTTAGCTCACCGGTGGGGATGGTAAGGGGCGCAAGTCAAGGGTGCATTGGTGCGGAGGACGAGCAGCAGCCAAGAGAAGAGGGGGAGTGGGTTTTGCGGAGGACATGAAAGGGATGCGCGCCGACGCCATTCTCGTCCATTCCTCTCGCCGCGGTAGGAACAGCGAGGGTGGCACGGGGGGTGCGCGCTACGACCCTCATACAGTGCCAGCGTAAATGTGTACCTGTGCGTGCGCGATGAGGACGAGACAGGATATACTATGTGACACGGCCACGACGAAGGCAAATGCAACCGAGAGATCGAACGCGACTCGGCTGAAACTGAGCGGCGAGAACGAAGGAACCCTCGCCGGTTCGCTCGCTCTGACGCACGTAGGCTTTGAGTTGGCAGATTCTGTGGCCGCGTTTGAATCGTGGACTTCGCAGAATAGACGCGGGAACACGTAAAGTTTTTTCATTTTTTCTTCTCAGAGTAAGAAAGGATCAACTTAATGATATTGTTGATTGTCGATTTTTAGTGTAACCATAGATTTTCATAATCTTTCTTGATATTTCATTATTGTCTTCAGTATCGTCCTAAGTTGTATTAGAATCCTTTCCGCCTTTCCTACGTAGAGCAAACGAAAACTAAATCTCCACAGACTTTTTAAATAGTTTGAGGATTAAAGCGCTGTCTGGTTGCAAAACTGGATAGATTGCCAATTTTTAATTTGATATGTAAAATTTGTGTTCGACCAATTAAACCATTAAAGGGTACAAAAATCGTGTTGCAATAAATATCGACGATATCTTTGAATTTCTACAATATGGTCATCCATCTTATCTCTTTAATATCGTTAACAATATCAAAAACCCTCATAGCAAAATCACATAGCGAGGCTCCAGATTCACAAAATGGAGCAATGGCGCAACCGAACACCTGCAGAGATTTCTACCTGACCGAGCTGCAGGGAGCAGCGCCGGGCGGAGGTGGAAGAAACGATCCAGGGATGTGGGCGGACAGCTCGGCGACAACAATAAGCATTGTGATTTGCGCGGGTGTGCCTCGACTCTCATTGGTCGGCTTCCACCACCTCCACGGCTCTGTCGTAGGGCCGTCGCCGGCGGCCGGGGGTTGTGCCGCGACCGCCGCCTCCGACCGAAACAATAGACAATGCGCAGCACCGCCGCCGCCGCACCTGATCCGACGGGATTCGAGCGCCAGTCGAAACGCCGGTCGCGAGCCATTTCATTCGCCAACCCGGAAAATCGAAGGGGACTCGATTAATAGTCGTTTCCCAATGTCGAACCAGCTACATTTATTGGAGGCTGGGTTCGCAATGGGGTTGGAAGAAAGAGTTCATTGTAATCGAATGTTTCGGAATATGGAAGGTTCAAGGATGCACATTTGGTCGATTATAGAGAATTACGAGATTTAGCGAGGCAGTAAAAATTTACATTAATTTGTTTTATAATTTATGTACGACGCGCACCTACATAAATTTAAGAAGAAGCACCTAATTCTTCATACGTACAGGATATATCTGAAGTATTTGCTACAAAGCGATAACTCCTGGAGTCGCATTTAGAACCCTATCCTATAAACCACCTCGAGTACGTAAGTTACGTTTACCAAGTAGGATAAATAATGTTTGGACCTGTGTCAGGATCGCAAGCTCCGTTAAAAGACACGCGTTACGTCGCCGGCGATCACTGTCTTCGCGTGCCACGTGATACGCGTCGTTCTCTCCGCTTGCCCTATTCATTCGCCGGGAAAGGGAGGAGCGAGAGCTGCTAGGTACAAAGACGATGAAGAAAAAGATAGTCGAGAAGCTAAGAGCTGAGGCAACATCGAACACGGCAGCGCTACAGCGTACGCTGCCCATCCTCGGCGCTACTACTACGCCCAGCTTGGCGTCCGTGGCTCGTGTCCTCAGAAAGGGCTGGCAGAGGGTGGGAGATCTCGTTATACAGACTAGGGAAGGACAACGAACGGGGTAGGGGGGTCATACGGGAAAAGGGATATCGGCGGGCGTGCACAGGTGAACGGAGATCCTCGCGAAAACCCGACGACAACGAGCGTCGGCGCAACACGAAGACGACAACGGCAACGACCACTACGACGACGAAGCGTACGTCGACGACAGAGTGGCAGCGCAGAGAAGCCAGAAACGAAGGCGTAGACGAGGACGAGGACGAGGACGCGAACGAGGACGACGCTGACGGGTCGTGGCTGTGCCGCGGTGGTGGTAGTCTGGCAGTGCAGTGTCGGGCAGAACGCGCGCCTTCGCGTGGGTGTCAGAGGAAGAAGGCGGGACGTACGCCCGAAAAGGGGCGTGGCGGGCAAGAGAACCCGCCGCCGCCACCGCCGCCGCGGCCGCGCGTCGGCCCGTCCGCTGCCGAGCGACCGCGATACGAAACGAACGGCCACCGGTGCGACAGAGAAAGGGAAAACCGCTGAAACGAGAAAGAACTAACGAACGTGCCACGCGACGAACAGAGACGACTTGATTCGCGTCGACTAGCGATCGTAGTAGCGTAGAAGAAGGAAGGGGCAGTAACGGCGGAGTGCGAGCAAGCGCGACGAAGAGGAGGCGAGGCGGGTAACAAAAGCAAAAGGAAGAGGGAGCGAGCGCGGGAGATCGAGAGAAAAGACGAACACAGGGAGAACAGTAGCGGGGAGGCGAGAGTGGCGCAGCGCGGGCGCCGAAGCGGCGCGGAGTGGCGCGGAGTGGCGCGGCGCGCCGCGCCGGCCGCCACCAGGCAGCGCCTCCGAATCTCATCCCGTTCGGTCCTCGGGGGCTTCAGTCAGTCAGCCGACGCTCCGAGACGCGGTGATTATTCCCATTGTATGCCCGCTGCTCGAGGGGGGGTTTCTTCCACCACTGACTCTCGTTTCCTCTCTCGCTCTCTCGCCCTCGCGGCCTACTGCTGCTACCGCTACCGCTACTGCTGTTGGCTGCTGTTCTGCTGCTCACCGTTGTCTACGTCGTCGTCGACGCGTTTCAGAGCAGCGCGTTCTCGCGCGTTGCAGGCATCCGCGATAGTGTCGAAAACCGGGAAACGGAGCGTCGGTGTCGATCGTAAATTCGCTCTCGATCCGCGACCAACAGTCGTTCTTAATCTTCTTACTTGTTCTTCTTCCGCTTCTCCTCGTCTTCTTCTGTTGGACAAGGGAAGATCCGGGCCAAAGACACGCGGATCAACCGGATTTCCAGCCGTGCGTGCGTATGTGCGCGCGCGCGCGCTCCCTCCGGAGCTACATCGATCTTCCTGTCTTCCTGCGAGTGAGAGATAGATCGGCTGTTACGTCGCGACGGAACCTCAGCCGTCACCAAGAACCATGACGTAAATACGTGTTTGGGACCAGCCGGCGTTTACGGTCGTCCGAAGACTGGAGTACTCTGCGTACGCAAGAATTCTTACCGGTTATACGTGGCCGACTAGTGAAACGATTATTCTCCGACTTCGCCGCATTGAGTGCTGTTTGACGTCCGATCTGTCGATCCGCGGCACAGCCGACACATGCTCGTCTCTGCAGCCTCGGATCGTTGGTTCTCGTTCAAGTGCCGGTTCTGTGCGGGGGTGTAAAGTATACGTATATATTTTGTAATTACGTGACAAGTGCCACGAAGACGTCGAAGGGTAGTCGAAGCTACCAGCGCGCGAGCAGGATGATATGAGCACGCTTGGCAGGTGAGTGAGACGCACGAGCACGTGACCGCGTTGCGAGAACGATACCGGTGTACCGGCGACGGTGTGTATAGTCGTTGCTTCTGTCACTTCCCTTTCTCACTTTCGATACCAATTAACAACCGCCTTTTCAAAATTTATCAGATTGTCATCTACGTATACTCGCTCTCTTTGTCAGCCACTCTTCGGTTTCAAATTAATGCCACATTGCCTACGATCGTTTGGAGCATTATTTACAAATTATTCCAAATGTGTGCGTACTCTCCCTGGAGCACGCCGCTCAGCGTAATCTGTCCAATACTCGAACGATAACGGTAGTGGGGCGCGTGTGTGCGTGGCCAGCGTGTGTTCCTGCCAGACAGCCCGTGTGCACACGCAGGGCCATGTGTTCCCGGCGAAAGAGGAGATCGACAGCGAGAGAGAATTGGGAATACGAAGAAGGGTGGCCGAGAAAGAGAGGGAATCGTGCATCGCATCTGACCCAGTGACCCTCCCTTGACTGTGCCTGTTTCTACCGTTTCCCCTTAATGCCGCTACCCTCTTCTTTTGGTTTCTCCGGCTCCTTCCTGCTCTCTATCGTCGTCGTCGTCGTCGTTGTCGTAGCCTGTATCCTACGCGACCCTCCCAAAAATCTCGAGCGATTTCGTCTTTCCTTCTCGGTCGACCACTTGACGCACTCTACAAATCCTCTGTCTCTGCGTTCAACGTGTCTGAACATCTTGTCAAAAGGGGACAGCGAATGATCCCTGGGAAATAAAGTCGACTTCTTCTCTGGAACGTGACCGGCCTTGCTTATTCTGCATCTTAGGAGAAAAACAAAGAGAAAAACGATTCTTTTGCATGGAATAGAGACACGAGTGTCGATGGAATGATTATCACGGTGACAGATATTTAAACGCATTCGAGAAGTGCAGGATTTTCACGGCAGATTTTAAGTTTGCTGTTTCTAATCGTCGAGTGTCATCTCGTGGAAAGCTTCGTTTCAATTTTCCATCTTCCGGTTCATGGATAGGCAGACTGTAATACGCTCGAGATCGAAAGTACGCGGCCTGAAAACGTGCAACGTGCGAGCTTGCCCCGCGTCGACATCAAAGGGTAAAGTCGCTGGTTTGCATAAACAGCTAAACCGGAGCGCGAGGGGACGTCGATGGGAGCAGGATAAATCTTTCATCGTGTCCTTAATTAAAATCGGTGTAATGGTATTTTTATTGTAGAACCACTCGGGCTACCCTTTGCGTTTGATCGAGTTTCATGACAAACTCACCGTCGAATGGAAACTATTTTCCGATGTTTGATGATTTTGGTATCTTCAAACGTGTCAATGCTTTTGATACGTTAACCATGCCCGTGAATAATAATCCATGAAACAAAGTGTTTGTGAATTATTATCGAGGTTCCATAAATACCACGAAAATCCACGTAGTAATATTTTTATCGGGCTACGATTAAACTTATGTGTTGGATCACGTTTCTGAACGAGTAGATACATCCCCAATTCCGAGCGCAACTCTTTTTGTCACTTGATGATATTAATATATCGATAATCATTGTTACGAATAATAAATCGCGAAACAAGATACGCGAATTATTCCCGGGGCTCCGTAAATATCATGAAATTTCGCGTAGACAACAGACAGGCGTTTGCACAAGCACGAAACTAACATAGGATGCTACAGCGTCGCGAGGTTAGTTGGGCTGACTATCATCCCAAAATAAAACGCGACTGTCAATGTTGCATTGTGTCTACTGAACAGTTGAACACAATATCCGTGGTTGTGTCAAGTAGAGACAAAATTCCGAGAATCAAGCAACATCTCGCTACTCTATCTATCTACTCCCACAGCCTCTACGCTCGTGTGTAGTGATATTAGAATAGAGATGTGGACGAAGTATATCTCGTGCAACGTACACAACGTAAGGAAGCACGAAACAAAAAAGTTTCCAGCACCAAGAACATCCGAAACGGAGCTTCGGGGAACGAGTTATTGGACGTGTCTTACACACCGTAAAATTACTACTGTCGTGCCACTAACTCCTAGCGTTCTTCGTATGGCCCCGTGCAACAATCGCTTTCTTGCGAGAATTCGGCTATTAAAAGGTTTGTTTGGTCTTTGCGAAAGTTGAAAGAGATTAGACGCGATCCGGGATTCATGCGTAATATACATATTGTTTGGATATAAGATTGGAATAGAGGGAGAGAATTATTGTTATTGAGTCTTTGTGTTATTTGATTAGACGTGTAACAGTTGCGCAGTCTACTTATAGAGATGTCGGTTCGCTGATTTAGATATTGAACAGATGCTAGAGTATAGAGGAAGCCGATGAAATTAAGTGGAATTCGAGTTAGGTGTGGGATTTATCGATTGGAAAATTCAGGTGGGACAGTGGTTGACATGTAAAATTTGACAAGTGACAGAGATTGGTTAGCGTTTAGATGAAATCTGAAAATAGCTAGAAATTGATACGAATATACCTAACTAAACAGTACGAAATAAATGTTGCTCGTTCTGCGATACTGTGATTAATTAGGAAACTTAAGGATCATAATTATTTTGATCACAATCGCCAAACTTGATACTGGTGTATTTTCGTACATTATACGATATATTAAATTATATATTTAACACACGAAGTGGTTAAACGATAAAAGTAAAAATAAATAGAATTAGTTATCTTAACGCGGGAGTGTCTTTCATCCTATGACAGTTTTTATTCAAGAACAATCATTGAACAATTCTAACATTCTAAAAACTTACCTTTTAAAATCAAAGAAGAATTTTCAAAATTAAATCTCTTCTTAATTTCTTCTTCAAACTTTCAGTTTTCTTTCACGCAAAATGTTTCTATTCCGCTGTGATTTATCGCGACACTATACCCTCGCGTTTTACAGTCATCTTCTCTTGGCTCCAATCTGACAGCTTCGACAATCGAAACCGTACAAAACAGAACAAAGAACAAACTACAAGAGCCTCTGAATAATTGAATTCCAGCAAAATCCTGCACTATTCTACGATATTTAGTTTTATCGATCACTCTGAAGCGTCTTAATAATCAATTAGCCAGGTTTCCGAGCAAAGCTCTGTTACCCTCTCCGAGAATAATCCGCGGATTCTAGGTGCGCACTGCCGAGCGTACGCCACGGTTCACGCCAAAAATACCGAATAATCTCGAGAGGAGCGTGATAATTAACAGCGAACGCATGGTGTCGAGGAGCGTTCGTGCAAAACGCCTCGTGCACGCATTGTTGCACGCGCGTTGCATAATTAGGATGTACCGATCGATAGCCAAGCGAAAATGAAGGTGAAAATGAAAAACCCAATCTATCTATACGAATCTCCGCTTTGTCTGTATTT
The DNA here is from genome assembly GCF_051014615.1 of Bombus vancouverensis nearcticus. Taxonomy (NCBI): domain Eukaryota; kingdom Metazoa; phylum Arthropoda; class Insecta; order Hymenoptera; family Apidae; genus Bombus; species Bombus vancouverensis. Next base: position 13,547,673 of record NC_134912.1, on the reverse strand, counting down.
CTCCATTATTCATTGTATTCTACGATATCGACTTTATCGAATCTTGCAAAAGGCTCCGTAGATATCGGTTTATTAGTCCCTGACGAATGAAAGCGTCTCTGGTAGACGATCGAAGAGGTCGAAATAAATGATTTCGATTCCTAATTAGGTCAACATCGGTTTCTGTTGCACTAACTCGAACTCGCTCGAAGGAAGGGTAACAGACGAAGGAGATGGTATCGGAGGAAGCAAAACGGAGTCATGAAAGATCAGTCCTTTTCTGCGTGCTCGTCTGCAAAGATTCGCAAAGATGCAAAGTGTCTTCAGACACGATACATCATATGTATCTGCTTTCCGATTCTGTCGTTTTTTCTATCCGTTCATCGGACTGAATGAAAAAAAAATGCAGAAGGAAAAGGAAAAACAGAAGATAAAGGGAGGAGAAGAAGGCGAAAAAAAACAAAGGCCGGAAGTAAAAAAAAGTGCATGTGAAAAAAAGAATATAGGCGCGTTTCTTTACGTAACGCCGCGTTCACAGCAAGTGCGTTCGTTTCTGCATTTTTCCGCGTCGTTCACCAGAGTAAAAAGGCGGGAAAAAATGCGAATGGAAGAGATCAAATGACTACACAGAGACAGACTTTGTTATCGAAACGTTTCTATATCTCTATCCATATTCATCGACCGCCTTTACATTTGTATGACCTCTCAGCGCGCGCCACGCGTAATAAATGCCCGCGTTGCATGGATTATTAGGCCCGGCAGCCTCTTTCTCTCACTGGATATATTATACCTCTGATCAATGACCAGAAACAAGATACCTGTGTGCACGTACGCTTTTGCTGGCCGCGGTAAATAAAATGATGATAACGATGCTGTAAAAACCGCGACTCTAATCGGCTGCGTAATGTTGCAATGGCCACGCGTTTTAGTTTGTCGCGTTCGAAACACTTGAATATCAGTTACGAAGATACGTGAAACGTATAAAAGCCATCTCGTTCATTTTTTTAATTATTTTTCGTTTCGTTTCAAAATATTGCGTGCCTTGATAATGCTTTATAAGAACCATAATCTAATCTCCAACCGCTTACATAATATTAGAATGGCATTATCTTGCGTTCCTCTCAGATACGATTCTTCGAGACGTACACGTAATGTCGAGACTTCCAATAAATTATCGTGCCGTTTAGATTTCCTTTCGAAAACGTAGAACTGAATTTTCTTCGATTATTATTACACTATGGATGTTTATCCATATTCATATTTTCGCGAACGTTTGGCTCGTAACTTGTAAAATGTATTTGTTTTATTGTAATAAGAAACTTGTTATTATTATATTATGTTATTGTTATTATATATTGTTATAAAAGAGAATTTAATGGTATTGACAGTCTGTAACAATTGTAAGAGATTTTTGTGTATCTACGTCTGAAATATAGAGCATACGTGATTGGACAATGCTTCGCAAGAAGTACGATTTAATTGACAATTAGTCTCGTGCTGTAATAATATTAATTAGTCTTGCTCTCAAGAATATGCTTATAATTCATTAACGTAACTATAGTTAGCGACTAGAATCGTCTTCGTTCTGTTTGACTTCGAGAAATAGTAGCTTCTTTCCAACTGTAATATCTACGTCTGAAGCACACAAGGGGCCGAGATAAGAACGAGACAAAGGATTTAAAGCATTTATAGCGAGGACACTGATAATTGGAAACTGGATTTGAAAATTGGCAGTACATTTGAAAATGACGAATATAGTATACTTATTTAGAAAAAATCACGATTATTCAGAGTTTCCAGAAAGAACGTAACTCGCATCTTTGTAAAATGTCGGCGTATAATTTTGGTGCTCGTATTTAGTAATACAAAATAAAATATAAGCTTAGTTTCGTTTAAGCGGTTTCATAAACTGCGCATCAAAGATCGCTGAATGCATTACGGTCGAACAAATTTGAATTGCAAAAATCATGTAGGTCATATACTTTGACTTTCGTCTGTAACTTAAAAGTACGTATTATTCTAGTTTTTTTCCTCAATGCGTAACGTAAAGAGTATAATTATACCGATAATTGACAATAATACAACAATCTAATCGCAGATTAGTTGTGTGACGCAATGATTCTGATATTTAAATCTGCTGTATAACGTTTTCAAACTTAAAACTCCATTTTCTTGTCCATTTAATTTAACATGTCATCTATCAGTATAATAACTTTGCAACCAGAGTAGCTACAATGTCCACCGATAAGATCGATTATTATTTCTTAACTTCATATTTGCGTTTAAATTATGTTGCAGCCTATGATTAGATAAATACCGTACAGTATTGTCAAATTTTCTACTATTTATCTGCGTGATAGCTCTTTAGAAGATGACAGACTAACAATCCGAAATCATATCTCTTTGACGTTTTCTTTTTTCCTTCGATATCAATACATTGTCAATTATTCGAATTGTTTGTCTTCGTATTTGTAGAAACAAGTGTAAAAAAGTTAAATAAAGTTTCATGCGTTCGGCATGAAACGCGAAGACAAAGTTCATCGTATCTAACCATAAACGTTATGAAACGAAATTTCTTACAATGATATATTACTTGTAACAAACGTTACAATGTGGTAGATTACGTGGAATATCTGCGATGTTGAAGTGACGAATGTTTATTTTCAAGTAGATGATTTTTCTGTTAAAAAGATAAAACAAACTGAAGCACAGCAAATAGGAATATTTCTAAGTTTCGCATTACACGTCGTTATAACGTTATAGGACAATTAAAATCTACTATACTTCATGAAGTACCACTTAAACTATCTATGCCAAAGCTTTAAAAATGTATAGTACAATTGATATCAGCAATTGACGAACTATCGATCCTTATTCCAATAAGCTCCAACACTCACGAAAAAACTTAGTTGATGAAACAAGAAGCGAAACTCGAGAAATCATTTTATTTGGCGTGAAATACGTGGACGGGTCTATAATTACGTGTGACACGTCGCGTCGGTCCATACGAATTCAGAAACGTATGCATCGTCTTCACAATGTTTCTCGCGCGGTTGCGTCACTACGAGGCGGACAAAACGTGCGCGCGCGCTATCCCCGAAGTGTCAAAACGTGCGAGCGCGGCCACACTCTTCGTGTATATCTTCGTCATTGGCGAAAGAAAAAAAGTCACGATAACGTGGTCCAGGCAGTATCAACGAAAAGAACACACGAACCGTTGTTGCGCAACCGGCGACTAACAATATGTATAAACACTATACAACGGCAGAGCGTATCTCTCGCGATGATGCTCGCGCGAGCATGAAAATATATTCGTGAGATAAGAGGTATTCTTGTCGAGGGAAGAAGTTTAGGAAAATGAAAGAGATTTTATGGGTCAACGGGGGATAATTGTTGAGAATTTCTTGTCGCGTGGCTTAATGTGTATGGTGCTCGAAAAATAGATTAAATTTCGAAAAAATGTTCTACTTTATTCGAATTTTTCGACTGCGTCGAACCTAATATGATCCACAGCGATGAATGCCTAATACATTGATGAACAGCGTACGGGCAATCGAAACTTTGCATTAATTCGCACGCCATTTTTTCGCAGATGCTCGTTAATGAATAACCAAGTAGATAATCGAATGATCGTTTTACGTGATATCCTTTTAATCTGAAAACGATATATGTTGGAATGAAAGAAGATACATATACGTGAATGATAATTAGATCTGATAGCGCGTTTGATATTGACATTATGTATGTATCTTGGATAATTATAGAACATATTAATTACAAATTATTTCCTATGAGTTATTGTTTGTTGCTTAAATTGGTTTCCATTTAAATAAATTGTATGCTATTAAAAATTCGAAATTCTGATTCTTGTTTAAATTACAATTTCAGACGATTTTTCTAATCTGATTTCCGTATGATACTTCTCGGCTTAATATGGAAATATAAAATGGTATAAAAATTCTCAGAATATCTATGAGATAACATTTCCAACCTTCAACTTTTCAAAGCCTTTATTTTTTCATAAAAAGTGCAACATTAGTCAAGAATAAAAATGATGTCACATAGTGCAAGCCAATCTAATATAGTCTCTTATATTAACCTGTATTTCTATTACTTCACAGACTTAATCTAGAATAATATTCTGTATTTAACTTCCTCAGACACAGAAATGAAACGTTTTTACAAAAACACGTGCGACGTAGCTTATGCATTTTAACGCGAGCATGAGACATCCGTACACAAATATAACGTACAAAGCAAATCCGTCCTCACGCAACTCGTGATTTTTCCGTTTTTTCGATCCGAGTTAAGCTTGATCATACCGGTGCCGACGAAAATCTGTCAGCAGTTAAAGGTCTCGTCGCGCGGCTAATTAGCCTGAAAACAACGGCAAACTTCCAAAGCAAAAGAGAAGCCGGGGAAAAGGTCTGTGCTCCAATTACGACGTTTCCATGAGATCGATGGATACGCAACGACCGCTTTTTTACCGTGATCCCAAAGGCAAAAATAAAAAAGAGAAATAAAATAAAAAAGGGGGCAAAAAGAAAGAAAATTTCCAGACTGCACTCACGTTTCCGTTTCTGCTTTCATCGACGCAACGCGTGTGTGTCCTGGTCGTGAGGGCAAATAATCGTCGATCGCTCAGCGGATACGCAATCGTTGATCTGGTTCTCTGTAAAGTTGCGCAGGTAGAGACGTTGCAACGATTTAGAGAGAGAGAGAGAGAGAGAGAGATCGGGATAGATTAGAGTGAGTAATGAAAATATTCGGATGCTAAAAAGTATGAGTGAGATGCGTGTTTATTTTTAATATCTCGTGAGTTGAAAAAGAAAGAAAAACGAAACGAAGGCAGATCTTGCGTTTTGATGGATGAAATAAGGAGTTTATTAATTCAGGAGCTATGCCAAACTTTGGATGTACCAAACCGTGCAGTGGTATTTAACTCTCAATCAGTTGAGTCATTGAAGATCACAATAGTACAGGTTATATTTAAGTTGGGTTATTTAATATTAATTGGTATTCTATATCACACGATATGTTGATGCATCCTATCACGTAAAACATGGAACACAAATTAGAATCAGGTATTTTAAAAGCTTGCTCCAATTATACTAATTGAGGAACCTAAGATTAAGAGCTAGACAGGCAGCTAAAGAGAATGGGAATAGCATCGATACCAAGGAGGCTTCTAAATTGCAGAGCAACGAATGGCACGAATTTAGTAGGCAAGCCTAATACAATGATTTTGATCTCGCTTTTGATAATGCTCGTGTATGGGACAATTGCGCATGGGAGCGCAGGATTGTCATCGAGAAATCGTACGACCTTTTCTCGGAAGGTAATGAGGTAAGAGGCCGATTACTCTATAATCGACGTGCTCGTTGTGCCGTTACAACCGAGCATCCGTGGCACAATATGTTAGTGTAACAAAGAAATAGAACGAGATCTGTGTAGGATAGTGATACCATGGTATCAGTGCGCCTTCGAGTCTTTTGTAACGCCGTGGTATCAATGTGTTGTTAGTATCTTTTGTGATACCGGTTAAAGCAATGTTGACGAAATGTTAGAATTAATTTTTTGATAAGTATCATCGTATTGTTGGTGAGCTGTAAATGGTTTTGAACTTAATCTTATATAAACGGCGCAAGAAACAAAATCGTCAATACGAAACTCGTTATCAGTGCATTCATTTGCAATTAATTTTGCAGTAACCACCGTTTCGTTTTCTACATCTGCATCTATAGTTTATCCATAAAATTTGTTCAAATTCCAAGTCACAGAATACGCACATTGGATCCTCTAACTCTAATGATATCGGTACATTATTAAAATTGCAACAATATTTGGAAATTGAGAAATAGCGGCGTAGAATTACGCAAAATAAAGCGTAGAATATAAATATATAGGTATGTACGTAACTTATAGAGAGATATAGAAAATTATAAAACGAAGGTTGGTTACTAAGATAAAATGTTAAATATTAATCCTTTGATTTTGTTTTCATTGAAGTTCCGCTGATGAATCGTACTGCTATTAATAATTCTTCGTTGGAGGATATCTCTGCTCATTTCATGCATATTTAAAAGGGTCTAAATTACAATCTGCCGATACTTCGGTGTCATATTGCGCTGCCACCGCGATTGCTTTCGATTTATCGGTGTAATAACTTTCGAAGACTTCCAAGCAGATATTGATTATTCATACACATGCGATGTTGTACCGCTTCATCGAAGATTGATTTTCGTAATTAATAGAAAACACAGCAAGACTGTTTCTATTTTGCATCTACCACCATCTTCCTCCCCATTGATTTCTTTCTAATGGAAATTCATATTTTTATATAAAACGATCTACACGATCGTGTCTCTGCTTTATTGTAATTATTAATCGTTCGAATTAATAAAATTCCGATAAAAATATGATGTTACTGCAATTGTGAAAGCGATAATCACAAAACCAAATGACTACGTAGTCTCTTAATACTTGCCATATTCTTGTACGCTAAATACAACAGTAAACGAAACAACGAGAATTTCCTACAGCTAGAAGTTGCTTATTCAAGTCAGAAATATTCATTCGTGATAAATACAATCTAGCTTCATGAAAAATATCTAGGATCATGTAGAAATTCGTAATAACAGATCCTATTTATTGAAAGGGTAGAAAGATTTGCAAAACCAGATGATAAATTAACCGATAAATTACACGCAACGCGTAAATATCTTTTAACGTGGCTTCTGTTAGTACGTGTCGATCCGATTAAAAGGCTAAGTGTTTCGAAGTTACGACATACCGGGCCGGTTGTGATGTGGAACAACGGATTAGGTTTAAAAATAAACGAAATAATGTACTGCAGCGGGGAAAACAGATGTCGCTTTTCAGCCACCGGAATAGTGACTTTCAAATGCAAGCGGCGAAAGCGACGCGTAAATATCATTTATCGCCGGCTGTTTTACCAAAAGTCATCTAAGACGGAGCTTTTTCACTGTCTCGAGTCCTCTATCTCTCTCTCTCTCTCTTCTCTCTCGCGAGCAAATCGTCCGTAGCACGGAGAGTTTAAAAATTGCGCAGCCTTGTTCAAATATCGTGTGACAAAGCGTTCGAAGACGTATGCATTAATAAAAAAATATTTTACCGCTGCATTTAAGCGAGAACAGAGAAATGATTATTCGGTGATGTTTTTAGCAGAGTAGTCGAGATAAAGGGAACAGGGAAATATAGAATAAACGCGAAATATCTATTGACAAATATAAAAATTTAACGTCTCCCTCGATAATTTCCGATAATTAATCTTCCCGATTGTCATAGGTAGATATACATAATTCACTTAAACGAAAACATTTGAAAGTCCAAAAAATTCGTAGTTATTTTATCAGCGGGGACAGAATTATAGGAACTAAAACAACATATGGCTCGAAACAAAAAAACGACATTCGAGTCGAGTGGAACTATTTCTTAAGATACGCGATAAACTAAAATTTCAATGAAACTAAGAAACAGGAAGTTGCATCTCAATAGCAACTCTTGAAAAAAACGTTTGAGTCACTGTCTCCACCCCAATCCTTAGCAAGGACAAGGGTACCCACGCCAAGAAGTCCATCAAAGCACACAAGCACACAGTCGTATAGCCAAAGCAGATCGCCTTTCGTATTCCCTCTACTGTAAAGTCAGCTCTATCGAATCTTACTTGGAATAGTAATTTGTGAAATTCTAAGAAACCAATGCATGTTCTAGATGTTTCAACTTCTTCGTGCTATTTAAGATACTTCCATTCAAAGCACTATCGTTCCAAGAAAGTTACTCACTTTTATGATATACGGGGTGGTTGGTAACTGGTGGTACAAGCGGAAAGGGAATGATTCTACGCGAAAAAAGAAGTCGAAAATATGGAATAAAAATTTTTCATTTGAGGCTTTGTTTTCGAGAAAATCGACTTTGAATTTTCGCTCGGTACGCGTGCACTTTATCGCGTCTCGTTATAACGGATTTCACTGTAGATCGTTGTCACGATGGAACAATTTAAAAAGAAACAAGAAAAATTAAAAAAAGAAAACTTTTATTCTATATTTTCGACTTCTTTTTTCGCGTAGAATCACCCCCTTTCCGCTTGTTTCACCAGTTACCAACCACCCTGTATATTATACGTCTACAAAAGTTTTCAGGATCTTTTATTCCTATACACAAAGGCACCTTACAAAACATAAAAAAACCTTCACAAGTATAATCTTCATTTAAATTCCTTTTAATATCAAAATATCAACCTTTATCCGAATTAATTTTCTTACTATATATAAAGTTGCTTTTATGTGACAGAATTTATGACACGAGTATGCATAATATTCGTGCATGCCAACGTCACCGTACTCTCAACATCGTCTCAATTCGTACAGATTAGTTCCACATTCCTTTGGCCTCGCAGCATCAACGTTCTAACATTCATCTCACGAAGATAAAAAGCCGCATTCTTTGGTTCAAGTAGCGCACGCACGTGGCCGTTTTGATCCGCGACGAATTTTCGTTCCCTTGACTGCGGTCCTTGCCGGGCGGATCCGTATCCGCGCGGGCCGACACGCGCGTGTGCGTGCGACGCAGCCGAATGACGGGGGCGGCTGCCCGGAGAACACTAACGCGTTCCAGATGCTGCCCGCTTTGTTCCCATCGATGCTCTCTTTCTCTCAATGTCTAAAATTTTCTCCGTCTTGCCGTCTACCGAATCATCGACATCCTTCTCCGTTCGCCAGCATGTGCAGTCGTTTCACAACCTTAAGTATTTCCGTTCGATTGTTTTTGTATATTTACTCTCGCCAGGCATGCGCTCGGTTCTTGCCTCGCGCTTTGTTTGGTTATCCGCGCCACGAAGAAAACGTCATCTAATCCTTCTGGAAACGCGGTTCTGCGTTTCCGTGAACGATGAATCGCGACAAAAGTTTCGAGCGACGCGTGCACACGCGTTTAACATAAGCAAGAGTAGAATGAGGTTGTTCGCGGTCGTTTCGAGCGGAGTGTTTGGAGCGCGGAAAGCCGAGCGTGCGAAGCAGGACGAAGCGGAGGACCAGGCTAAGATTCGAGCAACTTGACACTGAACACATGGCCCCACTTCTCGAGCCCACACTCGGCCAGAAGACCCTCCGTTTCTTCTTGCGAGTTTCGCCCTTTGCGCCGCTGTGTCGGTATCCTTCACTTTTGTTCCAACCGATGCCGTTCCTCCTTTCTTTCACCGATTCTTTCGTGCTCTCGCATACCGATGCCCTCCTCAGTTTTTCCATCATCGAGATCTGGGCGTAGGAGAAAGGTCGAATTGAGAGTGTTAGTTTTAGTGACACAGTTTGGTATGGTCTTTTTTAGAGCAGAACGAATGAATAGATTTGAAGTCGCTAGGAGATTCGATGGGAATTTGGAGCAAGAATTCTTTTGAATTAATGCGGAAAGAATAACTGTTAGACTGTAAATTTTTATACATTTATGGGGAACTTAAAGATACAGAATTGCGTAGAAAACATCGTACGATATTTCTTATAATATTTGGCAAGTGAAGAAAATATCTGCTTATGTCCTACATTTTTATTTCTTTTCATAAAGATATAAATGTGTATCGATATTTGTCGCATAATTATTTGTAATGCCGTGTTCTTTTTTGACGTTATGAATATTTTAATAGTATAACATGAAGATCTTCATAATTTCATCGAGGTGTTCCAGTAGTGTTTTTCTATAATAATAGAGTTGGCATAACAGCTTCGGATTGTTATTACTGATAAAAATGAAACTCCGATAAAAAGAAATTTTTTAGGAATAGTGTGAGAAGAAAATATTGTTTGAAGTTCCATTTCAGAGATGATGTTATTATGTTGCATCGCAGGCTTAGGAAAAAATGCATAGCATGGTAGAAAATTATGGCAATGACGAATCAGTTCTTGTAAACAAGATATGCTATCTGCTACTATTGAAATATCAATCTGTTTCTCGCTACAGATCAAGATCTTGTCATTAATTTTATTTCTTTTATTCACCTTGTTGACAACTATAAACTTCTCGCGACAATGTTGATTCATACCAGTGACGGGTATGATGGTCGTCATTTTTCAGCTTCCCGTTTCTAGTTTGATTCACGATGATCCTTCGTTGCTAAATAATAGCAACAATATATAAATAATAGCACTAGGTAAATTAATTTTAGACGCTTACATATTATCCTAATATACACACGCTATATACACGCGGTAAAAGAAGTCGAACTAATTTTTTAAACTTGTGATTTCCAAATTATGGACATTTACAAACTTGTAATGTTCCAGAAGTAAAAGTTATTATTACGAGAAAAGTATACCAGTGCTACACCAACTATATAAAGAAATAACGCGTTGAAAATCTACTATTTAACACTTCATTTTTATATCTGACCGGAAACACAAGAAATCTTGAGGATAAAGAAATAATTATTCATCAAGTTGTTCATTTCGCTTTCGTGGTTACTTTATTACACAATCAAAGAATGAGAAAAAGCTTCAATAATAAACAACGGAAAAACAGTATTTACATTTTCCGTATCACGTAAAAAATGTCTATTTACTAGATGTTATTGCACAAATTTTCCATGACGTTGCAACTTATCACAAATAATAGGACTATAGTTCCAGCGTATCTCGAGAGCATGTAAATGTCATGAAGCTGCAAGCATCAGCCGCATCAGTCGAGCATAGTCGGATGCCGACAACGAAATATGCTTCCTGCGTTCCGGAAAACAGAAGACAGTTGCATTTCGTTGAGACAAGGGTCGGTGAACTGGTCTTTGTAACATTTCCAAAACGGAAACGCGGATTGCATCGGACGAAATCCGGTTGCCTGTCGCTACAGAAAAGCACAATTTTATGAGAGGTCGAGTCACATGTGGCATCTTGCTATCCATACTATTAATTAGTAACTGATTAGCAACTGTCCATCGCATTTTTATTTTATTGGAACGATACGAATGATACAAGTCTCTGTGTTGATATACAGGATGATCTTGAATACACAAGCTCACGAAAGTATTCGATCTCTTGTAAACATTTTTTACGAATACGTTATGCGTGTTACAAACACTTCGAAATTCCATTAACACTATATGAGACACGGTTGTCATGATTATGTTGATTATAACACTTATGGAGATAAAGTTATAATATGTATGGACATTTGGACGTAAGCTATGGGTATACAAATTTTCTATGGTAAGTTCACACAGTAGGTTCGAATACTTTTGTAAGCCAATGCCAGTAATCTTTAAGATTGTCAAAGAAATAAACGAGTAAATTTCAAATGATTATGCATACTTAAACATCGTATGTAGAGAGAAATGTATCCTTATGTACATTCGTAACTCACTCATAATTCACAGATAAAACGTTAAGACACTCGACAAAATGAATTATATCTGGTAAAAATATCCATCTTTAATTACAGGCTAATTATATTAATTTAAAACGATTTGCATTTCAATAATTTAGAACCGCGAAAAACCGATCGTCCAACGAAATCGCTGGACAAACAACGCTCGAAACTTGGACCATCGATCACGAAATCACCCTGCATTCGAATCAACGTTCAAACTCCCTTTCATCCCCGCGATCCTCGTTTCTGTTTGTCGAATCGAGTTAACTCCGATCGACAGTGACGCACAGTGCGACTTCTTAAATGAATAATCTCGTGTCGATGAATCGGTCGAAAGGGAGGCGCCATCGTGGGGCTTTCAACGTCGAAGAGAAAACAAAAAATCGAATCAAATCGTATCGTACACTGGGTTATGAATATCCCGCCGAATCACCGCCGAGATAAGGCCGTACGTATTCGTATGTGCATGCGTTGCAACGCGCGTCGTAAAAATGATTTTTACGTAATATCAGCCGCACATGCTAAACCGAGACGTCTGCGTTCTTTCTTCTGTTTCCACCTTTCTCCGTACATTTAATTGACAGATCTTTTGGTCACGCGTTTACCTTCGTATTATTCTTCGCGTTTTCTCAACCAAATGAGGGAACGAATACGTTGCTGGTGCTCCAATGGTTCGAGAAACAATTTCTTTCGTTTGAAAAGGAGGCGTTGATTTTACTTGTTGCGTTTTCTTCGATTTAGGTTCGGTTTTCTACGGATTCCGTAAATTGTAACTCTTTCTTAGTCTCGTTTGCTTGACGATAATATTTTGTTATAATTGTATTCGTGTGGTAATTTCGTGTATTAAGACGAGGCAGGGTTAGCCAAAACTTATTAAGAGCTGCAAAAATCGAATCTTTTCTCGTAAATAAAGAGATAAAAATTAGTAGTAGAAATATTAAGAAATATACATACATCAATCTTTGCTTATCGCTTGGAATAAAATTTACAGATGCGATTATTTAAATGAAAGTATTCTTCTAGTATTGGTTTCTTATAAAACTAATCATAATTCTACTGACATTAATCTATGTAAAGAAAGTTCGTCGTAAACGTAACTTCCTCAGTCGGATTGGCCATTCTTGAGCAACGTGATATATTCTCCTCTTGGCAGAGAGTATTTGTTTTTTCAGTAAGCCTGATCCCGTGCTAGATTTCGGATTTTCGGCAAAATGTAGGAATCAGGTAAAAGCAATATATCATGTAGACGTTTATATAGAACATTCATGCGATCCAGACGTAAAGATATAGGCATGTACGTGTGATTTAGCGTGTAAACATATAAATTCGTGATTGATCGACGTATTTGAGGATCTGCATCGAGTTCACGGAAGTTGAAGTGTATCGTGAATAAATAAGAAAAGATCTTTTTTTATTGGAATTAATCAACCAGTCACATAGTCGATTACAATTTTTGATTATAATTTCAAATGGCAATTTGGTTAATTTTTAATTGTAATCCTAAAACAATTGCCTCACGTCCTTATTGACCTTATTTTTCTCAATTCTCATTTTATCCGTTTAGTATTGCATTATTGTATTGTGTCATTATTTTAACAATTATTTTAACTATATTACCGACGAACCAAACCTCATTTCGCATATTCCGTACACACATCGTAACACAATGCACGCTTCTAAGCACCCAATTGCCTATTACAATGACAAAAGTTTCGCTCGCTGATCAGCGTAACGAGGCAGGCAAACCGGCTGGCCGCGAATATCGAGAGGCAGCGGCACAAAAGGCGCGGCATGCGTCCAAAGAACCACGACAATAATAGTTGCCGTCCGAAACGTCCAAAGGAATACATCAACTGTCTCACAGATCAACTAAACAAAGAACCCGTCTAATCTATCTAAACGTCTCCTCCAAAACCTGACAATTTTTCAAAATCAACCAACCTACGCATTCTTCTTTCTTCTTCCTTTCGATTATACCATCTGTGTGTTACAAAAAATACAAATAAAGGAAACTGAAGAATGGGAAAGGGTTCGTGCGACGATTCACGGAATTTTTACGAAAAAGCCGATCTACATGACGAAACAGGAAAGAATGACAAAAGATATAAATAAGAAATTTCAGAAGTTAACCAAAGGATCCGGATGGAGACAAAGTTAGTGGAAAATTGGATAGCAGGGGATGACACAAATGAGCGACTTTACAAGTTAAGAACGGTTCGTGGGAAGCTTCGTGAAATTTACATATCTGAAATTTTCCCAGAGAAAATCGTGTCAGATGCTGGAATGAAGTGGAAAGTGAGAAGAGTAGACAAATAGGAAACGAATAAGCGGAAATTAGGTAGGAATTACGTAAAGATTCGTTCGCTCGAAGGGTGGCTCAAAAAGCAACGTGAAAGATATAAAAGACTAGCAAAACATATAAATAAGAAATTTCCAAACCTAGAAAAGCATCACGCATTAATTCGTAGAACTTTTGCGAAGGAGTCGCGGCAGATAACTGCTCGAAGAGTGGAAAACCGTGTGGAAAGGGCTGACGGAGCTCCGCTGATAACGTATTCTCGGTACAGAGAGAAAGACTGACGGAAGATTGCTTTTACAGTGGCCGACAGCAGGCGTGTTGTCGGTTCTCGTGAATGTGGCTGCTCTCGTCGCTTCTGCATTTCTCCGTCGTCGAGTCGTGTCGTCGTGAAAACCGACGAGGATTCGGGCTCGGGCTCGGGACAGCTTCTCGAGGTTGCCTGGCTTGGCTAGCCTCTCTCTGACGATGATAGCGTCGCGACGCGACGACGTGCCTGACGACGCTGTTCACGACGTCCGTATTTGTGTGCGTAGTTCGTGGTTCGGTGTGCGCGGGTGTGGTCCGCGCCCGCTCATACATAAACAAGAGATCGGCCGACGCGGCTTCAAAAGAAGAGACGTTAGCTGGGACTCCATTATGTAGAGCATATCCCACGGCGGTCCTATAAAGAATACTAACGATATGGCTTTCTCTCCTTGCCAAGGTTTCCCCGCTCCTTCGACTTCGGAGAGCGAGCTTGAGAACCCCTGACTTCTGTTCGAAAACACTACCCTTCCGTTAGGAAACATGCTTGTTTTTCTATTCCTTCTTTACGCGGGTCTTTGTGGTTGATTTTCCTTTAGTTGAGTTTTATTTAAGGGGTGTTTCGCCTTGTTCCTTGCGTAGTCGTGGCGTATAATGTCGCGTATTAAATACGTATCGAACAGTTTAAGATGGGTAAAACGATTGGGAATGGTGATCGAGGGGGGAATCAATCGACTCTCGAGGATCGGGAATGGTCACACGTATCAGACAAACCGAGACATTTCTGATATTTTGGTAGTTTCTTCGTAGAGTTCGTAGATTTATTATTTTATTTGCTAATCTCCTTTAATGAATTTGATGCATTTATCCAGAGTTCTAATCATTCGCAATATTAAAAATTTCCGAACACTCGATCATTGTATCGTATTTCACAAACAGCTTTTCATCGCTCACTCACACGATCTTCTTTACAAGCCAAAGATAAGGCGACAAAATCCGAAAGTGAGAAAAATGAAACTTGTAGTAGCTACCGATACAAGGCTGTCTCAACTTTTCCGCAATTCCCCCAATGAATAATAACTTTTCTCACGACGGAAGATTTCTCCATCGCCTGATCATTCATCATTCTTTCAACGAAGCACGTGTAAACGTTAATTCACGTCGTGTTCGTCCGTATTATTTCTCCACCGCTTCTTTTGCTGCCTTTCCCGCGAATCATCGTGGAAGCAAAAGAAGTAATTGAGATAACGAGAACAGAGAATACGAGAAATACGAGAAAGTAAATTAATGATCTCTTATCGGTATTGTACGCGCGCCTCGAAGGCCCTTGGACTCCGACACCGCGAAATTAGTCAATAGCGCATACCTTCGTTCCTCGTATATCGCGTAATCAGTGCTTGCTTGACTTAATTATAAAGCACTCGGGGTACCAGAGCCGCTCCCATCGGTCCCCGGAATATAATGAATTTAAAATTTAAACCGCGATCGCGCACCTCCGCTTCCATTCTGGAAATTAGTTTGGCGTGTCGAACAATCGCGCATTTATATATTCTTTGTTACATTCTATTGTGTACAGGGTCCGTTCCCTTTTTCTTTACTAATTCGCTAGCAACATCATTTCATGATCGCTAATTTTCTATAGCAAAATTCGCAATACGATTTAGTATAATGAATGAATCATCAAACCGTCATACTTTTGTTCTGCTTTCTTCAGAGTTCACGGTAATTAACAATGTTCATTGAACGCTTCATTCTGCAAGATTTGACTTTTTAATTAACATTTAAATTACCTATAGACGATAGCAATTGGTGTCTTGTCTGAAGTAATCACATTACACGTTGTTTTCTGAAATATAAAGACAACTAGTGATTCCGTATAATCTGTTGATCATGTGTATATCCATGCACATCGTAAATCACACGTAAAGTATCGATTTCATTTCGTACGATCCCTTAATTTTTTCCCGTGTCGCTCAATTTTCTCTGAAGCAGCTTGGGAACTTCCGTTCCCCGAAGGTCCACTTTTCAAGAAAACGTCAGTGACCGCGCCCCTTATTAGACGTCCGTGTCCCCGAGGACGTCTCGTGTGCATCGCAAGAACAGTGACGGAAGTCGACTCGAGTCACGCAGCCACGCTCGAACCTTTCTTCTCGCTGCCCCCTCTGCACCAACTGGAATACACCATCGCCACCCCTGCGCTGCTACTTGAGCCCGAACAGATGCTGCATCCCCAAAAAACCACACTTCCATTGTGCCACTAATAGAAAGTCAAGCGTCGGCTTACGGCTCTGGCTGGCGGTACGCGCGTTCGAAAAATTTCACTGCCGGTTATGCAGGCCCTTTAATTGGTCTCGACACGACCGAGGGGATCGAGAATCACCGATCGTGTAACGCGATTTTCGCGTCGATTGTTTCCGATTCGTTTTTGTCATCGAAAGAACGGCGCGTCCTTGTGGAAAATTTAGTGAATCGTTTTGTTTTATAATAATCGGTTCTTCGAAGAAACTCTTACACGGTGAATTTCGATTGGTATTCGATAGTGAAGTTTGTGAAGTGTCATCGAAGTTGAGATCGTTGAATGAACAAAGTATTTCATGTTGTATGTGAATATTAATCTTTCCAGAACAGAAACGCGTTTTTATGGCCTATGACGATGAAAACACACGACTTCTGATAGGTGTGGCCGCAAAGTAATTTAATAAATTCAGAGGTGAATTTTAAATTTCTGAATTGGCATTTCATTCGCGGTAGTCACGAGTTTGTGACAAATGTCGTTGGGATCGAGGCTGTCGAGTAGTAATCGAGGTATTAGTTAGTTTGTAAATGTTTGATTGAATCGTAAATACGTGCGTACGAAGTGGTTTTCTTAGGCTGAAATGAGTTTGACTTATCGATGAAACAACTTTATTAATTACAGTCTTCGCTGTTCGGAGTAAGACACTTCAGCAGAGTTTACGAGGCTTTGAGTTTCGCTTGTACAGATGTCTAGCGACTTGGAAAGCTTTTGATCGTAGAAAGTAGTCTTTCGGAAAATCGTTGAAACGGCGGAAACTCGGATGGTCGATACATTAACGAATCGATGACTTTATTCTCCTTTTACATAAAATCTCTTACTCTTAATTGCACTTCTTAAAATTCTATTTCAATTTTTATTTTAACGATTCGTTTGTAATTAATTTCTTCACTATGGCGACTCAATTTTTTTCAACTACGCTCCAAATACTAGACAAAGCAGAATAATTTTGTTTTTTTTTCGTACAATATTAAACCGCAAAATTCAAAATTAGAATCTAATCTCAACCGTGCTTCCATTATGGAAATAACTAAAATAATTCATCAAATCGTTAATTTTTACTTTTTTTATTTCCATCCCTGCTTTATTCCATCCAACTACGTCGACCGTTAAATTGCGATTAAACAACATCGTCTCGAAATATAATATTCCAAGTATCCGCGATTCGAGAATAACTTTGCAACTTCCATCTCTGGAAAAAAACATATTTTCCCACTCTTCTTCTCGTTTCATCATCGATCTTTGAATACATAGAAACTACAATGCAGGGATCACGAGGGAGGCGATAACAATCACGTGTCGTCGCACTCGGAGTGGAAATAGTTAAAGACAGAAACCAAGCTCTCTCTCTCTCTCTCTCCTCTCTCTCCTTCCTTTTTTCTCTCTCTCCCTTTCCCTCTCCCTCTCTGGTGTTTTTCATCTCGAAAAACGTTAGCACAATATCAGAGTAACACTCTGATCGAATCGTACCATTTCCTCGTTCCATTTCGACCAATACAGGAAGCAATGTTCGATCCAGAGCGAACGATAATGAGGCATTACGGTCGCATCTGCCGATGATATGCAAGCACAATTTTAAATGCAGCCATAACATTGGTTCCGATGATAATTTATCTATGTAATAAATGTAACTGGGATGTTCGACCTTTCCTGATAAGTCGAGGAGCATTGTATTCGCTCGTACGTCGAGAACGTAAGATAATTGCGTCTCGATTCTCGATTTACTATACGATCTAGAACCGAGAGCAATTTCATAATGACTCGCCACGATAGTCGTAATAACGCGATTAAACCATAACGCGATCAGTCTCATTTCCAACTGTATCTTCGTCTCGTTCCTTTTTCTCCCTGTTATTTCTCCGACACAACGCGCGTGCA
Source organism: Bombus vancouverensis nearcticus (assembly GCF_051014615.1). Classification (NCBI taxonomy): domain Eukaryota; kingdom Metazoa; phylum Arthropoda; class Insecta; order Hymenoptera; family Apidae; genus Bombus; species Bombus vancouverensis. The sequence goes on along the minus strand of NC_134912.1, from coordinate 13,529,611 downwards.
ACCGATTCTTTCCTATTAATTACTTCACTTCCCTCCGCTATCTTTTTTTCCTTTTTTTATACTCGACTATTGAGAAACTGGGCTCGTTGTTCCGTCGATTACATAGATAACCGCTGAGCTTCCAAGAATTTTATATATTGCGGTGTTCGAAAAAGGGAACGACAAAAAAGGAAGAAATAACTCGAGGGAGTAGAATCGTTCTAAGAAACCGATTTCGAGAAAGAAAAAAGAGACGAAAAAGAAGAGGGAAAGGAGAGAAGAAGAAGGTTTATTATCAGCTTTTGTGCAAGTTTCTCTTTCATTGGAACGACTGGAACGAAATAGAACGCTACTGACATTTCCATCGGTGGAATATCGCGAATCGAGAGATAGCTGTTTGACAGGGAAAAAATTACAGAGAGACACGCTGGAAGGGAGAAGCGACCTCCACGCGTGGAAGAAGGAGCAGAAAAAAAATTACTTGTGTAATTGCTCATTTCAGCAAGTTAATGAATCGGTATCTGAATGAATGAAGATTGCATGGCGGCTAGCAAAAGAGAGAGAGAGAGAGAGAGAGAGGAGAGGGCACTTGTCGAACAGAAAAGGGGAGATCCGCTGATTTATCTCGCGTTCGCAACAGATGAGTCCACGGTTTATCGATGTCGGCCCACTATCAAACTCTTTGCTCTATGGAAGAGCTATGCACGTTCGGAAGCCCGAACTCTGATCTTCAAATTGTGCTTCACTAATTTCTTCGTGCCGATCGAACGAACAAGCAGTGAAGTTTATTCGCCTTCGTAACGCAAAGAACACGCGCAGTTTTGTCCATTCGATAATCAAATGATATGTTACGATTATTCTTGCAGATTGCGATTGTTTAGTCGTTCCCATAAAATATTTTCCATTTCCTTGCTCCTCGAATTTCACTAGAAAAACTCTTTGCGTGTACCATTTGCGAAAATACAAACGTACACAATGGGATTCTTCGAGAAGAAGAAATTTGTATGTATTATACATTGGCGACGGGACGCCCTCCTCTTTTTCGCGATTTTCTCGCACGATTTTGGTCCTTGACAGCATCTGGCGGTTAAAAATATTTTTTCCTCGTGTTTTCGTTCCGCCTCCTAGACGGCCTAGGCTTAGATCTGCGTTTCGCGGAGTAATTACGCGGCGCGCGAGACCTCTTCCTCCTCTCGCTCTGTCCGTCCCCCGCGACAGAAATACACTTCTCTTCTATAAGGACGCTAGGCGGGCGTGCGAGCGAACAAGCGAACGAGCAAGAGCGCGTAATACGACGAAAACGTGCCGCGAGAAATCTAGAACGCGCCCTCCGTCACGTTTAGACAATGGAAATGCAGAAACGAGCCGCGGCAACGTGACAATGATAGAAGCACGGTCTCCGCGTGAAATTTATCTCGCGATTTCACGCGGTCTGCACGAGCGCGCACCACCGAGCCGGTTTCCTGCCGCGTCGACTCGCGACAGACGCTGATATTTCGTACGACGAAATTTTTATTACAAAGAACTACATACGTTGTATATTTTAGTGTTATAATAGAAAAATTTGAAGATGTTTTGATTTTATAGAATTATTAGACTTTAGGGGACGATGTTGAATTAGACGAATTTTTGGTTTGAAATGCTATCGTTGTTAATTAGTATGTCGTGTCTAGTATCTTTTTATTCTCTAAGGCATGTTAAAATATTAAAAATCTTCTTTGTTTTTTGCCGTTTGAGTAATATTACAAAAATTGTTATGAAATAATGACCAAATAGCTTAAATTGAATGTGAAGAAACAAAGACTGGAGGAAAAGATAATAACGACGAAACAACGTTTCGAAATTTTAGATAGGACGTTTGAAGCAAGGACCACTATTGAACATTTATGACGAAAAATATTTGTCTGAAAGAATCTCTTTACCGAAATTTAAAATTCGATAAAAAGCTGAATAGAAAAATTGTTTCGAATTAAAAATGCTTTGAGGTCCGCAAATTCTTAATTATGTTATTTTTTCTAAAAATATAATGAACGTCAGAAATATTCCCCTTATCCAAACAGTCACATCTGTTGGTTGGAATAATAGAAATTCTATCATGTGGATGATGAAATTGCGTTGTAACATGTAAAGTATCTATTTTCCTTCTTTCAAAACGTCCGAAATAAAAGCATTTCCTGTTCTTAACGAGATAACCTACGCGATTAAAGTATTTGCCGTTGAATCGAAGCATTCTTACTAACGAGTTCATACGCCTTGACTTCTATAAATTTGTAATAGACATTTTCTGTGTATCTTGTTTTATAAAATTGTTTAGATAGTTAATGAAAGTGATAATTTATTGACGATAAGATCCTCTTCCGGCTGAAAGAGTTTTGGTGCAGGCAAAGACCGACTCGATATAAATAGAAGCATTGATTTTGCTACGCTTTCTATCTTACGTTGCATCCAATTTAAAACATTGAACAGCCTACTCGCACTTTTTAGTGCAATGAAATTTTTTTCTTTTTTCAAAGCGTCGTTGCTGGACTTTGAGCTGTTCCGCGGGTTAAAGAGTTTAGCTTTACACAAGCCTGTTCAAATTACTCGGTTTCTCCTTTTAATTAACCGACTAAAACTTGGTTGCCCCTTTTAACCAAAAGACGCAAAGTTTCTGTGTCAAAACTCTGTGCCTTTTTTCTTTTTCCATTTTATTCTTCTTCAAAGATACGGATCCTATTCTCTAGAAATTTTAGTTTCAAGAGAACAAAATTTGTACGTAAACTGTTAAGGATAAGTAATTACTCGACTCGATAAAGTAATTTCCTACTCGATGATTAATAACTTTTCGTTCGTCATCAAATAAAATTGTTAGATTTTTTTATTCAGTTATATTTTACGATTACGATCGATTAAATTGAACTCTAACACTTACCCATGAATGAACTTTTGCTAATTGACGAAGCTTTTCCCACGAATAGATGACGTCGATCAACCATTCCTTCCGTAAAAGTTGAAAGTCCCGGACGTAATAACGCGTCTTTAAATTTCGGCCAATGTCTTTGACGTAGTACTACGTCTTTTGCTACGTATCTTATCTGAAGAGGCAAAGGCTAAGACGAAGGACACTCGAGCTACGAATATGGTTGCTTACGGCTTACGCAATCGATTCTTCACTTTAAAAAGTCTGGCTCTCGACAGTACACGCTGACGAATAAGAATGGCTGTTCGGTTCGTACCGAGAATATTTAGATGTTAAACACTAAAAACGTATAATCTGCGTGAAAATAGCTCCTCTCTTATGTCAAACGCCATAAAAGTATACGAATACAAACGGAGAAGAAATTCGGCATCTGTACCGCGATTATCTCGAGTCCGGGATCAACGAGGACACCCTATGGACTTTTGACCATAGTCTGCTCATCCTAAATTCATCACGCAAGACTATTGACTTTTGGATCAAGCAATTGAAGTGAAAATTCAGAGCATAAATAATTATCCCTATTTTATACGTTTATATTATCCTACTGTGGGTATTGTCAATATTTATTGACGATTTATATGAAAGATACTTTTTCGTAAAATTCCTCTACTTTAACAACATGCTACTCCAGCCACAATTCTTTCACGCATGGTCGATTCATCGGTGAAGAACTATACTGCTTTATTGAAATCCAGATTTTTCGGGCGAGCTACGAGCGTACCACATGCTGCTTCTCGCGAAGAAGCACGTGTTCACCGCACCCAATCATCGAAGAGACGCGCGCGTGCATTCGTGCACGTGTAGCTTACGCGTTTCTCGCGACCAGCAACGAAAAAACTAGTCTCTTACTCACATATGACGAGGAAGAAAGTTATGTGAAATTCATCGACGCGTCCAGATGTCGATGGATAGAACGTTATCGTCGTGCTGAAGAAATTGGAGAACGCTAGAGAAATAGAATCGTACAGGGGTTGTCCGAAATTGGAGAAATAAGATTTCTTCTACAAACATCGTTCTGTCGGTAATTATCGACTTGAGGATTTATCAATAATTGACAAAACTTGACAATTTGATGATTTTTACTTGGAAGATCGGCCTAACATGAGATACCCACAACGTTCAATTAATAAACGTTTACGCTTTGTTCGTCTGCACGAGGTGGGTACATATTTCTGTTTGTAAAACAGGAAAACTACTTTGTTTCCTCGTAAAAAACAATGATGGAGCACAATTAATTGTATAATTATCTAATTTGTAGTTTTTTTTTAGCTTAAGAAACTGATCCAATCTGAAGTATCATCCCATTTCCGGATTGAACAAGCTCGTAACATTTAAACCGTGACTGCTTCTCAGAATCAGATAATTGTATATTATTTCCCTGGACGAAAGATGGAAACAGCGATGTGATTCATAAGTCGATAGATATCGGTTTGTCTATTTCATAAGTGAAATTAATTCTGCTCTCAGAAACTATTCTACCTGTTAATTACCCTAGAACTAAAGTGTAATATTTTCCTTCTAAGAAGAGAATAAATATACGTTACGTATATTACCTCACGATCATTGTATTTCGATGGAATCTGATTTCAATTCGATTCATCTTTAGATTAAAGTAATACGCACTAAAAATTCTGACGTTTACAGAAATAGTTCTACGAAATATTCCTTCTGGAACTAACGTATATAATGTACGTTATTCCTTCATATTATGAAACACAAACATTCTAGTTTACCAGGAATAATAACCAGGAAAACAATGGGAATCGAAAAAATCTCTTTCTGGTGATTACCGTGAATGATTCAATTCCTCCTCTGATTTAATTGTTCACGGTATTTATTGAATATCGTTTCTTCTACTACAAGAAAAAAGAAAGATTCCGAAAGAAATTAAATCTAATAGAATCTAATAGAACAATTTTCCTATTTCTAATTAAGTATAAGAGTGAGGAGAACTAATTTTACTGTCAAATGAGGCCTGATTCGAAGATAAAAAGAACAATTTTCTAATTATGGAAAAAATAAAAGTTGTTATCCTTAGACTAAAGATTAATTGGCGTAAAACCTGAACTTTATACTAATGACTCATTTTTCTAAGGAAACAGATAGTTTTGTCAAGAAAAAAACGCGATTCGGTCAAATATAAACATCAAGGGTGACAGTAAGAATAATCGACGGCAAATATTAAAAATATTTATCGTGTTCTGAAATCAAAATCAAGCAACAGTCGATCCGATCAAATTTCTCGAAAAGAATGATCGATTTCAATAGAAGAACACGATTTCGGAATATCGGTTCGTCGGATGATTTTGGAGCTGAAAGAAGTACCGGATCGTTGAGTTGACCTCGCAACCTTCGCTCGTCTTCACCAGAAGCCGAAGATAATCTGCCGACCATTTCCCCCGCCCGCAGGCGCGCCGATTGATGGATAGACCGTGTTACAACACGCGTACACAACAATAATCCATGCTTAATAATCACGCTCGATTATTGCGCCTTATGTTCGATTATGTAATTCTCTACGGAGCATCACGAACTCTCGGCCGGGTCCGATCGATCGCGAGATTTAGATTTAGATTTGGTAATTTGGAGACGGAAATTGGTGGACTAGTCTGGACTAGAGTCCGTTGCTAAATTAGTGACAGATAGAGTTTAGACGATGTATTCGGTGAATAGGTGTAAGGAGGCGATCTCGAGATTTCTACTGCTTGCCTGAAGTTGGTGTATATCTGTCTGTCCTTGAATTGAGTTCAGAGGATGGGTTAGAAGGATGGATTGGTAATAGGGTGCGAGATGTTGGTATAATTGTTTTTGGAACGATGATATATATTTCTTGGTTTATTCGTTAATATTTTACTATTATTTATTATTTATTCATTAATACACGAAAGGATTATTGATCCTAAAATTGTGGTTGAGACTGAGAAACGAAAGTTTGCAATGATGGATGAGAATTTGAGATTCTGTAAAATTATTTTTGAAATGATATCTTGTGTCTTCCGTTCATGGAATTAATTGTACATTTTTTGACTAATCTTTTTATACGAAAAATAAATATTGTAACCACGTATCTTTAAATTAGGTTTGAGAAATGACAGAGGAAGATGCATAGATAATTGGAGATGGAACGTTAGGGAGGTTTAAGTTAATATTCCTTAAATGACTTACGACGATCAAAGTTTCTTATTAATATTTAGAAAGAAGAGAAAGAATTTTGAGTAAAACCTCTTATGCCGCGTAATATTCTGATGACTATGAAAATTACTTGTTGACAGTCTTGCTAGCTATTTTAAGGGATATGAAACAGTGACTGGTAATGTGAAAGACGTCAGAGTAATTTTTTTGTTACTAGTTTCAACATTGTTGCTATAAGCGTGAAGACAAAGATCAATTGATTTGCAATTTAGTCGCAAAGGCAGTGTTCTTCTCCTCTCCTATTGAATCACCAATGAAGAATAGGCTCGCGATCGTCTATCGACGGCATAGTAGCATTAACCGTGACACGTGTCAACGCGTTACATTATGAATTATAATTAGATTCATGAGTACTCATTTAACGCCGACGGAGATAATTCCGATCATTGCGCGACACACTTGCTACTTTGTAGACGTTATGCAACATCATATGTGACACGAGGAAACAAAGTACTAATCGTGCCACGTGATAGAAGAAGAGACAAAAAATGAAGTGTCGATATCGTTCATACCTTTCCGTATATATAACACGTGGCAATTATGCGACACAGAAGCATCTCGAATAATGAGCAAGAAATATACAATTCCTCGTCATCGGATTAGGTTAAAAAATATATCACTTTTTTAATTATGATATTGGATTGTTCGAGTTATTGAATATCAATGTGTTATAATATATGTATATAGCAATTAACTTGTTATTATATCGTGTGACAGAGCTAAATCCGACACAGAATTCCTATCATCGGAGAACATCGCCGTACAAGCGCATTCATCACCTGACTGCGATAGAATTCCATTTATCTAAATTCATTAGAAGATAAACGATTTATACGTAACTGGAGTTTATATATAGCAGAAGTTCACTGATTCTTCTCGCTATGATTTTCCACACAGCAGGAGTTTACATTCAGATAATTAGATTCGATCGTTTCTTCGGGGGGCTTCTTTACAAAATTACATCGATGCGAAGGATCAAAGAGCTAACCATTTGTGTTTTCGTTTTTCGTTGCAGACTGAGGATGTCCTCAAAGAGGAAGTCACCACCAACGAAGCTATCGGAGGGCGGGGGCGGTACGGGTACAGTGGCAGGCGCCAACGAGGAGGAAGAGGATACGACCTCGTCGGTGACCGGTGGTCCCGGTGGCGAGGTAGCCGTCGGTGAAGAAGGTCCTACCACCCCCGTCGATATCGAGGAGTGTTACCCTCATCAGAGGGGAGGTGACTGCGAGTCGTCCGGCTGTTCGTCGCCGGCGACTACCAGCGAGCCGGATCTCCGAGATTCGCCCTCGCCGTCGTCGAATTCCCTGCAAAGCAAACGACAAAGGATCGTTTTATCCAGCCAGGAGACTCTAGCCTCCTACCATTATCCTCACCACCATCACCATCACCACCATCATCATCACCATCACCACACGAACACATCATCGTCGTCGGGTGGTGTCGTGGAACCGGCCAGCTCCTCGGAGTGTGGCTCGCCGCCAACCCCCTTAACCGTCGACCCCTATTACCCGAGCCATCCTCACCACAACAACAACAACAATACCGTCACGCAGAATAATAACAATAACAACGGCGGTAACGCAACAACTGTTACGAGTAAGAGATCCATGGACGACGTTCTCAAGAGGTTAACCTGTAAAATGAACAGCGAGTCGCTGTCGTTGCAGGACGATACCAGTAATAACAGGCGGAACAGTCCGCCACCCTCCTCTACGCCGACCGGACACAACGCGCACTGGTTAGTGTTTTATTCATGTTCTATTATGAACGAGTTCTTGGGGATTTCAGGGGGATGAATCGGGGTGTGTGTGAGATATTTGGAAATGAAATGGTACGAACTTTGTGAATATGAAAGAATTGCTCTTGTTTTATAATATTTTTAACGTATTTATGAAAGAAATAGCTATGGTAGAATATAATAATTACCGATATAAATAATAATTAATATGGAAAATAATAATTACCATTCGTACCATAAATTTGTGAACATCTCATACAAAGAACATTTAATTTTTCTTACTTGCTTCTAATTTCTTATCAAAGAAATTTCTTTCCATCAGATATAATATCGTAAACTTTCTAAAGCGATCTAAAGAAATCTATATAAATAGGATTTAAAGTTAGCGACAATAATCGAAATTGTCGAGGAAACAAACTTCGATAAAAATTTAAGCGAAATATTATATTTTTCTTTACGCTCTCTCGATCTAAAAACTAAATGACAGCGAACAATTTTCGTTAAAATGTATCTGTTATCGCGCAGCTACTTTTTGTAATCATTCGGCATTTCAGATATAAAACCTGAAATAACTCTTCTTTGACTATCTTCATTATTCGCGATAACCGCACAATATTTCTCAAATCTCCGAAGAGAGAATTTTCCTTGATATCCCCTTGTGAATTATCTTCCGAAAAAAGAAAACATCATTTAAAGTTCACCATTTTGTAATATAGAATCCAAGGTATCTCGAGTAACTTTACAAACATCGGAGTGTCCATCGTTAGAAAATGGAGTAGCTCCAGCTGTCGCGTATCGGCTATTTACAGTTTTCCTTTCTGTGTTTCTACCACGATAGTGGACGACATTAATTAAACGGCGCCAGGAAGTGGCCAGTCAGCCGGGGGAAATGAGGCCGACTCCATTGGCGAGCGTTCCTTCCTGTTTCCCAGATTCACCGCGCGAGTTCTGACGAGATCCGCCACGGTTTCATGTACGTTGTCGTCCATATTACGCAATCTGTATCTCCTTTTAATTAGCAGATATTGTTTCTGTTCTAACTGCCGCTCGTGGCTGGTGGATTCGTCACGATGTTGCAATCGTCACGCTTTTAATCTGCTGTTGTCTTCCGACCAGCTATCTGCCACTTTTATACACTTTACATAATCCATAAATACAGCGGTTATAAGAAGTATATTTGCACATATAGCACAACTTCGTTTATTTGAATGGAAAAAATTAATGTAGCTTATATAGGAACGATTAAACGAACTCCAATTATACAAGCTACTCTTTTCCCGACAAGTTCGTCCTTCAAATTATACAACATTAAGGCAGAATTTTTAAAAGAAAATCGTCGTGGAACAAATTATTTTTTACATCCATAGTGATGGTAGAATTTCAAACGTTCAAACATTATTTTTCGAATAGATCGTCCAATGTACAAATATTTCAAGTATTTTTTTAGCTGTTTTTTTCAAACACGACCCTTCGAATAGATCGTCCAATATATAAACTTTCCGTTTTGTAACGACGAACTATCGCTGTTCAAATATAAAAACTGTCATTGGAAACGTTCATCATTGATTTTTACTTTTCAAGCCTGCATACTACGCTAGATCTCTATACAGCTTGAAACTTCATTTCAAGAAGTTGAATAAGGGTAATTTTAAAAAATCTGAACGCGTACTTCAATTTTCTAGGTTCTATATTAACCACACAATCTTAAAATCGATCTGAATCTCAAGTTATAACTTTCTCGCCAGAATATTTAACGCTAACAGAAATATCCTTGCGAATGTTTGTTCGATGTGAATTAGAATATTTCTCGAGTCGTAATTCGCGTTCTTCTCGAGACTCTCTTTCGAGATTCAACGTACGCGAGAAAAACCCTAACATCTCCGATAGCAACGTCAAGAGTTACAGCAGAAGTATCGAGCTTCTATTCTGTCCTCTCCTCTGTATCGGCCGCGGAGAATAACAACGCGAACTGCTTAAATTTGGCCCCGCAAGTGGCCCACAAAAGCGTCCATTGTTCGGGGAACGACAAGATCCACAGATTCCAGTCGTAAACTGACTCTTCGTTACCGAACGGAGATCCATCCGTGAAATACAAAGAGGAGCGAGCGTAAAGGAAGTCGTCGAAAGACGGGAGCGAGGGCCGAGGGCAAAAAAACAAAGGGTCCACAGAGAGAGAGCCTGAAAATATCCAACTTCTCGGCTCAGGGACAAAGAAACGCGTCCGAGGAGAGGACGATAAGAAATCGGACGAGTCGACATTTTATCCTGGACTATGCCTTCCTTCGTTTCCATTTCACGCGAACGTTAAAAACGTACAGGAAGATCCGCGAAGTGTTAGGTACTCGTGGATTTTGATGAAACTCCATGAATGGGCTGAAAGTTGGAAAGTGATTATGCTATTATCAATGTAGGCATTCATACTAATTACTTGGAAAATGATTAGAATATACTTATAGGCAATATTGTGTTTCGAGATTGTTAATGTATTTACATTCTTAATTCTAATTTTATGGCACTGGTTAATTTACATTAGCTTACAGTAAACACGGTTTCACAACAGAAACTAGTAACATATTGCAATATTCTAGATAAAAAGTAATATTTTTTTTATGTGCATTTAGATATGACTTTTATAATGTTGATTCGATCGAAGTTTTATTAAAAAGTAAAGGTAACACCAATCGTGATCTATTAAGATAAAAAGTATGCAATCGACGAGCATTAAAATTTGCAATTTCAAATTGAAAACGAGTTGCAGGATAAACTTGTAAAAAAAAAGTGGTTCTAGTAGTTATTCTCGTGTTAACAAGTTTCACTCGACATTGACACATGCCACTTTACAAATGTTGCAAATATTTCATCGAGTCCTGATTGATGTAGAATAAACTAAAGTCAGAGGTATTTTCAAAATCAAAATTTTCATTTTTAATATTATATTTCAGAAAGCACCGTGTTTATCTCGCGAACAGTAACGAATTCTATCTATCTATTAGCTTTCTCTTTCCGTAATCATGATAAAATCATAATAAATTCCGACAAACTCTCGTTAGTGACGAATTAAAAAAGTAACACACGAAGAGAAATTTACCTTATTATAAAAAAGTCTAGTGTGGAAAGACGGAAAAAAAGTAAAACGAGCGGGATTTATCGTGGATACGATAGAGGCGCGTGTGTACGTTATCGCGAAATACGATTAGACTATATTCAAAGTCGATATCGCACGGTCACGTAATAATAATTGCTCCATGTAATCAGGCTCGTGAATGAATTGATTCTTTGTATCGGCGCGATGGGGACGCTTGGAAGTTTTTCCGTTCTCTCTGAACATCTCTCGCACAATGTACAACGTCGAGGATACAGAGTAAAGATTATCCGCACGTGGCTAATTATGGATCACCGTCTCGTTGCGAACTTCTTTTGTACAGGGTGATGAAAGAACTCGACTAATGTCCAGGAACCATACATACATTCACATGTGAAGATAATTTTCTTCTATATTTATTGGAGTATCTCGGTTTGGAACATGTTATTTTGGCTGTGTTGACAAACTACAATATGCCTTAATTTAGAACCATGTATATGTATATATATCTTTAGAAAACTGTGCATATTATTAGAAACACGAAGGTGGAATTAACCTTTGGTAGTAAAAATTGCCATTGAGTAATTTTATCGTCGTGTTATAGAATACTTTGCCTACAATTAGAATTTTAGCTGCGCCGTGCATCTCGAGCATTTTGCGATCCAATTGTCTCGTTATTTTGGTAAAGAAGTTACCTAATTCTGACGTAAGGAACACGAGAAACTTGTTATCATTGTCAGTATGGTAATCATAAAATTGTTGGAAAACAATTAAAACAAGGAGATTTCAAGTTTTATAATAAATTTAAAGAAGGTTTAAAGTTCAACGACGTTTCTAAATATTAAATAGAAAGAAAACGAAAAGCACAGAAATTGCTAAGAAAGTCATGAAAAAATTTCAACGGGATGTGCATGACCTTTCCAACCGAGAATCGGAATCATCTGCCAAATATGCCACAGTGATTCGTCCACGCGTATCTTTCGTTCTATAATTCCCTCGTTTTCCTTTCCGAATCATCGGCCACGTGAAATCTACCAAACATTCCTACCGATGATTGAAACAAAACTGTCGCGCGGAATCTTCTCTGACTGGTAACATCGAGCCTGTTCGAAAAGCAGACGGAACGTGGCAGAATGCAATCCCCGAGGCAGCGTGTAACCATTGAAAGCAAACCGGTGAACTTGGCAAGCACGAACGAGCAGACAGAATCGTGCCAGCCCGCTGCCCACACGCCGCGTGGGTATCGGGGCCAAAATTCTTCCAAAATTCAGCCAACTGTACGACAACTCGCACTTACGTGACGTTCACCCGCTTTTTGGATTACATTCAATTCTGGACCCGACCCCGCTCCGATAGAAATACTTGTTTTAACGACCGATCGCGAACTCGAGCAAATTGCGTTTACTTCTGATCGATCGACGTAGGCAGATTTTTACACACATATGTTACTAACGCCGGCAAATTGTTGATATTTTGATTTATTATTTGTTATCGTGGAGATTTTACAATTTCTAACTAGCGACGTAATTTGACAAATTTTGCGCGTAGATTCGACTCAATTTCGAAAAATTTTCCATAGGAATTTTGGTAAATTTTATTCCATGTGATCGAACACGTATGTCACTTATTTTCGCAGATGCCATAATTTATAATTTAGCAAGCTAGCCACTGTACACTTCGTTGTAAGAAATATATCACTAGCAATATTTATTAAAGTTCGGATGTTTAGATTTCAAGCTTGATAAAGTAGTTTTACTTCTCAAGCTGATTCAATAAAACCATCTTATTCGAAGCTCGATGACGCGGTTGAGCCAAAAACTTAATAAAATCAAAAAGATTTGTCAAGCAGTTTATATCGAAAAGTGGTTTTACCCCGGTGGAAGTATCGGATAAAAATCTGACTTGATAAACAGCAGTTACGATACAGGAAATTTTCGATCAATTAAATCGAAGGTTCAGAAAGAAAATCGTGGATCGTCAATGTTCGTTTGTTCTGCAACAAGAGCGTTGCTATTTTGTAATCATTCTCTGCTTAGATATTCCGCGATGGCTTTTCAAACTAAATCAAACAACACCAGCATTATTCGCTGCTCGAAGCAGATTGCAGCTGCTATACCGTGAATCATTAAACCGTGGAAAGAAGTGGATCGCCAATAGGCAATAAATTTGCCTTATTTCCTTTACAATTTAACTTCTCTTACGCTTGATATCAAAGTCAATGGTAGAAGAAAGACAGAAAGGAAAAGTATTACCATATACAAAGCTTCAATACATAGTCTTTAAAAACCATAAATCAAGAAGGGATTCTACGTTCAGTGGAGAACGACAGAGATTCAAATGGAATAAAACTTGTTAATCGAAAGTATATTAATCCGTATGTGATGTCTGTAAACGGAGACGCGCGTGGAATTAAAATGGGCGCGTCGCATTTAAAAATCCGTATATTATTATTACACGCTCCACTTTTGATACTAATATCTGCTTGCCAACTTCCACCATGCGTGTCACGCGTGTGCAAGCGTTTAATGATATAAACCGTCGAGTACACGCTGCAGATAAAAGTATCATCAATTTCATAATGAATGTAAGCTTCGACCAAAATTACGTTATAGCATGTCGTGCGATAAAACACATAACCAACAGAGGCGAAAAGTAAAAACAAGGGGAAAAGGAAAAGAGATAATCGAAAGCAGTCGTTATTTACGCGTAATCCAGTTTTATTTGCAAACTTATCGTACGATCGATACACAAACATTTGATGAAACGTTTGTGTCGCGAATCGTTTTATTGGATGTTCGATGATCGAAGATGGAGTACCCCATCGACGAAATTAAACTAGTGCGCTTCTTATCGTTCATTCAGCTCCGTAGGTGACCTTATTTTTAACCGCGTGACCGCCGAAAATAACGGTATGTCGCAAAATTGGCGTGACAAAAGAAGCAATACGCGTGACATGGCCTATTTTTGGTCAGCCGGAAAGGCTAAGTCCTACGAACGTACGGCGTCGCCAGCGGGGATGATAATAGCGACAGAATGAGCCTTTTGTTGCCTGATACTGAGGTCAACAGGCGCGAATAGAATCTTGTAGCCGCCCACCGAGCGTTATTATCTTTCGAAAGAAAGCCACGCACAGCAAGGGTCTTTCATCGGTCGCGCAAGGATAAAGGACGTATCTTTTTTCTCGATAGGTAACGGTTTTATGAGGCGCGATTTTTGTGCCGTTGATGAGTCGCGAGGAACGTGTACGATGTGTACTTTAGGGTCTAATTAAGCTTGCATAGCGTATAGAACTCATCCAACGACTTTCCCTTTCTTCTAAATATTTTTCTTTCTGCTATTTTTTGTAAGGATTATTACATTTGATACCTATAGCTTTCCATAAATAATCGATACCTTTTTAAGCTATAAATTCCTTAAAAAAGTTCAAAACTATCCCGAAGCTTCGAACAAACACCATGGATCTACCATTGCGACATCGTTCCGTCAAAGAATAGGAAACTATAGCCTTTTTCTTTTGTTGCAAAGTAGATTTCGTAACCATTCGCGCATCACGCGGCAAGAACGCACACCTGAATCATCCAGCGAGGGTCGGTCTTTAAAATTCCAGCGTCCCTTTAACCGTTGACCCCGTAAGAAACGCCATACAGTTCGGGGCGGAACAGTTCCGTATATGTATATTGCCCTAGATTCCAGAAGGCGCGGTTCTTTCAATCCTCGTCCTTATCCTCTGGTTCGACGATGTCCTTCACGATTTCGTATGCTCGCCTCTCGTTGCATAGCCCATCGCGCTGCCGCTGCTCCGGCACAATGCGTCCGTATCACTTATTCGTGGTCCATTTTCCTCGGTATAAAAGAGAGAGGAACGAGAGCTCCGGGCGTAGACCAGGAGGGCACTTTAGAAGGAAGAAACCGCGGTGAAACGAGGAGAAAGGTGCGCGAGAGCGAGCGAAACGACTACTAAAGGCAGAGGAAAGGAAAGAGAGGGAGAATAGGAGGGTGGGTTGGCAGAGAGGGATGGAAGGAAAGAGCGAGGAACACCCCATCACGGGGGCAAACACTCGGGCTACCGTGATTGCGCGGCCGCGACCCTATCTATTATTCACCTGGCTCCCGGCCCTATGTACGCCAACTACTATCCCATTCCAGAGACCGGCAGAGCCACTGGAAACTCTTGCTCGCACGCGAATAGCCTCGTACGTGGCTGATCTACGTACCAGGACTGCTTGTGTAGCTTCCTCTTTCCTCTTCCTCTGTTTCTGTGTCTGTTCATCGCCTTCCCTCTCGCTCTCTTACTTTTTGTCCTTTTCTTCCATGTTGGCTCTCTCGGTTTCTCTCGCCCGTTGTGCACCGTGCCGTGCAAACTACAGGGACGAGAAACGACCTCCCTACGCGTGTACACGTACGTAAAGCGTAATTGACCGTGGTTTGATGGTGTACGTTGCAGCGGAGGCGTCGCCAGCGTGGCGAACAGCGTGCCACCCTCACCCCCGGCCTCTGGCAGGATGCAGAACACGGAAAGTCAGGTCCAGCAGGATAGCGCGTCAGCGTTCCTCTTCACGGAAAGCTTCGCAGAGAAGGAGCGCAGGCTCTCCGAGATGATCCTACAGCTGCAGCTGCTCAGGGAACAATTGCTGCAACAGCAAGATCAGTCGAAGGTAGGAGGACTTGTTGATTTTATTTCAGGTTTCACGGGTAGCTACTGGTGAGGAAGAGAGAATTGCGGATTTTTAAGTGTAAACTAGGTTTTTTGGAAGCTCAGGTTAATTGGTTTTTTGTATAAACTTGTTTCTCTCTGTGAATTTTGGATTAGCTTTTTGACCAACGTCCTTGTGACCGAGATTTTAGAGACTTTCGCAAACAGTTACAATCTACTTTACTATTATTTAGTATAAACGAGTCTCATGACGCGCGATCGTCAATCAAATCGACAATGATATCGTCGATCTGTAATTTTATGCTACCGATCAACCTCAAAATCACGATATCAACGCTCGTTATTCTTAACACCCGCGTTTCGTGCTTCCAAAAAATATAGTTTATACCGAGAATCATTGGACCACGTTAATCACAACACTTTCTATCATGGAATTTCATGGCTTTGTGGATAAGAAAATGGTCAAGTAGATCAATTATATTTGTTATCAATGGCAGGAAAGAAAGAATGTTAACAAGCGATACAAAGCACGATATACATGCGAAAGTAAATTAATCGCAAATATTTGCGGTTTTCTACTTTCGAATTTTCATAAAATCATCATTGATCGTATCATTAGATGAAGCATTAGGTACCGTATTATTAGGTATCGTCAGAACCTGTTTGAATGGATCGATTTTACGCGGGTTATAGATACCGGCTTAGCTGCTACGATCTAGCAGCGGAATTATTTTCGGCTAATCGAGGCCAGCAGAGAAATTGATTGTCTGAGACACCGTGGTTGGCAAGCTAATATCGCCGATACAAAATTCGAACGTACACGCGACGTGACGAGCTAACGATGCTCGCGTATGACTCGCGAGATTTATCGATCAACCGCAGAAGAGGGACGAGGTTCTAAATTTATATATTAGCGGGCACGAATTTACCGAGATCGGAAAGCGACTATCAATAGCCGATAATTTGTCTTGTACTATTAAGCCGTTTCGTGATCCAACTTGTCTGTGTTATACCGTGACATTTATCTCAGTCTCGCGGGATACGGTAATCCGCTGATCGATCTCGCTTCCAACTTATGTTTCACTTAGCGATTCGACGTATAACTATACCCTAACGGGGATCTAATTAACGCAACTCTGGAACACTGTTATCGACGAAAGTCGAAGATACGAGATTTGTTAGATTAGATCTGCAGCTCGAATAGAGGAAGAAATGTACATAATAAAGTAGGGTTATTTGAGTTATCTCGCTAGGTAAGTCAAATGTGTAGTTCATTTTCGGGCGTAGATGACTTAAAAATTGCTCGTAACAGAATTTGACGAATTACAGGAAAGTTACTTGGCTTGAGTCAAATAACCATATTTTATTTCATCATTAAATCTCACGTATAATCGTAAGTGAAAACTTGTCAATTGTCCAATTCGTAGTTGCTATGAAACATTTGAATTTGAAGAAGACAATTTTTATGCAAGAAGATTATTGACGCGATGACGAAATAAACGAAAAAGTATTAAAGAGGATAATTGCACCTTGTCTAATTTAACTCGGTTCTGTATGAAAAAGTTACTGACTCGATATTAGCCAGCTGTGAGCTTAAACAAATATCGTTGCGTTACAACTGCTCCAATTAAATCTTGCAGCGATCGTATACACAATTAAATTTAATTATCCCCGCTTACTGTTTCGCTAAACGGGATCGTTAGTCTCGGGCGACGCGGAGGGGGTGATACGTTTCAGGGATCCGCTAACGAAAGAACAAACGATAAAGATCGGCCGTGGTGTCTTCAATGCTGTTTCGCGTGCAACAATCTAGACTAATCAGCAATTATGCAAACAGTTGCAAAACCGTGGGTGCAAATTTAAACCGCTACTAGCGGACTAGAACCCGCGAGAAAAAGAAAACGAAGACGATCTGATTCTGTGCCTTAATGAATAACGTAAGTACGTTAAACGAACATTTATTATTTATTATTTGTCCTGATAAATATGATAAATATGTAAAAAATGGGAAATCAACGTAGATAGATAAATGTAAATTTAAGTTAATTCGCGATATTTGAAGAAACATTTCTTCCATCGTGTTTCCAATATTTTGAGGAATCGCTCGCATAAATGTATCATCTTATTCGAGCAACATGAATGAAATTTTTCTTGTGTACACTAGACGATATTACATTTATTCCATGTGAAAAAAGGATATACTACATTACGTAAATAGACCTAGATAATTTTCATTTCTCTTTAATACCTTTGCGTAAAGTAAAATGAGCATGCAGCTACACTAAAAAGAGCTTCTTTAAATATTGGACGTAAGAGGAACATTCTAGATGCATCACTCCACAGTAGGCTCTTTAACGCGTTTAACGTTATCGATGGACACATCGATTCTTTACGAGGGACCTTATAACCTTCGAAATGTAAAAAAATTCTAAGATATTTGTCTACGTACAAGTATCGTTTTATTTAGTATTCTTCGTATATCAAACCCAATTTTAGGCTAACTTATCATAATCATCGTTTAAAAATATTATAAATTTTGGTCCCACGATCGAAATATAAACTGTGGAAATACGCGAACAAACGCAAAAATATTAAGACGTATGTCTCTCGCAACTCTGCGTAACATTGAAACGAATCGAAGCCCATTACAGCATCGTGCACCAGAGAAACTCATTATCCGTGGCAATGCGTGGAAGCGGACACAGCGTTCTCCTCGATGGCACGCGTCTCTCTCGTGCAGGGCGTCACGCGCGAGTTCATCGCATTCCTCTCGAATCCTCTGCACGAACCACGGCACATCTCTTACCTCTCTAATTTCCATATTTGTTAAAAGAAAACCTTTACAGGATACGAAACACGCGAACAATGCTGGATTCTCTCTTTTGATTCCTTGAGGCGAGGCGACGTCTCATAGACATGAACGATCGTATCAGCGGCATCGCGATGACTGGATACTCCGCGCGACCTGAAAAACTGCGGGTCATCGCGTGGAAGCGAGGAACGGCTTGCTCGCTCGCGGGAATCGCCGAGAAACCTGTCTGTTCGCAAAAATGCGAACGCGTGCAGATAATACCCGATGTATTACCGTTATTATGCCAGTCATTTACGTGCTGCACACGCGCAACCCCGTCGCCCCGGTCCGCCCCGCTGTCCCGCTAAATTCATCCCGCAGCGAGATTCTGCGAACGCGTTTTAAGCAAACACGCTCGTACTGGCGTGGCCCGCTATACCTGGATGCATGGTCAGCCTCGTGTGCGTCTCAACGCCGTGGGATCATCTGGTAGCTGCGAGCATGTCGGTTTTAGTCGATTGGTAGCGACTATCTCATCGGGTTTGATAGATTTTCAATTGCAGGTTATGGATGAGACGCAGAGATGGAAGGTAGAGACGAGATGCGAGGCTTGTGTGTTAGTCATCGATTATGTTAATTATACTTCATGACGTAGATCGTCTGTAAGTCGGTCTTATCTAGCTAATTTCCACTTTTTCGTTTTGCGTGTCTTATCTGATACTCGACGCATCAGTAATCTTACGTTAGAGTCAATAGTCTTGAGAGTTACAGCATAATTGATATGTATAAGATGCGAACATATTACGAAGCAAGAATTAGAAATTCGTTCATGCACGTGGTCGTGGAGTTTCTAGAAATTGACAGATTACTGTAGCGCATTTAATTAACATACACCTTTGCTTTTCAAAATGTTTTTATCGGCAAATGGCGAGATCTTTTTTAACGATTCTTCAAAGTCGATAAAATAAGCAAAGCCATTTCTACGATAACGCGGTACAAATACATATTTCAAATCGAACTATCGCAGACAATAAGCATACAAAATTCCTCTCTAGACTAAATCGCCTTATGCCTTAAAACAAACTATTACAAACAGCATAGAAAATTTTTCTCGCAGACGAGCTACTCGTTCCTTAATAACTCCGCGAAGAAGAAACTCGATGAGACAGGAAACATTGAGGATCCTCGTCGCGAGCGCTTCTCCAGAAACCGCGTTACAAGCCGGGGCGGGTCGGCACTTTGCAATCTCTCCGCAGCGTGTGTCGCCGCTCTTGCAAGGGTGGAGAACGTTTTCTCGTCGGCCATTTCATCGGCACCAAGTGAAAACGCGTTTGTCGGCGGCGTTTGCGCGGCAGCGGCAGCCGCCTCGAGAGTTAGCCGACGTTAAAACGGAAGTGCGACCGTGAAGGAAAGAAGGACAAAGACGGATAAAGCGTCGAAGAAAGACAAGGATAAAAGAGAGAAAGAGAGGGAGAGGGAGAGAGAGAGATGGATAGAAGAGAGAGAACGTAGGAGGAAGGCGGTAGTCTGAACGTTCTCCTCCTCTCGGGTCCCGGAGGGCGTATAGTTATGTTCGAGTTGGCAGACTCGGGGTCGAGTGGGGATCTCCCTCTCCTCTGTTCCCCTCTCTTGCTCTCTCCCGCTCTCTTTCCGCCTGTTTCTCTTTCTTTCTTTCACCTTTCCACCTGTTATGCGACTCTGTGCCATGCTGCATTGGCACAGGTGTGCAGCCACGTACTCGTTCTCGAAAGCACACACCACCTTCGAAGGCTACACCTTCGACCTTTTTCTTCCTCCTCTCTCAACGTGCATACGCTACTCTCTTCCCCTATATCCTCTACGGCTCCTTTCCACGCTCCTTCTTTCCTTTCCTTCCGTTCCACTCCTTTTCTTTCCTTTTCCTCTACTCCGCCGTCGTCTCTTTGCTCCTTTCTCTTCCTCTCACGAAAACCCCGTCTCGCTCGTTCTTATATTCTGTCTCATTCGAGGAACGAGCAAAGCGATCGCGTGGGCGGTGAGAGCTCTCTTCGTTCCTCTTCCCTGAGGCGCCTCGGCGAACCTACCTATACCTTTGCTCGTACACCTGTGCAGGAGCATATTGTCACGCCCAGTGGCTCGAGCGTACAGACGAGATGCACCGGCCGACGCGCTGCTCCCGACCATCGCTCCTCTTTTATTTACAGCCCCGGTCCGCTCGCTCGCCAAGTAACGCGTGACCCTTTCCTACGATTGTCTATATCGGACACGACAAAGATGCGGTGAGATCGGCCGATGACAGTAGATGGTGCGCGTTTAAGTTTTCATGATAGAGCAGAAGAGCAGAAGATACGAAGAGGGTGTGACCCGGAGAAACGAAGGGTAGGTGGTTCATGCGGTTCCGTAGTAATGGGAGTAGTACTTTGACACTATTGCGAGAGTTTTCGATGTAAGTATTTTGTAACTTGGGGGAAGTTGGTCCTAAAATTTGGAAAGATCGTGCGAGCATCGATAAGAGACATTCCTTGATTAAGTGACGATGGAAGCTAAGAGATAAAAGATATTGTAAAGTAGAGAATTGCAATGATTAATTGAGATTTATCTTGGACATCTACTGATGTTCTAAAGGATAGGTTTATTGATCATATAATCCTGCTTGATCAGCTGTGAATACATTAACGATAAATAATGCAAATATTACGAACGTATTGTTAGATGATTTATGATGTATCTATGTTACCAGATCTACCATCGAAAATCCATAATATTACCGCAGCAAAACATTTAAATATACTACTTCTCTGAAAGACACTTGCTATTAGCATCTTGCTGATGAAAATCTTAACCAAATTAATTCAAAGAATGTATATACATTATATATGTTTGTTGTCGTTCTCGAAAATTCGCCACGTTGACTAGGAGAATATTCGATTCTGCAGAGCGCAAGAATTCGATCGATGACGTTTAGAACGCATCCTTGATACCTGGAAAGGAACCTGCGACACGCGATGCAGGTTTATTCATCGATTCTCATTCGCCGGTTTCGCGACTTATCTTCTTACCTGTTCGGACACGTATAACCTTCGTCATATAGATACCGATATTTGATGACTCTCCAGGAAACTGTGGCAGGTGAGCGTGAAATTTCTGCTTGCTATCCAAACGTCTGTGTCGCACATGTTACACCGTCAGCGATTAAAGTTGAATTCTATGAAGTAAACTGCTCCATGTCGCTAAAAATGTCGAAACAAGTCTGGATATTAGATATAATTGAGAAATTTGTATTTTATCAAGAGCCACTGCTTTAATTTCGCGTATCGCTATACATATTTATGTTTGTAACTTCATAGGTAAAGTGCGTTTCTACATTTTGATATTGCTTTTAATGAAGTGGAATGATAGAGGAAGATCTGTCTGATTCGGTGCTTGACGTGAGTGTAAGTATTATATCTCGAACTGTTTCGTAATACTTTCAAGCCACTTTAATATCATCGTTTGTTATTTTCATGCTTGTGCGCCGTAATTTATTTTTGACCCAGCGCAAATATTTAGATTGTTTAATTTTATCGTAAAATTGGTAGAAACCGCTCCCAAACAAAGTGTTTTCGTACTTCAAATACAACGACGGATGAAATCGTCAAAATCTAATTTGCGTCTTCTATCTATACGATTTATATTCGTTATTTCAATTCAAAAGATCAAGCATTGAGAACGTTCAAAGACGTCGATGGGATGAATTTCAAAAATGTTTATCTGAAATCTTCCATAATCTATCATATTAATTAAAATTTCGAAACTAGCCACGTGTAACGCGATCGGCATTTTGTCAATTGTGTTGCGTAATATGCAAAGTATTCGTTGCTTCCAGGGTAAACATATCATCGTCGATAGACGTTAAACATTTCAATGCTCTTAGAAAACCTACGTTTCATCATCTTAAAACAAAACTCGAGCACAAATTCGCATTTTGATTTAAACAAAAAAGCTGGGAACCGTCGGACATCACGGCGCATTTCTGCGCGACCGTGCCGTTATTACACGCTAGCGTAATCTACAAAGGCGGGGAGCTCAAAAGCGAGAAAGAGACCCAGAACAAACGCAAAATAGAGAGAGAGAGAGAGAGAAAGCCTGGTCCGCGATATGCGAGCTGCGAATGCCGGGTTAGAAACGTGGAACAAGAGGGGGAGTGTATGGCGTGCGGTGTTTGGCCGGTGAGCGAGAGAGGCCAGGGGCGCTTGTGCGTATGTCCATACGTTTGTCCATTTGCGTATCGGCCGGCGCTTTATGGGAATTAGCGGCGTATTGTGGGTCGCCGGTGGGCGGTCTGTGTGCACCGGTGCACGAGAAGCGTCCACGGGAACGGCCACCACTCCCGGCCGACGGGAGCGTGAGGGAAGTTGCAGCGGCGCATACACCCGTGGGGGATGATCGGACAAGGATGGCAAATTGCGAGACCGAGACGCGCAAGACAGGGACAGGGAACGCGTAGACGCGCAGAGAAAGGAAGACAGGGGTAACGGAAGCGTCCGGGAATGGGGATGATTCTCTGTCCCTCTCTTTCCCTGTTTCCCTTTCTCCCATTCTCTCTCTTGTCAATATACGAGCGATATGATCACCAAGTATAATCACCGGCGGACCGGAGAGCGTCGAGCTCTCTGTCAATAGAATGCTACTTTGTGATCCCCGTCCCCGCCCAATCCGACCGCTTATATATTGTATCAAACGTATCCGTGCGTTTTGCTTCTCTCTGCAGAATGCCGCCGCTCGTGAAATCCGTATCGACCGACAATACCCGCGAAACGCGTTGGTCAGCCGCGCAAAAATACACCCGACCACCCCCTCCCGTCCCACCAACTACGACAGCTCGCCACTGTCCTGGTAATATCGAACAAAACCGCCTCCGGGGGTGGTGCGTTTTTGTTCTTCGCCGATATGGTGATTCGTCCTGCCGTCCTTTATCATCGATACTCCTGTCGGTGTGCACTATTGGCCAGCACGGTGCGCTATCTTCATATTTGCTTTGTTTTACGTTTCAGTAAATGGAGCTAGTGTGGTTCTTTGACGAGAATGCGTTGTGAGGAGAATTGTTGCGTTTGACGTGCACTGGAAACGCGGTGTGTACAATATTTGCGATGTAATGGAGTGAGAATTTACAATTAATTTTGGGAAATACTATAAAATCACAAAGTCGATATCCGTCGAATAAATCCATACAACGATGAAAGAAATGGTAATCGATTCAAGCCAATGCGATTTATCCTATTCCTTGTCGTGATTTTAAAATATAACACCCTTCTGTAATTCACATACTTCAAACGCCACAAATCAGGAACATCCGTGTAACAAGCATTCGTTGATCGAACAAAGTGACGGTCGCGACTCTCCGGTGGTCAGCGAAGCGTGTACGAACGCGCGATTTCGTATCCTGCAGTCGTCGCAAGAGGCATGCCGCCTAAACGGGGGCTAAATGAACGCGCGCGGCTGTCTTTTTTTCTCTATGTGTGTATCATCCTCCCTTCTTGTTACTTTTTGCCCGCGCGGAACATCAACTTACGCGACCACCTCGCTTATCCGATTCACCGGGTTTTTCTCGACGGATAGGGTACGGTGCGGTGGCTGTTGGAGACGCACGCGCGCGCGCGCGCGGAGAGGGTGCAATCCAGCAGAGAGGGTTGGCTCGTCGGAGTGTATCTTTTCGAGCGATCAAAGAATTATCGCAGTGGAGCGACAAGCCGACGGTGTTTGTCGTTTGATCGCGAGGCAACGATGCGTGAGTTTGCGCGTTACCTGCCGCGAGAGACGAGCAAACCGCTCGGCTCGGCTCCGCTTCGTTCTGTGTCGTGCGAATGAGCGCGCAGGCACAGTGTACCAGCGTGAACGGCTAACGCGTTAACGCATTTTAGCCAAGCTACACCGTTTCTTCCGCATCTCGTGCTCTTCTTTTTTTCTCTCTTTTCTTGTCTGCTACTCACTCTGCGTATCTCTTTTTCCCCTCTTCGATCCTACCCACCAGCTAGCATCCTGTCCTCTCTTTGTATCTCCTTTACACCGCATCTCGTTCTCTCGTCACGGCTCTCTCCACTCGTCCTCCTGCTCGCGTTCCACCCTCTGGCCACCCTTTTGCCAGGCTCATACATCGAATATCTCTTGCAGAGGACCGAGGTCGGGTCCGCTGCCCTCGTCATGTCGTACTAATGCATGTAATTGCAGCTAACCTCATTAAACCCGCCGACTGATGCCACTCGCTCAAATTGCGTCCCTCTACCCCTTTGCTTCCTATATCCCGAGTCTCTGTCACTATCTCGCTCGTTCCTTTTTTTCACCCCATACTCTTCCTGGCTGTTTCTCTGTTTCGACCGACTCTTCGTTTCGTTATCCCTGTACTGCGTTCTCCACGATTCTCATCCATGTTTTCACCCCTGTCCCCCGTTTTATCCGTCTGCGTTTCAACGTTTCTGTTTGCCTCTCGCTTCGTCCCGCCTTTGGCGGATTCCTCGCCCGGTACCGAAACCCCGCACCGCTGTCCTTGGCTAGTCTCGGTTTGCCACCTATGCGATAAACCTTTCGAATCAACGGTGGTGGTTGAATTTTTTAAATTCGTTTAACCTTCTTTTTAGCTTTCCAAGATCAGGATTTATTGGATCGGTCGAGTCTACATTAGTTTCGATCATTCATATCGTTGTTTTAATATTTCAAGTTTTAAGTTGAAGCTATTGATACGTAAACTTTCTGTATAAACGTATTTTAACCTGTTAATCGAGTCGTCTTTTAATCAAAAATTCCATTTGGCAGTAGTTTTAGTTGCGCTAGTCTTGGTCTTTGAAAGTGTAAATACGATGTAACGATGAGTTAAAACAACAAAATTCCTCGATAAAGAAATGATTAATTTTAAAATCTAGGCAAGCTGGATGACGAGTTTAATCACTCTTACAATACACATTTCTTAGCTATGATCACGTATCGCTTACACATCGTTTCTTACGTACATTAATCATATTCAAGCAATGTCAATAACACCATTTTATACAGCCGTCCAAGATTCTAAATATAACGCTGATAACGTTTAACCCTTTTATTCATAATCTTTGGAAGTATTGTAATACAACACTTGTCAACTCCTTTTACGAAAGTGTTATATGTATATACGAAACATTTTGAAATTTCATTAGCGCTATGAACCGGTGTGTATGTACGTACCGCGTGGAAGAATTAAGCAATCCTCACACCAAACATTCTACCGTATTCCTGAATGAAGAAACAGGGGTGCCAAAAATTCCAGCATCCTCCGCACCCTCGACCATCGAGGTCCTTGTTCGCCATTTATGTAAATCGAAAGAGGGTGCTCGTACGGACGTTCTGTCCCATTCCACGATTCGCCTATGAATAGCTCACTCCATTAAATAACACCGGTACATATGCCTACAAGCAAACAGTTTGTTGATGATTGAATATCGAAGTAGCATCCGGTGTATTTTAATCGAAACGATACGCGGCTGGGACCTCCTCGCGAAATACACAGTTGCTGCTTGGAAAACGCTGTTCGTATTGATCCAGCATAAGCCGGCCGGGTATCACTTGTAAAATGCACCGAGTCAATTTCGAACATTACGAAACCCAATATATCGGCCGCGATATTGAAACCGATATGTATAATGTATATTGGCCGACAGATTTCGGCCAACTCGCTGAACGCTCGAATTCTCGTCATCGTTTTCTATTCAAAAGGCTCGATCGAATTACTTTTGCGGCTCGTAACTCGTTCATTCTCTGTCCTGGATACGACAGTTCCGAGCAACGGTGCTCGTGGAAGGCTTCTTGCACGCGTGTCGCGTCGACGTTTCCGCTTGGTTCGAGGGCGCTTTGGGCTTTCGACTCACGCAAACGCCGACGTTGCAACCGATGTTCGGTCACGTAGATTCATTTCATTAGTCTCCCCCGTGGTCATTTTTCCTCCTGAATGGTAATAATCCAAGATGTGTGCAACTTGAGTGTGTAATATCTCGAGTATCTATAAGAAAAGTAGAGTTTCTTGGAGATTTTACGAGAAGCTCCGAGGAATTGGTGTCTCTGATACGAATGAAATTGATACGAAATTGATACGATAATTTTTGGACATGGGCAACTTGCGATGCTCTGACTTAGTACGAATTTAAATAGATTTTCTTAGAAATATGGACGACTAAGATTTATTTTGGAAATCAAAGTCTCTGTTGAATTATTTTACAAATATTTTGAGGACGGAAACTTAACTCTGCAAAGTCCTAAGAATTCTATCATAATTCGTGGCGTATCTGAGAAATACTTGAGGTTGACTTCGATCTACGATTCAGTGCCAAGTTTGCATAAAACTTGCACGAACATAGAATATGTTCTTCGAGCTCGTTGACTTAAGTATAACACACGCAACTCGCACAAAGTCCGTGAACAACTCAAATAAACGACACGAATTAACCTCCAATTTACCATTCGAATCGATAAATTCCTGTTAACCATCGCGCGATTAACCAATTTTCTGCGATATATCGAGTAAACGAAACGATATATTTCCGAGTGGTCGATGGAATTTCTCGTTTCCCTTTGATACGCACATATACTGTACGGAGTGTTCCTAATCGTAACACGAAGGTAGAGGAACGGTTCTGGCATTGCAGTGTCGTGCGTACGACGTTAATTACAAAACACTTATGTCGAACGGACGTCTTAACACGTAGGAGGACGAGATTTCGCTTGTATTAAGGGTGAAGGCGTCGCCAGTAGTGCATGCACGACGACGTCTGGACCACTTGGCGCTCGCATTACGGACCCCTTTCTACTTGGTACTCTTCCTTCGTTGCCGGCGGGGGCACCAGCACCTCCTTCAATCTCCGCATCCGATTTTCTGGAGGAAGAAAATGAACTCTCATATAATTATTTTCCTCATTAACATTGTGGCCCATTGTTCGCGTCGATGAGAGGCATAGTCTTGCCGCGCGGTATTTTAATTACATTCCTATGTGCAGCCAGGCCTCAACTCAAAGGCGACCGTTCACCATTGTACTCTCTCGCGTCTTTCTTTCTTACTCTCTTTCTCTTAACCAACTGCGGGATCATCCGATAATAATTTTTTGTTATCTCCATCAAGGGTGTTCTTGGAGACATCCTTTATTCTCCCGAAGAAAGTTTTTTTTCTATTATTTTTTTTACCTATATAAAGTATTATTTCTTATGGTGTAACACGCAGCAAACGTATAACAAATATGGGGATATTCATAGGGTTGATTTTAGGCTTCAAAATAATGAAACAGGTTCATGTACGAGAATATCGTCAGAGCACTATTTTTCGAGTTGCAAGAAATTGTATTTTACGATGGAAATATAATCAATGGATCAGCTAACGTTCTTTACATCGCCCTATGTGCACGAGGTTTACAATAATTAAAAACATCAGTTTGGATTACACGAAAGAGTAAATCGCGCCTCAAAATATAAATCATGTATAACTAGACTCGATCGCGTGGTAAAATTCGACGTGTGAAACAAGTCGACGATCAGACGATCTTTGATCAAGATTGCATACCGCCGGTAATGAATTTCTTGATACGTATTAAGCCTTGGGAGTCTGTTAATTTCGACGACTGCACATTCTTCCAAGTACTCCTTAGATCGTTAGCATTCGAACACGCGTCAAAAATAATAACACGGCCTTTAGGCTAAATTACACGTGCTTCCAATTACGAGTATTATTCACGCACGATAACCGCGTCTCTCTCGTTCTCGCTCTCTTTCAAACGAGCGCGGTCCACGAACGCGGCGCCCAAGGATTTTATAATTTTCTCCGGAAAGTATTTCGTCTGTTCCGCTAGACTTAATCATCGACCATCGTGACGAGCGATAAACAAACTATTAACCAACGACACCGGGTAGAGACCGCAAGATAAAAAGAGAAGGAGGAGAATCGTCGAAGAACCCAACCTCGTCACCAATTATAGAATTTTTCACGCGCCACGTTTTCTCTCCTTCTATTCTTCTTCTTTTTCTTCGTCTTCTTGCTCTCTCTACACGCATTTTTTTTTTTTATTTCCCAAAGAAGGTCGAAGAAAAAAAAGAAAAAATGACCTCTCATGATCGTCGCATCCGCTCGATGCAAAAGAATAGTACGAAGAGAGTTGGTGAAAAATTGGTACAATGTCTCCGTGCTGCGCCATTACCGCGCCGTTTCCATTATTCTTCTTCCTCTCTCGGTGAACGAACCACCGTTCTTCCTTTTTTCTTTCCATCCGATTGAAAAGAAAAGATTCTCGAAGGGATCCGCGAACGTTGGAGTGCGAGCCTCCGCGGCGTCTCGACGGTCTTATCTAGCATGGCGTCCCCATGCTCGCTACACGGATTGTTAACTGAATCCGGCAGCCGGCATTGTTTCACCGCCGAGAGTCCCGAGCACAACAGTGCTCCATTGTATTCCCGGTCGCGTTCATTCAGCTTTTTCTTCCTCTTCGTCGCTCGTATTTTTTCGTTGTTTTTTTGCCTCTCTGATCCATCAGTAAGCTCCGTATGCGATTCCTGGTACAGCTGTGAGCTCGAAAATGTTCTACTCTTGTTAAAGAAGAGTGGTGTCGAGTGTCTCGGGCCTTGTGACTGCTGGTCGATCCACGAAATATATCTTTGAAACTGAAACTCCCGAAACTTACCATACCGTACATTCGCCACTCTTCGTATAGCTAATCTTTCAAACTTCGTGTCCTAAACTTGGTATCTTCACAAGCATTATCTAAATTTAACATACTATGCATCTTATTACCAACTTTTCAATTTTCAAGTCTGCAGATTCGTATCCTGACGACTGTAACTTAAACTTACAAATACTAGGTACATCGTTCTTCGTTCATCTAACCATCCAAACCTCAATTTCAAAAATTAATATCCTCGTAGTTTCAAATCTACCACTACTCCACTCGAAGGTCTCCTTTTGCTTTTAAAAAATGGTAACATTTTCCCCTCGATCTGCCTTCGAATTCCTTTACTTTCGCGCAGCAAATCGACCTTGAAGTTAAATTGCCAAATTCAATGGGAGTCTGCCTGTTCACGCGACACGCAACTCTTTCGATTAAGACGAACGCCGATGGTTGTTTCCCGTCTCTTTTCACCAGTTCGGTGGATCGAGTGTTGCACGGCGGATATTTTCGTGCCTGGGCATCGTTTATCGAGGATATCAGTCGGTTTCCTTGGATGATGCGGCTGCGAGCCGCAAGTACACCGTCGTCGTGGCGGCGGCGACGGATAATGTGTGTTTCGGCCGCGGTGCCGAGAATAGTTCAAAGTAAATAGCATGCCGTGAGTGGTGCCCTCTAATCTTCTTCTTCTCCTTACCACGGGGGATATTCTGATTGCATTATGACCTACCACGGCCAGATACCACTTCTCCAAAGGGATATTCAAGCGTGGCTGATGTAACGTACACGCCGTATACTCCGACAGGCTACCAAGAACGATGGTAAGCATTGGTGGAACGAGCATTTGGATCATCTTTGTTGTGTAACAAAACGAGCTTTATGAGATATCGGTTTCGAGTATATGTAGTACAGAGCTGAAACAACCGGCCGGATCGAGATAACGCGTCGGCAAGTTTGAGTTAGTAAAAGCGTTCTTTCCTTCTATTAAAGAGTCGTATAGTTTGTATGTTAGTGATTTTATCGCTTACTCTTTTAACGTAGAGAAGAATGGGGGGTTGATTCGTAACTCTTAGAAATTTGGAATTAAACTGGTTCCGATATTCCATTTGTGTTATATTACTTTCAGTTCTTGTGTCATTTCGTGGTATCTTATCGAAGGTCTAAATATGTCTTGAAAAGGATGAAAGATATAGTTAAGGGAACTAAAAGGAAGTGTTGCTTTGCCCCAACGTTAACTCCGCTAGAATCTTACCATTTTAAAACTCGTATTCTTGGTGCTTATTTTTTGCAAGTGATCGTTCTTTGTATATGGCACAATGTTTTGCGAGGAAAGATCGTACCTACCTAAGTATGATGAAGTTGAAAGGATTTGGAATATTACATGTAGCATAGCGTATATGATAGATGCGCTAATAATAAAACGGATACGAATAGATGATGTTTCTGATGCTCGTCCATTTGCTAATGCTCTCTTTAGACTCTAGCTTGAAATTCTCTATCTAAACTCTCTCTTTAGACTCTCACTCGTCACCCACTGTTCATCCTTAAGAACCTCGCCTGTACACATGAATATTTACAGGCATAATTCACCCATATTGATAGCCCAGCTCGTTCTCGAAATTTTGAATAGATAGAAATTTTCTTATCGTTGTCTCTTGTAACGGTGCAGTTTTCACTTTACTTGCTTCCTACAGCGAGAAAATACAATCTATGCGTGTACCGATTCTGGAGATTTGGGATATCTTTGGATATCAAGCATCCTCGCAAAGTGTTGGTTCGTAAAACTTAATAGAATATTGAAAATGTTTTCGTCTTAATTTCGATAGCTTCGTTAAAAAACTGGAAACAGTTGGAGCTCTATATTTACGCGAGATTTCTAAGCCGACTTTCTAAACCTAAATTTCCAACATGACCGACACCCACGCATAGTTGTCAAGCCACACGAACCACAGAAATATTATCTTTTCGTTTCGATAATCAGGGAAACCGATCTTACCTCGTAAATTTCTTGTGAAACGAAACGAACGAAAATGAGAACCGATATGTAATTAATTATGAAAATTTCATATTCGATGTCCTTATGATTTGTGACGCGAACCGTGAACCACGTAGCTAGACAGTTGTTCACGGAAAGAGATCGAATCCTGTTTGTTAATTAATGCCGGTTGTTTCAGTGTATACAGAGAAATCCAAGTTGAATTTATCGGTTTGTTCGAAGGAAAAATCACCGGTCGACGCATAGTGCGAATACCTTTATTCGTGCGCCTCGGTTTTACAAGATCCGAAAGCAGACATTTCATACGTTACCAGCGGAATAATATATCGCGGTTGGTTGCAAGGTTAACGCGGATGCGATTAAAGTAATCGGCCGTAGAATCGATAAGGCGGGGCTTATTTAGGAAGTGATAATTGCAATATTTATGAGAGGTTGTTGCAGACAACACAGGTCGTTAACGTTGTTCGTTAAATATCACTTAGCTGCTAAACCAGCTCGAGCTTATCTCAACCGATAAGAAAATATTTCCGGCCTCACGGTGTTATTGATTGGAAGAGAAACTGAAATTCACGTTTCATGGAACTCAAACGAATGACAAGAATTGAAGAATATCGACGGAAGAGACAAAGGAACTGATATTGCCGAATACAATTCCGAGCGCAGAATGAACATAAACATGTTATTCTATTTCTTGATACTTAAGAAAAACATCTGTATAATACACCTTTCTTTATAAATCCCTATTGAACGTCTGAAGTTCCAATCTCTCCTGCGAATTAAATTCAAATTCGTACAAATAATATCGAACAAAACTCTTAACATAGAGTATACGACAGCTCACAAATCTCGTGTGAATCGAATTGAAAATTAATCGATCAACAACGATCCTTCCGGCTATTCTTACCTAGAATCTTAAGATACTATTCTCCGCAAGTTCTCTCTAAATTTTCTCCAATGTTTCGCATAGATCGATCTCTTCTCGCGTTATACCACCGATTCGAAAACAGTCTGTATAACTGTATACGCGGTTTGCAAACGTTCCAGAATGAAATGGAAGTAGGTACTGGGCGGGCATTGAGTGCGGTTATACTTGTAACTCTGACGGCGACCCCGGGGGAAACCGCGAGAGCGCGCAGCACGGTAGTAAGAATTCCAGTGTGCGCGGATGTGAATGAGCCCCGCAGCTGCTACATTCCTGTGTGCCATCGCCGGGGCCTGTGTTTTTCTTTTATTTACGTTCCTCCTTCAATATTTTAGCCGAACGTACACCAGAAGAGTGGAGAGAGGCGCGCGCGCGGCCCCCGGCCCCGTCAGATTTTTCCTCGGCCCGCGTCCAAATCTTCCTTCTTCGCCCCTTACTCGTCGCCGTGCAAATTTTTCGTCGGCTTCGTTCTTCTACTACAGTCGTCATCGGGGGAACAACCTGGTAGGCGACTGCCACCACCGCCCCCGCTAATCGTTTTAAGGCCGCGGCTTTATTACGCCCTCGAAACTCTCCGTTTAATAGACGCGTGTTTATTAACGCGGGGATTAATGTCGTCGGCAGCCGGTGACCAGGTTCGAGAACTCTAGTTTCGTTCCGGCAGCAGTTTTGAATGTAGCGAAACGCTAAAATTACCTGCCGCCTTGCGGGATGCTCGTATGGGATAGCAGTTCGCGTGTACGCCACGAGCGCCGCTTTGATTATGAATCGACCAGCCAAATGGAGAAATGCTAATGAACGGCGGGATAGAGAAGCGATAATAATTAGGCAGTTAGTCGGACACTCGAGAGACTGATATGTGATTTAGTAAATAATAATATTAGGGTTTTACAGTTTTGTAA
Source organism: Bombus vancouverensis nearcticus (assembly GCF_051014615.1). Classification (NCBI taxonomy): domain Eukaryota; kingdom Metazoa; phylum Arthropoda; class Insecta; order Hymenoptera; family Apidae; genus Bombus; species Bombus vancouverensis. The sequence goes on along the minus strand of NC_134912.1, from coordinate 13,496,768 downwards.
TTTCTACATGAATAGAGCAGTTTAGTCAGATCGGAATTTGTAAGATTCATTCGTTTTATTAGCAAACTTGACAGTGCGGGACAATTAACGAGCACGAGTAGTATTCGATCTACGTAGTACGAATATACTGTTCTTCGGCTATTTTTTTTCGTTTATATCTGCTTGTAATTTTCATCGTGGATAGCCGGTAATTAACCTGATATCAACTAGCCATTAGATAGTTTCTCTTGTTATCTACAACTTTTTCTACGAGTAAAAATTCTATTTTATGACGACGGAATGATCTCTCTTCCTAGGTGATGAAATCGACCCACTTTCTTATCTTTTTCTCTTTTCCAAACTTTTTCCGAAGAAACGTTTAATCAACTGAACTAGGTAGAAATCCCAAGACTACTTACGCCGTCGCCGTTTTAAAAATTTACCTTAAAATTTATTATTGTCCGTGTCATTTTCTTGCGATGGAAGTGCTTCAAAGTCACTTGTTTCTTGAGAATTGAACGTTGATCGTGCAACGAAGCTAAGAAACCGTGGGAAGGTGGACTTGATCAAGCAAGATGAAAGTCAGAAATCACAACCCCATCGAAGCGGAAGCGAGGAAAGCGTGGTTAGAGGATGTTGGTTGCGCGGAGCAACGGGTGCAAAAGGTCAATCGGTCTGTTTAGATAATTGAAGTGTAATTCGAGCGGCTCGAGGGGCAATTAACAAGCGCTATTCCAAAACGAGCACGCCGCTGGCCGGTGTTCCCGCCGTTGCGTTGCCAGGATGCGAGTTTCAATTCACGCGTATTTCTGGTTTACCCCGGTTCCCGCGTGTCGTCCGAATCTTTATTTCGGTTCTCACGTTTCGCCGGCGGGACGCGCGAGTGGAGGCGCGTGCGCCGAAATAAATATTGCATATTTCTGTACAGATGCACCGCGCCGGAACGCGACTCATATCAGCTTACGATACATGGCACGCGGCGACGCGACAACTGTTCCACCCCTGGACACACAATGTGGATGAAATCGTTAACGAACCGGAGGGTCGATCTCCTTCGAATTTCTGAAGCGACTCGGCATGTTGGAACGATTTGTTGTCGGATCGTCTGAACACACGTGACGTTTTCACGGTGTTGGAAATAAATTGGCGGCGAGCTGTTGGTTCGTCTTTCTCTGCTCTGAAAATATATATTTTTTGATTCAGGATTCAGGAATACAGGATAATGATGATTTTTCCATGCAAAAATCTTGTGAAAAAGATTGTGAGAAAAAGAGAAACGGATAAAATTTTATTAGTTACACGATGACCTAAGGTTTTAAAAAATTTGTATGACTTCCCTGCGACGAATAAACAACGGATGTTTTTCAGTATTCCGGAAATTGCTATATTAACGACGCCAGAAATATTCTGTTAAAGGTGTTTATGAAATATTCTGTAACTTTACACAATATGGTACAAAAGAAACGCATATCATTCATAATAGTTACGACTCATTTGTAATTCATTTATTCATTTGTTCTACATTCACTAGTTACAGTAAATTCTTTCAGATGTGAAATTCAAGTCTCACTCAATTATTGAAATGTCCTTATCATTTATTAAATATTCTCCTTATCCCGAGTAGGTTATTCGTTATTCATTCACAGTTGTCATTTCATGCCTACTAGCGATACTAGTAGCGATTTACTGACTAAACGGTGATGTATGACAACTAAGAATGCTGAAACACGTGTCAGGTATGCATTCTGCTATATTGTATATTTTACAACACGTTCTAATAGAATCAATCATAATTAAGCTATTGGTCCGTGAACACCATACTAGCCGTATTTAACACATTCGATGTAATCGTATCTTCAAGGGAAACTTTTCTTGTGGAAGCAATATAATTTCAGACGATCAATATCCATAAAAACGTCAATACTCGGATCTCTGGAAGAATTATGTTTATCATTTACATTCATGTTACGTGTAATCTATATGATAATAATACGGAAATATTTTCCAAGTATGAATGAAAATTAAATCGTTTAACGATAAATCTGCCATGTTAAGTCAACAGAACGTATCTGCGATATTCGCTTAGATCAAGTCGTTGCTGCAATATAGCACGAAAATAGCTTATCTATACGTACATTAAATAAGAAAGCTGTATCTGCATTGAAACCGAAGATATAATGGTTTATATTTCGAACGTTTGTGAAATCGATGCCTGGTTGTTAAATACTAAAAGTCATTTTTCTTGAAGCCATCTTTTGACCAGATACGCCTAGTTAAATTAACAAATTAGCAAAAATATTAGTAATGGCTTTGCCAAAGAAAATAATTTCGATACAAACGTTTAAGGCCGCATAAAATGAATTCCAAGACGAGCTACATAGAATTATCTTTCACTAAATCGAAGACCTGTTCATCTAACGCACTTTCACGATCACTTTTACGAGGCCCGATCTCCGCATCTCTCGACCATCATCGCAATTTCATCCTCCTCGAAGACACAACTTCGACATAAAGAAACACATAAAGAAACAATCGCCCATACAGGCTGACTCGACGAACATAGAGCCGATTAAATAAAAGAATCGAGAAAAATCCAGGGAACGCTTAGCGTATCAATTAAGATCGCGCAGCGCGATAGAATTGAGCACAGGAAGAAGCGAGCGCGCTTCTCCACAGCCGATTAACCGATCGCGCGGCTCAATCAGTCGAAGAAGCATCCAAGCTCGAGCATTCCCTCGAAGCAATGTCGCATTCCAGCCGGATGTTGGCTCCTTGCGTGCGCATAATTTCCCAGCGTCCACGAAACGTGCTCGTTCAAACAGCGATTCGATATACGTATCTTCTCTCTTGCCATTTTTCTATGCAAACAGAGCAAACCTGCCGCAATACCACGACTCGAAGGAACGAGCGATAGAAAACCCAGAATGGTCGGCCGCGAACGATTCTCCCCTGAGTTCTCGATGGTAAAAAAAAGTGGCTGGCGTACAAAGAAAAGCGCGAACGTCGCGGAACGATGAATTACAATCGCGGTTTACCAAGGGGAGAGGAAGAGAGTCCACCGTGGCACGTGCATCCTGGGTATTATTCTCCTTCTCGAGTGGCGATCCCCGGAGTTCTCTCTGTTTCTCTGCGCGAGAAACACGAGGCTCGGCTCGAACAACCGACGGAGAATTACCATGAGAGAAAGAAAGACCGTGGAAACGGAGACGCGACTATATATCGAGGGCTGCTGGGAGTTCGAGGGGGCAGAGCCAGAGAATAAAGAGGAGGAACACAGCTCGGTGGTGCCCTGTGACTTCATTCTCGCGGCCGCGTGGCCGCAACACATATAAAATTAATTAAAGTCGGCGGAACCCAAGGGGCTGTTTATTGTACCTCTCCCCTTGGCAAGGAGCTCGAACTAGGGGGAAGGAGGTTGTGGGGTAGTGGTGGTAGTAGCTAGGTGGGCGCTCCGCATTGTAGTGTTTTCTACCGTCTCTCTTTCTGTCTTTTTTCTCTTTCACTACCTTTCCTTTTTTACTCCGTCGTTCTCCACTCGTTCGTCCTTCTCCGATCTCGCGCTACCTCTCAACCCCGTGTGCCGCGGTGGTCGCTCAAGTGGCGAGAGCAAAGCTCGCCTTGTTAGGAATTAATCACTTTCTAGGCGGCGGAGACGAGAGGAAACGACATCTTCCAGCGTTGTTTTAATTGTGAGCGAATTACCAGATGTTGGGTGTCGTTGGATGACGATTTGTAAGGTCGCGCGACGAACCCAATGGTGGTAACGTTACACGATCGAATCTTCGTCGAGAATTTATTCGAAGTCGAATCTGTCGCTTGGTTACGTACTTCTAAGGTTCTAAGAATTCGAATTTACGATCTAGGAGGACTTATGCGTAGTATTCGGATACAGTCAGTGTCGCGCGAGAAAGAACGTCATTGGTCGACCATTGAATAGAACAGAGATGGGAATAGAAACTATTAATACAAAAGTGTTGGTACGATGGTACGTTCGTTACTTTTTCATTTTTAAAATACCTTCGATACCTTATAGTTTATAGCGACGTTGTCAGTTATTGGAAAACAAGTTCGGTTCTGCTTCTCACGTGATTCGTTCGCAATCGACTATAGTAACACAGAGAAGACGATTGTATCATCACTGGTCGACTGATTAATCTCTTGACAATGTCTTGGTTGTTATTTAAAGAGGCATATACATACGTGATACGCGCGAGTGAAACAATCGACTTGTTCGAGTTGGACGATGAACGTCGGATGGGATGCTGTAGCATCTAAAACAGTACTGTTCGAGCTAAGCTTCGGGGCTTAAGAGGCTTCCTCTACTTTGTCTTCGTTAACGGTGGTGTTAGAACGTTAATGCCCCTTGGTTTGCCGGCTGTAAACGACGTCACGAGTGACCCAATCCGTAGCGATTTCGTTGCGTGGACAGCTGTTTTCAGATGCTATTCAAAGGTGACTGAAGTATTTACAATTAGTAGGGTAGTAGGTAAATGGAAAACAAAAGGACAAGAACTGAGTGAATAGTATTATCTAAATTAAGCTGTTCGCGTTGCGTTACGCTTAGAGATTACGTTATATCGTTAATTTAGCTTGTTCGTCATAATGTAACACGAACGATTTCGGGCTGTTGTTTGATACACGTATAGGATGAAAGAAGAAGTACGAATATGGCAGAATTAATTTATCCAAGTCAGTTTTATAATTTTAAACAACAACACATGCCAGCTTTTGCAATACTGTTACGCCTTTTGTAAAAGTTGTATTTCTACGAGCTTGCGCTTCAAACTCTTAAAACAAATGAACGTGAAAGACAACAAACGAAGCAGCGGAGTAGCCAAATAGTATCGCTAGGTATATTCCTCTTTGGCCTTGGATGATTATTTTAGATTTGAAAGATTATTTTCGACCGGAGAGTATATCACCTGAAACAGCGCTGTCTAAAACTATAGCATAATAATTCTGACTGATGCCAAATTATACGCGAACAATTCATATTCAGCGTATATAACTCTCGCAAAACGAGCAAATTTGCGAATACCTCTTTGACGAATCATCGCCCACAGATAACTCGACAGTTTCCCAACAAAAAAGGAACCAATAAGAAGAGAACCACGTATACACACGTCCTCGCTTTCTCTCAGAGCCATCGTTCTCCTCTCGAATAAATATTTTTTCAAATCGAGCGTCACAACAGCGTCGACACTCTCACGAGGAATGCACTCCTCGGCGATACGTCCGTCGTAACGACAACGGAGCACGTCGCCACGTTCCCATAAACCAATCGAGGTGTCGAAGATGGCAGAGCAACGGTGTAGTGGTTGACGGTTGGAAGAAACCGCGTCGACGAGAAGGAGAATCCTCTCGAGAAGAGGCGAAACGTTGACGGCAACAGCGACGATAGGACAAAGACGAAAAAAACGCAAGCTGTGTTCGCGGCTGTCCGTTGAAAAGGGGTTGGGCGCGGAAAAAGAGTCGCTGGTAATACGCGTCTGAGATGGATCGCTGTCGGAGGGAAGAAGGCAGCAGAGCAGAGAAAGAAGCGAAAAAAGGGATCGACGGAAGAGGATAACCAGAGAAAGAAAAGAGAGAAGAGGGAAAAGACTGAGGGAGAGAAAGAGTGGCGACGACAGCGAAGAAAGGAAGAAAAGTCGTGACGAAAAGGAGGTAGCAACGATAGGACTGCTCAGTTGCTCGAAAGGTGACGGGGTTGGTTCAGTCGCGTCCCGACGTCCCCCAGTCCCAAGGGAGCCACGTCCGTCGTTTCACGTACGACGATCCTCGCAGAAAGAGCTCCCCGTCAGAGATAAGAAGCCAAAGACAATAATCCTACTGACAGTCGGGTCATCGTCGCGGCTTATTTCGACCGACGCGCGTCTCTAGCTTTCAGCCGCTAAGAGGAATATTCTCCTCGATATCCGCTGTCAACCGTGCACCATCATCGTACGATCTTTAATGCTGTTAATGCAACTCGCAGTCCCTGGACCATCGGGTATGGAAGCAACGCGATTCAGAGACGTGGCCCGATAAAATAAAAGAAGAATGCTATACGTACAGCGTGTAGAACGTCCAACAGAAATATGTATAATGTGTGTCGTTGTGAACGTGTAGGCTGACGCGCCTTGTCTGATTCTACTTGGAATTTCCTTGCGGTTTGGCGAATGAACGCGTGCTTTTAGCGAATTTGTTTTACATCTATGAGCTAAAGGGAAATCGAATGGAGATTATGAAGGATAGAATATCGAATTATTATAATATATCGTATCTATGTGCTACTTTAAAAGTATAAATAAAGCGAGCATCTGATTAAGAAGGATGAGAATAACCAAAGCAGAGTATGTCTATGGAGTATTCAATATTTTATCATAACGTCACAATTTCGTATAAGTAACCCCATTACCCCTAATTCGGACAGAAAGTTTATTCGCGTAAAAACCTTCAACGGTATACTACTCTAGCGAAAAATTCAGGCGAACTCTTGAAATTTTAATTATTTATATTCTCGTGCTTGATAAATTATCTGAATCGTTGGTAAGTCAGTCTCGTCAAAACACAATTCGACAGTTATATGGTTATGATCAAACCACTATTAAAAAGTTACACGGTTACATAGTTATTGTGGCAAAGTTGTTGTGCTCATTGAATACATATGATCGACACGGTCGATGGTCACGTGTTTATATAAATTTGAATGATTACAAGATTATAATCTACTACTTTATTCTCTGTGATTCTGTACTGAATTTACGACTTTTAAATCTCTTTCACCGCCCACCAAAATCACATCGTTGACAAATCGTTTCCTGATCGAAAGTCAAACAGAATCATAATTTCGATTGCATAAACTCGTGTCGACAACCCGTTATCCATTGTTCCATTACACGAGTTCGATTACCACGATGAACGTTTGGTAGGATGTTTACGAGCGGCCGAGCACGCGCTGACAAACATCGTTTCGTGCGCGACGCCGATTTCGAGAGTGCGAACGCCGCTTGAACACGCTCGCTGTCGGCCACGGTATTCGTGTCAGCTCGCATGGACGAGGTGGAACGCGTGGACAGGGAATCGTAAAAGATAAGAGAACGCGGCGTTGGACAGCGAATAAAACGGAGTGCGCGGTTTAAGGCGATGAAACCGGCGCGCTTATAAAGTATTCCCGGCGCTGTTAACGTCAGCCGCGGTGTTTGCCGTACACGCTCAACAGTACTGAACACACGATAACTCTATTCGCCTTACCGTGTGGTCCGTGCTATGCTACGTTCGCGTACTCCTGAGATACGCGGGTTAAAGCGTCCTAACGAGAGCAGCGAGTGCCCCAGAGAAGAGATTTTTGGGGTGGAATTAGGATTCGAGCAACGGTAGTTGTTAAGTTGATCTATCTACTTTGACGTCTAATTCCTGAATACTCGCACACAAATCTTACGATGCGTTCGACGATACATTTACGAGCGTCGATATAACGTATAGTTGCTCGCGAAAGCGTTGGAACATTTGTAGTAATCTTTTATCAATATATATTAGTAGGTATTAATAATAAAAGGATTAAATATTAAGTCAAAATAAAATGATTATCGATTACGTATAATATTACTGTAAGTGAAATTTTTAAGTAGAATGTATGTGTTTGATCTGATTGATTCAATTTTTAAATACAATTTTACAACAAGACGAATGGCACGCTTTTTAAAGGAATTCTACGGTTCATTGATACATTCTGCCGATGAGTTATGAGCTTCGTGCCGTACAGGCGCCGTACGTTTCCGGAAGCATAAATATTATTTCATGCTATGCCGCCTCATTTAGTTCCCGCGTCACCAGTCAGGGGGTTCAGCTTTCGTTTAGAATAAATCGAAGAAAGATTTCCTCTATCCTCCTGAAACTGTTTTGCGTCCACTGTGAAAAATATATATCGATGTCGGCGTTGATGTTGATGTATGTATAATAATTGCAATAAGGAAGTATTATTCATAAAGAGAATTCTCTGAAGTCAAAACAAGCATCCAGCATGTTTTCCGAGACAAACAGTTTTATTGTTAACATTTCACACAAATACATAGTTACAATTTCACCGCATACTTATAACATTTTCTTTTTCATGACAGAGAAACATGACACGTGTATATCGATATCAACAACTCATAGTCATAATATTTATATACAGTTAGTGCACTTGACCCGTAAATCAGCATCGCAAGTTTGATATTACAATCTACTATGTTTTCGTGCCATTTATATGTATAACTAAATAAAAAGAAATTCTACTTACACACGTAGAACGTGGCAGCGTACAGTACAGTCTACAGAATACAATTTTAGAAAACCAATTAATTTATCAAACATCCGTGCGTATTTTACTTCGGTGTATCTACATACAAGAATTTTTGCATAGAACAAGTCGTTCAAGAATATCGATTAAAAGCAATCTCCTATCACATATATCTTTCATATCGAATTGCAAAAATGTTAAAACTCCTAATAAATCTCGAGTTCGTGAATTTAACAAATTGTCTATTCGCTAAGGAAATTATTTGCCAAGAAAAAGGAAGGAGTCGACATGTACAAAACGGCGAACAGACAAGTAAGAACATAGTCAGTCGATCGTACTGTTTGCACGTAACCATATCTAATCCATCCGAAAGATTGGCAAACGCGGTCTGTTCTCCAGACGCGAGCACAATCGGTGAGAAGCGACGTCGCGCCAGATGAAAACGAAACAAAGTCGTCTTTGTGACGTGGTTGAAAGGCTGGTGTGTATATTGGTTGCAGCGGTATGGAAGACGGGTCCGTTTAGTCGGATAATATTGTAGTCGATAGAGCCGCGGCGGTGCAAAGGGAATTATTAATATTACCGCTTTCGAGAAGCTGACCCCGGGAGAAGGTTTCGCAGCACGCCGCGCGGTGATCGTGCAATTTGTTTATCCGCCGATGGGGAATATCAAAAGGATTAGAGGCGGCGGAATAGATAATAAACATCGGCCAATAAAGTCGCCCGAAAATATCTTGGTTGCAGCGTATCGCCGCACTGCCTACCGTCTTCTACGTGTGTGCTTCGCTCTCTGTGATCTATGATTATGGATTCCGCGATGTCGATACCAAACGTATAGCCTCTGACGCGTGCTCACGCGTTTCTCGGAACCAGAAGACCGACGGGGAGCCCGCCGTTTGTAGTCAGTCGAACTCCGTTTGCGTCGTTCCTGTGATTCCGCTTAAACAAATTATTCTTTATCGTTGGATGTTGTTCCGTCAAAGGGCGTAGCAACGATGGGTTGGGGTATAGGGACGCGAAATAGCCATTTCATTTTCTGTCCTAAGGGATCTCTCGCCTATAACGAAACGTGGAAAAAAGGTAAAATTTTTGAAACGCTTAAAGTGGGAGGAAATGTCAATGACGATGATAATAGAGGCAAAGCAAGAAGCAAACTTCGTTCAAATTTGATAGAGTTATTGCAAATTGATATTACGATCTGTCGCGACGAGGCAGTTAATGTCTTTCAAACTTGACAGACAATGATATACACTGCTGGCAATCGAGAGAAACGAGAAGTGAGTTATATACGGAAGATAAAGTATAATTTCATGGTAAGAAGCAGTAATGGTAGAATAATTCACTCTGACTAATTGTTGTCTAATGTTACTTTGTACGGATGAATACTCCTGTTTCTAATTCTGAAAGCTTTATATTTTCAACACTTCGAGAATTGCTTATAAAATTGAATACAATTTTTTCGACGATAAAACGTTGTACATTTCACGAGTATAGAAGTTTCGGTTTCTTTTATCTTATAAAAGTATTTCGGTAATCGATTAAGCTCTAAAATCGATCATATCGAAAATTCTGCCAACAAGTGACAAACTCGATATCAGAAACTTCGTTATCAACGAATCGTGATGCCATCGAGTTAAAAAGAAATCCAGTAGAACAAACCCTAAAAGCCAATATAAATGTACAAATAGAATCGCGAAGAGGAATCGCGTGGAGCAAGAATCCAGCAACGATTCTCGTCCCGCGAGCGTCGCCACGGAATCGATGCACGTTGTCGAAGACTTGGATTTTTCATGGTTCCGAGGCAAAGAATCTATCAGGGTGCTGGATGGCCGGTGGGCCTTCCTGGCAAAATAACGCGCTGTTCCCCGGGTGGAAAAGCCCGGCCACGAAAATACCGCTTCCGGTTGCCCTAGATTCCGCATTCACAAGTTTCATTGCAGAAGCGGCCAGCAACGGGAGAAGCGAGCTACCGAGCGAATCCCGTTCAAAGCGGTCCATAATTTATGTATCCCCCAGGCCACCCCTGCGTGTCGTCGAATTCTGGCTTCGCTCTTTTAAAATTCCATTAAGAGTGCAGGCCAACGGCTCCTCTTTGTCGCGTCCGTTCTTTCTCTCTGTTGGCGCTCGTTTGTTTCGCGTTGCATATTTCACGAGGGAATCCGCGTTTCGTTCGAGTTTCGTTTTCCGTCTGGTTCGATCGATTCGCGTGACAGTTTCGGAGGTGGCAGGGGTAAAATGCATAGCGATATGTTTCGAATGCAAAGACAAAAAAACACACATATGTATATACATATAAAGGGATGGAAAAAAAAGATCGGTATATCGTCCGGCAAACATTGTACATATCTTCGATCCAGCTTTTGCTAGGCTTGTATTCAAGCCACTGTGTTGGCTGGCCCGTCGTAATTTTAGACAGTGCCACAGTGACAGTCTTTATAACGCACGTGAAGTATGAACCGCTTCCGGTGGATCTACGTCATCCCTGGTGTGCATGTCCCCTTGCACTCCAGTGGCTCCGATTCTAAATCTAGATTCAAATTTCGTGGCCTTTAGCCTTCGTCTTTCGTTACTAGCTGGCCGCGGCCGCGACGAAAGACCATTTCGCGAACTCCATAACACGCGTTTTCAGTTCGTCAAACTCCGCGTCGTTTGTATGGGAAAAAATTCCGAAACTGATAATGTTATCAGTGGTAAGATGAATGTCAATCCTATTGAAAGACGCGCGGTCAACACTGACCAGGTCAAGCGGCGAACGTTCGTCAAAACTGTGGTTTAAAATTACCATCCCGTTGCGTCGTTTCAATATCTGTCCTGTTCGATCGCCTCGTCTTGACGAGAAATCAAGCTCAACGCTGTCAAAGTAGAATGACACCTCGTGGTTCGACGCATCGCGAATGCATCGATAAATCGGGCGACAGCGGCTGAATACGCGTGGTCCGATCGAAAACAGCGGCGGCAGAGATAACCGGCAGAAGAGCGATTATGGGGGTAGGTATGTTTCAGTAATTGCACGGCTAAGTTTAGGCGGTGCAGTTGGCGTCAATGCGCGGATGCATATTCAGAACGGGGCTCCTCATATTCTTATACTCACTTACTGAAGCGGCGAGCGCGTCGCCTTGTGTGTGGATGTGAATGTGAATGGAACTTGCTGGCACCCCGCCTGTTTATATTTAGCCACTGTGGGCGGTATAGCTGTCATGGATACGTATCATCGGCATAACTGAACTTTGCAAATGAATAATGAAGTTCCATTGGCTGTGGTGCCGGTATGCCGATTATAGCTGAGGCCGTTAGAATGGTTCCTGAAATTGCACAGCCGTTTATTGTCCGACGTCGGGCATTGTTCGCGTTTTCGTGTCGCCGCACCAAACCACGACTAACACGACCGAGACGACGAATCTGTTAATGAACGCACGCAACCGCGTCGTTTCTTAACTCTCTACAACCAGAACTTTGTTTGCTTCCAAGGAAAATAATTATTGTTGTTCTTACTTGGGTCTGAAAAAGCATTAGTTGCTTTAAATATCGTTTGCTAACGATATAACGATGCGAAACTAAAATACGATAAGACTACGAGTTGTTCGATAACTTGTACCTTGAAAGTAATGTTCGATTCGATGTAAAATGTAATACTCTACCGAAAATGGTAATATACGTTTAGACAAAACATAGCAAACGTAGCAGAATGTAAAATTTTATTCGACAGTTTGCCAAAGATCGATACCACGCATCTTCGTTAATCTTCCAGAGAGTCAAGCGTGCCTCTTCCAACTCGTTGCCAGCAAAAATGTTATCCGTTATTATTGGCAATATTGTCGTTACGATCCTGAACATCGGAAATATTCCATAAGCAACAGGACTCGAATGGAAAAAAACCGATTGTCCGGCCGGTTTTTCTCGCGATCTTCACGGTGTTGTTTTTTTACGGCGCACACAACGCGGCAATTAGCGCGGCCGCAAGAATAATTAGTGCTAACGAGTGCATTTCCATACAGAGGCTGTTTAATATGCGGATCCTACCGATAGACGTGAATATCGTACCATCGATGCAGGTAAAACAATGAAGCCTAACTCTCGAAAGATACGTCGATCGATGTACTCGATAAAAGTACCCAACGATCTGCCCAACGATCTTTGTGGGTTGAACGTTGTTTATGAGCGAATGCGGGGATATTTTTATTGTTTTCTTCTTTAATGGCGACCGTATTCGAAGGAATTTGTATCGTCTAGATTTTAAGTAGAAGTAGCAACCATTTCCTTGTTACGGTAGACGAAGATAATGGTACTAGAAAGTTAATGATACTGTAGTTAGATTTACTAGAAATGAATGGTAACCATATTGACGAGGGATTTAATGTTCATTGTTTAGAAAGTATTTCACTACGCATGTAATGTCATGTATATTTAGAATCACTTAGAAGCTTTCTATGAAGCAAATGATTTTTACGCTTAATGATAAGAAAAAGAGTAAGTATAACGAGGACAAAAAAGATTTATTAGGAAAAGACGCCTTCATCGTGACAAGAATGCGCGAATAGTGATATTTCTCGATCGTTTCGCCAGTTTTTCATGGTGGTGATATTTTTGGAGGCGCACTCCCTTATGAAGTGGCCTAGCTCGGTTCATTCAAGAACAGAGCTCGAGAAAACTGGTGACTCGTCTTTCAAGCTCTAACAAATAATCGCTATCGTTCAACACATTTACGACCACGCAACAGATAAATCGATGAATTTTTCGACATTTCGCATTGCTGTTACAAATCGTCATTACACGGAAGCCAAACTGATTTCCATTAAAATAAATCTTTTCGTTTCTGAGAACATAGTCCCCATTCACATGCTGTGACATTAAAATTGAAGAATTTGTAAACAGTAAAGTTGACCAATTTGACTTCTGTTTCGCTTTTATCAAATATTATAAATAACTCCACGAAACCGTTAACACTTTACATTCTTTTCCTCTCATATCTCGACAACGTGAATCATCAGGTTCCCCTGAAAAAAGTCGAAAGTCACATGGTAACGTTCTTGCAAGGAAAGGCAAACACCGAACACATTGCTCCTTTCCTCCTTCTTTTTTCATCAGAAAGAAAAAAAGAAAAACGACCCTTTGCGAAGAATACAAGCGGTTTATCCAAACGAATCCGTGTGTCCTATGGCGATCGTAAATCATGGCTCGCGATCTTCTACAATCCGCGTCGAGGATTAATAATCGCGCGTCGAAAGGCAACCAAAGAGAGAGAACGAGAAAGAGAGAGAGAGAAAGGAAGAGAGAGAGAAATAGAAGGATACAGAAACGAATGAAGGAGAGGGAACCTGCTCGCGCGCTTAATATCGTGCATATGTGACGTTTCAGCTGGTGCCCAGGCTGGATGAATAAACGTCTTCCTTATCGTCTAAAATAGACTTTAAACTTCAAGCATATCTGGACCACAGCCAGGTCGTAGGAAAGTACAATGATATTAGCCACGTTGAATTGTTACACCGTGGTGGAAACGGGAGCCGCGTTGAAAACCTGTCTCGTTGAATTAATAGCGGCACCTAGTCGCCTCTGACTAATGGACACCGCTGGAAAAGAAATATTCCATTCGGCCCGGTTTCTACCGGTCCAACCGCGGTCACCTTAACCCTTGGCTATCCACGATGGGCGTGTATTTACGTCCTACTTTCACAGGAAAAGGGTCAACGTTGTACACGCTTTTACTTTGTACTTCTTGAAAAGCATCGGAGGAAAATTGTACTTTCGTTAGAACACCGAAGCAAATAATCAATGATCTAATTATCGGGTTACGTGCGTATCTGGAACATCATTACACCCCGCGGTATGGAAATTTGTACAACTGCACGGGGATGTAAATTTGGATATTGGATTTATTGTATACAATGTGCACTCAAATATTTTGTACGTAGATGATTATCATTAATATTATTTCGCCTTCCATAGAACTATAAATAATCGACTAGTTTAACTAGAAAGATATTATTTCTATTCGTAACGTTGCATTAAAATTACTAGTCTTGTTTTTAAAAATTCCGTATACTTTGAAACACATACTATTCCCAAAGATTAGTCTGCAACACGCATGTTTCGATGCTAAATTAGAACCAGATTTTCCCCAACATTCGTATAACTTTGCTTACTCGCTCCTCTACTTACACCCCCGAATGTTAATATCTCTTGTTTAACATATTAACAACCGCAACATTACGTCAACGACTCCAAATGATATTTGAAGGGAACTCTTCAAGTTGCTATGTTTGTCGTAATTACAGAAATTTGCGGTTTCCTACTTCAGGATTTCCCTAAAATTACCAGCCACGAACGCGTTAATAATAAATCCTGTCCGCATTCCTTGATATTTACATTTAACATTCCCAACGAAACGTTCGACGATTCGCGAAAACTTAAATTAACCCACGAAACACGGCTAGAAGCACGAAAACTCGAGCGTCACACCCACGCAATAAAAGCGCCGAGCAAGCGCCGATCATCCCAGTTTCCCTATTCGGATTATACAACGAATCGTTTGTGCGACAATGACGGAACAATCGAAAATATCGGCCCGATTACGTGTTCAAGATCGCTTGCTGCAGGTTTTCACGGGCATTCAATGCAAATTGCCGGAACAATGAGTCGAATCCGTTCCGAACGATCGTCGCGGCGGTGATCACCAGGGGCGCGTGAAAAAAAAAAAGAATGGAAAACAGAAAAAAGATTAAGCGTGGTTACGTTACGCTCGCGAGTGAATTAATAATGCGCATAATACGAAATTTTCATAAGCATAAATAATGCGTTCCGCACTATCTACATTGCATAAGCGGAGTCGGAAGTTTCGTGGGAAATAAACCGTGAATATCACTCGAGCTTGTTATATTTTGCGGAATATTCGCTGGATCATCAAACTAGCATTTGCCTGGACGATATCTCGCGATTGACATCGATGCTACACAGCTAAAGTAGGTACGTTTATGTAAGTATGGACGAGAACGATTAAGAACGTTGGTTAAAAGAGAAAACTGGCAGATTCCTTCCTGGTCGCGTTATCACCTCGAGGTAAATAACGTTCGTTTTTCTGTCGCGCTTTTCTCGCTCGAGCTAGCTTCCGTTTTACGCATTCGATAACCAATAATTAAAGTCAATGCCTCGTGTGGTGCGTCGATCGCGTCTTTTATTACGCTTTCTGGGAAAACTTGGACTGGAACTGGTTTCGTGAATCGATGCTTAGATAAAAAAAAAAGAAAAAATGGAGCTTTAGTCCCGATTTCCGTGGAAAATATAGTCGCGTAGAATAACCTGGTAAAACTTGGTTTATAACGATAGCTGAAACTTTGACGCGATGGAGATTAAATTATAGTTTGAATGTTAAAATATGTATTGCGCTTGCGTTTGCGAAAGCGTATCGACGCTGTCGTTATCGGTGTTACAGAGGAAATTATACGGTAATAAATCGCGTAGCTGCCTTGTCGACGGCAAGTTTGTGGAAAAATATTACTGTCCCTTGCGGAGCTTGTATCATGGTTTTAGATTAGTTTCGACTATATTACAATATCTATGTTTATTTTACATACGTACATGTGCAGTTATTTGTGAGAATCGATGTCAGGTCATTCTTATCATCTATTTCCACTATCTTTCTAACGAAAAGAATAACGAAATTCGTAAATGTATAGGTATTTTTGAGATTACAAATACTCGACACTTTGTGCGATAATAATGCATTTGTAGGATTAACACATTGCGAAGTTTCCTCTTGAACGTGTAAATTGCATATAAATATACTTATGCCTGTCTTCGTTACATTTTATGCCGTGCGTAGTCGAGAAAATTTCTACGACACTCATCGTGCTTATACGAAATTGTTTAAGAACAGAATTTAATTATCAATTTTCCATTGGAATTTCGAAACGAATCTGAAACAACATCGTTACGCTGCGAGGAAAACGGAATAAAGGGAAATATTGTCGTTCTTCCTCGAAAGATTAAACCACCCGTGAATCTAACAATTTTTCCCACGTTACATTTCCTCGTCCTTGTCGTTCCAACTGAAAAGCAGAAAATGAATACCCGAGCGTAGCGGGCTACGCTGTCTTTCGTTTTCCAGAAAGCAAAGATGGAAGGGAAATTTCATTCTCTGTTTTTTGCCCGCCACAACGTGATTCATCATCCCTCTAATTGCTCGTCCCATGGCTTTGCAGTCGTATCCTGCGCACATGACCGTCGACTCGCAGAAGCAAATCGAGATACAACGGATGCAAACGGAGCACTTGAAGCGGCAGCAAGAGCACATCATGCAGCACAACATCCAGGAGCTACAGGCTCAGATGACAAAGAGCCAGCTGAGCATGTCGGGGCCGCAATCCTTGATGTTCCTACCGTTTCTCGAACAGCTCAGAGGGTTGCCGGTGCAATCGCCTATGCCGCCACCGCCGGCTACGTCGACATCAACCACCACCAACAAACATATCAATTCGATCGCTAACGTACGTAAACCCAGCGCAATCCTAATTTCCCCGCTCATTCCTGCGTTCGACTTTGATCAACGTTTATACCAAGCCTCGTGTACGCGCACCTAACGCGTAGCACCGAGCGTTTAAACTTTAAAGGCGGTTCACCATCCGCTCGATCCGATGAAAAATTCACATAGCATCGTTGCGCGACATAGGTGGCGCCACCGACAAGGAAGTGGGTTGATAAACGGCATAAAAAAAGAAAGTTGGAAACGCGGAAATTCACGGTTCGAGGCGCGTCGATCGACGATCAGCAGGCAGCGCGGTATAAACGTCACATTAACGAGATGGTTTTCTCCCTTGGGAAAAAATTTATTACTAAAAATATGATCTTGGCGGAGGTGGCAGTGATCCGTCGTGGGTAGCAAACAAAGTTGTTCGACCGTTGCGAGAGGTAGATCCGCAAATTACATTGGCAACAGTTAGTATGCGTTTGATTTAGATCGGTATTTTAAGCATTTAGTTACAGTGCTTTGAACTATTCCTATTAATTTACAGACATACTGGGAATACCACGTGCTCTTAAAGCCGACTTTTTCAAGGGGGAGATGTTGTCCATTTTCGATTTATTTTTCCATTAAAAAATCATGTCTTGACGTCTCGATGTTACGAATGTACTTCACGTCTTGTACGATATCATTTGCACGTATTATTTACATCATCCCACAGTATTATCTAAATCGTTTGTCACAAATAAACATTATAAATCATAGTATAAGTCTAGACGCTGCTCTTACGTTGTAAAAACATGTGAAAAAATGTAACTATACAGGCTGAACTTGTAGTAGTCGATGCGACGTATAAAACGAGAAAAGAGAGAAAAGGCACAGAAATATTGACATATTGTCAAGATCTTCGTAGAAATGAACGATAGACGATGATTGTTACAGATGATCAGCAGTCACCGGGAAGGACCGAGCTGGGCGACGGCGCATCTCGCGCAAATGACCACGCAGATGGAGAAGGAAGCGTCGCCGACGCCGATCTCGTCCGCCGTAGCACCAACCGCACCTCCTCTGCAGGATCTCGACGCACCTCTCAACCTCACCAAGCCGAAATCCTCGTCGTCGGGAGCCACGGCATCTTCCTCGTCACCTGGTAGCGACTCGCACTCGACAGGGGCCGGAAGTAGCGGTCAACAGGAGCAACCAGTCGCGGCGACCGCGCCGAAACTCTTTCCGCCTGGTCTACCGATGCCACGGAATTATCTCACAACCCTTCCTTACGCAGGTCTGCCACCTCATCTGAGCACCCTCTCCTCGCCAAGTAAGTAACATCTTCCGTTAAATTGAAATAGTTCATCCATACACTGTGAAAAATACAAAATAGACATCTTTTACACACTCGACGTAACTCCCTTAACAATAAAGAGGTCTACTATGTACAAAAATGTGAATCAGAATTACAAACTTATTTTTTCGTACGTCGCGATTTAATTAATAAAAAAATGGTTACTATTACGATGGAAGAACAACTAGCGAAACCATGATAGAATAGCATCCAGTTACGTTCGAAACATCTGTTGCTTTAATCGGATGGCTGCTTTAACGAGGTTCGTATAGATATCACGATGAATTTCATCATTAAAAGTACAAGCGAGTCTGATAGAAATTCCGATCGACCGCACGAAAGTAGAATATCGATGTATCGATTCTCGTCCGATCGGTAAACGCAATTCACTGGTCGTTGGCGTTTATAAACGCGACAAAGTGTACCCTTTTCGGGGGACAGGCGAGGCCGTGTGGGACCAACCGGAAAAAATTCGATCAATACCCCATAGAATACGCGGCGGGATCAGAAACGTACGGTTAATTATCTTCGGGTATGCGCGCGCGTTTACCTGATTGTTCGCGATCGGCTTTTTCTTTTCTTTTGCCCCCAAGTAAACCTGTTCCCTTTCGCGGCCGGTTTTTGCTTTCGGTTTAAAGCACAATCAACGACGCGTAACGTGATTCTAAGATAAGGCTCGGTGCACCGCGTATCCTCGAGGAAAAAGACACGGGCAGGGGAAAACGATGGGATAAAAAGCAGAAGAAGAAACGAGCCTGCGGATTCCACGAGCTGTCACTCGGATATTAGATTGCTGCGTAAATTCTCCTCGTCGGCTTCCTGGTTTGAAAAAACCATCGATATCATATATAGTTTTTGCAACATAGAAATGTTGTTTGAAAGAAGGATCGATATAGTGTATAGTTTTTGCGGCATAAAAATGTTGTTTACCTTTAATAATTAGCAAAAAGAGCAAGTAAATTAGTATAAAGTACGAAGTATAAATAGCACAGAAACTAGTATGAAACATAAAGAGGAAGCAATATTATTTTAATAATTGGTATAAAAAAGAAAGCTTGAGAGAGATATTTTTCAATTCAGCTAATCAGTTCATCGCTTGTTTCGATAACTTGAAAATAAACTTTTCCTTTGATATAATCTTACGATATCGAATGTCTCACCCAGTAAAGACCTAACCCAACATCTTAACATCAGAGGAACGGTCGATGGTGCAATCCTCGCGGTATATCGTTGCTTGTTTGTACAATGAGACAAGACGATGACGTTAGCGTGATACGTTGATTTTGCCATAAATGTTTTCCCTCTATCTTTTCTTATCTGGCTTATGACTTATCATTGCAGTGGGCAAGGTAATGGCCAAAGACGAAGCGGCTGGACCAGGAGGTGCCGTGACTGCCGCCGCGGTTGCCGCCGTCGAGAAGCATTTCGCTATGCGTAGCATTTACGGGATACCACCGAGTGCTGGTGCAATGCCTCCGTCGCCGCAGACTCAACGACCGATCAAGCACTCCGGTTCCCGGGAGGAGGCTGCGCAGGAGGAACAGGATTATCTGTCCACGCCCCACAGTAAATACATTTTCTCATCCTTCGCGCTATATTACTTTCATTATTCTGCTAATTCGAGATAGTATTATTGGTACTGCCTTATCGCCGACCCGAAAAAGTAATGACACAGCTGTGAAATTAAAAGAATTTGAGAGGATATTGTAAATACATCGTTGGTATTTGAAATATTAGATTGTTGGAAAATGCGACAAAATGACGTTCAACTATTCGACGTTCTATATTTTATTAAAATCCGGATTAAAAATAATTTATTTGTAACGATATGATAAATAAACCGTACAAAGGGATACCCATTCGATGAACGATGTTGCATTCGGATCGCTCCGATGATTTCTCATAATCTGCTCGAAGTTGCTGTTGCAAATTATAACATGCTGCGATATTCTGAAATTACAGTGTGGCGGGAGCCGGGTTACAAGGTACCGGAAGACATAACGGAAAAAGGTAAGCAGTCTTTTGACGAGCCACGAGGCTGACGTTACGCTTTTGTTTCGAGAGCGCCAGGTGATGCTCACGAAATCAGATTCGCTTCTCACGGGAGGAAGCCAAGCGACGTTGACATCTAACACGTCTTCTCTCTGTTCAGCTAAAATGGTGAGACAGCAGAAGAGGGAGGGTGAGAACAAGCCACATATCAAGCGGCCTATGAACGCGTTCATGGTGTGGGCCAAGGACGAGCGTAGGAAAATTTTGAAAGCCTGCCCGGACATGCATAATTCCAACATATCGAAAATACTCGGTAAGAAATTTTCAATCATGATTTTCTTAAATTAAAGATCTCATCGCTTGTGTCGTATTTTTCCCGTGCCCCTCAAATGTGATATAACGCAAACATTGGGATCGATCCTGTGATTCTCGAAATTTTCAACTTCCCAACATTACCATCCCTCGCAGAAACGCTTTTTTAAAACTCCCTTTTATATATAGATATAATAAATAGAATAGACTTTTCTTCCTACATTAGAAAGCCAGTGTCGCTTTCACGATCATCTTCAACGATATTCCTTTTACTTGCACAGGTGCTCGATGGAAAGCGATGTCGAACTCTGAGAAACAACCATACTACGAGGAACAATCACGGCTGTCGAAGTTGCACATGGAGAAACACCCCGACTACAGGTACAGGCCGCGACCAAAGCGCACCTGCATCGTTGATGGGAAGAAGATGCGCATATCCGAGTATAAGTCGCTGATGCGGCAACGACGGCAGGAAATGAGGCAGCTCTGGTGTCGTGACAGCGGGCCAGAGATGAGCTTCCTGTCTCCGGTGGGCTCGGACCTCAGCACGCAACATCATCCGGGAACGGGGGCGGCCGGACCATCGGCAAGGCCTAGCGTGTCGCCGCCGGCTACCATGTTGAACGGCGGTGCGGCTGGTCCCAGTTCCGATCATCCATCGTTCTACTATACGCAAGACAGTTTATCGCCGTCGGATATGATGAACTTCTCGCCGGAGAACTCGGGCTCGATCGGTGGCTACGACGCCAGTCCGCGACATCACGACGAAGATTGAACCGCAGCTCCGGGTCAGCCGCCATGGCCGCCCGGAGCATCATCTTCAGCAGCAGCAGCAGCAGCAGCAGCAGCGTCAACGTCGAGACTCGGCCACGAGTTGTTCTGGTAAAACTTCTGGTGGTTCGCGTGAAAGGAATATATACGCATGAACGCGTGTATCGTCGCGTGAACAGGAACGTGGGAACGATATATGTAGTCGATTGTCGGGGGATAGAAAAACGTTCTCGAAGAGTGACTGAGCGTTTCGAAGCCTCGCTCGAGAGGTTGTGATATATAACGATTCTGTGCCATCGTACGACGCGTGGAGGCCCTCCCGCGGATTCGAGCGGCGATGTGTCCTGCTTCCTTGGATCCGCCGTCGTCGCGTCATCGTATCGCCCAATATGTCGCGCGATTCGTTATGAGATACGTTGCTCGTGCACACATGGCTGAAAGATCGTGCGTAACTCGGACATATGCATCACGACTCGAATCTTTGGGACAGAGTGTCATGATGTAGAGTCACGTGACCGATATCGGCCAACCAACCCTTTCTCGCTATGCGCTACGTATACATGTACGTCGAACGATTCACGGGACACCGGTGAACGTGAGCTCGACGTGGATAACGGCATCGTGCGGAGCTCTGATGGTTTCCTGCTTGCTTATGCTATTACTAAGAGGAATGGGGTGGGGAAAGCAGGCGCGACGGTTGATCCATGCCGACGGGACAATGAACACGACGGCGGCACGAGAGTTTACCAATGGTATATTCCGTTGGTGTAATCAAAACTGCGACCAAGGCGGCGCAAATCTGCGAACGATAAGGTCTAATCGTCGTTAGGTAACGTTCTAGGTAACGAGATATGCGCGTGAGTAGAATTCTCGATCAGGTAACGAACGTCGATTCGCGTGTCAACGTATGTCGGTATCCATCTCGCGGGTGTTTTCCGTACGCGGGAGCGCAGAGTAACATGAACGCTAGAATTATACATAAAAAATAAATGAGGTAAATAAATACAAATATAAAACGATATATATATACACACACATTTTATATATATATATATATATACACACATACCTGATTTTTCGTAAGACTGCCATGTGTCACATGTGTGCGCGCGCGCCAGAAGGATCGATCCGATGCACTCTCCCGCCGATGCTCGATCGAATTCGTTTCTATCGTGTTTCGTATGAGCCGCGTTTCAACACACCGCGAGACGATCGCGACACGTATTTCTGTGTGTACGTGCGTGAGTGTGTGTACGAAAATACGATGAGCGGCCAAAAAAGTCTTGTTCCTATTCCTTCTAGTGTGTGTGTGTGTGTGTGTGTGTCTGTCTGTCTGTCTGCGTGTGTATGCGCGTGTGCGTGTGCGTGCGCGTCTATAGCGATACGCCATTCCGGTCGGCCGTGTCAATACGTGAGAAACGAAGATAAATAGAAACGACAGAAATAAAAATGAACAAAAGATAAAATGTAAGAAATTGAACGTAAAAAAGAGAAGTAAAAAAGAAAGAGAAAAAAGAAAAAGCTGTGGTCCGTTAGTATCCTGCAGCATCACGCGTTTTCCGAGTATACGCGGCAACACGCGTTATTAGATCGTATAGTTATCCCACGTTCACGGCGGACGGTCCTTTTTTTCATATTCACATGCAATCACTGATATCCGGTGTATCGCACGAGGACCGGGACAGAGGACGAGAAGAAAATGTGGAATTCCACATTCCGTCACGCGATATGAACCCGCTCGAGTCACAGGGGTGTGTGGCCACTTCGTTTCGCGTCTAAAAACACACTTATAGTACTTATAGTATTTTTCGCAATTAATTTATGGACCTAACGTTAAGCGGAGATAGCGTTAAGCGGAGGCAAGATGAAGAGAATTTTTTTTCTAAATAAAAAAAAACCAAAATCTAAGGAGAAGTAATCGAAGTGTATTATTAGAAGGAAAGGAAGTGTGTATGTATAGGAAGAATGAATAGAGAGAAAGTGAGAGAGGGACACGCGCGGCGTCAATTTTAGTACAATGTTATTGCGTAAAATTACGGACGGGGAAATTAGCGTTATTTATTGTAAACGATGTAAACGAACGAATAATCAAATTCTAATACGACGTTGTGTGTTTTGTTTTTCGATGTTTTCCGAACACACGTTGTTACATTTTTTCTCCGTTTTTCATTTCCTTCGAGTTGTGCGAATTCGTGAAAGCACGATCAACCTGATGGGAGCCGATCGAGAGAATCTAGAGACCGTTGTTTACCGTGATGTTAGTGGATGTCATAGAAAAAAAAAAGGAAGGAAAGGAGGAAAAAACGAGCACCGTCTCGTAACGAGAAAAAACAATATAGAACTATAGGGCGTAAAGTCTCGTATGTAATTCGGGAAAACGAATTGTACCGAAACTGGAAAAATCGGGAGCTCGATGTGATAATACTTATGTGCCAAATAGCGTTTTCGCGGACCGGAGGTTTGTGGCGATATGACGTCCCTTCCGGTTCCCGGGTCGGCAGAGTTGGCTCGACGTGAAAAACTCGATAACTTCTACATCTCTTTTTTCACCGTTTTTTCTTTTCTCTTTTTTTTTTTTTTGTTATTTATAATCAGTGCAATTCTATACAAGGTACCTAATATAATTTTATAAAGAGAGCCAGTATCCTCGATATATCTGTGCCCGCGTTTCGTCGGGTGCTTTTCGAATACCGCGGCCGGCGGCAGATAGGATAGCTTAATGTTGATAATAATTTATTTTATGTATATACATGAATTTGTACAACTGCGTCGGCGGTGTGTTCGTCGATCGAGAAAGAAAGCACGAGAGTGTGAACGGTATTGAGAGGATGAAAAAGAGAGAGAGAGAGAGGGAGAAATCGACCGACGCAAAAAAAGTGTCAATACTATTGAATGTACAGTGTAACTATATTGTGATGTATCTTGCATAGCGCCACATATATGTAATTTACTCGAGAACACGTAGACTTAACGAAATGTTAAAAATGCGATGCATATTCTTATTTTCATTTGGTCATTATTATCTCTATTATTATCCTTAATATTATTATTGTCACATCAGTTTTATTTAGTACTATTATTATTATTGACTATTATTATGATTATTATTAATATTATTATATTATTTCTCTCTCTTTTTTTTTTAAATAATTATCCTTATTACGCATAGCAATAGAAGTTGTACGTGCCAGTTCAGATGACAACGACGACGACAACGGGCGACATGAAGCTCGTCGATCATTTGCGTGCTCGAATACTCAAAAATTTTCAATGTCGTATCGCTCACGCAACAATTAGATGTTTTTTTTTACATTTACACTGAAACGTTTTTTTTTCTTTCTCTTATCACGTCCTGGAAAACCGAAAGGTGCACTTTCGTTAGACATTTCGTTTCCTTCGAGCAATTGCGTTTCCTCCTTTCTTATTTTTCCATTTCCTTCTTCTTCACCAATTTGACCTCCAAATAACAATAATTTAACCCTATTCATTCTACAAATAACCAATCATTCAATAAATCAATTGATATGTGGAGGATATAAACGCACCCATTGCATGTTATTTCCTATTGTGCCATATATTCGTAATCTTTCAAAATAATTCGCTCTTCTCATTTTTCTACCTTCTTCCGCGATTTCTTCCGCCCTTTTACATTCAAGAACGCATTTTCGGATAGCGTACGTACAATTAAGCTGTTAAGAAATTTTCATCGAATTTGATTATCGCCAGCACGTGGTTTTCTTTATAAAGTTCAATTCTGCATTTCATGGACAGATCGGTTTGTCAGGAACGACACATGCTAAGTACACAATTTTTTCCTCCTTTTATTTTTCTTTCTTTTCGTTTGTATACCTAGAAACGAACGTTTTCACGATAATCTCAATGCACTCGCTGTAAATTCATCGGATTTCAAAAGAAAAAAAAAAAGAAAAGAAATGCAACCAGTGCGAATGCAAACTGTAAGAATAGTAAATTGTAAAACGAATACATTACTAATACTATAGTATATCTAACGTAACGAAGAAAAAAAAGTGAACACTAACATCCAATCTCAATATTCCAAGAATTCACTTCATTTACATGTACGTTGTTGTTAATGGTATGAAAAAAATATAATAAAATAACGCTTTACCGAAATTCAACCTTAGTTTTAGGTATACAACGTTATTTCTAGAAGAAACTTGTATGTACGTGCAATGTACATAGTCTATGCAATACCGTCTAAATGAGAGAAGAACATGAGAGGGGAGAGAGAAAGAAATAGAGAGAGAGAGAGAGAGAGAGAGAGAGAGGGAGAGAGAGAGGGTGTGTGTATGTATGCGTGTGTGTATATGTGTCATGAAAAGGGAAAAAGGAAAAAGTATAAAATCAGTCAGATGCATGTTTGAATGCGATTACACGTTCACGATCATCTTATCACTACTCGCGACAGATGTAGTACACGTTATTAATTGGTGTCAATAGCGTACAATCAAAATATATATATATTTAAGATCGGTGAATCTTCACTGTTAACACTATCTACTTTGAATTTTTATGATTAATAAATATTTACAACGGAAGAGTCCGTTTTCATCGCGGTAGTGTTGAGATGAACGTATAAAGTATATAATAGGAATTAAGGGAAAATCATACTTGGAAGTAAAACGTACGGTAGTAATGACACACCAAACATAATGGTCTCCAGTCTTTACATACATACCGTAATGGAATTACGTTTTAGCTAATTATAAATAGCATTTGCAGCGTTCGACTTATTTACTGATCCATAAGGCACCTTGAGCTGGCTGTGATTCATAACTCTAATAATTTGTTTCTAATCAACTAACATACATTCATATCGCATAGATCAAAAGGTATAATTACACGAAGTGTTTGTCAATGGTAGAACATTTAACGGTGTGTACTCCAAGATCATTTTCCCTAACAGATAGTGACATCAAATGCACTGTATCACATAGAGAGCAGCACTATTATAAACATAGATATATGATTATATTTATTACAATAATTTGAAAGTTAGGTATTCTTTGTTGTTTGTATTTTACAAGCGTAATCATTATTATACATAAATAAATAACTATATAAATGAATGAAATTTTATGTACTTGTTCCTTCATGAATAGTGAAAATGAGTAGCATCGTTAACATTTATCACAGTTTCACATATTTAAAAAACATGTCTTTATTTAATGGTAACGTAAATACATTGTCAATAGGAACAAAGTATCGTCAATTTGCAATTCGGTAATACCTAATTTCTTAATCCTATTTTGAACTTTTTCTAATTGTTGTTTCTCAGACGGTGTCATCATTTCTGCAATCTGTAAACAATTTGAATGGAGTTAATCTGTTACTGAACAATTACAAAGAATATAATAATGAAAATTATATGCACCTCTGCTAATTGCTCTTCGCTAGCACCGTGTTCTTTCAAATTAGTCGTAAGGGTTTGCATTCGCAATTGTTTATCGATCATCCGCTTATTGCTGCTTGTTTCATACTCTCGTCTTTGCATAATATTGTACAGTGCATGATAACAGTGCTCCACTTCCATATGAACAACCAAATTTAAATCAATATGAAATAGGAAAAATGTTTTTATTGGTGCAGCTGATACTCCAGATTTCTTTATTTCCTGTATTTGTAAATAATTCTCTTGCAAGAGAGTATACGTCAAATGCTTCGCTTCTTTTGCCGGAATCATCGCCAGTTGTTGAATTTGCTCCTGTTCAATGTACTTTCTATTACGCACTAATCTGTATAGTAAAATGAAGATACTTAAGTTAATCAATGTTAAAATCCCAAAATTCCTACCTAAAATATAATGTTAAAATCCTGAAGTACCTAAAAATTCTGGCTGCTTTTGAACCAAATCGCTCCGTTACAATATTTTCTAATGTGGTCCATGTTAATTGTTTAAACGCCTCTTTCATATTAACGCTATATTGACCACCTCCCGAATCCCCAACTCGTTTTAAAAATTGACTAGAATCTTCCTCTGAAACAATACATTTAGCTAAGTATTATGCAATGTTCTTCGAAATATTTAGGCAGTTTAAAAGTACACTTTTTACAATGTTTGTACCAATTAGACGTAAATATTGATCAAGATATTGTATAAGTAATGGACAATCGACTTTTCTAACTGCTTCTTTTATTTCTGTAAGAGGTATTGGATTGGATGTGTCTTCCCATGATGCTGTCCGTAAATACATAAGAATCAATAACTGTCTCATCAACACTCCTGCATTTTCGTCAAGTCGTCTGCTTATAGCTGATATAATAATTTGATCCCTATAGATTACATTGCAAATTTCTCATGTGTTTTATGTACACAATAGTTTTGCAGCTCTTACCTAAAGTCCTGAGTAAAACGATCAAAATTAACTTTCCAATAAATTTTACTATCACCACAATCAATATCATTTCCTTCTATTCTTTTAGTAATAGCAGTCAAATTCAAATCTGGTAATGTAAAATTACATTTTTCATTTCTCTCTTCAATTGTACCTAAACTGCGCATTAAAAACTGGTTTTTGACAAGTAATTCAAATTTCTCTTTTAAAACTGGAACTGATGGTTGCAGATCAGCTAAAAATACAAGTACATAGTTAATAGAACAAAATTTTTTATCAAAATTATTGTAATATAATATATACAATTATTTTTTAAGTTAAAATTTAAAACTATAAATTTACATACAAGGTGATTGTTCAATCTTTTTATATGTCTTTGCGATTGCTTCTGAAGCTGTTATATATCCATTCATTAATACTTCTTCGAGAATCATCTCGCACTCATTTCCACACATTGATTTTACAAAGAATATATACCTATTAAAATTAAAACATTTAAGTTATATGGATCTTTCTTATTTTCATTTATTTGTAAATTGAAAGCAACAAAATCCATGTTATATAAATTACATATTACCTTGGGTAACGAAGAATGAGTAAAACATTTTCTACAATTAAAGAATATTCCATCCCCTTTTCTGCTTGATTGTACGTAACAAGACCATGTTTTATTAAAACGCATAATGATTCTTTAATCTAAAAACAACATTAAACATATGTCATAAATGAGAAATAAATTAATTAAAATAAATTAATGTATACCTTTGTTATAGGAAGATGTGTTGCATGACGAATTAATCCTATTGGTCTTGCACCATGTTTAAATAAATCTTCAGCTACAGATTGCACAATCTGACCAAAGTGCTCAAATAAAATAGAAAAGCACAACTTTCTACACATTAATGACATGTCGTTATTCTCTTTATACAAATTTTGCTAACCAAACATTTATAAGCATAAATTACTGTACATAAATCACTTAATTCTAGAAGATATAAAGCCGAGGACATATGTTTTATGAATTAACATCTTTTGTTAAAAGTTCGGCCATATTGTTTTCATAACCTCTTACGAAATTATAATTACGAAATAAACGCGCAACTACAATTCAAATCTACAAAATCAAATGTACAAAAATTATTATCTCCATATATATTTTTTTACAACTATATAGAAATTTTAATACAAATTATACATTTGATTCTTTATGTACAGTACACTAACTAACGTACACTACATTAGTTCGAACAATTTAAAAGCCTTCTGATTTGAAGACCATGTGCTTATACAAAATATAAGGTTAATTTCTAAAAGTAGACCAATCATGGAGTAAACAACTTGTAAATTGCACTTAATGTTATAGAAGATTCCAAGGAGTATAAATAATGTTTTTATAACATATTTATAATATATTTACATAATTCATATAGGATGTATTTAAAAAACAACCTTGTTATATGTATACGTTAGAAAGCTAAATTTTTCTTCGCGTACGATTCAAACGATATCATATCCTTCATAACCTTTGTAATTTCATAGAAATGCTTCTTAAGTATCATTGGTTATCATTACTTAGAAATTCGTATTTCATGCAATTCCGAAAAAGGTAAAATCATCGAAAGCATCAAAGATAGCGAAATATAAACGCGAACGTACACAAAGAACGTATTATTCTTGTTAATAAATTTCTAAAAGCTATATAATATATTAAAGTGTGCGGCACCGTGGATGTAGAACTTCCGGCGGAACAGCATTGTCGCAGATGATCACGTGATCGAAGATCGACTTCTTCGTTTGTGGCCACGAGGTTTTGTGGTGAAAATTAAGTTTACCGGGTGGAAAAGGCCCTATATTTTTGTATTTATACAAAAATGCCCTCCAGCAATCCCTTGCCACCCAAAGAAAATGCCTTGTTTAAACGAATTCTGGTGAGTAATATGTAATCAAAACGCTCTGTTTTGGACCCCACTCTCCGGTTAATAAGAGTATTCATCATGCTGTAATGATGAAGCACTCTTCGAAAAATTGTGAAAAATTCACTGGCAATCATGGGTCATAAAAATTTTACCGATCTTATGAATGAAAACATGATTTTTTGTTTATCTTTTACGATACTTTATAATGCCAGTTTATTGAAGTACATAGTATTGAAATCATGAAAACGTTTTATCCTATGAAACGTATTTATGTTTCTTGCAGAGGTGTTACGAACACAAACAGTATAAAAATGGGATAAAGTTTGCAAAGCAAATTTTATCAAACCCTAAATTTAGTGAACATGGAGAGACCTTGGCAATGAAAGGTCTCACTCTGAACTGCTTAGGTCGCAAAGAAGAAGCATACGATCATGTCCGGAGAGGTCTTAGGAATGATTTGCAATCTCATGTTTGTTGGCACGTTTATGGACTTTTACAACGCTCGGATAAGAAATACGATGAAGCCATTAAGTGTTATAGAAATGCCCTTAAATGGGACAAGGATAACATTCAAATTCTTAGGGACTTATCGCTGCTTCAAATTCAGATGAGGGATCTGGAGGGCTATAAGGTAAATCCTTTATATGAAGGACCTTATTTCTATTTATTGTATATGTATAATTTGTTTTATTCTTGTTTCTTTTTCATTAATGGCATTATCAACGTAATTTTTATTTAATAGTAGTATTTATTTCCATATTTTTTTTTAGGACACAAGGTACCAGTTATTTATGTTACGTCCTACACAGCGTGCTTCATGGATTGGTTTCGCTATATCATATCATTTATTAAAGGACTATGAAACAGCACTTAAAATTTTGGACACATTTCGAAATTCCCCAATGGTATGTATTCTAATATTATGTAAAAAGAAAAAATGTTGTATTAAATAATGCAATATCGAATTTATTTTTTTTTAATATTGATAATATTATAATATGTAATATTGAGATATTTTTAATATTTGCAGATTTGTTATGATTATGAGCACAGTGAGTTGCTATTGTACCAAAATATGGTTATCCAGGAATCAGGGGAATGTGAACAAGCATTGAAACATCTTGACAAGTATAGTGATCAAATTTGTGATAAAGTTACTGTAAAAGAAACATATGGTATGTTATAAATTTCTACAACTAAATTATGAAAACTAATTTTAAGTGTTTTACAATAATTTTTTTTAAACTAATTTCCTGCTTTTTGTAGGTAAATTAAGATTACAATTAAAACAATATGCAGAAGCAGCACAGGTTTATAAAGAACTTTTAAATATAAATCCTGAAAATACAACTTATTATGCTAGGCTAGCAGAGGCTGAAAGACACACAAAACCTGAAGAAACATTAGCTATGCTCCAAAGATACGAAGAATTGTTTCCTCGAGCGTTAGCGCCGCGTCGCTTACAACTAAATTATGCATTAGGGGATGAATTTAAAACATTAGTAGATCGGTACTTACGAAGAGGTACGATTTGTTTATTGAAAATATTTTTACAAAGAGTCTAAGTAACTTATTGATATTTTATTTACACCATAGGCCTTCATAAAGGTGTACCACCCCTATTTGTAAATCTTCGTTCTCTATATAACGATCAACAGAAGGTTGATACTATACAGTCTTTGGTTTTGGAATACAAGGAAGCATTAAAGGCTCATGGGCATTTTAGCGACCAAGAGAAAGACAATGCGCGAGAGCCAGCTTCGGCACTGTTATGGACTTATTATTATTTAGCACAACATTACGATCATCTTGGACTTACAGAAAAAGCGCTAAATGAAATTGATGCTGCCATAGAACACACACCTACACTTATAGAACTTTTTGTTACCAAAGGCCGCATTTATAAGGTAAATTCCGTGTTCGGTTTTTGTAATGTATATTTATATTTCTTCAATAATGTAATTAATTGTGCGTGTACATTCTTAGCATGCTGGTAATGTTCAAGAGGCTTATAAGTGGTTAGACGAAGCGCAAGGATTAGACACAGCAGATCGATATATTAATTCTAAATGTGCCAAGTATATGTTGCGTGCAAATCTCATCAAAGAAGCGGAAGAAACGTGTGGCAAGTTTACTAGGGAAGGGGTTTTAGCCATGGAGAATCTAAATGAAATGCAGTGTATGTGGATTCAGACAGAAGCAGCTAACGCTTACAAACGCCTTGGAAAGTATGGGGAGGCATTAAAGAAATGTCACGAAGTTGACAGGGTAGGTTTTAACATCCTATATTTGCAAGTAATAATTTATTATTAGCCGCTCTCAAACGATTTCTATCAATTATAGCACTTTTCTGAAATCATAGAGGATCAATTCGACTTTCATACCTACTGTATGAGAAAGATGACCTTGAGGTCTTACGTGGGTCTTCTAAGGTTAGAAGACGTGCTACGAGCTCATCCATTTTATTTTAAAGCAGCAAAATGTGCAATGGAGGTTTATTTACGACTACACGATGAACCATTGCCCGATCCGACACAGACTCAAGAAATCGACACCGGTAAGTCTACATTCTTTGCATTGTTTATTTTTATCAATCAGCTACTAACTATCGCCGAGTTGTTTATATTTACTACATATTCGTGAACAATAATTAAGGGTATAGTGCTCATGTGGTTTTACTTATTTTTGCCATGGCTTCTAAGGAAGGGCTCATGAATTTGTGTTTGGAATTTTTTAGATTTAAATATGTATTTATTTTTATGCAACTTTAAACGATCGATTTCTTAAAAATCATTTGTCATTACATTGGAAGTCACGTATTGTTTAAAAAAGATACTTTACAACCTATTTTAATCCTACAATAATAATACCATCTATTAAGAACGTCACTTATATTCATCGCATATATATTTACAATAAATTCCTCGAATAATACAAAATTCGTAGAGTATCATACAAGAATTAACATAAAATAATACCGATATTATAATCGAATGTGAGCACCATATATGTGATTTTTCTAATAATATGTCATGCTTTTATCAATATTTTGCTTACAAGGAAGGAAACTTTGTCTTTCTAAGCAATGTTTATTTCATGCATGTTCGAATATAATATATTTCGTGTAACACGGTTTATGAAAAATGCACTCGGAGCTCTATAATTGAATCTCTACATCGTCAATCATAACTATATGTACACGGTATGCGTTTACTATCGATCATTAATCACAGACAACGCGCGAGTACATGACGGTCATTCAAAGTACTCGCGCATACCTATCGTCGCACACAAGCGGCGTTACACACAATATCGCATCTGTATCAATCTAAAGCAGGGTTGGGGAGAAGGGGAGAAGTTAGGTCACATAAATTAAGCATTTTATATAGCGTAACTGAGGCGTCGATAACCATCTAACTTAATTGTACATTACGCATACAAGATATATCCGTATATATATTTACACATAGAATAAATATCCTAATAACGGTACACAACGTTCTGACGTTGATTTCCGCGTCGCGTTCCATATGACACGCATTTCCATCGTGCGTCCCCGATGATTGGTATGGCATTGTGCGGCTGCCTTGTCGCGTACACGTATCACACGTTGTCTGGCCTCCGTCGACGTCTTAGTAGCCTCGTTCCTCTCGACTTTGAGTAGAGGTGACCGGCGTTCTGCTCCGGCCTCTGCGTGATCGCCTGCGGCGTTAGGAAGTAAAAGTGACCCCCATCGCCTGGCAATCTGTACGCGAAATAGGCCTTTGGCTTCTCCGGCTGGTTCTCTTGCACTGGAATCGGGTCGATGAATTCGGCGTCTGGATTTATAGTAGGTCGTGGGTGGCGGTAGTTCACTTTGATATCGTCTTCCAACGATATGGGTAGCTGGGGATACGTGTCGTCTAGCTCTTCCGGAGATTCTACGACCGGTACGTAGTTGGTGGGTGGACCGTTTCTTGGACTCACGAGTGGCTGCGGTGGATAAGCGCGGATCGCTGCCAAGGGTTGGTCATCCCTGTTGGGTATTCTATAATTGGGTGGCTGTTGTTGGTTTGGATCGACCACCGTGATGAATTCACTGTCGGGATTAATAGGAGGCAGAGGTCGCCTGTAGTTGACAAGAATGTCGTCTTTGAGGGAGTATGGTCTCTGAGACTGGTCTCCGTAATGCACTTTAACCTTAGGTGTCTTATACACAGGCGATTCGGGGGTGTCGTAATTCTCCACATAGGTATTCACGTAATCCGGTCTTTCGGTAATACTGTTCGTCTTGGAGTACATGGGAGTCGTGCTCGGTATACCCTTATGCGGTATCTTCTTGCCAAAGATGGTGAAATACTCCTTCGTGACATCATCCAGGAACTTCTCGTCCTGTTGAGTATAATAAGCATGTTGAGGATTGTCCGTGGTACTTATCGCTGAATGCGCTGTCGTCGAAGGATAAATCGGCTGTTGATTCTTATACGGTTGCGGCCTGACTCTCTTCTGAGGCACTGATTCATTCTCATAATCGTATCGATGATTATTATACCTTCCATCGACTTTAACGTTCTGATACTCGTTGAATGCGTTAGTTTGCTCTTGCTCGTACTGCTGCCTTTGATTTCCATGCTTCGAGTAGTCCGCTGCTTCGAAACTGTACTGATAAATCGGCTTTGATTTCGCCTCTTGCCTGTAATAAGCCTGTGGCTTTGAGGTGGTGTAATAGGGCTGCACAGAGACGGCTGGACGAGCAGATATGGCTTGATAGTAAAGAGGCGCGTGATCAAGTAACATTCGTTGACCCTGAGTTCTCGTCGAGCCGCTCTCGTACTTCGGTGAGCTTTGCGTGACTGTCGTGTCACTGTAGCGAATGGGCGCGGAATTTTTCACCGGAGAGCCGATAAACTTGATACTGTAGTCCTTCGATGTTTCTCGCGACGGAATTGCCTCAACGTTGTAATACTGCTTTTTCTTTTCCTCGGCTCGTGGTTGCGTCACAGTTTCATAAAAAGGCGATTCGGTGGTAGTCTTGTAATAAATCGAATTTGGAGTGGTATGAAAAGGTGGTTCGTGAGATTCTTCGTAAAAGTAGTAAGAAGCCTGACTGGGCGATCGTTCCGGGTTGCTAGTGGTAATAATACTCTTTATCGAGGCCGGCGTTACTTCCACAGGTCTTTCCAAGGTGGACTGCGTGGACGTGTAGTACGTCACTATCGGAATCGTTTTACTGGTCACTAGACGCGACCACGCTTCATTCTTCTCCTGTATATTCTCTTGATTGGTTACATGATTTTGTGCTAACGAACCGATGTTGTAGAATTCTGGGTTATCAAGCGTAGTCGATTTATCCGGCGTCGATGTCGTAATTTCTATATAAGGGACTGTCCTTACGTTGGGCTTGGCGGTAAAATTTTTGTCCGTAAAATTTTTATACCTTGTTCGACCGTACGTCTTTGTAACACCCGACATACCAATGGACGTCCTGGATTTTGTGGTTTGCGTTAGGTTTGGCACTGTAGTGGAACTCTTGTATTGCTTCGTAGTTAATTTCCTAGGTGGTAGATAGGTAGGTCTGGGTCTTGGTACGGGAGTAGTTTCTGGTCGCTTCGTGTACTTCTTCGTCGTGGTCTTCTTGTCCTCGAGAGCAGAGAAGAAGTCCGGCGGTGGTGGGAGTATAATTCCTGGAACCAGAGGACCCGGTGGCACAGCTGTCGTATTATCTTGCTGATATTGAAAACTGTATGGCGGTGGATAGTAAATAGACTGATCTTCTTCGTCATACTCCGACTGATTATTCGGCGGTGGCACGAATACTGCACCAGGTGGAATTGCGTGATAGAAGGGTGGAAAACTGCCAGGTGGTACGGTATCTGTCTTATCGTCCTTACTCTTTATGCTTGAATTTTCTTCCTCCGAAGATGCGTTCTTTGAATTCATATCGGACATTACGATAGTCCCGTTGGCTATAACAGCGAAGAGTGGACCATCCTCCGATAGTAATCCCTTGGTAAATAAAGGATCCTTTCTGTAGTCAACGGTGGCATTGGCGATCTCCTTGGTGCCATTCGGCCCGATGATCTGTATCGGGCCGCCCTCTGTGAGTTGAATGGGAAAGGGCGGCGGTACCTTTGGCTTGGATGGTATCTTGACCTGTCTCCTGGGTGCTTTGTAATTGTCGATCGGTGGCCAGGTCGGCGTGCTGTCTCCGTTGGCTTGCGGCGTCTCATGGCCAGGAAATTTCCCTCCTCTCAACACTAATACGTGATTCTCAGCCAACCAAATTTCATCCTCATCGAGACCACCCAAATTGTCGATCGTGTCCTTTGGTACTTCCGGATTGCCTAAGTAACTGATTATTCCTGGTCGTTTAGGTTGACTTCCGTAGATTTCGTTCTGTATCAGACCGTATTTCCCTTCTTTCACTTGTTGAGAGAGAGTTTTCTTCTCGTCATCCTCGTCTTTACGATTAGCCTTCGTCTCCCTCCCGTTTCCAGCAGACGATAAGAGGATACCGTCATCCCAGAACGTTTCTTGCTTCGCATCCGCTCGCAAGTGGCCTCCAATCAGTTTGTGCGACACTTTCCTTCCGGCTTCCGTAGTTATCTCGTTGTCTCTGCTGGTCGATGACTTGAAACTACGGCCGGCTGGTGTGTGCGTCCTGTCTGCTCCATGACTAGGTTCGTCCGCACCGACATTCCGTCTCTCCCTGCTCGATGATGATGTCACGATTGACAAGCAGGTCGCTAACACTGCTACCAGGAGGAGCTTTCGCACAGGAAATCTTCTCGGCATCATCTGCAACGGAAATTAAGCAACTCTTGACGTTTCGTTCAGTATGATGTAAATGGTATTCATTATTTTTACTTCAATATCTATGAAACAGTATCTTCGGTATCTTAATATCTAAATGTTTTCATCTGGCATATTCATATAGCATCGGTATTTTTTTTTCTTAGGATTTATATTTTATTGCATAAATACGATATATTTATGTCTCCCAAGAAAAATCAAAGCGACTGTTTTGGTGTGAATTACTTAATGAGGTTTGACTACGATCACGTGAATTATATTCACAGTCGCGATGTATATCGTACGGTAATTTTGATAATACCGTTCAATCTTGTAATCACATCATGTGTCTTTTAGAGCAGTTCGAGTTGTTCGTCGCAAGGCATACGGTGACTGCCACCTGGCGCAACGAAAGTATAAGTTTATTCTGTGGAGGTGTTTCCGTTCCACGGGAGTAACTTTGCTTTCCCCATTGAAACGGCAACATTTTCTCAACTATTGCATGGAAATAATAATTCCTGTTATTAGAAACTGATATTAAAATACGCGGGAGACTCTTCGGACTGAATGACGAGCTTGAACGAGAATCTACATGTACGAACTTTCGATTTTACATTATACTTCTCCTATACAGTTCCACGAAATCAGTAAAATGATGTAAATTTCGTAAATTTAAAGAATAAGCAACTTTCCCCTAGGATCATCGATAGAATTTCTGAAGAAGAGTTCGATGAAATTAGGAAGATAATATTCTTCGAATCGTGACTAGGATCTCAGTGGAAGAATCGACATTTCTTCCTATCGTTAACGGAATCTCCCCGTCAATTTTCACTTTTCTATTTTCTAAATGTATTTCGATAAAATCAGCAGAATGGAACGCGAGAAATTGAGTAAAGGTTCCCTCATCGAACAGTTACTAAATTTCCGAGGAACGTTGAGACCGCACGGTTGAAATTGGCGAATTCGTCAGGCCCATTTACGTGAATTGCAATAATATGGGAATGTGGGACCGGAGGGGACCACGCCTTTCCCTCGTGAACAGTCGGTGAGCGGTCGACAAACATTCACGGGTCACTGGAGTACTAGCGCTCGTAATCACTTGCAACCGAATAACAAACCTAAGCTCACGTTTCTGCATTCGCCCAGCGCACGTTGCATTAGCCAGGGCCAACGTCAGAGTCGTCGATATCGCGGAAGTAACTTTGTCGTACCAAGTTTCCGACAAGAAACTGAATTTACTGCCTTTTATTTTTATCCATATCCCTGCGGATCTTTGAATGCGGTAAGCAAAGTCGAAGGATGTTTGAAACGAAGTTAATTGAGCTTTGTGATTTATTGCCATCGGTAAAAAGGATAATGAAGCTGCAGTTTTTGTTCTTATTACGATGAATGATAATGGTAATGTTGGCAATTAGCTGTTTACGGTCCTTTGTAAATGGAATGACGACGATAGTCCTTGAATGAGGTATTAGGAGAGTAATTGATGGCTTGGACATTGTTTGAGGGACGAGTTAGAGAGAAGTTAGTGAGTGTTGAAGAGTTTCGTAATTGGAAAATGTTAATATGGTTGAACATCGACGAAAATAATTTATCTTTTCAAACTGATCCAAGGGAGGAAAAAAGACATTTGGTTTTAAGAAAATCCTCAAGACTATTAAAAAACGTTCGATATCAAAAAATTTGCGACCTATAAAAAATATTTATAAAACGTGTTAAAAAGACACTTGTCTATTAGAAAATATTGAAAAAATACCACCGTCGGTTCAAGATTTCACTGTTCTCCGCGAGACTGTTGTATCGGAAACGTCTTTTTAAACTATCAAATACACTGATAGCATGTTGCGGGGACTAAAAGAGTACCTTTCTCTCGGTTTCCGGAGCGGTCGCGAATCTGGACGATAATCGTTCAGCAGGACGTCGTGAATGGTGTGTAATCGAGTTGCCACACGCAATAATGCGCTTCTTCCGAGGGGAACGTAGGTTTTTCAAACGAAGAACGAGCACACACGCACACGCGATGATACTTTACCACGAGTGCCAGCGATTTCTCTCGGCGAGCGGCTTTTTAATCGAAACGGAACGAAAACGTGACGGAATCGAGGAATTCCTCCGCATGGAAATCGGCTTTGTTTAATTCCGTCTCTGTCTTTAAATCATCTTCTTCGGGAAGCTATTTGACGCTCGAACAGATAACGATTAATCTAATCCGCATGCCGACGATTGCTCGCTTAACGCGTCCCGATCGAGAGCTAACCATCGCGTGTATTTTGCTTTCTCCACCTCGGAAGCAATGACTTTGAGATCGGCTGTCCGGCACGAATGCAGCAGTCCGCTAATTTAAAACGCATTTGCTGTTCTCGCGTCAGCTGTTCGCTTTCCTCGCGACCGCAAGACCTGCTTCTACCACGAGGAAGACTCCTGTCGCCAGAACGCGTCTTTCGAAGGTCAGTCACGTCTCTGGAGACACGATCGTCTAACTTTTCCTTGGGAAACACTTTCAAACGTCTCACCAACTAATACACGACCACTGACAATATTCGTTTCACTCTCCTTTGAGAAAAAAAAGCACGAACGAAGACGTACGTCTGAACCATCTAACGCATTCACGGTATTCTAGGTGTAAAAGTCGAGTAAAACGTTTTCTAATCCTTCTATCGAGCGCTCTGATGTGTTGTCCCGGTTCATAGACACTTTAACAGGACAAACATCGATCAGAAAATCAATGGAACGTGCGACAAGAAGGCGAAGCTGGCGAACAACCGCTCGCGCCGGCATGGTACACGTGACTGGCCGGTTTTCATCACCTTTCCCGGTGCACTGGTTCGCTCAAGGACGTTTGTTCCGAAAGGTGGAGCCATTTCCAAGCGATACGTCTAGCTGGAAAGGAGGAAGTCGTTGCCAGTTAAGATTCGTACGGTTCACGCGATCGCGATCGCCGCCTCTTTGCTGGATGGCGATACCGTCTTGTTCGTCGAACGTTTGCCTCGATCGGGCGGCAGGTAGCATGAATCCACTTGGCTCAGATCGCTATACGAAAAACGATTTCGAAACGTAGGCTTTCACTTTCGTGCACCACGCATTGTCAGCCTTTTTACTCGATAAGGGATTTAAATGACGCAAATCGGGCTACGGGATCAAGCTTTCTTTAGTTCAGGCAACGATGTCTCCGATCGTAGATAAGGCACTCTGATAGTTTCATTCTGATAGATTTACTTAATGTTCTGATTTTTAAATCAGTTTCAATCGAAATGCAAGATGCTTTGTTAAATGTTTCTTGGAACGTTTTAATCGATGCACGCGGTTTTCACCTTTCAGCGAATTGGACTAAGATTATTGGACTAATACAGTTGTGGCATTAACGAGAAGGGGTTAATTCGTTGTAAGCAGATCTGATTACTTAATTGGATTCTAAATTAATTTCCTACAGACTTGAGAAATTGCCAGTGGCCGTGTGGACGCGGTTCGTTGATATTAATAATTCACTACCTTTGAATAAAATGAGATTCTAAGAACAGAGCGATGAGTTTAATTTCTTGATAGTTTTGCATAGGTCTTTTACATTCTTCTTATGTAATAGATTCGTTCTTAGCAATTTACTTCTCATCTAATTTAATCAGGAATTTCCAGCTGAATTCAAAACACGCTGCTCTGCAAGAACAATGCACAAAATTTAGATTCTTCTCGACTTTAATAATAAATCATAGATTAAACGTGAAGGCTAACTTACTCATATTTTATCTGGAGTTCGGCAACAGGTTAAGCGCAACGTATGCGAAATTTCAAACAAATAATTAGCATAACCGCTCAGATACGACATTTCAAATTCACCGTAGAGGTGATTTTAATTTCATCCTACTAGTCACGGACTGAAAGCCCTTCGAGTCAAAAAGAAAAAGCTTCGTTTCTCCCGGTGCTCCATTTCTGGGTGTTCGCAAAGGGCCGACCGATTTGACGAACTATCGTAAAATTGACGAACGTCGTACGCCGGGCGGTTCTACGCGTTCCGCAACGCGGATTGTCGATTTTTCGCGACGTGATGTAAGAAGAACGATCTCTGTGGCGTGGTAAGTGCGGTTACGCTATCGTTGCGACCGAACCTGCCGTATTATCGTTTCTCGAAGCCAGATTTTCTAGTCCTGCCACTGTGCAATTCTTGATCCGAGCGATTTCGTTTCGAATAGCTCGAGGAAAGTCGCGTACTCGGCTAGTAGTAAAGTCACGTTTGTAATTCAGTGTCTAGAGTAACCATAGTATATCATGGTCTTTGTAGATGTAAATAGGTATGGGAATGAATAGCCGAATGTACGTAGTTAATTTTTTTAGTTTGTTTCAATTCTGCGCAGTACTACAGCGCATTTGAAACGATACTGTTATCACAATATTTAGATTGTTAACACATTATTTCACATTGTGTATGGGATCAAGTTCGCGTATAAAACAGCGTATTTATTGAAAATGTTTGGGAAGACTGGGAAATGTAACTCGAATGCACGATGTGTTAATCATTTCGATACGATCACTGACTTTACTCGACAGTCACCGGTTGCTTACGTACTGTCGTGCATTGACTTCGGTGTTATGGCGATTCACGTAAATTCTTGATAAGATATTCATATAACTTCCTTGGTAGCTTCGATATAACATTCGACGAAGTATAGCGACAACGTCATTATATTTGGAAATGAACCTTGATACGAAAAAATTATACGTGTCCGACTTACGTTTCCAATTTGACCTCATTGAAAATTATGCCGTTAGTTCGATGACACTCTATACAAATTTTACAGTCAGAGAAATATAAATTTATGAAATTGGATAGGTTCACACTATCGATCTCGTTTTTGGTCGCGGTTTGACGGCGCGCGCTAGCACGTGGCCTTGAATGCAGGTCATCAAAAGCGTGTGCAACGATATGGCATTGAATCGCGGTGAGGGAACGACGCGGCGGCGGTTCGTCAGAGGCGGTGAAAGGCTGTGTGCGGTTCAGGAGCCGATTCCAACAGCGATTTATCCATCAAATATCGTTCGATTGAAACCTCGGAAACGCCATGAGGAGTGAGAAGCCGAGGAACAGAGAAAGAAAGAGCCATACCGAGGCAACACGTTGCATAGCTCGTGTGACGAGCGCGCGTGCCTCGCGTAAGGCTCCCGCAAAGCGCGTTATCCAATTCGATTTACGCTTTCAGCTACTTTCCTTTTTGTTTCGCGTCGTGCTCGCTGAGCAGCATTAATTCCTTAACGCCGTGCTAACACC